>NC_092698.1:36124009-36871452 GCF_964275005.1 Diadema setosum
CTTGTGTATTAGCAATGTACCGTTGCGTTGACAATCGGAGTTGACAAACGCCGGTTTTGCTCCTTTGCAAGACGTACACGCGATGAAAATCAACGATTTGGGTGATAATTTGATAATCTCATTCACAAAACCACGCATACCGCAATATAATTGCTATTTTTAATGTAAATTAAAGCTAAATAATGATCTCCTCAGTAGTGTATCCATTTTCATACGCTAGGCTACTTGAAAAAGGTAGCTTCAGAGTGAATACTTTGGTGTATTTTGAGATCAAAGGATCATTACTTGTACACACACACACACACACACACACACATACATGTACTAACACACACAGACACACACACACACACACACACTCTCTCTCTCTCTCACACACACACACAAAGTCGTGAACATATCACACAAATGAATACATGTACTAGCATAATTATATTCTATGCATTTAATCTTGTCATGGGATATTAATTCTCAAATTATTCGACATACATCATACATGGCTGTTAGAAAATCTGTAATACAAAATACAGTACGCACTGGCAATATCGTCTGCGTGCACAATTTTGGCAGATGCAGTGCGCGTGCATAATGCACTTGCCACTCTTAGTAATGGCGGCGAGCTATCCATGCGATCACAGCGATTTTAAAGAGTACTCCCTCTAGCGATATTAATAATCCAACTTTTTGAGTCGTATGCAATGGTTGTAGGGCTCACACCCGTAAATACAAGGGAATGCCCCAGGCCCCTTCACAAATTCGTACCAAAGATACCAAAATAAATGAAGAAAAAAATTGATTAAAAATCAATGATGTAGTTTGGCAAAAAACTGAATAGCTGTAGATATTGAGTATGAATTCCTCTACAAGTTGCATTTTGGTTGGAAGATGAAAGCTTTTCTGGTGGAATTTGAGGGGACTATATTTCATTGGGTACGTGTACGGAAAATGGGTGATTTTTTGAGTGATAAGAACTCGTAGTCTGGCTTTGCGGACCCCTGGACAGAATTTGAACTGAATTATCCACCCTGAGAATTTGATGGATGAAAGGGTATATCTAACTTATCCAGGTTAGTGAAGCCGAAACACCTCATTTCTCCCAGCTGTTTTACAGAATTTTTTGAAATTTGATTTTTAACACACATCCCTATGGGGAAATATTTATGGGTGTGAGCCCTATAGAGGATGCATGCAATGCACACAAGTCTATGGGAAGTATTCATCCCATACAAATTCTGCTGGTTTATGTTGATCTATTGTGTCAGATCTCTTCCTCCCTCCCCCCTTCCCCTTCCTACCCCCCCCCCACCTCTCTCCTCTACTCCCCCCCCCCAACTCTGTTTGGCTACAATTTGTTTTCTTATTATGTTGTTGTTGTATAGATAGATCTTTGTACATACATTTGTAGCAGGCATCAGTATCACACAACTTTGAAAGACTGTGTTATTTTATTGTATTTCTTTGTTTGGCTACCACTGAAACAGGTCAAACTTCATAAAGTTAGTCTGTTTGACAAAACAGAGTCTTTTCAAGTATTTTGTAGGCAATAATGTGATGATGACACCCCCATAATCAAAGATTACTGCCTGCCTCTAGGTATTCATCTTATGGGCAATTCCGCAGTTAGGTGGACATGACATGGATAAAAGAAATGTGCCTCTTTATCTTACTCTTTAATCTAAGTATCAACTAATGCCATGGATGTTCATCAATCATTAAGGTCTTTCAAATTCAGTAGATTTTATTTTTCATATTTATTGATTTTGCGAGATCTGAAACCATCAGTTAAAATGTACATGTGGGACTGGGGGTGCTGAAATTCACTTAAATGTAAATTACAGTGGGTTCCTTTGAAATATTTTCCTCCAAGTTTTGCTAAAGGGTAAAGGATGAATACATTTAAATACTCCAGAAGTCATGTGACATTTTGTCAATTACAAAAGGGTGAAATGACCTGCGGAATTACTCCGGACAAATGTAACGTTACTAACCGTAACGTTACTAACCATGCTTTTGGGGGTCTAGCTAAAACACCATCGGTCGAACTGCTAAAAAGATTTGCGTGAACATTTGTCATGATGCAACAATTGAAATTAATGCAACACTTTGTTTGAAGTAACTTGAATTTTTGCACACTTTTTGTTACAAGACATTGATTTTTTTGTCATGTCCTTTTTTCGTAACGTTACTAACCAGCACTTTAAGTTGCCATAGCAATTCTAATATTTCTTGGATTGTATTCATTCTTTTTTGTATCATAAACCTGGGAAGGATGAACATGTTTTTGACATAATTTTGACTTGAAATGAACAAATGGTAATTTAGTAGTAAAAACAAATATCTAAATTTGTTCAAATGTAACGTTACTAACCGCGGAATTGCCCTTATGAAGAACTGATCCACACTACATTTTTATTTTTTTTAAAAACCTCAAAGGGCATGAGTTTCAAAAATGTCCCTTTGAGAAGCTTTATGACCCTTGAATGTGTAATTTCCCATATGATGTAGGTGCAAATCTCATCAAAAACACATTTATGATGTTTAAAAGTCAAATGAGAAATATGACCTCCACTATAGAGGATGCATGCAATGCACACAAGTCTATGGGAAGTATTCATCCCATACAAATTCTGCTGGTTTATGTTGATCTATTGTGTCAGATCTCTTCCTCCCTCCCCCCTTCCCCTTCCTTACCCCCCCCCCCACCTCTCTCCTCTACCCCCCCCCCCAACTCTGTTTGTCTACAATTTGTTTTCTTATTATGTTGTTGTTGTATAGATAGATCTTTGTACATAGCAGGCATCAGTATCACACAACTTTGAAAGACTGTGTTATTTTAATGTATTTCTTTGTTTGGCTACCACTGAAACAGGTCAAACTTCATAAAGTTAGTCTGTTTGACAAAACAGAGTCTTTTCAAGTATTTTGTAGGCAATAATGTGATGATGACACCCCCATAATCAAAGATTACTGCCTGCCTCTAGGTATTTATCTTATGAAGAACTGATCCACACTACATTTTTATTTTTTTAAAAAACCTCAAAGGGCATGAGTTTCAAAAATGTCCCTTTGAGAAGCTTTATGACCCTTGAATGTGTAATTTCCCATATGATGTAGGTGCAAATCTCATCAAAAACACATTTATGATGTTTAAAAGTCAAATGAGAAATATGACCTCCACTATAGGGCTCACACCCGTAAATACAAGGGAATGCCCCAGGCCCCTTCACAAATTCGTACCAAAGATACCAAAATAAATGAAGAAAAAAATTGATTAAAAATCAATGATGTAGTTTGGCAAAAAACTGAATAGCTGTAGATATTGAGTATGAATTCCTCTACAAGTTGCATTTTGGTTGGAAGATGAAAGCTTTTCTGGTGGAATTTGAGGGGACTATATTTCATTGGGTACGTGTACGGAAAATGGGTGATTTTTTGAGTGATAAGAACTCGTAGTCTGGCTTTGCGGACCCCTGGACAGAATTTGAACTGAATTATCCACCCTGAGAATTTGATGGATGAAAGGGTATATCTAACTTATCCAGGTTAGTGAAGCCGAAACACCTCATTTCTCCCAGCTGTTTTACAGAATTTTTTGAAATTTGATTTTTAACACACATCCCTATGGGGAAATATTTATGGGTGTGAGCCCTATAGAGGATGCATGCAATGCACACAAGTCTATGGGAAGTATTCATCCCATACAAATTCTGCTGGTTTATGTTGATCTATTGTGTCAGATCTCTTCCTCCCTCCCCCCTTCCCCTTCCTACCCCCCCCCCCACCTCTCTCCTCTACTCCCCCCCCCCAACTCTGTTTGGCTACAATTTGTTTTCTTATTATGTTGTTGTTGTATAGATAGATCTTTGTACATACATTTGTAGCAGGCATCAGTATCACACAACTTTGAAAGACTGTGTTATTTTAATGTATTTCTTTGTTTGGCTACCACTGAAACAGGTCAAACTTCATAAAGTTAGTCTGTTTGACAAAACAGAGTCTTTTCAAGTATTTTGTAGGCAATAATGTGATGATGACACCCCCATAATCAAAGATTACTGCCTGCCTCTAGGTATTCATCTTATGGGCAATTCCGCAGTTAGGTGGACATGACATGGATAAAAGAAATGTGCCTCTTTATCTTACTCTTTAATCTAAGTATCAACTAATGCCATGGATGTTCATCAATCATTAAGGTCTTTCAAATTCAGTAGATTTTATTTTTCATATTTATTGATTTTGCGAGATCTGAAACCATCAGTTAAAATGTACATGTGGGACTGGGGGTGCTGAAATTCACTTAAATGTAAATTACAGTGGGTTCCTTTGAAATATTTTCCTCCAAGTTTTGCTAAAGGGTAAAGGATGAATACATTTAAATACTCCAGAAGTCATGTGACATTTTGTCAATTACAAAAGGGTGAAATGACCTGCGGAATTACTCCGGACAAATGTAACGTTACTAACCGTAACGTTACTAACCATGCTTTTGGGGGTCTAGCTAAAACACCATCGGTCGAACTGCTAAAAAGATTTGCGTGAACATTTGTCATGATGCAACAATTGAAATTAATGCAACACTTTGTTTGAAGTAACTTGAATTTTTGCACACTTTTTGTTACAAGACATTGATTTTTTTGTCATGTCCTTTTTTCGTAACGTTACTAACCAGCACTTTAAGTTGCCATAGCAATTCTAATATTTCTTGGATTGTATTCATTCTTTTTTGTATCATAAACCTGGGAAGGATGAACATGTTTTTGACATAATTTTGACTTGAAATGAACAAATGGTAATTTAGTAGTAAAAACAAATATCTAAATTTGTTCAAATGTAACGTTACTAACCGCGGAATTGCCCTTATGAAGAACTGATCCACACTACATTTTTATTTTTTTTAAAAACCTCAAAGGGCATGAGTTTCAAAAATGTCCCTTTGAGAAGCTTTATGACCCTTGAATGTGTAATTTCCCATATGATGTAGGTGCAAATCTCATCAAAAACACATTTATGATGTTTAAAAGTCAAATGAGAAATATGACCTCCACTATAGAGGATGCATGCAATGCACACAAGTCTATGGGAAGTATTCATCCCATACAAATTCTGCTGGTTTATGTTGATCTATTGTGTCAGATCTCTTCCTCCCTCCCCCCTTCCCCTTCCTTACCCCCCCCCCACCTCTCTCCTCTACCCCCCCCCCCAACTCTGTTTGTCTACAATTTGTTTTCTTATTATGTTGTTGTTGTATAGATAGATCTTTGTACATAGCAGGCATCAGTATCACACAACTTTGAAAGACTGTGTTATTTTAATGTATTTCTTTGTTTGGCTACCACTGAAACAGGTCAAACTTCATAAAGTTAGTCTGTTTGACAAAACAGAGTCTTTTCAAGTATTTTGTAGGCAATAATGTGATGATGACACCCCCATAATCAAAGATTACTGCCTGCCTCTAGGTATTTATCTTATGAAGAACTGATCCACACTACATTTTTATTTTTTTAAAAAACCTCAAAGGGCATGAGTTTCAAAAATGTCCCTTTGAGAAGCTTTATGACCCTTGAATGTGTAATTTCCCATATGATGTAGGTGCAAATCTCATCAAAAACACATTTATGATGTTTAAAAGTCAAATGAGAAATATGACCTCCACTATAGGGCTCACACCCGTAAATACAAGGGAATGCCCCAGGCCCCTTCACAAATTCGTACCAAAGATACCAAAATAAATGAAGAAAAAAATTGATTAAAAATCAATGATGTAGTTTGGCAAAAAACTGAATAGCTGTAGATATTGAGTATGAATTCCTCTACAAGTTGCATTTTGGTTGGAAGATGAAAGCTTTTCTGGTGGAATTTGAGGGGACTATATTTCATTGGGTACGTGTACGGAAAATGGGTGATTTTTTGAGTGATAAGAACTCGTAGTCTGGCTTTGCGGACCCCTGGACAGAATTTGAACTGAATTATCCACCCTGAGAATTTGATGGATGAAAGGGTATATCTAACTTATCCAGGTTAGTGAAGCCGAAACACCTCATTTCTCCCAGCTGTTTTACAGAATTTTTTGAAATTTGATTTTTAACACACATCCCTATGGGGAAATATTTATGGGTGTGAGCCCTATAGAGGATGCATGCAATGCACACAAGTCTATGGGAAGTATTCATCCCATACAAATTCTGCTGGTTTATGTTGATCTATTGTGTCAGATCTCTTCCTCCCTCCCCCCTTCCCCTTCCTACCCCCCCCCCCACCTCTCTCCTCTACTCCCCCCCCCCCCAACTCTGTTTGGCTACAATTTGTTTTCTTATTATGTTGTTGTTGTATAGATAGATCTTTGTACATACATTTGTAGCAGGCATCAGTATCACACAACTTTGAAAGACTGTGTTATTTTAATGTATTTCTTTGTTTGGCTACCACTGAAACAGGTCAAACTTCATAAAGTTAGTCTGTTTGACAAAACAGAGTCTTTTCAAGTATTTTGTAGGCAATAATGTGATGATGACACCCCCATAATCAAAGATTACTGCCTGCCTCTAGGTATTCATCTTATGGGCAATTCCGCAGTTAGGTGGACATGACATGGATAAAAGAAATGTGCCTCTTTATCTTACTCTTTAATCTAAGTATCAACTAATGCCATGGATGTTCATCAATCATTAAGGTCTTTCAAATTCAGTAGATTTTATTTTTCATATTTATTGATTTTGCGAGATCTGAAACCATCAGTTAAAATGTACATGTGGGACTGGGGGTGCTGAAATTCACTTAAATGTAAATTACAGTGGGTTCCTTTGAAATATTTTCCTCCAAGTTTTGCTAAAGGGTAAAGGATGAATACATTTAAATACTCCAGAAGTCATGTGACATTTTGTCAATTACAAAAGGGTGAAATGACCTGCGGAATTACTCCGGACAAATGTAACGTTACTAACCGTAACGTTACTAACCATGCTTTTGGGGGTCTAGCTAAAACACCATCGGTCGAACTGCTAAAAAGATTTGCGTGAACATTTGTCATGATGCAACAATTGAAATTAATGCAACACTTTGTTTGAAGTAACTTGAATTTTTGCACACTTTTTGTTACAAGACATTGATTTTTTTGTCATGTCCTTTTTTCGTAACGTTACTAACCAGCACTTTAAGTTGCCATAGCAATTCTAATATTTCTTGGATTGTATTCATTCTTTTTTGTATCATAAACCTGGGAAGGATGAACATGTTTTTGACATAATTTTGACTTGAAATGAACAAATGGTAATTTAGTAGTAAAAACAAATATCTAAATTTGTTCAAATGTAACGTTACTAACCGCGGAATTGCCCTTATGAAGAACTGATCCACACTACATTTTTATTTTTTTTAAAAACCTCAAAGGGCATGAGTTTCAAAAATGTCCCTTTGAGAAGCTTTATGACCCTTGAATGTGTAATTTCCCATATGATGTAGGTGCAAATCTCATCAAAAACACATTTATGATGTTTAAAAGTCAAATGAGAAATATGACCTCCACTATAGAGGATGCATGCAATGCACACAAGTCTATGGGAAGTATTCATCCCATACAAATTCTGCTGGTTTATGTTGATCTATTGTGTCAGATCTCTTCCTCCCTCCCCCCTTCCCCTTCCTTACCCCCCCCCCCCCACCTCTCTCCTCTACCCCCCCCCCAACTCTGTTTGTCTACAATTTGTTTTCTTATTATGTTGTTGTTGTATAGATAGATCTTTGTACATAGCAGGCATCAGTATCACACAACTTTGAAAGACTGTGTTATTTTAATGTATTTCTTTGTTTGGCTACCACTGAAACAGGTCAAACTTCATAAAGTTAGTCTGTTTGACAAAACAGAGTCTTTTCAAGTATTTTGTAGGCAATAATGTGATGATGACACCCCCATAATCAAAGATTACTGCCTGCCTCTAGGTATTTATCTTATGAAGAACTGATCCACACTACATTTTTATTTTTTTAAAAAACCTCAAAGGGCATGAGTTTCAAAAATGTCCCTTTGAGAAGCTTTATGACCCTTGAATGTGTAATTTCCCATATGATGTAGGTGCAAATCTCATCAAAAACACATTTATGATGTTTAAAAGTCAAATGAGAAATATGACCTCCACTATAGGGCTCACACCCGTAAATACAAGGGAATGCCCCAGGCCCCTTCACAAATTCGTACCAAAGATACCAAAATAAATGAAGAAAAAAATTGATTAAAAATCAATGATGTAGTTTGGCAAAAACTGAATAGCTGTAGATATTGAGTATGAATTCCTCTACAAGTTGCATTTTGGTTGGAAGATGAAAGCTTTTCTGGTGGAATTTGAGGGGACTATATTTCATTGGGTACGTGTACGGAAAATGGGTGATTTTTTGAGTGATAAGAACTCGTAGTCTGGCTTTGCGGACCCCTGGACAGAATTTGAACTGAATTATCCACCCTGAGAATTTGATGGATGAAAGGGTATATCTAACTTATCCAGGTTAGTGAAGCCGAAACACCTCATTTCTCCCAGCTGTTTTACAGAATTTTTTGAAATTTGATTTTTAACACACATCCCTATGGGGAAATATTTATGGGTGTGAGCCCTATAGAGGATGCATGCAATGCACACAAGTCTATGGGAAGTATTCATCCCATACAAATTCTGCTGGTTTATGTTGATCTATTGTGTCAGATCTCTTCCTCCCTCCCCCCTTCCCCTTCCTACCCCCCCCCCCCCCCACCTCTCTCCTCTACTCCCCCCCCCCCCAACTCTGTTTGGCTACAATTTGTTTTCTTATTATGTTGTTGTTGTATAGATAGATCTTTGTACATACATTTGTAGCAGGCATCAGTATCACACACTTTGAAAGACTGTGTTATTTTAATGTATTTCTTTGTTTGGCTACCACTGAAACAGGTCAAACTTCACATAAAGTTAGTCTGTTTGACAAAACAGAGTCTTTTCAAGTATTTTGTAGGCAATAATGTGATGATGACACCCCCATAATCAAAGATTACTGCCTGCCTCTAGGTATTCATCTTATGGGCAATTCCGCAGTTAGGTGGACATGACATGGATAAAAGAAATGTGCCTCTTTATCTTACTCTTTAATCTAAGTATCAACTAATGCCATGGATGTTCATCAATCATTAAGGTCTTTCAAATTCAGTAGATTTTATTTTTCATATTTATTGATTTTGCGAGATCTGAAACCATCAGTTAAAATGTACATGTGGGACTGGGGGTGCTGAAATTCACTTAAATGTAAATTACAGTGGGTTCCTTTGAAATATTTTCCTCCAAGTTTTGCTAAAGGGTAAAGGATGAATACATTTAAATACTCCAGAAGTCATGTGACATTTTGTCAATTACAAAAGGGTGAAATGACCTGCGGAATTACTCCGGACAAATGTAACGTTACTAACCGTAACGTTACTAACCATGCTTTTGGGGGTCTAGCTAAAACACCATCGGTCGAACTGCTAAAAAGATTTGCGTGAACATTTGTCATGATGCAACAATTGAAATTAATGCAACACTTTGTTTGAAGTAACTTGAATTTTTGCACACTTTTTGTTACAAGACATTGATTTTTTTGTCATGTCCTTTTTTCGTAACGTTACTAACCAGCACTTTAAGTTGCCATAGCAATTCTAATATTTCTTGGATTGTATTCATTCTTTTTTGTATCATAAACCTGGGAAGGATGAACATGTTTTTGACATAATTTTGACTTGAAATGAACAAATGGTAATTTAGTAGTAAAAACAAATATCTAAATTTGTTCAAATGTAACGTTACTAACCGCGGAATTGCCCTTATGAAGAACTGATCCACACTACATTTTTATTTTTTTTAAAAACCTCAAAGGGCATGAGTTTCAAAAATGTCCCTTTGAGAAGCTTTATGACCCTTGAATGTGTAATTTCCCATATGATGTAGGTGCAAATCTCATCAAAAACACATTTATGATGTTTAAAAGTCAAATGAGAAATATGACCTCCACTATAGAGGATGCATGCAATGCACACAAGTCTATGGGAAGTATTCATCCCATACAAATTCTGCTGGTTTATGTTGATCTATTGTGTCAGATCTCTTCCTCCCTCCCCCCTTCCCCTTCCTTACCCCCCCCCCCACCTCTCTCCTCTACCCCCCCCCCAACTCTGTTTGTCTACAATTTGTTTTCTTATTATGTTGTTGTTGTATAGATAGATCTTTGTACATAGCAGGCATCAGTATCACACAACTTTGAAAGACTGTGTTATTTTAATGTATTTCTTTGTTTGGCTACCACTGAAACAGGTCAAACTTCATAAAGTTAGTCTGTTTGACAAAACAGAGTCTTTTCAAGTATTTTGTAGGCAATAATGTGATGATGACACCCCCATAATCAAAGATTACTGCCTGCCTCTAGGTATTTATCTTATGAAGAACTGATCCACACTACATTTTTATTTTTTTAAAAAACCTCAAAGGGCATGAGTTTCAAAAATGTCCCTTTGAGAAGCTTTATGACCCTTGAATGTGTAATTTCCCATATGATGTAGGTGCAAATCTCATCAAAAACACATTTATGATGTTTAAAAGTCAAATGAGAAATATGACCTCCACTATAGGGCTCACACCCGTAAATACAAGGGAATGCCCCAGGCCCCTTCACAAATTCGTACCAAAGATACCAAAATAAATGAAGAAAAAAATTGATTAAAAATCAATGATGTAGTTTGGCAAAAAACTGAATAGCTGTAGATATTGAGTATGAATTCCTCTACAAGTTGCATTTTGGTTGGAAGATGAAAGCTTTTCTGGTGGAATTTGAGGGGACTATATTTCATTGGGTACGTGTACGGAAAATGGGTGATTTTTTGAGTGATAAGAACTCGTAGTCTGGCTTTGCGGACCCCTGGACAGAATTTGAACTGAATTATCCACCCTGAGAATTTGATGGATGAAAGGGTATATCTAACTTATCCAGGTTAGTGAAGCCGAAACACCTCATTTCTCCCAGCTGTTTTACAGAATTTTTTGAAATTTGATTTTTAACACACATCCCTATGGGGAAATATTTATGGGTGTGAGCCCTATAGCAGGTGCTTGCATGCAGCATGTACACATGTACTATTTATACAGCGGGCGGCGGGGGCCGGGCGCGCGAGTAAAAAAAGAGCGACGCCGACGGGGTTCATCGATGGATCCAGATAACGGGGAAATTACAGAATACCGGTTTTGCCTCATATAAATTAGCATATTGGTGCGTATAAGAGCCGCCGGAGGCGGGGCCTTCGGCCCCGCCTCCGGCGGCTCTCCCTTAGAGATGAATTTCAGCCCGAAGGGCTGAAATTCGTCTTTCCCGACGTTTGGGGCCCCCAAAAACGCCAGAAACGGAACGGCCGTCAAAAAGTAGGTTGACCACACAATTTTTATAAAAATTGAGTGGTTTCGGAGGAAAACTGCTCTAAATCGAGATAACTCGAGTAAATCGACGATAAAGAAAATCGACCCGATTTTGACGGAACTATTTTAATCGTGATGACGTCATCACAGCTGGCAGCCCTTCTTCCTTCATCTCTTTTTGACACAAGTCATCACGATACAATCACACTACACACTAGTTTGGCAAGGCAGCGCGTATACGCGTATTGTCAAGAGACATGTGCGCACTCAACTGCTATACGTATTGTACACTGTACTACTAAACATGCGCGCGTTCTGCAGACTCAATACGCGCTACCACTGCCACACGTACGCATAAGCTGTTGTTTGAAAGTTTATTGTTGTGTACTGTTGTATTTGTATTTGTATTGAGTGCATAGAGTCAACATGGTGGGCTGTCAAGCGCACCCACACATGCAGTGCGTAAGCTCTACTGTAAGCTAGCACCAGCAATTAGATAAGTGATTGTTTTCTAGTCTCACCTAAATTGCTATCAATTTCTAGGATGTGGACTATCCTCGACTCCTAAAATGTGAGTATACATCGTAAATTCGGGTAAATTTTAACGGATAGTCTAGACTAGCATCGTCAGGATCTAGAACTACATTATTCGGGGGACACCCCCGAAACCCCCGAGAACAACGTAAGATACCACACTTCTCACCGCACAGAGCAAAGAAAACACACGTAAACAAATGCAATCGTCGACAGCCGAATCACGGACCGTATCGCAGATCGGATTAATATTTTAATGGTTGCTATCGGCAAGCGTAATTACGCTCTTTTCAGAGCGATTTGCGCTCTCCGTGATTGGCTGCCGGTATTCTGTAATTTACCCCTTATGCAACCTCAGACGTTTGTACTAAATCGTTGTGGGCTACGTTTAGACACTTGCTGGCGCCAGCATCAAGCGGCAGCACCCTGCAGTATGACAGCAGCATCATGCAGTAAAAGGGGTGCGAGGGAATTTTGTTCAGTCCCATTCGTAGCATCCTGTGTGTAGACAGAAAAATCCGTCTGTCCGGAGGAGTTTGCATAGAATCTAGGCCTACTTAAATACAGTGATGTAGCTGTAGAGGGCTAGGCCTACTAGACGGTAGACCTATATATTTTTTTGATATATACTTTTACGACTCTCCTCCGTAGAGGAGGGGATTCTGTGAAGCCAGAGACGTAGTCGTAGTCTCCGCGGAACATTATGATATTGATAATTTGATATGATAGACATCTGACTAGATTATCTAGAGTCTCTACTCCACTAACGTTAGCGCTATTCCAGCCCAGACGACAAGATACACATTTACAGTAGACTCTAACTATACAGCCCAGTCGCTGTCTGTCTGTACGTAGCCCGACCAGACGCTGTTACGCTATGCGAAAACAGCGTCTGACGTGCGCGGCATGCAGCCTCGAAGTGAGGAACCTCAACACAACTACAAAACTTAGGAAAATGTATACTTTTCTCCTTTAAACAGGATACTTTACTCACGTTAAATGCATGTTTCTATTACAGAAGAATAGTCCGCCACACTGGGTCCATGGAGACCACTTGCGATAAGTCCGTGGAACAAATAAAATTACACTTTCTGGCGCAATTCCTGACCGTCGGGCTTCGTCGTTGCAGGATTCAAAATGGCGCCTTGACTTATGCGCATGCGTGACCGGATGTGCTCCAGAGCGAGCGCGTGTGCGTTGAAAGTGTCGAACAAACCTTGGCGTCTGCTACACAATAACCGTGGTATGGAGCTCAATGCTCGTCGCCCGACCAGACGCTAGCCGCCACCAAGCCCAGTACAGTTTATAGCTGTATACTACTACTAGTAACCGTGCGTACGCTGCTTGAGTGTAACAGCACGGTCGACAGCGCGACCTTTTGAAAGGGCATTCACATCACGTGACCACCCGATATATAAACTTGGCCTGGCGTGAAAGATTGTGTACGGTGTGGACATGCTGGATATGATGATCAATTTCGGTAAGTTTCATTTTGTACATTTGAATACTGATAGCATCAGATGTAGAGTAAATATTGAAGAGTATACTCGATGGGTTTGAGGTGACAAAAATGAACGTAAGTATCAAAAGTCAAAGCTATCGTGATACGATTACGTCGCTCTCCTAGTGGTTGGTGGTCGCGCGCGTACAGCCCTGTCGCGACGTACCATGTACAGCGACTGGGCTGTGTATAGTTAGTCTGTACGTAGACTCTAGACCCTAGTCAGTCACAGACCAGTGTCCTAGCCTGTGTGTAGAATCTAGCGTTTGCCGTTAGATTTTATATACCTCATAAGTGAGATTCTTATCACTGATTGGTCAAAAGTATATCACGTGACAAGGTGTAGTCCCGTCTATCTTGCCTTATGGTTTTCAGGTAAGTAATAGAAAGGCAAACCCTTTGATAGAAAGGCAAAACCCTCGTGATAGAATTCGTAAACCCTCCGCGACTTTTGCACACATAACAAGTACAAGGTAGACTTCGCGCGCCATGTCCGCAACCACTCCAAAGACGTTGCGTTCACTGTAATACGCGCATCGTAACACATGCACAATCAGCTAGTTTAGTGCACAGCGCAGCAGGCATGTTTCAATACGGCATAGCGATCCGCCGAGTGCTCCTCCGTGATTTGAAGTGAGCTGAATCAAAGATCGTACACTTTGTGTTTAGGATTTCTTAGGATCCCGAAGCAGAGACAAATTTCAACATGTTGGAAAACATGTTGTTAAAACACGAGCGACGGGAACGTGGATAATAACATACTGTAATCCTCTGTCAAGATTGAATGCAGGAGCTCGCAGAAGGCCACGTGAGTACTGGATAGTCTACAAAATGTACGAAAACCATGCAAGCGAGCGTTGTGCCTAACGTTAGAATCTACTTTTGACTAGCCCTAGATTTTTACATTGGTAGTTACTAGTTATAGACCTAGTCTTAAACGATGAGGTATATAAAACAAATATTAACTGCTCTTTATTCGGATGGTGGTGGAAATTATCACTCCCTCGGTGCTTTTCATACCAACCCTTCTATCACCCCTTGGCTAACGCCTCGGGGTGATAGAAGGGTGGGTATGAAAAGCACCTTTGGAATGATAATTTCCACCATCATCCTCATGAGCAGTCAATATTTGTATACTAACGCCCCTTCTTCTTCCTCTTCTGATAAGTACACTCTCAAAAGAGTATTGTTGTACTGGGTGCTATATAGGTGTGACTAGACCATCTACAGGCTGAGTACAGGAAGAAGATAAACTGGTGCAAGTAAAAAAAAGAAGATAAACTGAATGGTGCAAGTAAAAAAAAAAAAAAAAAAAACTTCCTTGTGGATGAGGGTTAATCGAGTGTAGATAATCATAAAGTGGTTTCAAACTGCTTCAAAAGGTCTCGAGAGACGGAGCTGAAACCACAGCTGTGCACTGTGGGAAGGCCGTTCCAGATGCAAACAACACTTGGGAAGAAATGTGAGACTGTGTTGATAAGAGAGGATTCTGCAGTGATGTTGCCGGAGTTGGATGTGGTGGCCTCTGCTCTGGTCAGGTCTGATGAATGATATAGGTATGGTGGGGCAGCAGGGATAGCAATAAAGCCGTCGATGATCTTGTATAATATGATGGCCTTGTTGTGTGCAAGACGCTCCTGTAGAGACTGCCAGTGAAGATTGTGTACCATTAGAGCCACGCTACTTTGTTGGTTGTAGTCGGCCATCACAAATCTTGCTGCACGTCGTTGGACCATTTCTATATCAGACATGAGTTCTTTGGTGTGGGGATCCCAAACTGAGGAGGAGTATTCAAGCGTTGGATGGACATATGTCTTATAAGCTTGTTCCTTGATGTTGGACGGACACCTCCTCAGATTGCGCTGAAGAAAACCAAGTGTACTATACTAGTATTACTCTTCTTACAGATACAATGTATTTTGTATGTGTGGTTTCCAGCTAAGATTGCGATGAAGTGTGACTGAGATATTTCGCTTCATCAACGGTGCAGAGTGCTTTTCCATGGATTGAGTACTGGATAATAGTCTTACAATGTTCTTCCTTTTGTTTGATATCCTGAACACTTCGCACTTCTCCGCGTTGAAGGCCATTAGCCACTTCCTCTCCCATTCCTGTATGTTAGCAAAATCTCTGTGAAGAATGTCAATGTCTGTAGGTGAGTCAATTATACGGTATAATAGGGCGTCATCAGCATACAGGCGGATATTTGAAGAGACACACTCTGGGAGGTCATTGATGAACACCAGAAAGAGCAAGGGTCCAAGGACAGTGCCTTGAGGCACACCAGATGTTACATGTGTGATGTTGCTCTTAGTCTTAGTCCCTTCTAGTATGACCTGCTGTGTACGCCCTGTAAGGAAGTCCTTGATCCAATGCAGGATCTGTCCCCTGATTCCATAGAAATGAAGCTTTTGAAGAAGGCGCTCGTGTGGTACTTGATCAAAAGCTTTGGAGAAGTCGAGCAGGATGGCATCCATCTGTTTTTTATCTTTAAGTCCAGTAGCAAGATCATGAACAGTTACCAAGAGCTGTGACTCGCACAAACGTTTCTTCCTAAAGCCAAACTGGCAATCAGAAAGGAGCTTGTGGTTGTCAAGGTGGCGGATAATCTGACTGTGTATTATATGTTCAACAACTTATCAAATGATAGATGTCAGAGATATGGGCCTATAATTTTCCGGTCTGTGTTTGTCCCCCTTTTTATAGATTGGTGTGACATAGGCAGATTTCCATTTATGCGGGATCTTTCCTTGGTGGAGTGTGGCATTGAAGAGGAGTGTCAGAGCAGGGGATAGTTCATCTGCCACTTCTTTGAGGAGATAGGCTGGTAGACGGTCCGGACCACTGGCGGAGTGGGACTTGAGTTTGCTGAGAAGCTTCCTTACCCCTTCCTTGTCAACAGAAAAGACAGGAACTGTTGGATGTGGGCTCTCTCCAAGGTCTGGCAGGTCAGATGTGGTCTCCTGGGTGAAAACCGATGTAAATTGTTCGTTCAGCAGGTTGGCTTTTGCAGCAGGTTCAGTCTGAAGAAAGACATCTTTCATTAGAGGTGCAACTCCAGAGTTTTCGCACCTTCTGCTTTTGATGTATGACCAAAATTTCTTTGGCTTGCCTTCCTCTTCGCATAGCATGTCACAGATGTAAGAGTGGTATGCAGATCTGCATTCGCGTTGCATTAGCTTTTTGAAGTTTTTGTAGCGAGTCCAGTCCTTAGTCTTCTTTGACCTACGAGCCTTATAGGCTCGCCCTTTCCTTCTGGAGAGTGACTTGAGATTTTGGTTTATCCATGGTTGGCTATAACGTGCTGATGATAGTTTGGAGGGGACCATAGTGTTGATGATCCTGTGCAATTCAGTCGATATCTGAATCCAAAGATTATCAATATCTGTTCTGATTGTATTTGCCTCTTAGTAGTTGTCGCAAAAGGTTCTAATTTCTGACTTGATTTTGTCCATGTCAGCCTTCCTACACAAGAAGATGTTACGGCGGATTGGTTTCTGCCTTTTGGCATGGACATCAGATAGTGTTAGAACCATGTCATGGTCGCTTACTCCTGGAATGGGCACACATTTGCTTACAAGAGCAGGCCTGTTTGTGAGAAACACATCTAGAGTCTTATCATTCCTTGTCCTTATCATTGCCCCACGGGTTAGACAAACGTTCTACTTAGTTTAGTAACTTTAAACTTAGTCTTTAGTCAGGCGTGGCAATACAGTGCAATTAACTCACCAAAAGCATGTGACCTCGAAGGCGAAGCCTCATTCGCATAAAGTAGATAACAGCAGATTGTGTACGCAAAAACTGCTGGGGAAGTGTTGCAGGACAACCGCAGTAGACATTCTATCTCGCCTTAGAAGCCATCAAATGATTACGGCAAATTGAAGGAGAAACTATTCTCTAACTGGCAATATTGAGGAGAAACCTGTGAAAATAACTTTGAAACTTAGCTTCCAAAATAAAAAATTTGGTCTCTAATTCGTAACAAGTTTCATTTTTTCACATTTTCTGGTATTGCCCGAAATTAGCGAAAATGAAACTTTGGTATAGAGGCTAGACCCCCCTCACAGTAGTATAGCAAACTATGCATACTGCTGTCTTCTAAATATGTCTTTTCTGTATCATTTGGCGCGCAGCCCCATTATGTCGGGGGAAAAAAATCGAGATCACTGTCACTTGTGACCCACGTAAAATACATAGGCATAGCATACGCAGTCCGATGTATTGGTTTTCGTGCTGCATGAAGCAGTTGAAGCACATTGCAGGATTCGTCTCTCGCCCACTCACCACCGAACCAAAAACCGAACACTGTCGCCGTGCGCTGAACCCGACACCTCTGATTGGCTAAGCGTGCACTGTAGAGTATGCGCAGGAGGATGATCTACATTTAATTGTGCATGTCCAGTATTTTCTCTTAAATTTGGTTGTCTTTTTGCTCTGATTTTCACCTAACTACTAATTGTGCAAACATGAAACTTCACAGGTTGTGAGTCTGGTGTATACAGATGAGCAATATGCTAATCAAATGCATACTCATGCCGGCGCAGACTTGTGTCGGGAAATAATCGTAACCCTTTCCCACGGTTGACTCAAAGAGAAAAATACACATATCTCAACAGATACATCAGTATTTTCACCACAAAATCATATGAAGGATAATATACAATGTATATATATTAGATATACTGTATGTGTGAAGTTTCAAGGGATTTGGTGGTAAAATTAGGGAGTTACGAGGAGGTGAACTTTCTAGATTTTTTTGTCCTTTGCTCTGCACAGTGCTTCGATGACCGTTACGAATTCAAAAGCTTTGGCCTCTTATCGCTGAGTTAATTACACCGTATCGCCGGGCCTGTAGTAACTTTAACACCGACCAGACGCCATGTCGTGCGTAACATAGTGGGCTTCCAGACCTTCTCTTTACTTCTAATTGATGTTTTTCGTCTGAGGGGCCCACATTCTACAAGACTTGTCTTTTTAGTGGGTCCCTCCATTTTTCGAATTATCCACAATGTTTACTTACTTCAAATCACTTGAGTTTTATGATAATGTGTAATTATTGCAAGGTGCTACAATTATTGTATATTCTTTTCATCCTACATAGTTTTACGCACCTGATTTTCTGTTCACAAAAAAGAAGTGATGTTTGTATTATGTTCTTGTCGAAAAATGAAATAAAACATTGAATTGAATTGAACATGTGCATGGTAGGTGCTGGTGTACAGCGTGTAATACACCCGGCCCATACAGGTTGTCGCGACACTAGTGTAGTGTACAGTGCAGCGACAAGGCTTTGTACAGTTAGTAAGTTACTTACAATAGGACCTAGGAATCCTACATCATATTTATGATGACGATTGCCTTTAAAGCTTTATGATGACGATTGATACAGTATGTGATAGGCAATCGTGCATGATTGCTCACTAGTACAGTAGTAGAGTCTATAGGCCGAAGGTAACTGCTACAGTGAAACCCCGTTATAACGAGGTCCGTGGGACCGGCGATATTACCTCGTTATAACCGGTACCTCGTTATAACCGTACGCATCAAAAACAAAGAAAAACATAAGCACGACGTCATAATATACCCAACAATTAAAGTTAAGAACATCCTTTGCGTTGTTATTACACAATTATGGATCATTATTATCGAGAGAATAAAGGAAAATTATTTGTGAATTAAGCGAAAATGTCGGGGTTGAAATAGGTTAATTCTTTATTTTTCTTCTGAAAATCTCTTCGCATAATAGTGCACGTTATGCACCTTGAGAAGTATAGACCTATATTATATTAAAATCACATTGTATAAAATGCGTTGTTTACCGTACATTGGTGTAACTTGCGAGGTATTTTTACGCTGTTGGTGTCAAGCGGGAATGCGATAATTTCATGAATCATTTCGGCTGTATTCTTATACAATGTATGATCGTTGCGCCCGAAAGGATTAAAATGCGTTGTTTATTTTCTTCCGAAAATCTCTTCGCGTTTTGTACATCCGTTCTTGAAAAATAAGCGACAGGATTGAATTTAGAAGGTTGCGATCCTTTTTACGCAGATCTGTTCCTCATACATAGACCATTCTGAAAGAAAGAAAATCTTCATTGTGAAATGCGTTGTTAAAATTGTGATAATGAACAAATCCAGATCTATTCAAATTGTTAAATACGTTTGTTTCTTCTTCTGAACACCGATCAAGTAGCTAAACATGCGTTATTCAACTATTTTTACGCTACTGTCATCCGGCGAGATCGCGACGATTTCAGAGTAAAGAAAATCTTCATTAAAATTGTGATAATGAACACACCCAGATCTATTCAAATTGTTAAATGCGTTTGTTTCTTTTTCTGAACACCGACTAAGTAGCTTAACATGCGTTATTCAACTATTTTTACGCTACTGTCATCCGGCGAGATCGCGATGATTTCAGAGTAACATTCGTATGTCGTTTACCGTAACTTGCGGGGTATTTTTACGTTGTTGGTGCCAAGCGGGAATACGATGATTTCATGAATCATTTCGGCTGTAATCTTATATAATGTATGTTCGTTGCACCCGAAGGGATTAAAGATGCGTTGTTCATTTTCTTCCGAAAATCTCTTCGCGTTTTTTACATCCGTGCTTGAAAAATAAGCGACAGGATTGAATTTAGAAGGTTGTGATCCTTTTTACCCAAATCCGTTACTCGTAGAACATTCTGAAAGAAAGAAAAATCTTCATTGTGAAATGCGTTGTTAAAATTGTGATAATGAACAAATCCAGATCTATTCAAATTCACCGATTAAGTAGCTAAACATGCGTTATTCAACTATTTTTACGCTACTGTCATCCAGCGAGATCGCGATGATTTCAGAGTAACATTCGTGCGTCGTTTACCGTAACTTGCGAGGTTATTTTACGCTGTTGGTGCCCAGCGGGAATGCGATGATTTCGTGAATCAATTCGGCTGTAATCTCATACAATGTATTATCGTTTCGCCCGAAAGGATTAAAGATGCGTTCTTTATCATCTGCCGAAAATCCCTTCGCATTGTATACATCCGTTCTTTAAAAAAATGCGACAGGATTGCGTTATTCAACTATTTTTTACGCTACTGTCACCAGGCGAGATCGCGATTTCATTAATTATTTCGGCTATAATCATACACTCGCATTTGCTAACCAGCAAAAGGACTGGAAGTCGGGACTACAAATGGAAAGGATATAATGTTGAGTTGCACACGCATTCCAATTTCCATATTTGCCACGAGTGTCGCTACATGAAAAGTTTTTGAGTGCGTTATCTTTTTTCCCTTGTTGCGCTGTGGTCTGCAAAACATTACGCACGCGTGTGATCTCGCGTAAAAGAAAATCGAGTGATTATGTTTAATAATTTAGTAGGAACATCGAATGGTATTAATGTGTGTTTGTTTTTTTTTTTGCGTGGTTTAGAAGAAAACATGGAAGGAACCGTTCTCTGCAAAACGGGAAAAAGACATGGATAGCGTGAATTCGATTTTCAGTGTTTCATTTGTCTCGTGTTTGAAAAGCGGCAAGTCAAGAAATGGTACCTCGTTATATCCGATCAAATTTCTTATGTTTTTCTTTATCATGATGCGCCGAAAATGTCCTCGTTATAACCGGAATCTCGTTATAACCGAACTCGTTATAACCGATTCGTTCTGCCATAGGTTTACACGCAAAGGAAAACGGGACCGACGCGATCACCTCGTTATAAACGGTTCCTCGTTATAACCGAACTCGTTATAACGGGGTTTCACTGTACCAGTGTACCACTATCAGCCTGTTGCGAATGCCCAGCCGGAACGCTAAGGCCGAAGCGTTCCCTACCCTAACAAGGGTAGGGCAGTGAAAAGTGGTACTGCAGGGCTGCACACTAACTAACCCATTTTTTTCTTCTGGTCCGACCTGTCTTGTCAGACGAGCAGTAAGTACCCAGTTTTTCCATTGTGTACTGGTCCATTCCTGAAAAAGTTACTCGTCCGACAGTGAATTTTACTGGTCTTGGACCATCGGACCGTTGCCAGTGTGCAGTGTTGGATACTGTAAAAGTTGATTTTTTTGCACAAGTAATTTCTCACGCATGGCTGGTAGGCTGGGTAAGATGAATCTTGAATGTTTTTAATTCCAGTCAAGACATTCATTGATTATGACATGATTATCAGATTAGATGTGATGGGGGGGGGGGGGGGAGGCTATATAAGGAAGTCTTTTCTTTTAAGTGATTGTACGTCAGATAGTTCCAAGCCAGTCATTTTTTTCCTGCAATTTTAATCAGAATGTTTCTAGTATGACTATCTTTTTTAACAGTACAATCAAATTTAGATTATAATGTACATTGTATTTGTTATCACTCAATATCAGGCAGTATTCTGTTTCATAGCATTATAAAATTTGCTACTCCATTTCACAGAAATGATTGATATTTAAGTGCTGCTTCCACTAGTCTTTTTCCATACTCATATGTACATGTAGTTCAAGTTAGAAAATGTAAAATGTAGATGTCAGTTTTACTGGTCAATCATACATGTGCCTTCTTCCATTTCCATGTGGAATAAACTGCTCCTGCTTGAATCATATTAAAGCCAGACAATACTTACCTTTAAATCACATTAGCAGTTTTCCAGTTTACATGATTGGTATGCTGCATAAAAATATGCTAAGAGACGTGATGATAGCACTTGTATATATTGAAACATTCAAATAGACAATGCGTGCTACATATTGTCAATTCTTTTGTCATAGTTATGATGTACTGCTGTTCAAACTTGCCCATCCAACAGGCAGCTTAATATGTGTCACTGCTATTTTTTAAATCTTTTTATTTTATTTTTTTACATTCACCCAAGTTTCATACATTTTTGCAGTACTGTTCTGGTCTGAATTTCAAGTGTGATCACATTTAGGCAGTAGGCTGATGAGTTCCTGTTAAATTTCGCAGTCATGCCAGTGGGAAACAGTTTAAGTAATATTCAGGTCCTATGTGTACTTGTGGTTGGCAAAGGTAATTTGTCAGGTTATATAATGTTGAGCCTAGAAAAGCATTTGTGTGCTTTCTGCCATGAGCAAAGAACAGTCATCATTTAGTTCAACATTCCCTTTCAGGTAAACTGTATTCTGTTCAGGTAATGAAATCATCTCTTCTGATTTCGGCTGCCCTGTGATATACAATGTACCATGTATATTGTAAAGAGTTTGGTAGTTTTGAGAAAGTACTGTATAAACTGTTATTTTTGTGAGGGTTTAATTTTCATGAATCACACATGGGCCGTGAATTTATCAACACATGAAAATGTCACTGTGCACTATGGTAATAGTGCGCTTATGAAGATCTCTGCATAGTTTGCAAAAACAACATCTCACAAAAATATCTGTGATCCCCTCATTGGCTGAAATATCTGTACACGAAAATAACAGTGTATACAGTAGTAACTATAGCACCCCTGTGTTCGGCATAAGTGTATATGAAATTTTTGTCTCCCTGGCAGTTCTGATGCATCTGACAGATGTAGTGATGTATACTTTGTCCGATCAGGGAGCCCAAATTTTATATGTGTTGATATTCATGATCACTATTTCTGACATATCCATTATTGAATTTGTCTCATAACATCCACTAACATGAACGTCATTGTGTAGAATACATTTAAATGCCATTAGAAAAGAAAGAAATAACAGTTAAATGAACAACATTTCTCTTTTGTACTAGATATCAGTGTCTTTTGCAGTGACATATGAGTACAGTGCATACAAGCGATATTTACTTTTTTTTTTGTACTCTTGCAGTCACTGCAGCCTGTCAAGATCTGCATCCATGTCCACCAGCCATGGACTCACCAACTCCTTCCCGGAGATCACAGAGGACTAATCGTAGGCTTCCTGCGAGGTTCCTTGATGACTCCATAGAAGTCTCCACATCTTCTCCAAGGAAGCCCCAGCCATTATCTCTGGTTACAGTAACTCCAGGTAAAGCATCAGCTTGCAAATCACAAGGCCCCCTCCAGTCTTGCCAAATAGTCAGTAGGTCGGCTGCTAAAGTGATTAAGTCTGCCCGCAAAGTACAAAGCAAGACTGATATTGCGGCATGGCGTTGCTCACCTGTAGACAAGGACAAGCAAGCAGCACCAGGAAAATCACCACAATCCCTGGAGTGCAATACATGTGGACATGCCTTCACTAGAGCAGGCAGCCTCAGAAGGCACCTGCTGTCTGCTTCCTGCAAAGCGAAATCAGGGGAGAGTGACCTGGAAGAAGAAAGTAAAGAACATGCAGGAGATGACAGAATGTGGACACCTAATAAGAAGCCAAGAAAAGTATGTAAGATATGTGGCAAAAGTTTTGTTGACAAGTACACCTTAAATGTACATAAGCGATTGCACACTGGAGAGCGTCCATATCAATGTACCCTATGTGAAAAGAACTTTACACAGAGGAGTGCTCTGCAGTTTCACCTTGACACACATGCTGGAGAGAAGCATGAGTGTCCAATATGTGGATACAAGTTCACTCAGGCCAGGAGCCTCAAGCGGCATATGCTCTTCCACACTGGGGACAAAGTGATGAAGCGAAAAATGGTGAACAGAAACTACAAGAAGATCCGTGTCCTCGCAGCTGATGGGGACAAAGAAAATGGCAGTGGTGATGGGCAGCGTGATGGGAAAGAAAGGGTCTATGTTGAGGTGTATGAGTGTCACTACTGTAAAAAGCAATTCAAGCGAGTCTCTGAGCTGACTGTTCATGTGCGCATCCACACTAATGAGCGTCCGTTCCAGTGTGACATATGTGAGAAGAGCTTTAAGCAGCTCAGCCACCTTCACGGGCACAAGGCCACTCATTTTGAGTCGCAGACTTTTGTGTGTGAAGATTGCGGGAAGCAGTTCACAATGGCCAAAAGCCTTCGCAGACACCAGGCACTGAAGATTTGTTCCAGCGAGAATTCAGAAGCTGCAGGATTTAGAAAGAGAGGGCGGCCGAGGAATCCTGAGAAGAAAGAGCAAGTGGGTAACAGTGAAAATTTCATAGAAAGGAGTGATTTTCTTGGACTCAGTGAAACTATGGATGAGGGTGGTGAGCGACAAGCATTAAGAAAACTGGAACACGATGGTAATCAAAGGGAAGCAGATACTGGATCTGGTGAAGTCAATGCTTGTGTTCATTGTGGAAAAACATTTGTAGAGAAAAGTGATCTCATGCAGCATATTTGCAAGCACTCAGAAAATCCTTCTTTCAGTTGTAGCAAATGTGGTAAGAAATTTAGACTAGCAAGTTATTTGAAAGAACACATGAAGACTCACTCAACAGAAAAGCCTTATGCCTGTGACAACTGCAACAAGAAATTCAAAACTCAAAGATGCTTGCAGAACCATGCAGGGAGAAATTCCTGTACAGGGGTAAGACCTTATGTGTGTCAAACATGTGGAAAGACATTTATGTATCAGCGATTTTTGACAACCCACAGGTGTCTCAACACACCAGTGAAAATGTTTTCATGCGGAGATTGTGGTAAGATGTACGAGCGCAAGGATCGTTTGATAGAGCATTTGCGTGTACACACAGGGGAGAGACCTTTTGCATGTGAGTTGTGTGGTAAAACCTTTGCCAAGATAGCAAATTACAGGTTACATCAGCGTGTTCACACTGGAGAAAAGAAATACAAGTGCAAATACTGTGGTAAAAAATTTGCTCACAACAGTACACTCAAATATCATGAAGGTACCCATTCAGAAAGAAAGACATTGCAGTGTGATGAATGTGAAAAGCAGTTTGTTCGTTCAAAGGCATTACTAACCCACAAGCAGACTGTGCATGGTGCTGAAGGAGCTGCTAGCAAGACATCATACTTGTGTGCCAACTGTGGCAAGGTTTATCACCACCTGAAGAGGCTTATGAGGCACTTTTGTGAAGTTAATGGTGTAAAACGCTTCCCATGCAATTTATGTGACAAGCAGTTTGATAGAGCCAAGCAGCTTGAAATTCACATGAGAGTTCACACTGGTGAAAAACCCTATGAGTGTGACAAATGTGGCAAGAGTTTCTCGCAGTCTGGTGGCTTAAAAGATCACATGCTTTCCCACACACGGGAAAAGAGATTCAAGTGTGACCTCTGTGACGTCAAGTTCCTACGCATGAAGAGTCTTCGAAAGCACAAACTCATCATCCATCATGGTATTGAGCCTCACATATGTGGGCAGTGTGGTGCAACCTTCAAGTACTACAAAGCCCTCAAAAAGCATGAGCTGGTCCACGGCACCGTTGACCCTGAACAGAAGGTCCTGACAGACATTCTTGAGGACATCGAGCAAGCAATAAACGAAGCCTCCGAGGAAGCAGAAACGGGTGACTCTGCCGTAACAGAAGCTGTGAATGGCATAGCCCCTCAGGATCAGGTGGCAGAGGTGGTGATTCATGAGGACCCCGGCATGGAAGTCATCATTGGACACGACGAAGAGGGCAACATTCTCCATGTCATCCAGAACCCTCGCCAGGAGGAACTTGATCAGAGTGTACAAGAGATCCACATCCAAAGGCAGATTGAGGAACAGGGTGATGATGAAATGGTCGTGGCTGTTGTTGCAGCGGTGGATCATCATGAAGAAGTTGTATCTGCTTCATGATTTTGAGCCCCCCCCCCCCCCCCAAAGACATTTTTATTATTTAGGTACAGTGGTTTCCAGTTATAAAGAAGTCCTTGGGACCAGCAGTTCTCGTTCGTTAAATCAAAATTTCGTTATAACTGAATAAATAAACAATAAGAATACATAGAGGGGATAATGTTGCGGCCTGATTTTTTACTATATTTCGTTGTAACTGTGCTCATTATAACAGGAGTGCACTGTACGCCAGTGCCTAATGTGTACACATTTTTGCTATCAATAAGCAGTGGTATATATATCAGGAAGTATAATGTAGGAAGATCTCCTTTTGACTTTCCTTTTCAAAGTACTCTGTAGCTGGGAACTTGTAAATTTTGAACTTTTGCCAAAGTCACAAATGTCACTGTTATACAGTGCCTGCCTTCAAGCAACACAGTGCCTACTATAACGAACACAGCTATAACAAAATTTTAGATACAACTAAGTAAAATTCAAGTCCCAAAATGATCATCTATACAGTACATTCTATCATACTTTATTTGCTTGACTATAATGAAATTTTGATATACTGAGAGAAAACTGCCATTCCCGACAACTTTGTTATGATGGCACTTGCCTGTAGTGTGAGCATGTCATACTTCAGATCATGAAAAAAAAAAGGCAAATTTTCTGGAAGGTTTTCTGTTACTGGAAACTGCTGTTGAGATGTTCATGCACCATAACAACTTTGCATATATCAATGCATGATATTCAGTTACAAAGAGACTTTCATATGCACTGAGAGTCTACACAGCTTATTAACCCGTTCATTATGGGAACCTGGTACAAGTATACCAGGTTCCCAAAATATTGACAAGAGTGTCTGTATTCATAGCCTAAATTTATGTTTATTTGTGTTATGCTGACCAGAAAAGTGACTTTGATCGAAAGATAAGAGTTTCTTCTTTCATTTTATTCTTTTTTGTATCATACCATGTGTATTTTTGTCTAATTTACCTTTTTCCGACATAGTGGTGCACTTGTTTTGCTCTAAAACTCGTGTGAAGTTGTACATAGCTATCAAGGCTGAGCTCACTAGTTTGCTAAAACCTCATTTGGATGCCCTTATAGGTTATAACAAAAGAATTTGCAAGCCCATCAGCGCATACTCTGTGCATACCTAATGTCTGCTGGATATTTTGCTTTGTTTGATGGCACATGCATTTCACCATGGAAAGGGGCTGCATACCACTTGACTGCCTTCACACAGGGGGATTCTCTGTCAACGGGCATACAGAATCTCGTTTGTGGGCAGTAATGGCTGTCTGAGACTTGCGGGTGGAACGGGTTAACTAAAGTCATTCATTTTTTCTTTTGAATCAGAAGCATTTTTTAGAAGCCAAAAAGGAAAAGAAAAAAGAAATCTGAATCAGAGAGAGTGTGTAAAGCTTGAAATGATGATTAACACTCTGGTACTTGCAGATAATTACCTTTCGATTTAAGATTTCAGTCTGGCTTTTACAAGTTGACAACAGTTTACGTGATTGTAAGGTACTGATCGACCTGAAATTCATTGATGAGTGAAATTGTGTGGAAGGTTTACTGAAAACTTATGCACACTATCCTAGTGTCTGCAGTTTTGATACAAATTCCAAGGCCAGCTGAAGGAGCTTGATACATACACTGGTATTCAAATATTTTGTGCATCAATACTCCAATGTGTAGCTACAGTCCATGATCTAAAAACAAATTTTGGTATGTCTCTGACATGATCAGATGTACTACAGTTGTAATGGCATTCATCATTCCATGTGTAAGAAGGAAATATGTTGTTAAAGCATTAACTTTAAACTTTTTGATGTTTGTAGGTATCACTATCCTTTGGTTGATTTGTTTAGTACTAATTTACGACCATGGCGCACCTAACTTGGTTCTGCATATCAATAAGTGCAACATCATTTGTGATTGTAATTTATCCAATGAAATTACATCAAACAAAGAGAATTATCTCTTTGGTGATTATGATACATTGCAGTTTTAAAGATGTGTACTTCTTCCCATGTGGAAAGCGTACATTCATGCATTGTAAGTTTAATAACACATCCTGCTAATGTAGTTTTTACTTTGTTTCTTTGCGTAAGATACAGTAACGTACAGTGTATGTTCACTCACAGGTTGATTATGTTTGGGTGAGGTATGTTACATGTACATTGTGGCTTGATGCATTTTGCGAGTGTGCAAACAACACTCGGCACAGTTCAGAAGTCTTTACGAAATGGATGACAATGTCATATTCCTACATAATTTGAGGGACAATCAATCTTAACTTGGGATGTGACAATAAATGATAGGGTTTTGCATGTTTGTTTTATATTTGAAATCAAAAAGAAAATTTGAAATTAGTAGCAGCACTGCATCTTTTAATCTTTACAAATCAATTGGGTGCATATATGATGTCTACATACATTTGTATATAATATCCCTCTCCTGTGCAACTGAACTCACAAAACTTTGTTGGAGGGCCTTGTATTCATACATCAAAACCTCTGAGGAATGAAGTGATTCAATGTAAGAAAAGAAACAACAAAATGCCAGTATGATTCATTGTGACGTCATGGCAAATATAACGGGTATGTCCTGACGGAATACAAGCCATATCATGAGAAAAACTGTTCACATACACAGCAGTCACATGGTATTTGCACTGTCTGCTTCCTTTCTGTCCAGCGCCACGCACATGGAGGTCAGCATGAACATCTCCAAGTGATTAGGACACGTTAGAGGACTTGTGAGCTGAATACATGTAGGGATAGACCTCAAAATGGAGGGTAACGGCAACGCCAGCCTGAAGCAGCCTCCACGCAGGATGAATCGTAGGAGAGTACGGGTTGTGCCTGGTGATGCGGATACCATGCTGGAGTGTGAGAAATGTGGCAAGAAATTTGTGACTCGTGGAGGGCTCAGTGTGCACGTATGCAGTGGGAGAAACAGTTTAATGAAACAGGTCCAAGGAGATGGAGATGGTCAGAGAACTTGTAGGGAAGCAGGTGCAGATGTAAGTGATGGAACTGGCAGTGATGACTGTGATCTTGATTACCAAGAGCCGAATGCAACGCAGAAGGGTCAGGTGAAAAAAGCAGGAAGATCGAGGGAGAAAGCAAGGTGTGATATTTGTCAGGAAACTTTTGTAAACCACCAGGTTTTGCTGGTACATCAACGGAGGCACACAGGAGAACGACCGTACGTGTGCACTTTGTGTGAGCGCAGATTCACTCAACACAGTGCTCTCGTTGGGCATATGAACACCCATGCTAATGAGCAGCATGAATGCAAGGAATGTGGAAAGACATTCACTCAGCTGAGGAGCTTAAAGCGACATGCAAAATTTCATACAGGTGAGAAGGAGATGAAGAAAGGCACGTTAATACAGTTTCGTGAGCGCCGTGTTAAAGTTCCTATAGATGCTTCTGGTAAAGATGAGACACTAGAACCTTTAATTTCGAGAGCTGTTCCATACCAAGATATGTATCAATGTGAGTTTTGTGACAAACGCTTCAAGACAGGAAGTCAGTACGTGGTACACAGACGAATTCACACTGATGAACGCCCTTTTGAGTGCAAAACATGTGGCCGTAGATTCCGTCAGAGAATCACATTACTAGATCATGAAACGACCCATCGCAATGACAAACCCCACGAGTGTGAAAGATGTGGGTCCAAGTTTAAGCAGGCACGCATTCTTCGTAAGCACAAAAATTCTAAAATCTGCGATAAGCGCACCAGAATCAAAGAGCAAAATCATGAATTTTCCCAAAAGGATGTTGAATCCAAGTCTAATGTCAAGCTCCTCTCTAAAACAGAAGTTGAAGAGGTAACACAATGTGAGGAAGATGAAGTTCATGTTTCACCTGGGGAAGACAAATCAGCTACAGTGTCAGAATCAGCTAAACCTGAGGTTGAAAGTCAACCAGAAACACGTAAAAAAGCAGACAGTGAATGTCATGATACTTTCATATGTGAGCAGTGTGGCAAAATTTTCCACAAAAAGAAAAATCTTTACCAGCACATCAAAACACATACAAACAAGAAACCATACACCTGCAGTCAATGCGACAAGGGTTTCAGATTAAAGTCAACACTGCGTGAACACATGGAAACACACACAGTGGGCAGGCCGCATGCGTGCCAGAATTGTCAGAAGCAGTTCAAAACCAAACGCTGCCTTCAGAACCACATTGGGCGGAACATTTGCACTCAGATCCGACCCTACACCTGTGAGGTTTGCCACAAGTCATTCATGTATGCCAGGTACCTGGAAAGACATCGATGTTTGCAATCGGCACCAAAAGAATTCAAATGCACACACTGTGAGAGGATATTTACGCGGCGTCACTTACTGGTTGAACACATTCGCACACACACCGGAGAGAAGCCTCTGCAGTGCAGCGATTGCAACAAAACATTCGCCAAGAAAGACCTTCTCAGGCGCCATCGTCTCGTCCACAGTGCCGACAAGAAGTTTAAGTGTAAGTTATGTGGTAAGAAGTTTCCTCTGAGGGCTTCTCTTCGAACGCACATGGTGGTCCATACAAGTGAAAGGAACTTTGTGTGCAGAATATGCAACAAGGCATTCAAACAGGCAAGTTCACTTCGAACCCACAGCAAGAAGCACAATCCCGACAAACAGTCAGAGTCAAAGCCAGCAGCATTTCTCTGCGCTCATTGTGGCAAGATGTTCCGGCACTTCCGACGGATGCTGAAGCACTACTGCGTTGCACATGGTGGGAAGCGCATCAAGTGTCGGGTGTGCCAGAAGATGTTTGACAAGAAGCAGCAGCTGGAGGTCCACATGCGCATCCACACAGGGGACCGCCCCTACCAGTGTGGGGAGTGTGGGAAGCGCTTCACCCAGTCTGGCAGTCTCAAAAACCACCTTGTCAGCCATACGGGTGAAAAGTTACACAAGTGTGACATCTGTGACGCCAGGTTCTCCCGCATGACCAGTGTGCGTAGGCACAAACTCATCATACATGCCGGTGTGGAGCCTTTCATGTGCAATGTGTGTGGCTTGACCTTCAAGTATCAGAAAGCATTGAAGAAGCACACTTGCCTGGCAGAGCATGAAATAAAGGAAGCTGTCCTTGTAGAGCCTGGTGTGGTAAAGATTCAAGACATGGCCAATGTGCCAGAGGTAGATGTGTGCGAGTCTGACTTGGAGCAGCAGGAACTGGACAAGATTCTGGGCAATATCAAGAGGGCTATGACGGGGGCAGGCATTGAGATCAAAGACAACGTCCAGTATCAGATTGTTGTCGGTGACAATTCTGGGGAACTAGTCGTCAGTATGGGTGGGGATACTTCACAGTCACAGGACCAGATTTCCTAATTAGATACACACTAAAACTTCATTATGATTCAACTCAACCAGTGTGTGTGATGTGAAGCATCTGCTCATCTCACAGACTTCTTTTCCTTATTGATACCTACATTTATTTTCCCCACACCAAAGCCTCTCTCACCATTAGATAGCAACTGCTAAGGGAAATGTGTGTAAAGATTATAAGAAAAAGCAGCATGCTTTCTCTCACCTAAAATATTTAATAACAGTTCTTCCACAATTATTTTGCTGCAGTTTGGAATTTGTCAGAGCTAAAAGACTTCTGAATTTGTTACTGGAGTGCTTGTTGATGCTAAAGTTTAGTTGAGTTTTTTTTTATTTTTTTTTATTTATAACAGTAGTGTGTTATTGCATGTACAATTGTATTACTTGTACAGTTGTACTTACACTAAGTGCTATCAAAAGTTTGGTAATATTTGGCATGTATTGCTCTTAATCTTGATACTGTGACTTCTCTTCTATTGCTCTTTTGATCTGCTGATGTACATTTGTACATGGTGCTATTCTGTATTTCAAGTGAATCAGTTCCCATGGAGGTCATTTGATAAGCTTTACACAGTATTGCTGAATATACAGTCAACCTCGCGTAAGTCAACATAATCAGGACTGAGCAAAACATGTCGACTTACGCAAATGTCGACTTACGCGTAAGTCGACTTTTTGTCGACTTATAAATGAAAACTAATTTCCCCTGTAAAGAGTAAGATTTGGATCACGATGCGGATGTTTACCCAAATATTACTCCTTTTGCCGCCAAAACATGCCCACTGACATCAGCAACAAAAATGTTTTAGTTCATGCATAAATTTCGCGCGAGTTAGTAACGACAACGCATAATTCCCAAATCTCTAGAGAGGTTTTGAAACAGCGGGATCGGAAACCTAAGCCCGTTTTTAGACACTTTACATTTTTAACTTGATTTGAAATATCACACGCAAATTCCCCAAAATTGCATTAAACTTTGAGATTTAAATTCAAGTGCGTTGCTGCGAAGATATGCGTGTGATTTCGCATGCTTCTGTCGAGATAATTTTTCAGTGCCGACTGAGTTGAAATATGTGTGATTTTCCTTTCTTAAGTCGCCATATTTGTTTTGCTTAAATTTCTATCGCCATACTCTGAAAATGAATTGCTCTCGTGCTCCGATACACAACATTACCGCGCTGTACGGCGCGGGCCTGTCCGAAATAAAAAGAAGAAGAAAAGTTTATTCATCCAAAAATGACATCTTTCGGACTACTAACCTTCGTAAAAACAAACCTCTTTCCATTGTCGGACTACTAGTAACTTTGGACTGAGATTTAAACCTTTGGCATAGCGAACTTTAACAATAATTTGTTATCATTTTTTTCATTGACATTTCGTGCAGCAGCATGCGTTTCGGTAGTTTGAAATGTGTAAATGTTGCAATGTCTTTCCCCTGCAAGTGCAGACTAAGTTCGATCACGGCGAAAGTTCCGTTACGAGATGAAAAATAACGCACTTCCGTAAATTTTTATGCGTTTAAATGCAGTTTCTAGTTTCGCGACAAAAACCGCAAGTCTTTTCTGCAACGCTCTTGCATTTTAAATACAGCGTTGCTTCTGAGTTGATGGACTTGCATTTGATTTTTAGAGTTGCGTTTAAACGCAATGGAGTTTAAATTTCATACAATTTTCTAGTTTCGTATGATTATCAAACGCAAGTCTTTCCAGCGTTCCGTGTGATTTGATGGACTTCCATTTGATTTTCAGAGTTGCGTTTAATTTTTAATTTTGCTTATGAAATAAAAAATAATGCAAGTCTTTTCAACAATATCACACTTCGGTAGATGTTTAGAGATACGCTTAAACGCAGTTTCTTATAGTTTCGTACAAAAACCGCAAGTCTCCGCTGCAACGCTCTCGCGTTTAAATACAGCGTTACGTGTGATTTGATGGACTTGCATTTGATTTTTAGAGTTGCGTTTACACGCAATTGAGTTTAAAAAAAGTTCCCTAGAATTTTCTAGTTTCGTATAATTATCAAACGCAAGACTTTTCAGCGTTTAACCGTGTGATTTGATGGACTTGCATTTGATTTTCAGAGTTGCATTTAATTTTTAATTTTGCTAACGAATTAAAGAAATAATGCAAGTCTTTTCAACAATAACACACTTCCGTAGATGTTTAGAGATGCGTTTAAACGCAGTTTCTTATACAGTAGGTAGTTTCGTACAAAAACCGCAAGTGTTCTCTGCAACGCTCTTGCGTTTAAATACATCGTTACGTGTGATTTGATGGACTTGCATTTGATTTTTAGAGTTGCGTTTCAACGCAATTGAGTTTTTAAAAAAAAGATCCCTACAATTTTCTAGTTTCGTATAATTATCAAACGCAAGTCTTTTCAGCGTTCCGTGTGATTTGATGGACTTGCATTTGATTTTCAGAGTTGCGTTTAATTTCTAATTTTGCTTACGAAATAAAAAAAGTAATGCAAGTCTTTTCAACAATAACGCACTTCCGTAGATGTATACAGAGATGCTCTTAAACGCAGTTTCTAGTTTCGTACGAAAACTGCAAGTCTTCTCTGCAACGCTCTTGCGTTTAAATACATCGTTGCGTGTGATTTTATGGACTTGCATTATGATTTTTGGAGTTGCGTTTAAACGCAATTGAGTTTCAGGTTCATACAATTATTTTCTAGTTTTTAATGATTATCCAACGCAAGTCTTTTCAGCAACGCACTTGCGTTTAAATGCAAAAGTTGCGTGTGATTTGACACACCTGCATTTGATTTTTTGAGTTGCACTATTAGTTGCATTTTAATGAATTTTCTAGAAAGGGCCCAGGTTTCTAATATCACTTCGGAACACCTATTTCATGTTCGGATAATGAATACCTACTGGGACATATTGGTGTACAAAATTTGTGCGTTTTGAGAATAACGAGAGGGAGAAAAGGGGTAAAGTGAACTGCCTTGGGTACTACATGTAATACTGCAGTGTAAATGAGTGTATGCCCTTTCTATATTCTGGCATACAAGACAAATGACGCATGGCGCGAACGCTACCGTGCCATACACTAGCGAATTACCGAGTAGAAATGCAGCGAATCGGAGCGGGAAAACATTTTTTTTTTTTTTTTCAGAGAATGGCGATAAGATTTTGAGCGAAAAATTATGTCAACTAAGACGAGGGAATTAACACGTATTTCAGTTCAGTTGGCACTGAAAAATCAGGTCGACTTACGCGAGTTGTCGACTTATAAATGTCGACTAAGACGAGGAAATTTTCAAGGATTAACAAAGGCAAAAATCGGGACTTTTTTATTGTGTCGACTTAAGCGAGTTGTCGACTTATGCGATGTCTACTGTATTTTGACTGAATAATTACTTTCTGCATTACTTCATTACAATCATTACCAGTATAACAATGTCTCATGGTCCTCATATTTTGAGGACATAGCAATGTCGTCAGAAGTACACTTTATGTACAATTAGGTCTGTGCTAACCTGGAGACGTTTTAATCCCTGTACTTGTGCATAACATTGTTTTTCAGTGTGTAGTATACAGTGTACAATGTACTCTTTTTCCCATGTTTTGTCTTTCCGTATCATTCAGTTGTGAAAGTACTGCCACCGTGTACTGTATACACCATATACAGTGTATTTAGCAATGCTATTTTTTTTTTTTTTTTTTTTTGAATCAGGACTTCCCAACAATTTCGCGAGTGGTTAAATTTGTGATCGTGGAGTACAGCAATAGACAGAGAAATGTATGTGTATGTTGTAACACATTCATGTCAGGATTAGAGTAGATATTAATATAAAATTTGAAAATAGTAACCTACTCACAAAATTTTTGAAAATCAAGACTCTGTGAATACAGAACTTGTGTGAGCAAATTAAGGTACATGATGATAGTGAGATCATTAGGGCTATAAGATGGCTCAGCCAGTAGTACCAGTGCCGTGTGATCAGATAAGATTTGGGTTCAAGTCCCATCTAGTCAATGTTGTTTGTTATCCTGCTGTCCCCTCTTGTCAGAGGCGGAAACACTTTCTCCCTCAAATAGGACATTGAAGGGAAGTCGTGTGTGTGTGAAGGAGTCATGACTCACACATGTAAAAGATCCCACTCATAAAGAGCAGTATGCTAGCCTGGTTAAGTGTTTTGCCCCACGTACCCACATCACAAAACTGGCGAATTATGCAGAACTCTCACCCAAGGTTCACCCAAGGTTAACTCAAGGGATGGTATTCTGAACTTCTTCGTAGGAAGAGATTTTTCTTCCCAAGTCAAGAATCCATTATTTCACAAGTGGTATTCTGAAATACTAGCAATAGTCAATGAATGATATAAACTTTGTGTCATACAAAGAAGAAGACAAGTTCATTGAAATATAAATACATTGTATGATTGATTGTGTGGATGAGTACACAAAGTCTTGTACAATTATGACTTATTTGTTTCCCAGCCTAATATCTGTAATTTTATTGTCAGATATACTGTAAAGTGTTTTTATGAAGTATCCCTCTCTTCTGTTTTTTTATCAGCATGAGAGAAAAATGAAACTTTTCAAAATTGTCCCTTGGTAGGCTGACATACAGTGTATTTCATTTGGACACATTGTCATACTAAAGCACACACATAGAGGAGTTTGAGTTTCTGTTGTCAGACTTGATAATTCTCTTGGTATTCAATCGGAATGAAGGAATGAAAATAATTGTAAGAGAAGAATAAGATTTGATGAATATCAATTTCGAGCTTATTTTGGGGCAGTGATCAGTGTACAATTTGTACAGGCTGTATGTGCATGTCACTGCCTGCGTAGTTTCCTCCCCATTTCTCTGTGATTGCTCAAACAATCAAGTCTCTTCATGTAATATGTATGTTTATTGACTACGCATGGTAGGTAGTCTTGCATTTAACCAATTACGAAAGATTAGAAGGTGATCGTGGTATACTAATGTACCATTTATTGTTTCTAAAGGGCATTACATTGTACTACATGTATTAATTTTTGGAGGCAACATAAATTGTACATGTACGATGTATTATCTTTCCAACTCTTTCCATCTCTTTGGACCTGTTCATGCACATATTTCAGTGTGCATATGCAAGTGTAACTCGTGAAAGTGGGTGTTTATAAATTGTCTTGAGTGCATACATGCATCATTTATGATGTAAGAAGAACAAATCTGTATATTACATATGTCATTGCATGTATCACGACTGTGATACATTTACAGCCAATGTGATACATTTATGGTGTACAAAGTGAATGTAAATTGGTATGTGAAAGAGTTAATGACACATGTTTGTCAATGCTTGCACTGTTAAATTGTTATTTGCATTACAAAGTACATGGTAAGTGATTGGAAAATAAGTTATTTTTGTTGATATGTTAAACACTTATCAAATGCAAATTATTCTGAAGAAACCATAATGCATGACAAATCGCAATTTGATCATTTGTGTATTTTTGTCATGAATAATGAGAAATTCTGAAGAGTGGTGAGAAAATCTGAAACGAAATGTGCATAAAAATACTGTGCAATACTGTGAATAATGTTCATGGACAATTGTTCAAGGGACTGTACAGTACTGGTAGAGGTGGAGATTCAGGTTTCTAACATTCCAAAGTGAGAAAATGAGAAACCTCTTATGAAATATGAAAGAGCATGTCATTTTAAGTGGGATTCAAAGTGTACTTGATGAAAATTGGTTTTCAAGTGGCCGAGATATAAAAAAAAAAGTGATAATAATAAAAAAGGCGACAGGCCATGCCTTTTATTAGGATCTCTTTGCTTCACCTTGTTTTTGCATATCTCAGCCATTTCAAAACCGATTTTCATCAAATGAACTTTTGATACCCCTTAGAATTGCATGCTCTTTGACATCTCATAGAGTAGTTTCTGAATATCTCGCAAAACATTAAAAGCTAAATCCTCACCTCAACCAGAACAGTACAGTCCCATTCACACACGTGCACTACACATACATGTATACACACACACACGTGCATACATTTGACTAGTATCTAAAGTGGTAGTGGCACAGGTGTAGAAACAGGGTATGGTGTGTGTGTGTGTGTGTGTGTTTATTTGTTTGTGCTTTGTATTGAAGTACTGTAAAAGTGGAAATTTTCGTGGTGTTGAAATCTTCGCGCATTTCGCGCAACCAGAAACTAGTGCGAAAATAAAAGCATGCGAATATTTTTGCTTGCCATATGTTGCAGTACCTACCGTCTTGATTCTGCGGAATCAAAAAAACGTGAAACTCTTCTTACCAAGGCTGAGCGGGAAAATAAGTCGTGGGAAAATTTCCACTTTTACAGTTGTTAAATGAAGAATTACCATGGTATACAAGCTTGGGCTTGTAGAGAAAAAATATTTGGTCTTGTGAGAATTTGCCACTTATCCACTGGAACCTTATACAATTGTAAAGAGGTCAGGTGAACAAAACCCCTCTTATGACAAGGTGCTTTTGCAGGTCCCAGCTCTGTTTTTTGTTTGTTTGTTTTTTTGTACCCAGATACCGTGAAAACGTGATATGACAAAAAAGTGCTATTCTAAAAAGATTCTTGGTATAATAAAGTTCCCTGTAGACTGTCGTAGCTTCAGTTATACATGGCACTGTAATTTTATACGTGTACAAAAACAGACAGGTATGACAACCCTGTTTTGTAATGACCACATTTCATGATTATGTTGTTGCAGAAGATGCCATACATACCACAGTAAGCTGAGAAAAGCACCTTTATTCATTACATCATGCCATTTCTGTTTACCATTGCACTGCAAATATCTTTTTCAAATAGAGAAAACATAATCTACAGTACAGTAGAAGCAGAGTGGAAACATATATATGTGTATGTATATATATATACACATACATATATATATATATATATGTATATATATATATATATATATATATATATATATATATATATATATATTTATATCTATATTTATATACATGTGTGTGTGTGTGTGTGTGTGTGTGTGTGTGTGTGTGCATTATGATAATACAGTGCACTCCTGTTATAAGGAACACGGTTATAATGAAATTCCAGTTATAACGAAGCAAAAATTCGGACCGCAATATTTTCTGCTCCATGTTTTTTATTGCTTATTTGATGGGTTATAAGAAAATTTTGATATAACCAAAGAAAGTTGATGGTCCCAAGGGCTTCATTATAGCAGGAGTCCACTGTAACAAGAGCTACAAAGTTGTTTACATGTTCTGCTATGCAAATCAGAGAATTACGACAGACTGCAAACCACAAAGACATACATGGCTCTTGATTTTAGTGTCTAATTTTATTCAGCATATCAAATGATAAACACACACTCCTGGAATAAATATTTTCTTCCATAAACCTTCGCACAACAATGGCAAATAAATATCTGAGTTGGTAAATCTTTTATCTGTCGTTACTTATCTCAGCCTAAATACATAATATGGAGTGTCCCGTGTATTGTTTCTACAATCACATAATACTTTTTGTTTCATGTATTTACAGTAAGAACAACTTGAAAAATAATGAACAAAACAACACAAGACATAATCTCAGTTTTACACGAATCTACACGTAGATGGGGAGGACTGGACTGTGTCATTTTCTGAATTGAATACAATTATGGCAAATCTTCAGAAGTAGAAAAAACAAGGGAATACAAAGAAGCAATTTGCCAGTTTCACTGGTGCTTATTACCTTTGATAATTTAAATTATTGTACAAATATAAATAATTTAGTTATTACGGAAGTACCAGTACGTACACGTGCAAGTTGGTATGAAAACATCTTAATGTTGGAACTACCAGCTGATGTGAACATGACTCAAATGGCTTCCTCTCGGAGCAGTTGGGTCAGCACAATAGGTCACCCGTGTTTTGCAGTCCATGTAAGATCGACTCTTGAAATCCCTTTTGATGATGGGGGAATTCTTTCTCGCATCTTTCTTATAATAATCTTGAAAGTTTTCAGAAGGTCTAACATTTGCCTCTTTCATGAACTCGTGTTTATAATAGGTGTCCCATTTCACTGTGAATTTTGTCATTAGTAAGCTTGCCAGAAGCTTGGTGTTTTTCTCTGTGTGTGTGTGTGTGTGTGCCTGTGTGCATGTGTGTGTGTGTGTGATAGTTTGGACCAATGAATTGATACACATGACATGTAAAGTTTAGTTGGAATCAATTTTGCTAATGCCATGTTATTTTATTTTATTCTATTTTTTATTTATTTATTTATTTTTGTTGTAAAATGGACAAATGTTAATTTGCAGATTTGTGATACCTGGAAGAATTTTAAGTTCATTTGCTGTTGTCCTTAAAACATTCTTAATCATGAGACCTATTCGTTCACTTCAAATTTCATGCCTTACCAACCACATTTGGAAATGATTTCCAAGGGTTTATTCCTTCATCAGCCATCACTTCACTAACCATTTGGTAGGGCCGAGAGGAGTCTTGCTTAAATCCTATCACTTCCCCTCCAGCCAGCTGCATGTTGTGTGCAGTACAAATCAGTGTTACTACATGTACATGAGCCTTGAACAGAGGCTAGCTGCTGGCAGTGTCTAACTCTTCCCTCTGAGAACCATTCACAGAGTGTGTAAAACATTGAATACTGATCAACTATCCAAGATGATAACAGTTAAAGTACTTCGTCCAACAGACACAGGAAATGCAGAATCTATTCAGCAAAGTTGTCACGAGCTTCAAGCTATACATGTATTTGCTCAAATTAATTTCAGTCATGATTTCAGATGAACAATTTCTGAATGAACAACAACAAAGAAATGAATGGAACGATCTAATCTCTTGAGTGACACACATTCAAACCAATGGATTCATAAACTCTTTTCGAATATGCAGCTCCTAGAGAGAAACAGAATCTTATGTATTTGCATAGAAAACTATAAGTACAAACATAAACCGATATGATATACAAACACAATATATGAGATAACTTGATACGAAGCAGCAAAGCATCATTGAGTATCAAACAATGGGAGCCTCTTTGTGGAGAGAGATTATTGGTATCAAGTTGCCAACGGTTATTCTAGTCGTCCCATGTCTTTGATTTTAATTTTTGAGTTGTAAGTGGGTCTTGTGGGTTGCCAACATGAACAGCTTTTGATTTGATTGTCATGTGTAACTTATCAGATTGATGTTTGATGTTAAAAAGCATGGGCAAACAATTACAAAATGATTAGAATATAAATGAAGATTGTGAAAGATAGATTTAAGAAATCAAAGAGAGTGAGAGAGAGAGAAGAAAGGGAAAAATAACATCGGGGTAACAGAATTTATGCCATTTTGAGAGTAAAAAAATGCTGAAAGACAAGCACATACAAACACATTGTGGTACACACGTTTACACCAGTGGCAACTTTGCAGTTTTGGTCATGAAACTGCACGCATCTAATATTTCTAAAGAGAAACAATATTCAGGCTACGTCAAACCTAGAGGAACTATATGTGAGGGTATAACCCTGTAAGTGGTGCTTAGACAGCAGAATGTGCCTCCAGTGATAGTGCATATACCCCAGAAGCCGATTTCCTGCACTGATACATAACAGAACTGAAAATCTCATTAAAGTGATACATCAGTTATAAGGATTTGTGGGGTTTTTATTGCTTTGTCGTAACCAATGCATTTGCAGCAAAACAGCAGTTTCTCAAAGAATTCTCCATCCCTCACCCCCCCCCCCCAAAAAAAAAAAATCAATGCCCACCAACACTAAAACTCCCTCAAATGAAGGTCTCTTGACACAAAAATACAGTAGAACACATTCAATCTACATAACAGATACAATATTAATCTAACACACATGATAATCCGTTCTCTTTACAGGAACATTGGCAACTATGCAAGATAATGACACTGTTCTTGCAGCTTAATCTGTAACTGCATTAGTAAACATCAGTCTATCATTCCAATATATATATACATGATGATGCTGGCTTGGTTTTATTTCCCTCATATGAACAGAGATATCTGAATGTCTAAGAATTCCATGGATGATAACTAGGTGTAATAGTACTTCAACATTGAAATAATATTGTCTGAAAATTAGCTAGTTAACTGTATTCATTGACTCTCACTATAAATTTACTCTGTAGCAAAAGAGTCTGCCTGGGTTTAATCATCCTAGCAGCCACGTCGGCGGTAGTAATGAAAACCCAACAGATTATTGCGCTCAACAACGTTTCGTTTCATAACAGTCAAACCTGTATTTTATGTTAAGAAATTGCAGAATAACAGTAATAATCATATACAAATACCCACTATAGGTCTCTGTACAGTGCAGTAAAAATCTTGTTTGCAAATGTTCCTTGTTGTTAACATTTCTACTACCGACTAAGTAACTCTTTGATACATTCTTCAGTTTCTAAACCTACTTATCACTCGACTTTACATCTACAACTGTTAAGACCTTCTGTAATACATCGGTCCATTACTACTAATCATTCCTTTCTCTTTCTTGCAGAGTCAAAGATAAATCACAATAGCCGAGAGCAAATTTCCAGGACGCTTTTAGATATATTCTCGTAAACGGCTCTATAAATCCATCAATATTGTCTAGAAAACTCTAGACATCATTCTTCACGTCTATTCTCTCTGACTATGATTACAGAGAACAAAAAATGGAACAGAATCGACTGTATACCGTATGTAGAAGTTACGTCTACTCTTCAGCTAAAAACACTAAAATTATCTAGCTGACCTCTCTCGAATGACAGTGCTCTGGGGGGTCCATATCCCCTCCTATCTGTACAAACAAAAATATGTTTCTATAAAAAACTGTATACATGATTGCTGATTACACGTGTTATTCCCGCAAGCTACCCACATGGACGGTTGCCATCTCATTTCTCTCCTCATATGAACAAACTCAACATGAAAATGCTTCAATTCACTGATTCTTATACATGTATGTATCTACACATATATGTGACTCCTTTGTTTTATATATACTGGAAGCCTGTTTATTGTAAATCTTTATATATATGTTATTTTTCATTTCTTTTCATAAATGAGCATATTCTTGAATATATTTCTATTCTCACTGAAAAGAAACTACCAGTAAACAATTGGCAGTTTAACAAGAAATATTGAAATCATGCACTAAAAAAAAAAAAGAAAAAAAAGAAGAATTCTGGAGCTTTACAGGAGAATGCCGCCATAACTTAGAGTGCCGCAGGTTGGGGTTCAGACTTGAGGTGAAAAAGGTCAATTTTAGAGGGATATTTGGTCTCTATGTCTGCCTTCTAGTACAAGTCGTAATACAGGATGGAAGATATCCGAAGACTTTATAAGTGAGTTTTACGTCTGTTTTAAACAGACCCATTATATTCTTTGAAGCAGCTTTGCTAAATTTGTTGGTCAAATATACAATACTGTGTTTGTCCGCTCCTGTGTTTAGTGCCGCATATACCTGTACTAATATGTTATGGAATTTTTTTCTGCATAGACTGACAACAAATGGCCATCCGAGAGCAAATGGAACTAGATGCGTCTTACAATCTATTAGGTCCTGCCAAACCTTTGCCAAATACTGTACTATGTACTCTCATGATAACACACAATGCATCGTATTACTAGGTGATACTCGAAGTTGATTGGTCCATTGTGACCCCCTTTAGAAGGGTCAAGGATGAAAGAGGATCTGTCAGTTGGAGAGCGGGGGAGGATGTTGTGGGAAGTCGTCTCCAGGGGGCGCTTTCCTAGAAGACTCCTACGCCTGGCATCCCAAGACCTGTGAACCCATTGACCTCCAGTGATAACCTGATGACATGGGTAAGAAGCAGAGATGAAAAAGATGTACAAACAAAAACAGTGTTTTAGTGCATCCTTCAAAGTGCCAGGAATATTCCAAAGGAACAAGTGGGAGGAACACGTGGGTGGAATAATGAATACAAATCCCTAATGCGTGTTTCCTTCCCCTTTGGTTCCACATAATGATACCAAATTCTTGTGACTAAGCTTTTATCTCACCAGTAGTGACTTGATAGAAATATTATTGGACTCGGTGTTTGCTCTGTTAAGTTATTGGGTTTCTCTCATTACATTGATTGGCAGTGATGCTCAGTAAGAAAAGATATGTAAAGCTTGCTAAAGGTGAAAATATGATATTGTAAGTCATGGCAGTCATAGGCTCTGTGATTTGTGGAATGAGGAGGAGGAGGAGGAGGTGCTGTGCATGGGTCAGTGGATATGACCACAGGCTCGCGTACTAGAAATCCTTGGTTCAAGTACGTTGACTGCAGCACACATATTTAACAGGGAAAACAAAATCTGCTCTAGACTGCTCAATAACACAGAAACAATGGAGTCTTCTGCATTATAACAATCCTTTACTATATGGAAAAGTTGCAAAGTAAAGTCTTCAACGAGAAATAGGCATTTTTGATAGCTTCCCCATTTTTTTAAACACCAGTAGCAACTAAATTCTAACAGTCATGCAAGGTAAGATTATAATGTGCTTATTTTGTTTAATCACTTCTTGACATCAAAATTTGCAGGTTAATGGTATCATATTTTTTTTTTCCCAACAACCAACAAAAATGTAACTCGATCTTTCTGTGACCACCTGAGTTTAAGACTAAAACGTGTTGATTTCTATTAACAGGTCTGTTTGTTAGGTAGAAAACCATGAACTTTCCAAGCACATTTTGATGTTTGAAAAATATGAACAATTGCACAAGTTCTTACGTTACTGGCATCAATATGGAATAAAATTTACTATAACACCTGTGAAGGGTGTCTCTTAATCATAACTTACATTTTCCCCTTTTGTGTGGGTTATTAAATCTAAATTATTCACAGCAATAAAAAAAAAGACAAATATATGCTTTTTCTATTTCTCTTCATCTATGCATCTCACATGTTATATATATATATTTTTTTTTTTTCTGTTGTCTTTTATTCACTTACAAGTGTATATATTGTACTAAATGCAGCAGAACAACAGCCACACAACAAGAATTGCACAATGGGCATACAAGCAACAGCTGCATTTAGCAATCCAGGCATGACATCACTGTCATCATTTGAAATAATTTGGTGGCGTACAAAGCCATAGGAATGAAAAGACAAAGGGGGTATATGGATCACAAGTTGGACAGAAACACATACTTGAGGTTGCAAAAATGACACAGGCTGGGTTTGATTCAAAATAATAATACTGGTAATAATAATAATAATAATAAAACAAAGGGTACACAAAGCACACACACTGTGGCAATGCATACAGTGGATAAGGGGAAGCAATATTATTTGGATAATGATGAGGAAGAGGTTGGGTATAGATGGGGTATTACTAGTCATGTTTACCCCTGTACAATTGTACACTTTAGATTACTGCGATGGCTTCTAGGCAAACCCAAGGAATAAACATGAAAATCTAGTCTAAACCTGTTTCCATTAAAATGCTTTGGCAAATACTGAATTACACATTTATTACATCAGTCCGCTTGTCTGTCAACACATAAATGTCAGATACAAAGGCCAGTGGTCAAATGCTACACATTCAGTTTGGAGGTAGTCTTGTTTAAAGACACTGATCTTTAACCAATGTCAGGTGAGCCAGTGCATTAAAAAAAAAAAAGACTAAAATTATGAACAAGCTAGCAAAAAACAAAAACAAAAACAAAACCTAGTAACATTGGTCATTAAAAAATATGCTTGCATTTACGTCACTAATAATTTCACTAATTCAACATTAAGTTAGAAAGAAAGATTAACATTATTTTGCAACCTTGATCAATTAAAAAGTGTGCTTCTCAGTATAATGTGTAGTTGCTCAGAGAGCAGACATTCAAAGTATATTGTTCCAATCACATCTCAACACACACACACACACACACACAACCATGATCCAATCCAGTTACAGACTTAAAAAGTTTATAGTGATGGATATTACATTTGACACATTACCATCAATAATAATAAAGAGAAGACAGTTTTCTTTTGTCTTACTCAGCTCCCCGATTTTTAACACAAAACTAATATTCAATTCAATTCAATTCAATTCAAATCAATTCATTAAATATTTGTTAAATCAAATATTAAATGTTTGTTGACAAATATAACTATACTACAGAACAGGATATGTGAATGAGTACTGCTGCAATTGCTGCATGCATTTGTTAATTTGTTCCCACTTCTTCGTGCATAACAGTGTGTACACTTATCTGTCTTTATATTATAATATGTTTAATATGCAATTGTATTTGTGTGTGTGCAGGGGCAGATACAGAGGGGGGTGCACTGGGCCCGCGCCCCTCTTTATTTTTTAGTTAAAACAAAAGAAATAAAAAGGAAAAAAATGGGGGGGGGTGCTTGTGCCCCCCCCCCCCCCTTTAATTTTGCAAAGGCGCTTCCCCTATACGGAATTCCTGGATCCACCCCTGGTGTGTGTGCAAGTTTTTGTGTCTGTATGTCAGTACCTCGCATCATCCTCCACAGCATTCATTCTAAAATGAATAAAAGAAGAGAGAAATCCCCAAATGTGTCCCTCTATCATTAGAGTCAGAGAATGAATACAGTACTTCACTCTCCGCTACGATCTAAAGGACTATACCAGGTATAAGGTCTCGTGCCTCTCAGCTTAACCCATTGACAGGCTGATTTCACTATAACAGGCATTTCCCATAAACACCTGCCCAAGTATACTCGAGACTAGTCTTTAACAGGTTAACTATCTACCAACTTGACATGTACAGGGTTAAACAACCAGCTTCCTATGCTGTAAAAAAAAAAAATCAAACAACTAATAATAAATAAATAAACACATATGTGCCCCCTTAAAAAAAAAAAAAAAAAAAAAAATGAAAGAAAATGCAGCTTACTCAATATCTTAAACTGATGGTATATTGATGACAAAACAATGTACATGTAAGTAGTGAGAGTAAAATACCTCAAAACACAAGTCTCAACTACAGTTGGTCTGTTTTTCAATGTTCCCCGGTGGATGATTTATTCAGCATGCAATCAAAAGGGCCTTTCTCCAGAGGGCCCTCACCATTACATTTGGCATAGTCACATGACATACCTGGACTGATCACCTGACCCTTTAGATTCTGATGTCTAACCCTACTGATTATCACACTACAGTTGACTATAGTACCAAGTATATTTGACTGCCTATACAACTAGAGCAACATGATCACTCGCCTTCAAACATCTTGTTAAAATCACTCTTACTTCTTACAAGTAAAGCTCTTCATGATGCAAAGAACACAGAATGACTATACATCTTCTACAGACAAAAGGAGAGAGAGAGAGAGAGAGAGAGAGAGAGAGAGAGCAAAAGATAGCCTTTTAACATTAGATAATGAAGCAGCTACACATGTATTTACAAATAGTTTCTGTACAACCCATTGGCAAATTTCTTAGGACGTACAACTGACTAATTACATGAAGTTTGACTAAAACTGCACAACAGCTGAATACACAATGGCTAAAATATTTTTGATACAAATCAATGAAATTACACTCAGAATACATTTGCATTCAATATCTGCCTAGATGCTTTGTGTTCCGCTGAATAATTCTCTTCCGTGCTCTAAAATATGCCGAACACACAATTTCCAGTGCCACTTCCGTGACAATAAGATCTGATTCAGTAATTAAATGGTGGGAGGTGTAGCAAGTCAACCTTCCTTATCTTCATGCCTAAGCATTAATATTGTATCTCCTGCTGAATTTCTTGGGACCGATTTAAATTACTTCTTCATTCAAAGTGTTGGCAAGAATTTGTAGAATCAAAAGGACAACACAATTTCAACCAAATACATTGCTCGACTCAAGAATTGGGCAATGTTGTTTCACGGCAACCAATATTAATTACACGATATGCATGCCATTACAATCAGTAAACTAAGTTCAGATTGGTGAAGACAGACATATCAAATTTGTAATCTAACTTTTCAATCAGATCATAGGACTGAGAAGTTAATACAATGAAAGAAAGAAATATTGTACAAAGAAAGGATACATAGCACACCCTTTACTCAAAGTGCTGAACAACCAGTTGGGAATTGTACGAATTTGTAGGTTTTTCACAGACTGAAAAAATATAACTTCCGAGTCCATTTTCAAAAAATTTCAACCCTGTATACGAGAAAGGTGAAAGCTACAAAGTGTAAGGTGGGATGGGAAGAAAATCCGAGTTGCATTTTAGCACAAATTCGATGCTTCTCATGTGGTCGCTGAACATACACCTCCACTACCGACAGTCAGTTATCTGACGATTAACATCTACGTGATACAAGACTCTGCTGTCTTTATTTAATATGCAGGAAGACAATAATAAATATAACTTTTTTTGTTGTTGTTGAATGCTACAAGTTACTCTGGCACAAAAACACAAAACTACCACACATGACACCAAATATGCAAGTTTATCATTCATGGCTAGGATGACCAGTATAGGTATATCAGCATAACCTGCCCTTTTGTACAGCTTAATGTATATATACATCTGGAAGGTTGTTTTTTTCTTCTATATTAATATACCCAAACTTTGGTGCAAATAGCAGCACTAGAACCACAGAAAAAAATAATGTAAATAGTTATCTCCGTCCTCTGACACCAGTGGCCAGATCTAGAATTTGAAATCACCAAAACAGACAGATCAACACCCTTTGTCGAATTTTCTGCGATCATTGAAGAGACAACTCATGACAGACTCGAGTGCTAAATCACAATTACGTGCAATCTCACTATTATGTAAATCTTTAATCTTTGGGGACTAAAGTCACTGATGCGTGCAATTAGAAATGCCCATTTTTGTCATATGTCATCATGTTATGAAATAATTACAAAATTTAAAAGAAAACAACAACACAAATTTCTCTCCTGTCCAATGTCAATACAATGTTTCCTACACAAAATTCAAAGACAGATTTTATGAACCCAGGCTATGTCATTAACTATACAAAACTGCTATATTCATATCCTTTTTGGTTTTCTTCTTCCATCTAAAAAAACTTCAAATGAGTGGGGGCTTACAACAGACCAGAACTCTCACACACTCTGTCAAAATCTCATCACCTTATTCACAGTCAAAAAGCAAAATGAAACATGGAAAAAAAAAGAAGGTCTACATTGGCAAGAATATTTCGAGAGGGGCACGAGGTAGCCAATGGAAGCTATTAATAATCATCAGTATTAAAGAGTTCTGAATGTAGGAACCAGACAGCCCGAACTCTGCTGGGATGCTACAGGAACAAACACACAATCACAATCACACGTACATGTAAAATACACATGCACACCTCAAAACAAATATTCATACGCACAGTCCCACTCTAGTATAAGCCGTAAACCAGTGCTAATCACGGATGAACCTTATCAAAATATACTGAGGCTCAGCAAGATAAAAATATATGAGTGAAAATTTTCTCCATATTTGCAGGTCTTCAAAGTAATCTATCACTAATTCTAGGTGTGCTGTCCTTTTCTTTTTGGTACATGACAAATGCAAAAACACACGATGTAACAAGATGCATCATAATGCCTCATGACCATCTTCTTGAAGTTTATGTCTGTTATTTTAAGATTATTTGATATCCTACATTTTGGCAGTGTGAAAATGCTGGATAAAGTACTGACATTTTGCAAACATCTCAGAACCATTACAAAATTTCAACTCAAAAAGGTGAATGTAGATATTTGATTACAAGATCAGATTGAGTAATGTCTGTGCACATTTCATACTTTCAGCTTCTTCACTGCGTATTAAAACCTTAAAAATGAAATAATGCTATTCACACAAGAAATTTATTCTGTAATAGCTCAAAAAAGTAAAACTACCATGTTTCATAACCATAACTTCTAATCTTTGACTTACTTGATTTAGATCGGGATTCAATTCTACAATGATCTACAGCTGAGTAATATTAGTAGCAAAAGGATTAATGTACACCACTACCTGGGACTCTACAGTTGTTCAACTATAATAGATCATAGAGCATTGGTACAAAGGTACATGTCAGCTGTATAATACAGATCATTTGCCTATCACATTATAAAAAGCATTCTACAGCGGTGAGATACATAGTATAGTGCAAACAATATCCTGTACATATGAAATACATGTGGAACCATCATACTGTGATAATGCCATTGTACGTATATGCACATACAATTATTTGGAGTTAACTGAAAATGGACTATATAGCAACAATAATGGCAGACAGATTGAGAATGAATACATTCAGTAAACTGAAATCAAATGACACATTCTTCAGTTATGGCAGAAATGCTAAAGGTGGAAGAAATACATAAAAACAATGATAAGAACTAAATATCAATAGATACATGTTATTTGGCAAAGATAATTTTGTTTGCACACCCCACGCTGAGATGAAATGGCCAAATTACTATAATAGTAACAATTCAAAATTTACTTACATTCTTACCATAACTAGTTACTTGTCAGTAATAACATTGACCATATCAATTAAAATGAAATAATGCAGATCAATGAATACTTCAGACTTTTGTTTCTTGAACTCCTATGTCCTGAAATCTGTAATTATCCCTTTGAAAATGGACATTAGATTTGAGGTTTCAACCATGTACATTTATCTGCTTTCTATATTATGCTAAAAACTAAAAGGTCACACAAAAGTCAAGAGGAATAGAACACACAGCTAAGATGACGTTAACACTGTCAATACTCTATGACTGCCAAATGTTTTGGATGCTTGTCTTTACACACAGCATCTCAACCTCTTTGTGCAAGGCCGATCCTACGTCAAGCCAGTGGTCTACTTACAAATGTTTGAAATTGTAAAATATAACCCTGTTCTATAACACTTCCTATTCAATATATGGCTTAGCCTATCTTGCACTATTGTAAGTACAGTTCTTGCCGGGGGGGGGGGGGGGGGGGGGAATCTTGGTGTAAGGAGGAATATGACCGAAGTATAGAATCCTCTCACAGAAATAATGTCTTCTGAGAAAGCGGATGAAATTTGTTCCGAGCTACTTACTGCACAATGAGTGTCCATTTTATATGGTTTGTCATCGTCAGTAAAATTCAGTCTGTCAGTTTCTACTTCACTCCTTCTCTCACCTATCTAGAGATGACGACATGCCGCTCCAAAAGTTCAGGGCAAGATTAGGAATAAATGAGCCAATCATCTTATACAGCAAAACGTCATTTACAGTACATACAAACTGTCATTGTTGGTTATGTCCAAGTTCATAGAAAATAATCACAGCAAAGATGAGAATGAAAGAACATCACCAAACAGCCTCTTACTAGCAAAATAGAAAAGTGCTTCTAAGCAGAGAATAAGAGGGAAAATACCCAACCTACAATGACCTATGCAATACTGTTTCTCAGTTCTGATAGTTACAATGGTAAATACAAAGCACAATAACATGGCGCATAATCGCTATCCTCAATCATATTGTCTACATCCGAAATCTTTGATACATATAAGAAAATGTTTTGTGGAAGAATGTAGTGAACATAAGCCTCATTGAAGTTTTTGAGCAAGTTACCAAGTATGAGCAAAATATATGTAATACCACACTTTTGATACGCTTGATTACTTTGGAAGTTTCCTAAAGTTATCTCGATAAGTGCGCATTTGAATCTTACCGCCACATCTCTTGTGTAAGAAAAGAAAATCTCTGTTTGTACACAGTAAATAAATGACAGAGTAACATCACACATGGAAAGAGAATCAGTAGCTTTAAATGGAGGTGTGTGCACCTCAACAAATGAGAAGCTCAGTGTACAACAACGTAATCGTCTTTTGATTACATAACCATGGTCGCCTCCTGCAGAGAATACCACATCAACTATAAGGAATACACCACAAACACATCAACATGAAGGAGGCAAATATCTATGGTTGTATCTCCTTAGACTCCCCTCTCACTAGAGGCTCGTGTTTTTGACACCCAGAGATGCAGCAACAGCAAGAGAAGAAATGAGTATATGATACATTCATAAATAGCAGAGCAAATGTACCACGGCCACTTTTAATGGTACGGAAATCATATTCTCATCCATTTGAGAATCATGATTTGAAATGTGTACAATGCCCATGTGCATTTGACAGAGCGGTATGAATTACAGCCTCAGAAGAAGAGAGTTGCAATCAAACTCTTTTACCCATTTTGTAGATATCTGAGAGCAGTTTTTGATAGAGTAAGAAGAATATATCATACCATACTGGTGATGCTCCAAAGTTCCTACCAGTAAATACCATACATACTGCCCTCTATAGCTTAACTTAAAGGGGAAGGCTAGTAACTGATCAGTGGGAATCAGTGGAAATGCTGGGGGATGATTGTTCCAATCCTTATGGGATTCATTCAAGAGTTCATTGTATATCTATTGTTGTGTGAAAATGATTTGCTTCAGAACGGTCTCATATTCAAGTAATGTGCAGATTAATGCTCCGTCACTGACCAGGGACGCTAACCTGGAAGCATTAAACTGCACATTACTTGAATATGAGACCATTCTGAAGCAAATCATTTTCACACAGCAGTAGATATGCAATGAACTCTTGAATGAATCCCATAAGGATTGGAACAATCATCTCCCAGCATTTCCACTGATTCCCACTGATCAGTTACTAGCCTTCCCCTTTAATATCCTGCATCGATGGAGAGAGGCATGATTTAGTGAGAGAGAGAGCACCTTGTACAACTTTCCCCCTTCCCAAACCTCTTCTACACTTCTGACATCATGGCACCCTTGTGATAGGAATTGTGTGCATCAGTGACAGATTTTATCTCTGTTTAACCCACCTCAATGAACCTTCACAGTTATGATTCCCCCCCCCCCCCCAAAAAAAAAAAAAAAAAAAAAAAAAAATGGGAAAAAATATCTGCATGTGTCTGAAATAGAAAACAATCCTGATAGCTATCAGGTATGACCACATAAAAGCACGAATACTGTTAATGGCATATAATCTTAGCATGTCACACTCTTGTCAGCAAGTGGCTGTATGTACATGTTAAATGCTTACCGACTACCTTAATGTACAGGATTTAAAATGGCATACTTATGTCGCTGTCACATCTGTTAACATGGATTTAGTATGGCGTGAATTTCTTGGAAGGGGTTGTCCCAGCTCGGATCTTGGTAGCGTACGTCGATTTGGCAAGTGAGCCGGCAGTGTCCAAGTTTATGATGGGTACTGACTTGAGGAGACTGGTCAGTGGAACGGTCAGCTGGGTGGGCGCAGACGTGACGGCCACAGCCATCCCAGCCGTGCCGTTGTTGTTGATGGTGGTGGAAGGAAGGAGGGTGAGGGGGTTAGCGGACAGGGTGGCGGAGGTCAAAGGTGAGGATACGACAGACGGAGACGTTTTGGAGGACGAGGATGAGGTCACACTGGTAGCAAAGGTCGATGGGTCGAAGGTCAGCCCCTTAGCTAGCTCGAGGCTGTGAGCAAGGCATGGGAAAAAAACATAACAAGATGAGGGGGAGATCAGGAGGAGGCTAGGGGGCATCCGGAGGGGCGTGGGAGTAAGGGGGAGTACAGTGGGACTGACGGAAACCAAACTTATGAAACATTGTATTTTGTGCTGGGAAGTGTGGGATTAGCATTTGGGAATGGAGAGAATCTGTGAGAGGAACACATTGTGGAGATATAGGCAGAGATGCTCTATCTCTGACAAAAATACTTGAGACTACCGGCAGAAAAAAGAGAGTGTGGGCACCAACAATGACAATGTGAATATATCAAGAGAGAAAGGGAGGATCCGAGAGGTATGACAAAGAATGTGGGAGGTATGGAACATGTGAGAGAGATTTAAGCAAGGATTTGGATAGGGTTTTCCACCACTCCAGGGACCACATCTGACATGGTTTACTTGGCTGATCTGAATGCTGTATGTCTGCTGAACCCTAACTGGAAACACATTGCTCAGGCACGTCGAACAAGAGGAGAGAAGTTCCCCTCATCCAGAGAGATTCTTCCTTGATGAAGATCTCATTCTTTGGTCGAGTCATACTGTACCACGAGCCACAGTTTTCCAGTTGAGCTTCAGAAGTCATTTCAGTCATTCGAGTGAGGTACAGTCTACCAATACCAGAGAACAGTAAGCACTTGTTCAACTACCGGTACGTATATAGCTAGGAGTACGGAAAACACAGAACGCGAAGAAGATGCATATGACATAACTACCAGCAACATCAGGACAGAGGATGGTCTCCATGGAAACATTGGAAGATAGAGAGATGCAAGCTAGAACTAACATCTCCATGGAAACATGAAGAGATGGTGAGATGCGCGCCAGATAAAGAAACACTAGGAGAGTGAGTGGTGGCTAGGTGTCAAGGAATCTCTGTACTTGTTATCAAGTGAGGGGAAGGAGTGGTCATAGAGTCCAAGTGCTAAGATTGTCATCAAGAGGCCTATGTGTTACAATTGGTCAATTCACGCTCCAATTTATCCACTCTATAGCAAACACGTTTTCATGTGATCCAACATGAAAAGAAATATCATGGCATTTTCAATGCTGTGTCTCACATCATGCAATGTGCTCAAAGCATTCAATTTGCCTCAGTGAAATTACTGACTTCATGTTTGCTTTCTAATAATTGTCAGCTGGTAAGAAAAAATGGTATTCTGTCACAGTTGTCTTCACTGGTGAACATCAGCAATAAGAAAAAAGTCTGCTTTAAATTCAGTGTGCCAAAACTGTTCTACCTTCAAATCAAATCAGGAAATCCTGTTATCACAAAAGCTGTCATCTTGATTTGTTGGTTTTATTTTGTTTATTGTTTGTGTTTCTTCTTCTCTTTTGCAGACAAATGTTTCTGCTTCCATCCATCCCCAAAAGATGAGGATCCCAAATATTCTCCCTGTTCCCCACTCTCTGCCTGCCTTAATTCTGGCTGCATCTCACCCCATCAGGAACCCATTCTCCCCCCATCATCCCTGGGAGGGGCACAGAGCTTCACTCACCTCGTGTTGATGAGACACTGGGCCACCGCCACCGACTCTGGCGTGCCTGTGATGGTCACCGACCGGTCCGTGCTGCCCTCCTGCGAGTTTGCGATCTTGATGTTGGCACCGGACATTTGTCTGAGGAATTAGGGAAATGGGGAAGAGGGATGTTACTGACCAGCTGTAATGAATAACTATTGCAAACATGTCTAAAAAAAGAAGGTAGCTACTATGGTTTACTGTATACAAAAAACTTCTTTTTCCTAAACTGTGACGCTGGATTTTTTTTTCATTTTAAATATATCATTTAAATGCAGCAATGTCATAAAAGTCATCACGCTTCTGCTTTTTTGAAAAGATCTTTGATAACGATACACATGAAAAAGTTGTGCTACATTTCTAAATTTCAATGAACATTTGTAGACACACACTCACTTACTACAACTTTCCAACTTTATTTGAGTTAAGTGTAATCCAAAGTATGTTGTAGTTTGACCTGTTGATTTTCAGTCAAGGTTTTGTCCTCACCATTTTCGACACCGAAACCATCATTACCTGCTTGTCACTCACCTAATTTCTTGGATCTTGGTTCCTCCCCTTCCAATCACACATCCAATCAGCTGCAAAGAAAACACAAAGAGACAGATGAAAATGCAGCTGTAAAAGTGTGATGACCAGGGAGGTGTAATCATATACTTCCCAACTCCATTATTACACCTAAATGTCAAAATATTGCTCATCTACCATCTTTGAGAAATTATTTTCATACATAACAAGAAATGCAAAATTCTTACCATTAAGTAAAGGAGATTATATTCAATTATCAATATATATTCAATGCTTTATGAATCTCAAGTAATATTACACCCTAGGTAATGTAAGATATCCCTTAAATCTTGCTTTCTCTCTAATATATAAATGTTAATGTGTGTTTTCCACACTAATTTGATATCTACACTATAACAAACATATCCTCGACACACTGTGAAAAGAGATGCAATACTTGGCAGTATTCCTATAAGTAACTGGTATTTTCTACATCTCTGCCATCAAAGCAAAGACAGAAGGATGTGGTCAAACTACATCTCTTGGTACACATACTGTAAAACCAGAAATGTTCACGTGCATTCTAATTTCACAAATCTCTTGAGAGCTAAGATTCGCAAAATTAAAATGCATGGGAAAGTTTTTGACTACACTATACGTATTGGATGCCAGTGGCAATTCACAAACATTTCATGCTGAGAAAAAGGCCGCTGACTCTGACTTAGGAAACTTTCTTGCTTCATAGTAATCTACGTATCTCCTATGTATCATAGACAGTGACAATCTCTCTGTCTAGTTTCTGTTTGTGTGTCATTAGAACAGGAGCTACTGGTATTTGATGACATAAATGGTATCCCGGGGTACCAAACAAAAATCAGCCATTTTGTTGAATTATTCATTTTTTTAAAAAGGTTGTACCCTGGGTGCCAAAAAGAGGAAATTATTTTGGTGCTGGAGCTAGCGCGCGCTAGCTACTGCACTGCACTGCACTAAAGCACACGCTAGTGGTATCGCAGCTTCCATGCACGCATAGTATAACATGCAGTCGCACGGGAATGACTATGTACACGCACACACAGTGTATGCATTTTTCTCTGGCTGTCCTCGAGTGGACGTGAGGTGGCGCTACACAACGCGGTTACCCGGGGTACCACGGTACACCGGGGTAACGCGTGATGCATCATTTAAGACCCAGTAGTGCGGGGACACTATGGAGTGGGAAGGGTGGCCCAGCTCAGATATAATCGAGAATCCCTGTAACGACTTGGGTACAGCTTTATCACTGATCTTCATGTAAGTACATACACAGCCAAAGAATCTCAACTGTAGTCAACTATAACTGATGAGCGTACACTTTGCTTCTCATATTCACTGACATGTGGCTGATAGGTGCTATTTGTGGTTTTTGCATGTACCTTGGTGGGCGGCCAATGAAGATCGATTTCATTGAGCCACTTATATTTCCCCATGCTACCAGGTCTTTACGGTTGCCGGGATTCTGCTCACTTCTCTAAAGTGACGAAATAAATCAAGAGTATGAGGGCGCTCTGTATTCTTACATGGTTTGGAATGGTGATTTCTTGCGTGGTGGCCTGTCCAGCGACTGGGGGCGTCTGTGCCTGAAACTGTGTCAGCGCTGATGGACGACCGGAAGGGAGAGAGAGAGGGGGGTAGAGATGAAGACAGTGTAGAGTCAGCAAACAGATTTAATATTTCAAATCCTGACATCGAAAAGGAACCTAATCAGTCAACTACAACAGTGCTTCTTCAGCTGCAAATCCTAAACACATGAAAAATCTTGCTTCGTTTTTCTCACTCACTCTTCAGCCCAACCTCATTCATATGTATATATTGTCTTTTGGCTGTCTATTTTGGATGAAAAAGCATCTGACAAACAATATTTATCATCTCACAGCAAAGAGAAGGCAATGTAGATGCAAGTTAATAAGAAATGTCCAACTTTAAGTTGGTTACTAATATAGGCACTGTCAAAATTTACTGCCAAAACTCAGAGTGATTGTGTTGCATGACAGCAGGTTTCTCCTTTGCTACGTTTATAACATGGGATGTCACAAAGTCAAACAGAGGTACTGATAAAAAAGTAAAAAGGAGAAGCTCCTAATTCCTTCATGTATACACTCACAGGTTTGAATGCATACATAACAATCCTCTGAATCAAGTTAGATTCAACAATCAGTCCACCGCTTCACCATGTCATGGACATGGAATAAAACATTTGAAAAATGTGTAATGACATCCTTACGCTGATAATCGACAATTCAGGCTATTTCAGTAATTGGCTTCATGGCAGTTACAGAATATATTTTTTAAAGGATATATGGAAAGTAAAATCCGACAGATTCAGAAATAGGAAAGAAACATAAACATACATATGAAAACTGAGATAAAACAGAGAGAGAGAAAGAAAGAGAGAGAGAGAGAAATTATACCGAGAGTCAATCAGAGAGCCAGACACATATCGACAGACACACACCCTGACAAACATAACTGTAGACACAAAACAAATACAAAAACCACAAGAGAATGACTATCAAATAAATCACTGGTAACAATGCATGATGCGGGCATACATTATATACCACAGGCAAAGAAACCCAACTTCACACTTCATATCATATTAGGATTAAGTCTTTGATGTATGAAATAGACACAAATTGGACGGGGGGGGGGTTGGAGGGTGAGAACAGATTTCTTCCTCTTGTAAACATCACTTCAAAAAGGCAGACAAGTTTCTTGGGTAACAGCAAAAACAAATTATTTATACTGAAAAAAGTGGTATGAAATAGTGCAAGAAACACATAGATGGATGTTTGACAAGACAAGTGCAGTGATACTGATGATAAAGAAGTTGACCAGAATACAAATTTTTAGTCCAGGGAGATTGAGGGTAGAGGGAACTTAAGGAAGGGGGAAGATGGAGGTATACTACATTTTAAAAAAAAAATATAATTGGAGCTGAGAGAGTGGTTGCTTTTTTGATGATGGGAACAATGAACTGGTTTTTGAAAGACCCTACAGCTGTGTCTATGGATGGGACTAGGATGGGGGGGGGGGGGGTAGACATCTTATCAGCCGACAGTGGGAAAGGAGATGGGTCTCCAGGTCCGCTATCATTAACATACACCTTTCTGCTTCTCAACTGACGATGTGACAGACATCCAAAAAAGGAATTAACACACTGAAAATGAGACTGACTGAACAGACAACATTGGTGGATGGAAGAGGACAAGGTGGACAAAGAGATAGATAGAAGGAGAGATAGAGGAGAGAGAGAGATAGAGAAGAGGTAGAGGAAGAGATAGAGAAAGAGAGATCTGAGAGGTAGAAAGGTGGAGATGAAAGGAGCGACATACCTGCAGGAGAGAATGGGGACTGTCCAGGGATTGCGTACGGGGTTTGCTGGTGGTGGAGGGCAAGTTGGTGGTGAAGCTTGGTTAACTGAAAGTAGACCACAAGAGAAAACCAAGATCACCGGGTGAAGAGAGGGGACACACACACAACCAAAAACCTTTTGATTTCTCATTGCAGTTTTCATCATAGGCATCCTTAGCTCACGAAAATGAGTTAATGTTGGATTGTTGCACTACTTGGGTATTTCATTACTCATGCAATGTTTTCAGAAGAGACATAGTCAATACAACTGTTGTGAGCAAGTGTATGAGAAGGAACCATTTTCTCTTGATAGAGATATAACAAGCTTTTTACTCTTGAAGTAGAAAATCAATGTGTAGAAATCCATTTTCTTTGATAATGCTTCCTTATCCTTTTCATTCTATCTTTCCCTTAAATGCTACAATATATGCACATTAAACATCTATCTATCTCCCCCTTTCTCTTTCTCCCGTCACTGACTTAATCTCTCTGTATTTTTCTCTCTTTGTCTCAATCACACTATTTTTGTGCAGTCTATCCCTCTCCACCTATCTGTAACCTCCTTCCCCTTTTTCCTAACTTGATAAAGTTTGAAAATAAGTCACCCTGCCAGACTCCAATTTTAACGCAATCAAGGGTATTTAGGGCAAAACATCCCATCTCGGATCTTGCTTCCGGAATAAATTCATCGTCCCTCTTTTTCTTCTCCATCTCAGGGCATGAGGAGCCTGGATGAACCAAAGGGGTGCATGGTGGAGTGTAACTACGGGGAGCTTTGACTTCAATGTGGGGCGAGGTGGGGGGGCCATGGATTCCCATGAGAGGGGGTGCATTCTTCTCTCCTCTTGGTCACCGGAAACAGGCAATGATGTCATAATGGACTGTTTGAAGGGGTCAATTCAGGGGGCTTCGCGAGGTGGTCCATCCCGTTCATGCTGCCACATGGCACTGACACTCATCTCACAATGCGGGTAATTCTCATCACAGATAGTGGAGGAAATATAGGCTAGGCTCTTTCTAAGCCAGTAAACTGGCAAGTGTTGTACCTCTTGTTCAATCCCATAATGGCACAGGTGTTTCATTGTGATCCTTTTGATTTCGCACAGATCTAAACAGTCTTCTCACTCCTAATATTCAGTGTCTACTGGCCTTTGTTGGCAGCGTTTAGGACATGCTTGGGAGAATAAATGGTTCTAGCAGTAGTGACAAGGAGTTGAAGGATAGAAATTTGGTAATCCAGGATGAATAAACTTTTTCATTGGTTTTATCTGCTAATGAGTGGTAACTCTGATGTGATATGTTCTCCTCTACAAGAAGTACTGGGCAGAGCGTGAAGTTTGGCGAGATGAAAGCAGAGATTTTGAGATCAGTCAGTTTGGCCAAAAAGAATGTTTTCATAAGGAATCCATTCAAGAGCAATGCTGTAAGGTTATCAATTGAGTAGTCACACAACCAAAGCTTTTGGAGAGTGCTATATGACTTGCTTGTTACACTGAGGATATGACTGCTAACTGTAGTTTGCACTAAGTTGTATGACAAGCAGTTCAGAAAATAGAAACGCCCCTTCATATGGATTTTCTTGATTAGTATTGTACGAAAATTGTTGTAGAGTGAAAACTTGGATAAATCTTGAAGGAAAATATCAAATTTTCTATAATGTGGTCAGGCATGTGCCATTTCACTAATGTGCCTTTGTAAACATTACTCTTTGATATTTGTGTGGTTATTTGTGAGGGTCATTGTGATTGCTTTGTGTGTATAAAAAAGGCACTGTAAGCAGTACAGTCAAGTTTCATCTACCATAATCGATGTTCAGTTTGTTGGCAATATTTGACATTTTACCTCCTTTTCACATTTCACTATTTATCTGAAAATATCCCTACAGCATTCAGCGCACATTTTTCAGGGCAAGAAAACTGCCACAGTAAATTTTGGGAGCAGATACATGCAATCTTGATTCACCGGCCTCTACCCGTTTTCAGAATTCAAGAAGGAATCATAGGTTGATATCCCAGCTCACATTGCAGTCCTGACATTAGCCTCAAATCAAATCCATTGCAAGCCCTTATCAAGACAATCATCATGCACTTGAAATAATGGGTTTTGTGATGATGCCAAATGGATAAGTCTCTGTCCATCCGACGAACCTCGTCCAACCCAGACTGATTTCTGCACTCTGCCATAGCTCTACAGATCAGGAAAGCCGGCCCCTCATACCATCCAACCCCCCTCCCCTCCCTCTCCACCCACCCCACCCCTAACATCAGTCTCTTGATAATGCATATATGCAAATGACAGGATTTCATCGAAGGGGGAATATTTGAGATGGCTTAATGTGCTGATAGAGAAGAGGGCCTTGGTAGGGTTGGGGGCAAAGGGATACTCACATCTGGTTGGGCAAGAGCATAGTTTCCATGTACGGCGTATGGCTGCTGCTGCTGGATGCACACACATGAACAAAAACAACAAAGGTTGATTCCTCACTGAGAAAACAGATTCTATTCTTTCTACAACAGCAAAAACAATAAAAAAAAATGTAATGGACAAGACATTCTGTAGGTTTCTCTAACCTCTTTGATGAAATTTCAGTTTCTTGGAAATACAGGTATTCTGGTAAAGACTGGTAACTCTAAATTGATATTTTTACTGCCAAGAGTCAATCTTTAGGTGATCACACTGCTCAGTATCAAACTGTTTAAGGATGGAGAAGGCAAAACACTGTGTCTCCTCACTATAGGACAAATCTCCTCCAGAATTTCTTGCTGAATATTCCCCCCTCCCCCATAACAATAACTGCATTGAAAGTTTAGCCCAGGTTGCAGACGGCAATCGCAGTAACTCTTCTGGGATAAGCTGACCACGTCACAGCAATGACAGCGAATATCTTTTCAATTGCTTCTAAATCTATATGAATGTTGTTACCAAGAGAATTGATATGGCTCTCTGATCATACCAAGGAAGCTCCCACTCTAAGACAGCTGTCACACCATAATACCGTCTTTAGGAATATTTGTTGTCGCAAAAAAGAACAATAAAAAAGAACAGACAAACAAGAGTTTGAATCCTAGTTGCAACTGCCACAAAATAAAATTCAGCAGTTTATTCACTCTCAATTTTGAGAAATTGTGGTTTCTGATAAACTGCCTTGTACATCTCCATTTATTTGAACTTTGGGTAGTTTGACTCAACTTCACTTTATTTCTTCTTATTTAACCTGGGGGTAGTTTTGTGGTAAACCTTCCTCAGTTTGAACCTTTCATGTAAACTTATTCATTACAAACTTTGACTCGAAATAAGCTTGAGCCATAGATGGGTAGGAAATGAAGGAAATGTGCAAGGTCATGCACGGATGCTGAATACTCACTGAGCCGCCTGCGAATATGATTGGCGCTGACGCGGGCTTTGGACGGTACGGAATGGTGGCCCCCTTCGGAGGTGACTAAACATGACAAACATAGACAGAAACTTTAAAATGTAGTTATGGTGAACTATCCACATGTAAGTAGACACATGGATGGAAATATGACAGGATTGTAGAGTGGATAGATAGCCTATTTGCTGATGGGCTGAAGGCAGTTACATGTATAGGGTGCAGAATTTATACTAAAGCAGACTGGCGAGACAGTCATTTGTACAAACATTTATCTGTCTATCTGGCTTGTCATATATCTGTCTTGCTTTGTAAGCATCTCATACATTCCCACTCGTGGTCTTGTATCTTCTCAAAGTTATTTGGTTGATCACCTCCACACAGCTAAGCCAAACTCAATCAATTTGGGAAGAGAGTATGTTGCCTATCCCTCCATCTGCTAAAGAAAGCTTGTATCAAGTTTGGGAAAGTTTTTAGACCGGACAGAATGACACAGGAGTTTAAACTGATGCCATCTTCAATGGCTTGATAGTTCAAGACGACAGGACGTTGTGATGTGTGGAATATCATCAACCCTTTGTTGACAGTGCCCTCATAACCTGTCATGTGTACATGCTGGAGGCGAGTATTCGATTTGGAATCAAAGAAGGGTGAGAGTTACTACTTCTCACTTTCCCTTTAGGCGAAGTTGCTTTTGTATTCCTACATACATACCCAAGAATGTGGGATGGAGCAACTTGTTCCACTGAGCTTGTGCCCCAGAAAAAAATGGTTGTCTCGAAAGGTTACAGGTTATACCTTACCTCAAGCATGACACAGCAGACTTGGTAGATAGCTTTGGTTATTGCTTCGGGTGTTCCTGAGATAGTGACTGCTCTCTCCGTTGAGCTCGGTAGCATCTCGCTCGCCACAGTGATGGATGCGCTCGTCGTCTGTATGGACGGGGAAGGAAAAATAAACATGACACAGATGCCGTCAGGCTCCAGATCACATTCAAACATGAATGTGTGCCCTGGATGTGGCCTAGGTGAGCAGCATGCCATTCTCCCTGTCTTATGAGAGTAGTTCTCTCTTTTGTTTTCTTTCATTACGCACCGTTTGCATTCTGCATTTTGTTTCAAGCTTCCTCGGCTGCGAGATGGCACTCGATGTGTCGCCTGCACCACTCTCTTGCTCTGGTATGTGGAATATGCATCTCTTCTCGATGTATACACTTACAACACAAACTCAAGTTGTACCAGAAAGTTTCACTGACAGATACATAAATATCAACTTTCAATCAAAACTTTGAAGGTCACAAATTCATTACTTGTCACTAGACGTGGTACTCTTAAAAAAAATAACATCAGAGATTTGGGTCACTGTTTATTCATCTTTTGAGTTTTAATCTATTTGGGTTGAATTGATATAATTGCCTCAGGACAATAAAGTAAATTACAGCCTTTCAGGAGTTTCATTATATCTTCCTATTGCTTACAAATGAAACATAATACCCCTGCAATTCAAGCTTGCATCACAGTTGCATTAGAAAGCAAATTCCCTAATATTTCTAGTTCATACATGCACAATGATTTTTTTTTTTCCATTACCAATTTTGAATTAATGACAGATAACGTCAAGCGTACCAGGTAAACAGCACGGTAGCACGGTCTAACATCTGAGCATTTTCACTCTGCAATTTTCTGCAACAAATAGAGCGAATGCCGGTATATTTTTTTCCTCTCTCCCTCTCATTTCAGTGATACACCATTAATCTGGGAGAAAATCACTACCAATTTCAGAAGACACTGACAGATTACTGGTGCAGTGGATACATGTAGACCGTAGCTTTGAGATCTCTGAAAGGTAAATTACTCGCTGATGACAATCGGCATTACGGTACTCTGCAACCTCCCCCCCCCCCCCCCCCTCCCAGAGTTGCAATCTCCGTGATGAGAAGGTGATCCAGGGCACCAAATCCTTGCCGTTGAGCTCCCTCTTTGTTTTCCTTACTTTGCTGCGCAAACTTGCCGACCCCGCTCTTGGATTTTCGTCAATCACTGCAATTGCTCTGAAGGGGGATGGCAGCTCCTCTCAAAACATGCAAATGAGTTCCGGTCTCTACCCCAAAAAGTACGCAATGGGGACACGAGGCTGCCATGCTTCAAGTAAGTTTTGTTTTATTGCAAAGGCCCTTTCATTTCTTCAATCAGACATGGACCATTTTTAGGAAATGCTACTTAATTAACTTTACTTGAATTGTAGACATACAGTGCATTGTGCGAATACCTCTCGACTTTGACCAATCACATTAGAAGTTGCGGAAACACCATACTACAGGGTCGTCTTTTCCATAGAGTTTAATTAGTGATAAAATGCTTCATAATAGCAACTGATGTGTGTAGTTAGTCTGCACATACTTTCCCCATTCTTGAATAACTTGTGACTCACTGCCCAGTGATTGGGAAGTACTCCATTATCTCAAAGTTTAAAATTCCGTATGAAACATGACACAAACCTGAGGGATGTACATCCAGATACTGCCCAGTCCATACAAAGATTTTGTAAAGTTCTCTACAGTGCACCCTTTTTTTAAAGAAGAACCCTGGACTGGGAATGTATCACCAGAGCAAACAAGCTGATGGACGTGAGATTCTGAATTTTGCGTCATACGCTGCAGCCATCCTGCCTTTGCTTTCTGGGAATTTGATTGCTTAAAACAGCTGCACTTCAGCGTATTCTCGCTCAATCACCGAGAGAGGTAGGACGATTGGCTCGCTATTCCAACGAAAACCCTAGCTGGATTCATCCCTGGCCTTCTCGCCGGTCTTCAATCTTCCCCTTTACACCACAAACCTCGGAGACAAAATCTCTGCTTTAGTGCCACTTCCCTCAATTCATTTATAGTCGAGAATAAATTTCCTGTTGGCTGATTAATTCAATTTGGAGTCGTTCTGTTCCCAATTGATAGATCTGCGACCCAATGCAACTGGGCTTGCCACGATTTCTGGAGCTACTGGTGTCTTTGGTGGATGCTGAAATGAAACTAGTTTGGGGAGTGCACTTTCCTAATCCCTCTAACACAGCACAAGGCTTCGGTGCTCGCTTGAAATTGAAGAAGTGGAGTTAGGTCAAGTCTGTGAGTTATCAGCGCACTGGCACTATACCATTTCCCCCCAACAGCAAGACTGTTTTCTTTTTCTCAAAAAGTATAAATTCAGGCACAGGTTGCTCAAATATCATCAATTACTGTCACCCAATGTCTGCTTCATTTGTAACAGTCACTTTGTTATCTTGATATACTTCTTGGTAACATGTGGTAAAATGTGAGCACCTTCTGCGATGAGCAAGAATGTCTCTAATAGATTTGTTTGGTCAAAAACCTGCACCAAGCGAGGGCGCCTCGCCAAATGTTACATGAAAGAGAGCGCCGCTGTACTCTGCTCGCAAATGAAATAAGAGCAAAGACGAGGCCTGATGAAATGCCGGTGTAACATTGCAAGCATCATCCAACGGTCAAGAGTAAAGAAGTTTAAGGATAAGTGAATAACAAAAGGTCTTGTCTGAGCAAAAATAAAAAATAAAAATCATTAACTACTAGAAAACAAAATTGTTTACTCCCTATGAGGACATGACAACTCTCTTGTATGTCTTTTTAATGTTAGTGTAACAATTAAATTGCTATATGAGGGCCTAAATTACAAGGCACTTTCAAAAGACAAATGTTATTCAAAGTACACAGAGGGGTCAAAGACATTATTGCAAGAAAAACTACATATAAATATTACAAGTAACATAATAATATTCTGCCTTAACACAATCTATATAATTATTATAAATAGGTTTAAAAAATACAGATATTGTATAATAGTCTAGGGGATCTAAAGACGACTTTGGGTAGCAGGCAGTTGATGTGCCATCGTGCCCCTGAATTCTTAATCTTCTTTTGTCACCTGATGTGGTGCTGAGAAAGTGTACTGCCACACGAGGTATAAGCTATTCAATAAAGAAGACAGCATGGGCGTGCATCGCTTGTGTATACACAAACCTCCTCTAACAGCTTTCTGCTCTAAGCTATGTTACGAGTGGGATCTATGATTGCTTTCACTGTTATGAAAGGCCTGGCAGATGTATAGACATCAATTGTTGATGGTGTATTCATACAAGATATGAATAATGAATGATTCTGCAGATTTTTGAGGGGCAAAACTGTCTTTAGAAACAAATAATTTCCATCCTTGAGCTGACAAGGTTAGATGAAAATGCTGCTGATAAAAAAAAAGATAATATATTACTTGGAATGCTGTAAGAACCAGTCTGTTTATACACAAACAGAATACACTCAGAATGTAAAGACATATATACAACTTCTCTTGCTTTGGCAAAATTCTTACACGTATCATTTGCCTACATCTCCCTTATACTCTACCTTGTAACATTTACCCATGCTGATTAAAAAAAGAAGAAGATTTCATAACTTCAGTTAACCAAGAATGATTTATCTGCTTGAAAAAATAAGTTTCTTTCATAAAGTTTAGTTTAATGCTGGTTGTTAACTCATTAAATTTCCATGCTTATGTTTTCATTAACCATATCTGTTCATTCATTCATCTCTTAAATCTTTTAATCAATTTGTTATGTGCATGTTTATCTATTCACCTGCCCATCCTTTCTGTTCAGGTATTTTTGTGTCTAGAAAAAAAGGCTTGCATCCTTGTAAATCACTCGGTCTCCATTCTGCCGTGACATTTTGTGGAGTCACTCGCAACGGAAGAAGATGTTGAATATTTAAGCTGTTGAAATTGACGAGGGCGGAAACCATCTCCGTGACAAGTGGAAAAGATTTCAGACAGAAGAAAGAGAAAAGACGGGTTTCAGTTTGCTACGCACACAGGACAGCGTAAGGACAGGTCCCTTTTCAGACACTCTGTTCCACTGAGTATTGCCTCTACACACCCTTTGGGCTACATCCACATTAATTATTTGTATCTAATGGAATATATGATGAGAGCGAGAGAACGACATGGAGTCGGAAGAAGAAGGATGGGCAGAAGTAGAGGGTGCCAAAATCATTGAGACTACATCATCACTGGTCCACATTTCTATACAGGAAATGAATTGGTAGCTTACCCTTTAACACATCTTTTTACAGTTTCATGAAATAATAAAGTCTTATGTTGGCATCTAACAACTACCTACCACTCCATTTACAGCTATACAGCATACATCATCACCAGGTTCACAACTCAAATGAAAATTTACAAAACCTTTGAAATTCTTTGACCCCTTTAAGCTAGCTTCATTTTTCTCTCAATAAGAATGAAGTATAGCTGAGAATCTACATAAACAATGGTGCATTTTTGCTTAGTTGTCCTTCTATTTTAGATTAATCAGCCATCAAGGACTGTCATGACTGTTTGTGTGGGCTATGCTCGACTTCAGTATGCAAACATTCCACTGAAAATACTATGACTAATACCCAGGACACATATTCTGATAGATGCAATAGGTTTTCATTTCCTTCCTGGAAATATGCATATATTCAGCACGCTCGTACCAAACTGCGGAACAACACACTAAAGGGTGAAGTGACAGCATGTCAGCATACACGTAGACATCAGGTTGGTAGCTAGTAGCAACTTGGATGACAGACAGCCAGTGAGCATCCTACGACCCCTCCCAGGAATCCAGACCACTGACGATCAAACCAAGGGGTGATGAAGAGGAGGATGTACGAGACCAGGGAGAGCCAAAAATGATCCCCTCCTATCTAATCTACATGATTTAAGGCTCAGTGCAAGACTCATCCCGAATTACCACCATGGAAAAAATATGCACCCATCCTGCTGTGGAAGAAATACGCACCCCCATCCAGTCATGGAAGAAATATGCACCCATCCCGCATCATAGCCCCTGTGACGAGACCCAGATTAAATCACTAATGCCCGCCCTCGTACTGTCGCCAAACCAGGCAGTTGCTGTTCCGTAACGATACGTGAGGTGTTAGTCACTCACTGGCGGTTGCTACATGGCCACCATGATAAATGTGCAGTTTTGTCAAACACCTCTGCTTCATTCAATCATTATACATCTGACATACTCCTGCCATTATTCTCTGACTTTGTGACATGTGATATTTGTTTCACCGGCCCTGCTCGATCTCTCCTTCCTTGAATGATAAAGCTATATGCTTATTGCACTTCAGAGTTTCATTCACTATTCTAGCTACTCTTACAACCACGTTAACATATGGGTTATCATGCAAACTGACAAATCAGTCATTCAGCAAAAGAGAAATAACAACAAATTATTCTATTCTGGAAAAAGAACTGAGAATGAGCAGACCTCAATTTCACACTGAAAACAGAGAATGAAAGATTTGAAGTAAATCCAGCAAGCAATCAAAGGGTGCTCCTTTGACTGAAATATTTTGCCCTCAGAAAAAGGTCCAGCATTAAAATCATGCTTAATTAAAGGCATCACCTAACAATGTTTTCTGTACAAAAAAATAAAAAATAAAAAAATCTGAGATGAATGGTCCTACATGCTACCTAGTATCTTTGACATTGTGTGAAAATAAAGCTATGAAGATTGCATTTGAATGGAATTGGTACTTATATGGTTTGAAAACAAAAACTCTGTGTGTGACCAAATTTTCTATACTCGATTGTTTTCCCTTAAACAGAAGTGCTGGAATTACCTATTAATTCAATATCAGTCTCATAGCACTGTTATACTTGACCAAATGTTTTTTTAGTAACGTCAGTGTAATTTCAAAAACTTTGATATGCTTGAGTGTTTTATTCTTTTTCTTTTTTCATCCATTTCAACATCAAAACACAGCTTGGTCAGCAGAGTTTAACAACCTTTGAAAGCAAGCCATAACAATCCTAAGCAATCTTTCAGCACACATAAGTAATTTCTAACTCAGTGATTATTTCTTTCACATAAAATCTTGATGTCAAGGACCCTAGAGAGCCATCTAGGTGCAATAATCCAAAGCTCTATGGTCTTGCTCACATAAGCGAAAAAAGAAAGGGGGGAAAAAGTGGCTTTACAAGAGACCAGTATCCAAAAGAGAGACCGGAGTTGGGAGAGAGTAGTGAAACAAAACTACAGCTATAATGTGAGAGTTTGAGAGAAGTCGGAAGAGAAGAAACTGTGCCTAATTCAGATATAAAAGAGGACAGTATCTGAGAAAAAACAAACATGGAAAGGATGACAACACTTCTTGGAAATACCACGGAGGGTTCCAGAGTGACCCAGCTACCCACCTCTCTGATGTCTTTGATTTTGGAGCCACCTTTGCCAATGAGAGAGCCGCACTGACTCGTGGGAACGATGAGGCGTAATGAGACTGGGGGCTTGGGGGTTCCCGCTGACAGCACCGAATTTGATAAATCCTGGATTAAAGGATGAGAGAGAAGAGAAAGACGGGAGAAAATGAGATGTTACACGATGACAAAACTTTCACGGCGGAGCGAGAAGGGGGATGCAGAAGTGATGATGATGAAATCGTTCGTTTCTCACCCCCTCCCCGTCTGAAGGAAATGTCTGTCTGAAATGGCATCGCAAACCTACCACATGGTCCTAGATGTCTTGACACCTATTCAAATGTGCCGGATACCTGAGAGATGCCAAGGCAGTGGACTGAGGATACGATCGATATATACTGCTGTCCCACATGGAGAATCTTAAATCATTGTTCACACATACTTCAACCACAGCACTCACATACAAACGTACAGCACAGCGTTCAGGTTATATTATTTTTACGAATGAAGAAAGTTATGAATAATAAAGCATAACCGTAACACCAACATCCAGAGTGGAAAAAAACCCACACTTTATGACATAAATAAAACAACAAGGACTCATATGGATTTGAACAGATAAATTTCCCTACACTCTTCTTTCGGCAATGTGATGTCAAAGAAATCTGAAGTCTCCCACTGCTGCCATTATCCCATAATCATTTGCCACGTGAGCATTTGAGGCTTAATTTCAAACCCTGAATATCAGTTTTTGCTCAAAGTGACAAAGCTTGCAATGCTGTTGTCTCCGAAGTGCAAGGGAGATTGACTTGATGAGAAAATTTACTGGGTGATCTGCATCGCCATCAGCAGTTTTGCTCTTACAGATATGACACTATTTTGCTCTTACAGATATGACACTATTTTGCTCTTACAGATATGACACTATTCTGTCTGAACACCAATCATCTCTGTCAAAATCATACTAGTGGGTCTCATGAAGCTACTCCCCTGTGTCATAGAGGGCAGCAGACATGAATAACATTCATCAGAAATGAAAGGGGAACAAAACTTTAGCAAGGATTTTCATAAAACCTTGCAGACCCGTAATATTTCTATGTCTTTTTTTTCCCTCACTTAATCCTTTTCTAGCTGCCCCCTCCCCCCACCCTTCACCCTCCACCCCACACACACAACTGCCTTCTTCAGCGGAGAGTAAATTTGCTGTTCTTCGCTGGAGGGCTGCTCACTGGGTCTTGTTTCTTTAGGATCGGCTTTCACCAACCACTTATTGACCTGCAGCAATCCCGTGCCTGACATTTCCAAAATTGGACGAAGCAGATTAGTGATTTGCGTGCAGCATGAAAAGGTTGGGTGCATAAACCGGTCCTCTGTAATTTGCAACTATCTGGGTAATCTTCAGTAGCAATCTGCAGAGGCACAGCGGCAGTGGTAGGCCACCATGACAAGCACTATAGCCTCCTGCCCCCCCCCCCCCCCACTGAGGAAAAGGGGGGGGGAGGAGAGTAGAAACATAAATAGCACATTATTTTGATCTTACATCAAGTCTGTGCAGACAGAGACCTGTACTCAAGGAGAACACACCCTTTGCAAACTGTATTTAAGAACACTTCATACAATATTAATATAAAATCGGTTGCTTTAATTTCACGTGGGGGGTTGCCCGATTTTAAAACGCTTGTAGTTGCTGAATGATGGCTATTCAGGCTGTTACAACATTCACTCTGCAGACATTCGGCATTAACATGACTAATTGCACTTTTTTTGATCTCCAAGTAATGAAAATTCGCTGACACCGACATTTGCTCCTGCGACAATTGCTCCAGCCTTATTTTCTCAGAGGACTTAGGGTTAGGGTTGTGATAAGGTTTCAGCTTTAAGTTTGATATGAGGATTAGGATTAGGGTTATGTCTGAGGGCAGAATTATGTTTGGCTTAGCGTGTGCAGATATTTAATGGGAGCAATTTCTGCAGCTGCAAATGTCATGGAACTGAAAACTCAAAGAAATTACACAGGAAAGTCAAGGTGCACCTTCCTTCATTCTCTCCAAGAAAGACTCCAGTGTGACCTGGATGATATTCATAAGATGATTCCAGCACGTTTTGAGAGTACTAAGTGAAATCTTAAAATTCTGTAATGACCAAACCAGAACGGCATATATATGTTGTGGCATTATGCCAGAGAAATTCAACTGATTTCACTCTGAGGAATATTGAGAAGATATGCCGAGGATGGTGACACCCTTTAAACTGTAATTCCACAGTGTGACACCTGGTGGAAGAGAGTGGCACAAAACTATTATGGCTGCATTAGTCTTGCTTCATAGCACTTCGATTGATTTCTGATGTACTCCGAGCATCCAGTGACGTGATGCCGACTCTACTCCACGCCCCTCCCCAGCCATGGCTGTAGCTGCGGATGGGGGTACAGTGATCTAGCTCCGTGCGAGAGAGAGCGAGAAAGCAAGAGAGAGAGCGGCTGTGGAGACAAGCCCGGAGAATTGTCTCTACTAGCCTCCTAGGATTTGGACATGATCATTACACAACAGAACGAGGTCGGGCGAACTTTGTCGGGGATTGAGCTCTTTGGGATACATTAAACAGACATATTCTTAACGACCACAAATTTGTTACTCATTATAGAAAAAAAATCACAGGCAGACATGGTAAAGTACAAATTTTAAAGTATGCTGCAATCAATGCCATTTTCTTCCATTCATTAAAGGATTCTGAATTCTAGTTTGCTAACCATTCATCTATTTATCTTTATTTAGTCCATTTGATTTTCACAAAGGGGTATGCATAACCATATTTGGGAGCATGTTTTTAGATTATCAAAACTATACCAAAGTCTTCATTGTGGAACCAAATCTGCCACAAAACCCACTGAAAGATACATCAATTATACTGAAGTAAAATGAGCAGAGGGAGGACTAAACTGACCTCAATACATCTCATACTCATTTAAGAGAGAAGAATGAAACTGTAATTCAGTTTTCTTACAGACATAAACATTGACCAGGTGAAAAAAAAATGGAATAATGCTAAATGTTTCATCGTCGGTGCTGGCTTACAGTGTTCCAATCGATGAATCCTCTTCTCTTCACCTCTTTTGGTTGCCCTCTGCCCCTCCCTGCTTAATTGCATCTGGGTACTGTACCCCGCCTGCTGGCTACACCTATGTGTTTTTTCCATTTCCTTACCTCGGCTACATTCAGCCAATTTACCACCGGCCCATGGATGCTCTTCTCTCTCCCTGTCCAACAATTTCATTTTCTTTCCCCTCAATCAACCAAAATCTCTGCGTAGAGTGTCTATTGATCCTGGCCAGAGTCATGTATATAGATGCCGCGATGCCCCCCGAATGCCAAGACGAGGGCAGTGCATAAAGGGCAAGAATAGACGCGGCTGGAATTGAATCGCGACGCTGAGGCCTGGCTGTCGCTAATAAATCAATGCTAGTCCTCCTTGTATATTCACATTGATTTATTAATGCCGCGCACCCCTGCCGATAACGCACTTTAGAGCGTATGTTTATTGATTACAGTATTATTTACCTGTATAATGCATGCACATGGTCGCTGCTGCTTTTTTTTTCCCTCCCTGTCCTACCTCCTCGTGTATCCTCATACCCTCTTCCTCTTTTTCATTGGCTCCGCTTTTCACCTGAGCGCATGTAGGGTGAGAATATAAGGACTTTAATACATTCATATGATAAAGACACTCTGCGTCTGAAGGGTCACCATGAATACATGGCCTTGATAATTGCATCCAGGTTGACCTATTGTTCACCAAGCTGCACTGTACGCCCCTGCCCATGGCTGGAGGCAAAAAATGCACACATAGTAATGGAACACACGCAAGGAGACTTCCTACAGATGTAGTTACACACAAAACATGGGCCTCTTTGATCTTCGGTAGGTACCGACACACATCAAGTCAGCCATAGAGGGGGGTGTTGCACTGCTGCAGGAAGAGAAAGATAAAAAAAAAGGGGGGCATCCATGCGCTTTCTGGTATTGCTGAAAAGGAGGCGCAATTCAGCGGTGATGAAATAACATTCTCTCATCGCATTTGGGTTAGGCTGCGCTGCAAATTTATCTCATTTCCCCTCAGGTGGAGTGGAGAGGGAACATACACTGAAACTTTCTGGGAAAAAAAGACGACACGAAATTGAGTGAAAGTACTGTAACTTCCTCATCTTACAATATCTAATTTCTGCGGAGATAAGCAGCGAGAGAAAATAGGATCGGGACCATAGAGGAGGATTGTTTGCCTCCCTCCTTTTATTGAATATCAGAAGATTGTAAGCATTAAGATATAAACAATGATTGGTATTGAAGAGATAAAGGGCAGGATCACTACCTTATCACTGCACAAACTCTAATTCAGCTTTTTATTTGGTTCTTGATTGACTCCTTCCTCCATTAAATGAACATTTTACCAGCAAAATGAAGCAATTCCTCTAGACTGCACTCAGCGTATTCACTGTAATTGTACAATTATTTCATTTGTGCATTTGTTCATTACATAAACGAACATCTACAAACTTTCCTCATATGACATTCTCACGTCGCTGGAATGCTTCAGGAAAACAAACTAAGATTAAAATAAATCTTCGCATCCCCCCCCCCCCCCATCTCCCTAAAAAGAAAGGGAGGATATAAAAGCAAGACCATGATACAGGTTCTGGCAGAAGAATTTTTCTGATATAAAAGTAAAAGAACAAATCCACCACCTCCCCCGAAAAAACTCTCTTTTCAAAGAAATATTTGTCCCTGATTGTTCCCCAGTGTAACTCCTAGACAGTTAAAGAAGGCATTTTTGGAAAGCACTCTCTTTATTTTCCCAATCAATATCTCCCAGTCGAGTGGACGGAGAACTGCACACAATTTATCTACATTTGCAGTGGATAAACATACATCGTCAATGCCTCAGCTAGCACCTGAAATATGTCTAAACATGAAGCAGGAGAACTAATGGAATGCTTGACCCCACCCCCTCCAGTCCCCCTCCCCCCTCCCCCCCCCCCACACACACACCATAGTCATGGAGTCTACTCTGTTCACTACGCCTAGTCATCCCAAGAGAATCAGGTATGTTTATCAATGCAAATGAGGCGAAGAAGTGAGAGAGAGAGATGGGGCAAGAATGAGAGATGAGATGACGAGAAAGAGAAAGACAGGATAAAGGCAGATAGAGAGAACGGGAGAAGAGGCAGACAGAGGGAGAGGGATATCAAGGGAGAGAGAGAGATAGAAGAAGAGAGCTGAAAGGAGAGAAAAAGGGAGATATACTGCAAAGTATGACATTTTCGTGGCATGAAATTTTCGCGAACTGCTACTGGCATTCCATGCATATAATGTAGACAAGAACTTTTGCATGCATTCTAATTTTGCAAATCTTTGGCTCTCATGAAAATAGTGAAATTAAGATTGACATAACGTCGGCTGAGAATGATAAGGGTGTTAAGTTGCCACTAAACCCATAGTGTTCATGACCACTTAACGGCCTTCTCATTCTCAACAGACGATAATATCACAATTTACATGGCAAACAGCTTGGTAGAATTATCTTCACAAGTATAAAAAATGGTCTCAAATGAAAATTGTGATTGTATCTCAACTATAACGACATCGAGGAACAATCTTCTGGATATTGACACAAATTATGGTATGTTATATATGAAAATGCATATGACTTCTTCCTGTGTTTAGTATTTCTTTTAAACCTGATAATAACGTGTAAGATCTAAAGTATCACAAGACATGTACTTATGAAACGTTGAAATTCTCCCACAGTTTACGGCTCTAAGAGGTCATTTTACAAAGCTGTAGTCATGACACTTTGATTTAATATACAATGTAGTATGATATGATTTCACTGATCCTGAATATGAAACACACTAAAAAAAAAAAGTCTTTTTTTCTTCCCTTGATGATTGTTCTGTCCACCCCCTTCTCCCTTTTCTCCTTCCTTGCTTTCTCTCTGCCAGTCTCCCAAACTCTCACTTTCTATCTCTCTCTCCGACACACACACACACATACACACACACACACACACACACACACACATACTGACACACTCTCTGAGTACCGGTACATATTAATGTTGAGTTCAGGACAGGTATGATGCAGCTCCACTTCTCACCACATTGCATCAAATGTGACAATCCAGAGAAAGCTAGTGTCATCTCAAGGTTGTGACACATATCCACTAACAACCAGGCAATTAATTTTCACACTTTATAGGACACTGCAAACCAATACACACACATACACACACACACACACATGCATGCATGCACACACACACACACACACACACACACACACACACACACACACACACATACAAGTCACACTCATACATTATCGGTACACATGCACAAATTGAAATACAAACCTTTCTTCAATTTGATCACAGAAGCAGTGCTTTGGAACAGTCTGCCAGTCTGGGAGCAAGACTACAATATTCAGTGAAAGTGGGAATATCTAAGGTCTTACCTCAGCAGATGATTGGTCAGTTTTAATCACATGAGTTCCCCTCTCCCTCACCCACTCCCCCCCCCCCCCCAAAAAAAAAGATAAAAAATAACTGGCATTACCTTTGAATTTGTAGGCTCTTCCCCATCCCATGCACCCTAGCAAAACCATAAGAAACCCTATCAGCTTAAGATGTGAAACAAGGCCCTGGAGTGGTAAGGTACCTTGGGAGGGTTCTGTTGACTTTGAGAAGGAAGAGCTGAGGAATGTGAGAAGAACCGGATTGCGGACACCACAAAGTGGGCCAGAGTACCACTGCCCTGCGAGACCCCGTTACCACCAAACGCTACCATCTGCTCTTATTCCCCACATTTTAGCAAAGACAACATACATACTGCCGGCTGGTCACATGGGTGCTGACTTTTTTTTACTCTCGCTCTCTCCTCTTCCTTCTCTTTCAATCATACTGAACTTTCGGTTGTACTACAAACTAAAATGTTTATTCGGAAACCGAAACCATGTTAGAGATATCCGATAACCCAGTGATCTGAATTCAGCACTACCAATCTTCTTCTCATTGTATCACAAAAATTATTCTTTCTCCCCTCTCAATCTTCTTCATCATCATGGACACATCATTACATCACATCACAAGGCCCATATTTTTTATTCTTATATTTTGGAGGTAAATTGTCAACAAATTTCTTTTCCAAACGCTGACTCCCGCTCTCTTTCTATCTGTATATCCTCCTCCATTTTACCTTTAATCTTTAAAGGACAAGTTCACCTTCATAAACACAAGGATTGAGAGAATGCAACAATATTAGTAGAACACATCAGTGAAAGTTTGAGGAAAATTGGACAATGGATGCAAAAGTTATGAATTTTTAAATTTTTTGTGTTGGAACCGCTGGATGAGGAGACTACTACAGCTTGTGAGTCATATGCGTACAACAGTATAAAGAAAATGTAAAGAAAATTCAACATATTTTCACTTTTTTCGCATAATAAAAGAGCACTTGACTTGCCTCTTTCTAAAAGCAGGGGGAATAATATTACCCATAACATTTGTTGGTAACGAGTCGGGGGAATGTGTACTTTTTTCAAAAGATGAAATTTTGTGAAATTCTCTTTATATTTTCCTTATATTGTTGTACGCATGTGACATCTAAGTTATTCACACACTGCAGTAGTCTTCTCATCCAGCGGTTACTGCACAAAAACTTTAAAAATTCATAACTTTTGAACGGATCGTCCGATTTTCCTCAAACTTTCAATGATGTGTTCTACTAATATTGCTACATTCACTCCATCCTTATGTTTATGAAGGTGAACTTGTCCTTTAAGCACACACACATACAAGCACTGGCTGATATGAATGTGTCAGTGTAACCGACAGGGAAGCCCACGTCTAAATCTTATCTAGTACATCCACAGCCATGGTCACATGGCATGGTGCCCAACACTTCACTTCCAGCGCCCTCTACCAAGACTTGATAGGTGACCCACTTTCTCTACCACAACCAGACCAGATATAAAAATAGTACACATTGTCCGACCCTGACCTCTTTATCTGTCCCATACACCAGGGCCCCATCCCCACCCCAATGATGTTCTTTCAACCGCTGTATTGGTACCTGTCTCCTCCTTTCTCTCCCCCCCCCCCCCCACCACACCTCCCCACCCCCTACCACCTTTCCTCTAGCCACAGGAATCGGGCCAGGGATCATCTTGAAATGTTTCCAGCAGTTAGCATCCCCCATTATCACCCCACTAAGTAGTTCAATTAGCCTTTCATCAAGGCTTTTACTAACACAAATACCTCATGCAGCTACCTATGTAGGACTTTAAAGAGGTACACAACTACCAACTACTGCCCATCTGTGCATCTACACAGGTCTACCATGGCTCTGGCTCCTGCAGATCACAGCAGAGAAGTGGGATCTTGCTAACAAAAGTAAGTATGACTGATCCAAACACTTACACAAATTTGACTTTTAACTTCAAAATTCACCAGTTTGGGTGGATGAAGAAAAGGTGATCTGTGTAAGGTGATTCAAGTATTTGGCAAAGGGGCTGGAAGAGATGACAATCTCCAGCAAACGTGACCTTTTGTCAGACCTATCTCACATTCCTCTATCTCCCAGAGGCATGACCCTCACTTACTCAACCTACACGTAAATTTAAGGGAATATGATTGCAATGTACAAATCATATTCATATTCTTCTTGGTGAGCATTAAGTGTGTGTCTGCGTGTGCGTTGCGTACATACGCAAGTTTTCTCTAAGCTCTTTGTCAACGAATTTATCTAACTGAGCGAAAAACTCACAATTATGAACTGGAAGATTTACCTTGTTGGTCCTCATCTCATTAGATAAATTTTGTGCAGATGTCTTGCACTTCTACTGATGGCTACAGGAGCCATATGTGCTGCAAGATCAGCTTTTTGGGGGGCTGAGAACCAGTAGATGGTTAAATCTGGGCCTTGAGAGATTGTACACAGCTTTGGCCATAACCTTGGCATAACCTCGTAGAGCTCAGACAATGTATAATTGATTTAGGCAAACTACTGAGGTATGTGCACTAAGCTCAGGGGGAGGGAGAGAATGGGGGGGGGGGGAGTGGAGAAAGTTATCCCAGAATAAGCTCCAGGGTTAGGGGTTGGTGTGCCCTGGAGCACAGCCTTCAAACACAGGTCACAAAAGGCCTCTCCCTACCCCAACATACTTTCACACACATGTGTGCACATAATGAAATCATGGCACTGTTTAGATTTGTTGGGTAGCAGGCATAGCATTCTTGAACTCGGACACTGTGCCAACAACAAAACAGAAAACAAATCATTTGTGGCATTTTCCCCCTCATGAAAACATAACGGTATGTTCGTTTACGGAAAAACAGTTCATTTCTACGAAAAACATAGACACATCCGTAAGATGAACTGTCAAATTAAACTTCCATTTCCAGGACAGATTTATCATCAAAAGAAGACAGAATTATTTAAAGGAATAATCTTTTCACATTAGTGAATAAGAAGGCATTGGTTCCATTTCTAAGTAATACTATCAATGAGAAAGAAACCCATACACATCAAAGAAAGGATACGCATTGGTGTATTCTTTGAACAGTTCCCTTTCAAAACCATCAGGGTTTGTAGATCATTTCAGTTTTGTCCCATTGATTTTAACTGCGTAGGCAATTCTCTAGTCGCTTTGACACTAAAAGCATTGCACATGCGGTAGTAATTTCATGTCTGTCTTCACTTCAGGGTCAAGATCAGATGGTCGGCAACTTCCTAGCAGACCCAGAAATAAAATTATGTAGAGATTTTTCCTTTTTCTCCTCCCATCCTTAAAAGGGAAAGATAGGAGTCGAGAGTGAGAGGGAGATAGATGGAGGAAAATTACTTTTGATTTCACAAAACATTCCTGCCCTTGATTTGATCAGAGCGAGACTGGTGGGAATCGCGTACAGTTGGGAATTGTCGAATTATACCAAGAGAGGGGTAAGACGGAATAGTGAATTTCTGTGTGGACGAGTGCAGACATCAAGGCCAGGTTCGCTCAAAGAACCTTTAATCTCGGCCAGAGTTGTCACTGATCCTCTCTTCATCTTTAGTGGCAAGGAGAAGATGGAGAGGAAGGAGAGAGAAGAAATGATGATGGGATGGAGAAGAAGAAAAATGGAAGGACAATCATAAGATTGATAAGAATATGAAAGGATGGAAGAGAAAAAGGGGAAAAGGAAAAAACACCCAGCAAGAATTAGAATATACTACAGAAGAGAGAAAAGAGGTTGGGGAGGGCAATCCTTATAGGAAAAAGAAGAGGAAATAATAAAAGATAACGATAAAAATGATTCCTATATACCCCCTTCAAACTTCGTTTGACGGGGGTATAATAAAGTAGGTAAAAATGCAAAGACAGCAATATGAGAAGGAACTCGAAGAGATGAAAGTTGAGGGGAAAAGAACTTGGGGATGAAGTAGAAGAAAAAGAAGAAGAGAAGAGGAAGAAGATGAAGAAAAGGAGAATGAAGATGAAGGAGGAAGAGGGAGTCAAAGGAGAAGGAAGAGGAAGAATAGAAAGAAGAGGAAAGAAGAGAAAAAAAAGAATGAGAAGAGGATGAAGGAGGACAAGGCTAGGAGAGAGATGATGGAAAAAGAAGGAAGAAGAAGAGGGAGCTGGAGGAGGAAGAGAATGAGAAGAGGAAGAAGATGGAGGATGAGGCTAGGAGGAAAAAGATGAAGAGGGAAGAAGAAGGAGGAGGAAGAAGAGAATGGGAAGAGGAAGAAAATGAAGGAAGAGGAGGCAGTAGGAAGAGAAGGAGAAGAAGAAGTAGAAAGAATAGTAGCATTATTATTATTATTATCAGTAGTAGTAGTAGTAGGAGGAGGAGGGGGAAGAGGAGTAGTAGTAGTAGTAGTAGTAGTAGTAGTAGTAGTAGTAGTAGTAGTAGTAGTAGTAGTAGTAGTAGTAGTAGCAGCAGCAGCAGCAGCAGTAGTAGTAGTAGTAGTAGTAGTAGTAGTAGTAGTAGTAGTAGTAGTAGTAGTAGTAGTAGTCGTAGTCGTAGTTGTAGTAGTAGTAGTAGTAGTAGTAGTAGTAGTAGTAGTAGTAGTAGTAGTAGTAGTAGTAGTAGTAGTAGTAGTGGTAGTAGTAGTAGTAGTAGTTGAAATTGGGAAAAAGAGAGTAAGTGAAAGGAACAGGAAAAAGACATGGCAAAGATGCAACACTATTTCGATGTGCCTGTAAGACACAAACATGGAGATAAAAACTATCAATCATTTAGCATGCAAAGTGGCTATCTGTCAAGTGTCAGGGAAGCTGACCTCCAAGAAACATCTCTCTTGTCACACGAGGGTGCCATCATTCGGCCAAACATCCCCGTCTGCGACAGCTAAAGGATGCCTAGCCCTCGAGTAAACAGCCTTCTTGCTCTGGAGACAAAGCCATTATCTGGAGACCTTCCAAAATGTATTGACCTCCCCCAGTGGCCCTCAAAGCACAATGCTAATAACTTTGAGCTTCTTCCATTTTTAGTTGAGGGCCTGGTATTACTAAATATCTTTGACAAGAGTTATCTGTTTTATAAGTTTCTAAATGCAAATGGTCAACGCTGATGTTTTTATTATATTTTGAAGCAGGAAGCAACACTTTGATCTTTCTCGCAGGGACGTATTTTTTACACCTTTCATAATCACCCTCTAATGCACTGCACTTCTTAATGGACAATTTATAAAGAACAGCAAGAATATTTCACACAACATGTTATACTGTACATCTGCACTTTGTCATTTATGGCTTGTTATAAATCTTACAAACTGTAATTGTGACTTTGCCAAAATGATGTTAGACTTTCTAGATGTTTCTCTCGCACTGAGTCATAATTTTTGTTTTTCAAAGTCTGTTAGGGCAGACATTATCAGTATTTGGAGTTTAATATGGGGAATATATATCGCTCCAATACCCAATGCATTGCATACATACAATTCTACAAAATATATGGTCAACATGGGGTTATTTCACGGAAACTGATGTTGGTGCAGACGTAAATCTTTAGCCAGCAGCATTATCCACGATAATTGTCGATGATGTCATCTTTGCCAAAGGTCTCCTAAACACCGTAAGAGACAATTTGGACCAAACAAATGGACTTCCTAACAACAGTCTTGACTAGGGAAAGAGACTACAAACTAGGTACTAAAATTATGGAGAGACGCTGAACTATCATATATGCTTGTCAGCATGCTGAAGATTATAACATCAAATGTACATCACCATTTCCCATCCCCTTCTTTCATTTTCTCTCTTTGACCTCCCCCTTCTTTCTCACTCCTGCTCTTTCTCCCTCTCTCTGTCTTTATTTCCCTCCCCTTCTTTCTTCTTCTAACTCTTTATATTCCAGGCACTTCCATAAATCATGTTAGATGCATTGCAAAGTTGGGCTTGCTAACAACTGGCTTCCAAGCGCACACAATCATGGCATTCCCTCACAGAGCGCATTTTTGTTCATTACACACCACTTCCAATGTAGTATGATTGTCACTCTGTAATTTCTCTGCAGAAATCTCTACACACCTCACCTGTGACTGCACCAGGTACAAAATTAATACTTACACTCATACATCACAATCCTGCCACCTGCAGTCAAAATAGAAGAATTAAGACCCCTCCCCCTTCTACTGTGTTGACTTTTCAGGTATCCGTGCCAAGAATTTTTTTTTTTTGGTTGTAAGTGAACTTATGTCCCACTTGCCGAAAACATCAAAGACTTTTCTCTTGGTAGCACAAACAAAAAATCTTGATGTTGCAATTATCGGCATGAATGATATACAGATGTTTCTCATTTTAGACAAAGATTATCATATGAGAACACATGATGACCAAATGGCTACAACAGAGGAAGGCAACATTTTGTGGGGTATTGTGAGAGCAATGACATTTTGTGTTATATCTCCATGGCGTTGCCACGGCGACGGTGATGGAGACAGGTGTGATGGCTTACCTCATCAAACTTTCTTGTGATGAGTTTGAATGCTGTGTTTATTGCTTCTGGTGAGCCTGTGATGGTGACTATCCTCTCCGGGCAGGAGCCGTCTGAAATGTTTATCCTCGCCCCACTCTGCAATGAGTACAAAACATGAGCAGAGAAAATGAAAAACTGTAGGATGAAGAGCGAGAATACAAAGGTTGATATAGATAAACTGCCACACACAATCAGCACACTGCACTGAGGAACCAGTAATCAGTGCATTTTAGCGACCCAATGGTTTCATTTTTCTTTCATGCATGCAAGAACACAAATGTTACTACCCTTTAGGAAAGGAGGTCATTTCTGAAAAAAAAAAAAAACACCCAAAACTTGGTTCACAACATCTGTTGAAAGAGCATACAAATGGAGGAGGGAATTTTCTTCTTTTCCAAATAACTGGCAAAATATCGAATCCTTGGATGAGAATCTGTGCTTTTGGTTTAGTATTATATCTCTAGCCAAATTCTGAAGAACACTCTTTACAGTGCATCCGGCTGGGCCCCACACAAATGAGATTTTCAGTATACCCGAGATTTGGTATTGATGATTATTGAGTGTAATGGGACCCAAACTTCAGTTCCCTGGACATCACATGACCTTCTACTGCCGCATTTTTTTTTTCGATACACCTTGCAGTAGAAAGATACCGCTCGATACCGCTCCCTTGATCTGGTTCCCTTGTCATACCCCCCTGAGATCGGGGTAAGATGGTAAACTCTCGCAGCCTGTTTCTAAGCTAGTTTTACAAGGTAGACCCTGCTTTGAACACGAGGTGAACAATCTGAGAGCCGTCGCAAATGCCGCTGACAATGATACAGAGCTAATCTCATGGAAAATGCATGCGAAACCATTTACCATGCCTTCACCGCACGCTTCGGTAAACCAATCGAGTTAAAGTGCAAGTCAACTGTGGAGACGACGTCCAAACGTATAAATGAACACTAAATGAGGAGACTGAATGGCTAAAATTTGATCCAGTCGCACAACTTTTGTGTTATGATCAAGCGCTAAGAAGACAGTAGGTGAAGAAGCAATATAGCAAGCACCTAACCAGTACGACTATATCAAATGGCAACATGCATATTACTAGTAACAAGAAAAATCAGAAATGATCTCACTAGGTACGTGAAACTGTCTTAGTAAGCGAACTTGTGACGTACAATGCCCTAGCTGCATGTTTCCCGTAATGATTTGCAAAAGTCAGGCACGATACATTTCAAAGTTGATGACGATCTTCTGCAGGAAGGAGAGTACACATAACACTGATGGCAGAGTATAAACCTATGGGAACCAAAAGCCCACGTCCATCACAGGTTATATCTACATGGGGCTAATGGTGTGCCATGGCACTAAATTTGATACCACAAATGGATGTAGGAAGAAATATCAAGCAAGCACTGATATTAAAGCGACATCTTCACATTCTTACAACGATAGGAAGTGACATCTAAAACTACTGCAAAACAGCTGGCGACAGAACACACCATAGGATAAGAGAGCAGATAAAGTCCATAAATTAACCTTTAGTGTACGAAAGAGGGTTGATTGAAAAAAAAAACACCAAACAGCTTTGATATCAGGCTTTACGGAAAACAAAGTTATTGAGAAATAATCTGAAACTGCCATCCCAAGGTAAAACAAGAGATAAAGATGAAATCCATGACTAGAAAGAAATCAAGCTGTAATATTCTGTCATGGTGATGGAGTGGTGGGGGCCTGGCCAGAGGCAGCCAGTGGCCGGGGGTTGTTAAAAGACACGAGATGCCTACAGGAAGAATCTATGAACGGAAAAAGGCGAGAGAATGAATGAATAGAGGTATCGTGGTGTTTCCTTAGTCGATGGATTTAACCCCAAGAGAACTGGTATGCTTTTGGACTAAGATGCAGTATACTATCTCCAAGGGTGGTATGACTGAATCTTAGCAACAGATTCCAGTGATGTGGCACTGGGCGAGTTCTCCATTCTCCATCTCCCCCACAAAAAAAAAAAGAAAAGGAAAAAAGAAGTGATTATTAGCAAAATCATGCTATCTCCACTTAGCACTCAGGAAAAACAATTACAAAATGGTAATATTTCACTAAAACTGAAGTTGCATACTGATGTGGAAAAAAAAAATTGTTGAGAGTCTGGGTTAAGGCTAAAGCTTGTCATTTTTACGAGTCAACGGAAAGCTATGGTATGATTGGAACAGGGTGAAGACATGTGCATTGGCAGAAACACCATCACATCTACCGCATCCAATTCCCCTCCTGAAGAACTCCGCCAGCATTCATTTTCTGCTTAAGTGGACAGTATCATTAACTTAACACATTCCTACATGCACATACAAGTACTCATGTTAAAAGCATTTAATCCCGCCCCATCCATCCCCCACAAAAAAATAAATAAATATAAACCTTGAGGGACCATGTACTTTTTCTGAGAGCACCATCAAGAGTCATTCATAATCTGCTACTTTTTAATTCAGATGTTACCTCTATCAAGTAATATAGTGTATTATATGATAAAACCATTGGTTTCAATCCATTCTTTCAAATTGTAGAGAAGAGATTATTATGCGAAGTATGAGATATCCTGTTTGAGTTGTTGGCAGCAATACCATCTAGTCACAATTTTACATTCAAATTACTGCGCATCTCAAAATATCAAGGTAATTACACAATATTCAAAATAGATCTTCTGCTTGTCCTCGTATACAACTGGGCTAATTAGGAAGAATAGATAGAACTGTGGTGATTTGATTCGGAGATCCACTGAACTGCCCCAATTACCTCTTTTATCATGAAGGTGATAGCTCTGGGTAACACAAGAAGCAACTGCTTGTGTGTGTGTATAGATTCATAACTCCCTGAAGAGATGGGGTGAACATCACCCATCGTGGGGCAGGATGCCCAACCATGGCTGCAGGGGCATCAGAAAGTCCGCATATCCCCCCTCCCCCCTTCATGTGGGTCACGTCCATGAAAACAAACAGTCCGTTATTAGGTGCCAAGGTAGGAGACAGGGGGTGTAAATCAATAAGTGGAATGTCTGCAGTGACATCCCTGGCGCATGATGAACTAACCCTGTATGACAATGACATAGTCACTGCCCAACGTTCAAGTACATTCTTACCAAGTCTACGGATAATGGAAATATGCTGTTGTCTTTGTATGTTCCATAAATATGTTGGCATGTGGATGTGAAAATATATGCAAAAATTTTCTACTTTTAGTACAGTGTCCTTTTTCAAGGTTCAAGGTTTTAGGTTTACGTAATTGACTATGCCATAGCTACATTTGTACCTACATTCACACTTCAAAATCATGGAGGTTTCAAAACAGTATCAGGATTTAAGCATATCAGAAAGCAATGATAATATTCCCAAATGAGGGAGGTTATTCTATTCATTCTAGCCAGGTCATCAAGAAACTGACAAATCTCAGGAAGCCTCCCGCTGGTTGATTCAGGGAGATATTGCAGATCTACTGTGGTGACTTGATCTATTTCTATCACCCTAGAGAATTATGCATGGTAGAACACCCCATCAAACAGGCGCAAATGTAGTTGATCAGTAGCAATCCAGTCTAGAAGTGTGTTATCATTCTGATTGCTTGCAAATCAACCAAGGCATCAAATTCTCTCCTGAGCTGCAATGAGCCCAATTCATTCTCCTCACCTCTTCAAATAGAGATCCGGGGCACTGGAGCTCACTTGCAAGATATGGCTGGGATATAAGCTCTCGGAATGCTCATTGACTACTATGTAAATGGGACATGGAACGTAAGTAGCTGGCTTTGATCTACTGTCAAATTGCCCCACTTCTACAGAATAGATTGACGTGCACTGTGACAAGCGGGACGCTCCGAACTGCAGTCCATCAAAGTAATACCACAGCCTAGATTTATAAATACAGAGGCTCCGGTGATTTATCAACATGACACGTCAAGACCAAAAAACTGGGTTAAACACATTACTCTGTAAAATATGAAAATTGATCTGAATCACTTCAATACCAATAATGAATAGTTCATACTGTTTGATATGGTGCAAAGCTGCTTATTTTGGCCAAAAACAAAGCAAAAAAATAAATAAAAAAGGTCGTAAGGAGGACATTTCATGCAAAGAGATGATGCTTCTTATGCAAGACACTTTTACTGAAGACTAAGAGTTGTGGGCAAAGTAGAACGGAGATTGAAAAATAATTCTGGCATTTGATTGATTACTTTCTTAATCTTCCCACCTCCTGAGATATTATTCATACATCCATCCCTTTTCCTATTTGATTGAGGACACCTCTTGAACCGAGCAATTCAGCCAGAAGTGATGTAATCAAGTGGCGTCGAGGCGTGAAAGTTCTACCGTAATAGCGATGACCACTGCTGCATCTAACCGTGCAACGTGCAAAGCGCAAACTCTACCGTGGGCAAGGCTGCCCCATAAGAGCATTCTATCAATGCCTCATGGAATTCCTGCTAAGATGCAGCACTCCTTCTAATCTTGACAGCACGGAATTCAGATACATTACATTGCTAGATCTATAATGACAAACTATGCCAACAAGACATCAACCACCGTTTGAATGATTTAAAAAAAATTCAATGATATGTGGGGGGTTTTTCCCCCATGGAAGTGTATGTTGCAATAAACCTGAATACATTTTAAAGGGTGTGTACAGTTCTGGTCGAGGTGAGGATTTAGCTTTTAACATTTTGCGAGATATTCAGAAACCACTCTATGAGATGTCAAAGAGCATGCAGTTCTAAGGGGTATCAAAAGTTTATTCGATGAAAATCGGTTTTGAAATGGCTGAGATATCCATAAACAAGGTAAAACAAAGAGATCCTAATAAAGTTGTGGCATGTCGCCTTTCATTATTAGCACTATTTTTTTTTTGAAATCTCAGCCATTTGAAAACTAATTTTCATCAAATAAATATTGAATCCTTCTTAAAATTACATGCTCTTTCATATTTCATAAGAGGCTTTTCATTATCTCACTTAAGAATGTTCAAAACATGAATCCCCACCTCAACCAGTACTGTACAGTCCCTTTAAAAACCTAGATGCTATGAATTATCTTCATTATTATACACATCTTCAGTGACACCATAATTGTCATTACTTCCATCTTTTTTCTCTTGAATTCATTTTCAAGTTTTCAGAAATTTGTTGTTTCTATAGGTGTCATCATCATCTTTATCATCAGTATTATTGCCCACATCCACAGCAATAAACAGGAATCTAATTGCTGTCACTTTGTGGCATACACTCTTTAACCAGTATCACATCATGTGAGTTTAACAAACAACAGCCCTTCTTTCTTCAAGCTAACAAGTGTTTGACATGGGGAAGAATGAATGCAAGCTGGTAAAATCAGGCTTCATGCTTTACCAGTCAATCACACCAGAATGGTATTAGATATAAGAATGGAGTTCAGTCTACCACAATGTCTATGCCTACTGTATACACGTTTGTATATCTGAGGAAGATATGAACTCAATACAAGGTTACAAACATGTTCTCTGCACAGGATGCCAAATGTTTCAATTTCCATCAGCACATATCCCCTAAACTGTTTAAAATTAGCTAATATGATTCCCCCTCCCATATTTCACCTAATATATAATTTGCCAGATATTCTCTTATGATCTAGTATCAATATTAAGTCACATGGATTCACTTTCATGCTTTCCCAATAAAAGATAACACTGTTAGCATATACATAGAAACCTACTTGCAAACAGTGTAAATACATACATGAATACATAGAGGATACATACACAAAGGTCCCCATTGCTGCCCGATACAGATATGAAGATTACGGTCTCTACTCCCAAGATATTCTCGGAAGTCAATGTTTATACCTGGCTCCTTGTCACTACTGTAACAAATCCATGAGAATAAAAAAATCTCAGCACTGAATCTATGACTCTGTTCTACCATTACACAATCCCAACATATCACACAGAAAAAAAAAATGATGCAGGCACTCTCAAAAATTGGAAAGAAAGTCAAGGAGCACATTAGACTTTCATCAGCGAAACAGCAACCACTGAAACCCCAAATTTGACCAGCTTCATTCATTCCGCTGCAAATGTGAAACCTTTGATGGAAGGTGGAAGAGTGTATGAATGAGGAGTACCACATTTCACTGATGAGGTGGAATGACATCCGAGTATGTAGTCATTTGACCCTGGCAGAAACTGGGCCGCCACTGAGATACCATCCTCATGAATATTCATGACATCAAGATCAAGGGGTGATTCCCCTCTTCCAGAGGTGAACGGTCAAAAAAATAAAAAGAAGGGGGAAAAAAAATGGACTCTTTGATGAATTTCTTGGTCTCATGTTTTCTTCCTGGATGAGCGACAGAGATTATCAAAGTATATCATATGGGTTTACTGTTCTATGGCTACTTGTTTCATAAGAACTTAAAAGCTGTTTCATATCGCATATAAATGGATATATGTGGTGCGTTATCACATTACCCATAAAAAGTAATAGATCATAAAAGGAAGAAAAATTCACACACGGCCAAATGACCTTTAGATTTCTCTAATTTTCCATTCTTATTCTAAAGCATTTCCCTTGTGATAAGTACATGTATGACAAATTATAAATCAATTCAAAGCACATCATGTGACAAACTCATTTATGTGAAAAACCAAAAACAAATATTTTCCTGACATTATATGGCTTTTGTAATGATGAATCGCATCTGATGCATGTGAAACACGGATAGTAAGGACGGAGGGGGAGGTGCAACTCAATTGTGTCGTGTTTTTACCTGTTCCTCCGCCTGCCACTCAAAGATGGCCGATACACAGACGTACACCTCAACTCTGCGCTTGCCTCACAGTATTTAGCATACTATCCCTTGATGTACCAAAACACTGACGGACACTCAATCAAAGTTCAGCAATAAGACAAGTAAGAAGCTTGGGAAACCCTGATATACTGAAGGAGTGGCCGGAAAGAGGCACTCTCCTCGTTAGCATAATGCCCCTCACTGCCCAATTGATAAAAAAAGTATTGCTTTACTTATCCAGCTGGAATTCCAAGGGCATGTAAGGTAGCCCATGCAAATGAGTGACAACAAAGAACACAGAGAAGGCAATGGGGGGAGACGAAAAGGGCAGGGTGAGCACAAACCAGAACCAGTTTCTGGTGACAAGTTTGCAAGTCGAAAGCTCACATGGAGCATGCTGCCGTCTTAGATTCTGCAATACGACCCACACCGGGGAGGGCTGCGTGGATACTCCGTCGAGAAAACCCCCGGGTGTAATACCCTAAAATACTCAAAAGCGCGAGACCCATCACTGCTACATGTATCAGCTGTTGGAAAACAAGCGCATCTCCCCGGCTTTCAGGGGCGAAACCCGAGAGGCTTAAGCGTTGCCCATGTTTTGGTAAGCAGTTCGAAGGTTAGAGGGGAATTTGCCCAAGAAGCACCTGGGGGGCCTCAAAATTCACTGGAAAGTTTGGTTGGCACGCATTGTGCACGATGCTGGCACATATGTGTCTGTTGGCATGCTCTCATGGATGGGAATGTGCCATTGGTTTCACATGAATGTGATTGCTTGCGTTGGTGTGTGCAAGTTCTGTGCACAATAGAGAACGGCACTAACAATAACAAATCATGGCCTTATCGTAATCATCATTGCAGGTTTTTGTTGTGACTTTATGTCTGCATATCAGCAGATAACAAGATAACAACAACAAAAAAGGAGTGGATTTGGGAACTTTTTGGAAGACTGTTGAGAAGCACTCTGGAACCATGATCAAAGCAAATGTCAGAAAATCAAGCCTTTCATTTTAGTGAAAAACCCTCTCTGTGTTCGAGTAAATAATGCAAAGAGTAAATCACATTAAGAGAGAATTACAAGTGAAATTTTAATTAACGGCAGTCTCAAGTTATTTTCATGAAACAGTGATACCTTTTCACAATTCAGACACAAACTACGTGAGGTGATATTATCAATGCCTCTCAGGTCTCCTGCACACAGTCTCCACTATATATCCACTTTTTTAAAATTAAAGTGGATAGGGATGAGCTAAGTTCACCAAATTACATCACTGCAGACTTGTCCTAAGATTAGCAATGATGACTTTAGACGTGGACAGGTTGTACAACATTTGCAAAATTTGAACCAAAAGTTTATTTTCTTTTACGTTCATAATACTAGGCTTGTCTCCAGGCAATGATAACATCAAATTTGCATGTGAATCAGTGACTGATATTAGTATTTTGTGCCAACATGACATTATTAACAATTGCACAAATTTCTAGAAATAGGCCGGATTCTGATGAGACTTGCCCTGTTCTGTTGCTTTAAATTGATTCTGCAAAAGTCACCCTTTACATGGGGTAATGATTCTGCAAAGGTCACCCTTTACATGGTGCAGATTTTTACTTTCGTAGGGTATCAGAAAGCTACAGATCGCTTGGATCATGCATCCCTGCTGTAGAGTCTCCAGGATTGTGCTGCTGGCTCCTGGGTAGGGGAATAAATGTAAGTGGGTCGTTAGGGGTCACCTGCCTCCTACATGATTTATGGGTCACGTCTGGGGTTCAAGTTTGGCCAGCCGGCTAGTTAGTTCGGCAATGTTTGCTTTCAGTCACGGCAGGACCGGCACCAAATGTGTTTGTGTGTGTGTGTGTGTGTGTGTGTGTGTGACTGACAGCATATACCTCCTACATCAATATACCTCATGACAGAGTATGCTAAGGATACTGTATTAAAATTGTTGCATGTCACATTTCAACCTCAGGCTTATAGATCAACTCATGAACAGTTGTTCAATCCAAAAAAAAACAAAACAAAAACAAATTCTTCTTCACTGGAATGACACAAACAAACGTCTTTTGATAACAAGATCGGTGTGAATATGTGAAACATTAGTATGTGATTACTTTCAGTGCATTTTCTCCATATTCAGCTTCATTGGCACCATAGTCCCTACACATGCAATCATTCCTTCAATAGTTTGGAAGACCAACAGACCATACGTGTAGGAAAATGGCTGCTTTCATGATACCAATAAACACAGTCCCTTCTTTACACAATTTGAATCATTATAAAATGATGTTCACGTGGATGAAAAAGCATGCATGCAGGCAAAAAGTTTGAATATTATGCCCTCATTATGGAGAAATGTGAACAAAAACCACCATGGTAGTAAAACTGTTTATAAAATAGTTTTCAGTATGAAAAACACAGTAACATCAAAGTCTTTAAAATATCCATTATTTTCTACAGCAAATTCTCATGACTTCATTCTGATATACAATCAGAGTCACCAGTAGCAGGTAAGACCATGCAGCTTCATTTCTTCAAGCAAAAGAAGATGTAAAAAGTATGCCTTTAAGCAGTGATGACAGTGTTGGACCTTTTTTTCTGGGCAAACTGCTGCAGTGAAAGGAGCACTTGATTCCATACTTGATGTACTTCAGGTCTTTCATTCTATGTTTACAGTGTGAAATTGAGGTCTGCCCATTCTCAACTTTCATGTTCCCCAAGCCTTTTTTCTTTGCATTCTTTCTTTTTCTTCAGTACAACTGATTTTCCGGCCTGTTCACAAACAACCGGATCCCTTTTCACCTTTCCCAAGTCCATTACACCATCACAGGCGTTTCAGGAAATGTCGGCATATCATCGGACAGTATTACAGGACACAATTGTTCTGACTCGGCCATCAACCAGCGCCACTCAAATCTGGCATAGGAACAGGAGCAGGAGCAATGACGACACAATCAATTATTCCATGCCCCCGCCATTCGATACGATCCACCACAAAGGGGTTACGGTTCCTTTCTTGGGGGCGCTGCGATCAAATTTGGCATTCTCGCACACCTCTGGCCCCTCAGACAGCAAACCAGGATGTGATTTGTCAAAGTGGTCAGAGCCGAGGTGTAACGCGAAATCTTAGCCATGGAGTTACAGGGTACTAACGAGTAGAGTGATGTGATGCATTTCAATGAATGCTGCCCAGATAGATCTGCCCTCATCTTTCTTGCACTCCTTGCAACCACCCCATGGAAACCATGACAACCTTTTTTTTTTCTGTGCCTGTATACATGAGCCAAGTCTGCATCATGATACTCACATATGCTGAGCAACACAAGCCTACTGCATGAGGTTTAATCAACTCATGCAAATCTCAGTCCACTGATATCTTAATTTCTTAGAATGCTGAATATGGAAATGATTTAGTCAATCCATGTCCTCTCTTTGACATGCCATCTTAATAGATCCTTCATATGTACATGTACATAAATCGTGTAATTCATTGATGAAAGGCAGAACTTCTGGTGTCTGTGTACAGAGAGTCACTGCATGTTGAAGTCACTGCTCCTCTCAGCTAAGGTCACAATTAAATTCATTGACATCTCCTATGTTTGTGAAATGTGCTACATTATCAGATTATTGTATATCAGATTTAGCAATCATCATTATCATCACTGAGAGGAACAAATAGCATCCAGAGACCCTCATGGGGTGGCATACTCGGATGAAACCTCTTCCAGGGGCCTGTTTCATAAGGAGTTGCATTCGATCTTACACTCGATTTATTGAGCGTAACTTGTTTTATTGAGCTTAAGTTCAATATTGAGTCCTGTTTCATAAAGATATTCACAGTTGATTTTAAGAAAAATCAAGCATACCTTTCAGTAGATTGAACATTACTTGCGATCAATCGCAAAGTTGTTTATGAAACACAATTTGCTATTGATTACAACTTAGGCTCAATCTTTATGAAACAGGCCCCTCGAATGCAAAGACTTTGATCAATCTCTGTACTCATCTGCTGCCAACCATTTACATGTTGCATTTGAAGTTTTTCATAATTACAATCCAAAGATCACATCTCCCTCTTTGTTTTCATGATATGTAAAACTGGTGCTATCACTAAGGGTTTGGGGATAGAGCAAACTGTCAACAGGTTCCACGGAGTTAAAATGAGATGTTTGTAAATAAAGATTACCAATTCCTACAGGGATTCGACTCGGACCCTGGTAAATCAGCTTACTGCACCTTCCCCTGCGAGGACAGCGAGCGAGGAGTTCTTCGAACGAAGTATGACAAGCACGAAGGCATGCACGAAAACCTGCACAAATTTTGCACAATCTCTGCCTTGTGAAATATCTCAATGCCGAGCACTCTTTGCCCAAATCAAACAATTGGTTTCCGGCAATGCTGCTCTTTCTTATCCTACAGTAAGTGGATTTCCGCCCACATTCCCCCCCCCCCCCCCCCCCGCCCCTCTACTCCTCCCAAATATAAGAAAGACAAAAAAAAAAGGGTGAAAAAAGTCCTGAAATTTTCTCCCCGTGTGAAAGGACAAGTAAAAGGTAAAGTGTTCTTCAGCACCTCTGGTTTACTCTCTGAATGGGCGTGTAACCGAACACTCGGCAATCGGTAGATGCCTGCTGGCCAGTTAGCCCATGTCGAGACTTCGACCGCCTCAGTTTGGTTAAATTTGCTGGTGGAGGATACGGTTACTTTGGGGTGGGGGGGGGGGGAGGGGAGGGTAAAAAAATCCCACAAAACAAAAACCTATGTCCAGCCACAATAGTGAGTGAAGTTATGCACAAACATCCCACGTCATGGATTTGTATCAGTTTCGCACTTGGCGGACCTGCGAATTTTGCGCTTCTAACCTCCTGTTCTGGAGTGAGTACTCAAAGTGTCAAAGTGAGGGTAGGTTTAGGGGAAAGGGCAAGTCAATGGCTTGAAGCTTGAATGGTAGTTTCAAGGCAAGCAAATTTTTAAGGAATAATGGCATCTTACCAAGTATCCAAGCAGCATATTCAAGGAGCTACAACATCAAATGAAAGATACTACATAAGCGCTTGCCTGATGGCTTGGGGCAAACCAAAATCAAAGTCGGGCAGGTGTTTTAAAACAATAAGAGAAAATGCTTACCTGAATTGGGCAAGCAAAAAGTTTTCAAGCCCCCCCCCCCCTTTTTTTTTTTCAATTTTTTCCCCCTACAAACCCACAAAGTCAACCATACAGAAGTCCAAAGATAATGACGGTTCAATGATATAACACACTTCAGTTTCATTTCAGCAACTTTCAAAGAATTACGTGAAGAAGCCCTAATGCAAATCAATGTGTGCTGTTATGATCGTCTTGTGTTAGACTTTCAAGAGATTTTCTTTGTCATTTTCGTTTATTATTTGAATTTTTTTTTGGAAGTAAAATTCATGTTTGGGCGAGTGTTCTGCTACAATTCGAAAATCTGCTTGCCCAACCAGGCAAGTGCTACAAAAAAACAACAACAAATAAACAAATATGTAGCACCCTAAAATGTGCTGAGATCTCGACTGGCTTCAAGTGATCATACATTTAACATACTGGGTAAAGTATTGTGCCATAAATGCCAGTCAGTCATTCAAGTTGGACATAAAGCAGCCATATTTATTTCTAAGTCATAGGAGTTGGATCTACTGCAGATTTGTATAAGTGGAAAAGTGCTTCTTTATGAGTTTTTCTCGTACACAAATGCATGTGCATGCACATACATACACAAAATACACACCATGTTCATCCCGAAAATAACAAGCACACAAAATGAAACATTTTCCTTGCAGCATTTTTAGTAATCAAACTTTTTGTTTTTTGTAACTCAACTGAAAGCTACCAAAATGCAATCTTATTACTCCACGACAATAAAAACAATTTTGTTTTTCACTTTTCTCGCTGGACTACCATATGGAGTAGAAAATCATACGAATACCTTTTTTATTTGTTTACCAGTCCACAAGATCAATGACCTGACGATCATTATTTGAGGTCATTTACTTGTGGCAAGCTATAAGCAACAGTGGCCTTGATTCAGTACACGCAAGGCTTCCAATTGACTGGAAAAATATGAAAGGAGTTAACAAATCAAAAATAGTGCAAAAAAAAAAAAAGTAATACAATGTCTCCTACACACACAAAATCTCATTTCTTTTGAATGTGAGCTAGATTTACAGGTTGTATTATTACTTCCACTGCCAGAAATCAATTTCTATTGGAAATGAAGCTCTGAAAATGGTGACTTGAGGATGCTTGCCTCCAGCATAAACGACATGCAATGTTACAGTAAGAGCATGCAATATCATAAACAAGCATTTTACATGTACTGATGTAATGCTTCCGTGTCTTTTAGCATGCCCTCCATTTATTTCTACATGTGGGACTGATGAGTAGTGTCGGCCCAAAAAAGATACAGGACAAACTCTGACTGAATGCCTTGGTAAAAATGAAATCTGGTCCTTTGCAGTCTTAGCTTAACAAACAACCCACTGCAGAGAGCATTTTGAAATGCTCACAATAATGATGCTTTAAAAAAAAAAAAAACAGTCAGTGTACATCTGACCTTCACCCAAATATGCTCTTCATGCTCTTTACATTCCTCCACGGCAATATCGAGTACGGGTGTAATTGCAATTCGGAGAGAGCCCAATTACATTTACCTTATGCACATGGCATTATATGGCTCACAAACAAACAAACATAGACTAGATAAATGAATGACACAGAGTGGGGGGGGGGGGGAGAAAATGATTGTCTTCAAAATGTCAGTCCCAGGGAAGGGATCAGAACTTTGTCCCCGATTTTCAAAGATTCTGTCTTTTGCCCGATCTGATGCCTCATCATTTCTACTGCAAGGCCGTTTCGGCGCAGAAACCTCCGGCAATAAACTCGGCGGATTTATGAGCATAAAATCTCCTGTTTAGCTGCCTTACTGGTTAAGTGGGCACGGGATTGATGGAATGACTGCTTAATGTGTCATTCTGCTTTAACCCTGGAAAGATTGGACTCTTTAAAAACTCCCCAATGGCTTTCCTCAGCCATTCTCCAAATTTCTCAGCTTCGTGTAAACGGTGCATTCAAGTAGGAGGGGAAGATGAGCCGAGGAAAGAAAGGAGAGGGATGAGAAGAAGGGCAGAAAAAGAAGGAGTAGGAAAGAAAAGGTGACAGTTTGGGAGTGCAAACTATAAAAAATCAAATGATGCTGCTACATTCTCTTTTGAAAATTAAACTGTGGTTGCAAGTTCAATGGCATTCAAATGGAGGGTGAGGGGGTATAGTTTACATGGGTTAATACTTCTGTCGGAGAATGTGTTTTAAGATAGCCAAGGTTATATTCCCTTACAATGTGTGCAATATACCACCAATGAGACAAGGTTTACCTCTCATAACCTACTGCTTTGTACAGGACTATTTGCTATTTGCTTAGAGAACTTTTAAAGAAATGCATCAACTGATCAAGATTTTCTCTACAAAGAGATGCAGATAAACCCTTGGATTTTATTTAGGTTATAATCCACATTAGTGATCTGCCCTCTGAAAAGGTGATTTTTGCCCATTGTATGCAATAAAACATAAAAAATGACAAAATACAAAGATTTATCCACAGAAGCAATAGAAGCAGATCAGGCCCTCTATTTAAGGAAACAGCAAAGTGATTGAAAAAAAATTAACTCTTGTAATGAAATCATATGAAACAAGTACACTCTAATTACAAAGAGCACTAATATATAACAAACTCTCTTTAAATCATGTTTATTATTCTTGCCTGAAGTTCAGAGTTTTTGTGAATTTTATATCTTCATCAAAATCCTGATATAATAATATGTCAGACTACAGTGTCATCACTGATATAATGGAGTGTGCATAAACATGAGTCAACTCTACTCCAAAGGATTTTCTCCTCTTTGTAATTCTCCAGCAACCCTCTCTGACAAGCCTTACTCAGATCTATTCTGGCCGAGAAGAGTGATGGTTATGGTGACATTATGTTTGCAAGACACACTGGCTTTTTTTTCTTTTTCCAGTGACTACATGTTAACTTCACTCTGTACTATGGAAGATCACCGTGAGTTACTGGAATGTTTTTCCCCTCATCCAGACACGACAGACAGTGAGACGTGAGAGGACTACCCAGACTGCCTGCACAGGCTGTCTGTCGGTGGTTAGCGCCATCTCTCACAAATCACTCGCACATCCATGAGGCTGCCTTTCGGTCACCATCATCACACCTGGATGGATCGCTTTCGAGGGCGAGGACGTAATCGATATGGTAACATGACTGAGATGTTACACAATGATCAGCCCTGCTGATCCCAACATTGTCAAATGACTGCAAAGGCATCTATTCCATTTTTTTTTTTTTTTTGGGGGGGGGGAGACTGCTCATTTATCATTTACAGAAACATTTTCTAAGAAAGAAAAATATGCCAAATATCAGCATTACATTAATTTGTTTATGTCTGCCCACTTTCATTAGCCTCTAAATAAAAATAAACTTTATTAAGATGCATGCTGGCTGTGTTTTAGAAATAAAGAAGGGGTAGATTTATCAATAGTTCACAGTCCTTTGCATAATGAAGAAAACGATAAGCCTCTTTTTCTCTTTGACCGCCTATTACTGGAAGTGCCATAAAAGGTCTATTTCAGGTGCAATTTGTAGACCGATGGCGCACTTCCTCCAAAGCGGAACTTTTCCCCTCAAGAAGTGGGCGTCCGTGCCTATATTTGAGGCAGACACCAAGACATTCAGAAGACGGAGTGATGTGGGCCTCCTTGAATGTTGAGTTGAGTGGTAGGGCATCATCTTACCAGACGTACTGAAGAGACTATCACTGTCAAAAAGGTCATCAAGGCCAGTTGAGGAGCATAACAGTTCTTCCCACAACATCCTCCCATTTGCAGACTTCCACCCCCTCCTCCCTCCCCCTTTTCCTGCACCTTCACAATACCGGGTGCATCAATGGGCGTGCTGATGTTTGATGGGGCGAATCACTCCCCACCTGTGCTGACACAAACACAAGAAGAGGGTTCCTCGAAACAGGCAGGGCATGCAGGAACTTTACACTGCAGCCTGCTACGTAAATAGAGCAAGCAACACATGACCAATACTGCGGCACTTGACCTGCAAAGGAACATACTCGGTGGAAGCATCGTGGAAGATGCATTTAAGGTGAGAAGAAAGAGCAAAAGAACGAGAACTGCTGTAAAATACAGAGAAATCACTATTATAAAGTGATATCATGCAGGGACTTCAAAGACATTATGACTTTTGACAACACAGGATTACCATCACACAACTTGCATTGATGTTGAAAGGTGTAAGAAAGGTTGCCATATTACAGATTCAAATTACCAAACACAATGAAATATCTCAGCCCTCTCCCCTCCCCCCACAAAAAAAAAAAAAATCAATGTCTAGGCCTATATATATATATATATATATATACATATATATATATATGCTCCATATATATCATGAAAGGGCATGTATATCAGCAAATTTGATTGATTGCATTTCCCCCATACAAAGTCGATAAAAAGTTGCCTTTACCCTTTTTCTCCTTAAGCCATACATGTACATGCAGAGGCATACATCCAGGGTGGTTTCGGGCGCTATGCAAGCCACCTCCACACCGGCCCCTGTATACCTCCGCCCCCCCCCCCCCCCCCACCTCACTCCCCATTCCAATTTCTGAACATCTAGTTCCCAGCCAGCCATGAAATGATGACTCCAGGACTCTACGTCCTTGAAGGCTGAGCCATAGCACTCCATACTGAGAGGGCAGAGGTGTCCCGACATGAGAACCCTCTCTCACGTATTGACATAAATGCATTTATGAATGAAAATTGGGATCAGCCATCTATTCCTGCGGTGATAATCTCCCCCTTTCTTGTTCGCTAACAGGGTCACCGCCGAAAGGCAGGGAAGAGAAAAGAAAGAAGGAAACATACTGGGTCAAGTTGAATGATTCCATATCTGACTGAGATTTGGAGGACCTGCCAACCCTTGACAGCCACCAATGTCTAAACCTCTTGGAAACATTCATCAATCTCCCATCATTGCCGACACAATACCTGTCTCTAGCCTGATCAACATTACAAAGAGAGATTAAATACAAAACCCTTATATAAAAAATACAAAAACCTCTTGGAAACATTCATCAATCTCCCATCATTGCCGACACAATACCTGTCTCTAGCCTGATCAACATTACAAAGAGAGATTAAATACAAAACCCTTATCATGGGATGCCTTTCATTAAATGCAGAAGACATTTCAAATACTGCACAGATTTTCAGAAGCTATTACAACTGGCTTTTTTAGCTGATCAAAATTGAGAAGACATTTTAAAATACTGCACTGATTGTCAGAAGTTATTAAAACTTACATCTATTTGTAGAGTGAGTCTTGAGTAAAAAAAAAACAACAACAAAAAACAAAACAAAAAAAAAACCAAAGAGACGAAAATCAAGTACAAATAGGAAGGTCATCTGATCATAATTATTACAATGTATGATTGATATAACCAAACTTAAACAATACTCGTACATACTACTGAAAGAACCGCTATTCGTAGCAGAAACTTTTGCCTGAAAACACTGAAAAAACAAACAAACAGGGAGGAAAAGACTACAGAGATTGTAACTTTCTGCAGATTTGAATACTGCAGTGTCTTTTCCCCACCACACTGGTTGTCTCGGTGGGCACATTAGTCTCCTACTGCCGGGGTCACGGCAAACCAATATTGGATGCTGCACCGACAATAGACATGTGGTAAGAAGGGCAATGGGCACCCAGTGGTGGAATTACATCCGTGGGTTAACCGCCTCGTGCCCAGATGATGAATGCCTCTCTGTGGCTTCAATGAATGCCTGCTCCTGGCCTGAGGGGCGGGGCTACTCCAACTACCGATGCACTCGTACACCAAAGAAAAGCAGCACGAAATGAGATTTGCTCCTTACCACCCACGTGTGTTGGAAGAAAGAGATCAACATGCAAAATTGCCACTGCACATCACTTTTGGTGCCCACTCTCAATCAGAATGCCGATCATAATCGTGTGCATCTCAAAGAGAGCTCCGCTGGGGGTCCCACATATCACCGACACAGAGGGCACAGGGAGGTACTTTCTCAAAAATTTCACTCCTCCAGTGCCGCTTGCCGCCCAACATCAGCTGGCCGCCCGCAGAAAGAAATAAATAAATTGTCTCGGGACCGGTGCGGTCACGTTACATTGGCTCTGTGTAAACATTTGTGATAGCGAATTCTGCATGGTCATGAACGCCTCCTGCATGCACTGTACGACTACTCAAATTGATCACTCTTGCCGACTGCTCAGAGAGGGAGAGGGAATTGAGATCTCTTCATTCATCTAAGCAAAGACAAGAGACTCAGCTCTTTGTATTGACTCTCTGCGTACCAAACACTCTCTAAACTTTCACCAGAAGAAGAAATGGTTTAGAAACTCGCCTCTTTCTCATGGCATGCATTGCCTTGCAATTTGCCGAGTACAAACACGGAATGTGGGGATGGTTTTTGTCCAGTGGAAAAGATGAGGAAATCTCCTTAACAGATCCATCCTAGGACTTGCCTTCCCAGTACACAAATACATCAGAATAAAACTGATGTATGTTGTCATGAGTGCTCATATTTTATTCATTTATTTATTTACTTGCACTTCTTGAAAAATATTCCGGCCACGAACGTTGATAAGTTTGAATCATGATAGCTGTACCAGCACATGTAGGGCAGCTGACACTGTCCCTCCATACACATCACAAATTCTGCTGGAAAAAAAAAAAAAAAGAATATTCTCATAAACAGAGGGTGGAGGGTGTCTGAAAATAGAGCAGTGTAATAACGACTTTGACACGCTGCAAATCATAAACTCCGTGATGTGCATCTGCAGAACTCCTACCCAGACGACAACTCGCTAGCGAAGAAACTAGCACACCGGGCAATGCAAGAATTGCTCTTACCTGCCTGTCTGTTTAGATTTGTAAAATGACTTCATATTCGAGAACTGTCATCTCTCTTTAGAGTCTGACATACAGGAGGCAAAAAGCAAACACACACACACAAATGACAGATGAGGCATTCTGCAGGAGCAGATCAATGTTATTTTAAGTGTGGCATTTTAACTCATCTAGAAACCTCCACAAAAGAATATCTTGAGTGATAACACTGGCAAATCAAAAGGGACATTTTTACATTCTTTACATTTGCACTTGCTATATGAAATGTATTTCCAGTAGCTCAAAAGGCTCTACTTATTAATCAACCAATGAGCCCAAAACTATGTCTGAATACAACTAAATACCTAATCTGTGCCTAATTCAATCATTTCTGGTGAGTATACATTTTCTAATCTCAAAATCATATTTTGGGTTGCATTCTCACCATCCTGACTTCTTTCCCTGGTATTACAAGAAGTGATTGTGTTTCATCGAGTAAATGATGTTGCAGATTTTCCCTGCCAGCATTCATCGCCAATCAAACCATGAGGAGTATGAGGAATACGCACCATCCTCTGGCTGCGATACACTGTGGCTTCTGTCGGCCAACGAGGTTAAGGGAAACAGGCCGACGGTCAGCTACGACAGATTGGAGTTTGCATTGCCCTTTTTTGGAATTCGTGCTCCAGGACAACTTAGTCCGAATACTTTGTCACATGACTAACAAGTCACAGAGGTGGGCAATGAAACAAATTCACTGTAATATCTCCCAAGACCTATCTCTGCTAACTGTAATTGCAAAATGGATACAAGAGCAATGTAAGACAGATATATATTGGACAATATTATCAACACTTCACAGGAAACATGTGAAAACTTGCTTGAGGATGTCTTGATATCACGAAAAAACCAGGAAAGAAAAAGAAAGGGAGAAAGTACAGGCAAGTACCAACACCATCTCATCCCTCTACTGCTACCAAATGGGTTGAGCGATGAACGGCTGGAAAGACACCAGCAAAAACGTAGCAAGACAGAAAAATACACAAGCGAAAGACAAATGATGAATGCTGGATCAATAGGAGCCAACTACAATGCAGGCCCGCTGTCCCCCATCATGCATCTTCCTAGATCCCTCACCGTTTTGCCGTGACCTGCAAGCATCCCATTTCTGCTAAACTACTCCCACTGATTCAATTACTTCGTCTACAAGGCTGGCCAGTGTGTTCTGGGCACTGGGGCTGGCATAAGTAGGGTCTGTGTACGGCGCTCAGCCAAGGTTTTTGTTTATGTAATTGTCATCCATGCCTCCAGGCTTGGATCAGAGATAGGGGGTTTCCATGCACTGGCTTCACGGCTAGCGCTTAACTCATCACAGATCGCGAGATTCCTCCACACACTCTGCTTGATTTATCTCACCCCATTTTATCCCGGGAGAAAACTCACGGTCGAACAATGCAATCACATTGACGAAGACTTGTCGATAAGAACCATGCATCTCTGTGGAGAATCCCGTACATTTCTAACATAATTATGTTGGCTATCCCTGGTGTTGTTAGTTTCATTTCCATTTAGGTACTCACGCAGAATAAACCACACTTAACTATAGGATTAATGTGCTGAAAATAAACTACCCAGAAGCCTCACACTAATGTTAATTCCTTTGAACTACATGAAATATGATTTAGTTTCACTAATGATTGAAGGCTGTATTTACATCAGCCAGTTGAGAATGAAGTTTGCAATGATAATCGGCATACCAATACATAATCATCATAAGTACCATCATCTTTATCATCCACTTTATCTTTGCAAACAAAAGTGGGAAAAAAGAATGTACGTGAACTGAAACGCTGAACAACTGTGACAAACAAGAAGGATAGCTATTATAAAAAACAAACAAACAAACAGCTACAACATCAATTGCAGCAGTTTAGACTACCAGGTTTGGGATTGAAGATCTCTTCCCCTTTTTTTTGTGTGTGTTTTCATTTTCAATGCTGAATGCCTACTCACCAGACTACAAAATATCAAAACATTATGAGGTCACAGAGGAGGAAGCCTGGAATGGTGGTATATTGTATCATTTCATTCTTCTTACAGTCGAAATGTACCGAGACAGAGAACATTGCATCCATACTGGAGGGTCTGAACAGCAAAGACTAGTCAGTATGAGGTCATGATAAGTTTCTTGACTAACAATAATGTCTGCAGGATTGTTCCATTAGTCCCTTCAAATCCACCCCTTCAACCATGGAACCATTTAAGAGCGGCCTGCCCCACCCCCTGACATATGACCTCGAACCCTTCAGTCCCTCTTCGAAGTATCAAGGGCCTTGAAAAAAAAAGTGTTTTTCCTCGGGTCTTTGTTTGTTGTTGTTGTTCTCTCTCTCTCTCTGATTGTAGCTAATTCCCTAAGTTTATATTCTCACATAACCTCTGTCTGTCTGTTGACATGACACAAAAATGTGTGGATTAGGATTACTGTTAAACATTAAGTAAGTCACAGTTTACATTTCAGTTGGACTGGAGACAGCACGCAATAGGATGATGAAATACCTATCACTTTCATCGACTTGAAAACTGGTTGTTATATTGATGGAAATCTTATTTCTTTCCTTTTTTTCTTTTTAGGAACTTCCATTTTGATACCAAAAACTGTTTTTCATAAAGCAAAACAACATATTTAGTTCTTACTTCTTCCAGGAACACCAGCAGACATCTTTGCTTTTAACAGAGAGAAAATAGAATCACACTGGAAAGATTCTCTGTTTACATCCAATACGCAAAAAGTTATGGCTGTATGCTCTATCCTACTGGCACAGAATAAACCTGGGCCGTTAAAATCAGAGGCCCTAACATCCCGGATTAATTTGTGTGATTTACAACGGTCTAGTCCAAGGCTGCGAGGGTCAGTCTGGAAAAAAGGGGAGTTTACTCTCTTCAAACAGGACATGGTTAGTACTACCAGGGAGGTGGAAAGTTCCACCTCCCTGGTACTACCAACACGCTGAGGGCATTTCATGAAGCGTTTTGTCAGATATCCTTTTCTGAAAAACTGTTACAAGCTACTGAAATCCTTGCATCTGATTGGCCGAGAACAAATTTGTCAGAAAAAATATCCAACCAAATGCTTCATGAGATGCCCCCCCCCCCCCCCCCAGGTTTCCATTTTATGTATGTGTGTGGGGGGGGGGGGGGAGATCCTCTCTCCTTTATTCCCATTCCAGCTGTTTTACAATGCAAGTGAATGAGAGTGGATGATTTGAGTCATACATGCTAGGGGCCAATGTTAAGATGGCAAACTATCGCAGCAGAAAAATAATCCCAAGCTTTTACAGACCTCTCTCTGCTCCTTGAGAACGACAGAGATCAACATCCCTGGATCAACATCCCTGTCAAGTCACCTCTTAGTCTCACATCAATGTGCACTTTTGGAGATTTTATACAAAATTACACATCTTCAAGGATAAGGGATGCTTCACTACAATAAAATACTTCACTAAATCTGAAGAAAAATGAGCAAAGGACAAGGGATTCCATCAGGATTTGAACCCAAGACGTCCAAATTTCTAGACCAGTGCTCTCATCAACTGAGCTATAGAAAGCCCTGGTACTGTGTTCGTCACAAAACTCCCCTAATTCTCAATGCTTGTGTGGTCATATTAAATACATTTCTGGTCAGTTTCCCTTGGCTTGCATTTACCACATCTCAATATGCTACAAAGTTTTGTACAGAGACAATCTGTTTCATATTCTCACCACTCCTGTGGTGAAGGTGATTACTGAGATTCAATTCAAGACTTTATTCTTTTCCTCCTTGATGGCACTCCACTACACACTCACCGATCCACCAAACCTGATCCTTGGTGTCTCACAGGAGTATGTGTTGCAAGAGCTTAGGACGACGGATCACCGCCCGGGCAATGTCCAAGACATAACCCCACCGTCTCATCACTCTGTCAGCCAGAGAGATGGCAGCTAGCGTTAACACCGGGCCGCTAATGCCCACTCCACTAATGCATTCTACAAATGCTGATTATTGACGTCACCAGCCCCTGATTGCATCACATAAATCTGCATTCATGGGCTTTCATGACCGCTATTGACACACAAATCTCTTTGACAAGGGGAAGCAAGAACACCGGACACCGGCAGTAAACCTCACAATATCATTTTTTTCTCTCCTTTCTCACTGAAAACCCTCCACATTCCCTGTGTGGCCTGCTGAATATGTCATTAATAAACAGTGATAATGCACACAGGCTTGTATATTGATAACTGTAATTAAGTCCCTACATTTTTCCTAAAACATCTCATTTGTGAATGAAATTGTGCTGATTCATGATTTGTTATAGCTCCTTTAGCATCTAGTCTATTACAGCTGTAGTACAGAAAAAGGCAATACAAGGTAAGAAGAGGAGGGGGGGGGAATGTTTGTTAATACAGGCAGTCACATGGAAAACTTTTCAGTCGTTTGCTCTTAATTCTATTCGCTTGTTTTTATTATAAAATGTACAATCTAAGATCTCTTCTGTTTATTCAACTCACTAACGTGTGTATGTGCAAGTGCTTTAAGCATTTTATTAATCATTCAACGCACAAAATTAAATCTTACAAACTCATTATGAATAACAGCAATTTGCTTTATAAATAATATATATATATTTTTTCGTACAAGCAATGTTTTACAAACATCATTTCATTTTACTCAGAATGAAAACATTTTTACCCTTTTGTATCACCATTCTAGTAACGGAAGTCTCTCTCTTCAAAAATGTATGCAACAAAAATGTGTCTGTATACATATCTCTGATGTTGGATTGTCAGAAATGGAAAAGAAATTAAATCAGTCGGTCTATTTCTACATCCCGAGTTTGTATTGCAAATTGCTTGGAATGTGACACTCATCCACGGGATGAGGGACCGAGTTTCTTACACAAGGATGAAAAAAAAAAGAGAGAAAAATATATACAGGATGACACTCTATGATTACACCGGCAGACATAGAATTTCATCTGCACGTCATATGAGTTGAACTGCATACACAATATCATCATGCAAATTCATTTTCTTCAACGGCGCGGTTGCCACATCTCACCAGAGGGTGGCTTTAATCAATGGTGAGTGAATCAACATTCGGTGCAGGGTGCAACGAAAATGAGAGAGAGAAAAAAAAGAGAGGATGGTAACGGGAGTGCAAGGAATGGCCCTTCTCACCTCTTCTCGAAACCTCTTGACTGTGTCTCCTTTCTGTGGCAGGGGGGAAGAAAAATGAGACGGAGAGAAAAAGGAAAGAAATGTCAGCCAATCAGAAATGATTAGAATTGGACAGGAACACGCCCCGCGGCACACTAATAGGCCAAATATTTTGGCTCGCATACCAACAAACAAGACCAAAAACAGAGGAGGGGAAAGTTCATTACCAAGGCAGTCACACACATACACCTTTTAAACATATAAATGTATACATACATGTACAGGCACTCACACGCATCAGAATATAAAGAGCAATTGTCAAACACAAAAATTTTCTCTACAATTTCTATTTCTACTTTGATGTTGAGTAATCATAGCATCAAATAGGATAAATCTAGTGATCGACTACAGAAGTTCCTTTCTAAAAGACATGGAGCATCAAAGTATTGCCTGCTAAGGAAGCAGCATACTCGTAATAAATGTACACTGTAACCGAGGGAAAATCATATTATGGGTAGACTTAAGCCGTTCCTTCCTTTCTCCCCCCCCCCCCCCCCCCCGCCCTTAATAGTAGATGTGTATGTGTGTGTGTGGGGGGGGGGGGATAAACCGTGTATGAGATTTTCAATTTGGAATAGAAGAGGGCAGGATAACAGAATAACTCTACATCTGCCAGAGGCTCATTGGCACGGAGTATCACATGACTAAAGGGTTCACGCACATTCCGAGTTGCCACTGGTGTGGCGAGCGACAAAATTGAAAGCGTCATTTGCTTATCCCCTACTCTAAGCTTTCTACCTCTCCTACCAGCTCTTCTGCCCCCAAGACATTGGGAGGAATTGTTCGTAACTATCCTCCCTGGGATTCTGCTCCTTCCTTTCGTCTCCCCATCCTCCCCCCGGAGACACGTTGCGCATCTTCAAATACAGGATCAAACCGCCGCGCGTGCACTTCACCTTCTTCATTATTTCCAGCACACCCCGGCATGTTATGATTGCACATCATCGGTGCATGTCGCATTTGATTATCCAGCGAAAATGGAAACAAATAACACCTGGGATAATTCCAGATGTAATTAAAATGGAGTTTGCAGAGGCGCTGCGCTTCTCATCACACAGAGTCATCAGCACGGCGAAATTGGGCTACAGAGCTGGCTATTCAATATCACGCATGACAAACTTATTGAATTGAGACTCAGTCCTAAGCAAACTTGGAGGAAACTGCAAAGCCATTTCCTCCTTGCATCTTCTTCTCCCCCCCCCCCTCATTTTTTTTTCTTCACACCGTTCTCAAGTTTTCCTCTAGGAGACAACTACCGTGAGGTTTCTTTTCAATTTCGTGGATAATTTGCGATCTACACACCATCTTCTGGACAAGTTTGTGACAATATTTGATCTTACCTTTCCAATTATGCTGCCCACCTCCTGCAAAGACAGACAGAAAGACAAAAGACTTGTGAGAGACAGTGTGACATAAGACAGAATATACGGTCATATATTCCTGGCTATGAATTACAAAAATGCATGCGATCTGCCGCAGAAAAAAAGGAAAGAGGGTTTGGAAATCTTGCAAGACGAAAGTCTTAGGATTGGGTATTGATTGACGCATCAACTTCACTTAGCAGACAATTGTCTGCAACCTACTGAATAATGGTGACATGGGAGAAATGCATTTGGAGCGTATTTCAAGACAAGCCGCCTACTTTGCATCCTTCTTCATTTTCTCGCGACCGGGTGCCAAAAAAAGTTAGCATTTCTTGCAGATGACCTCGCACCCTTGCAATTAAACACTCCTCTCTGTATTCAAGGACAAACATTTGTAAGATGGAAAAGTGACATATATTAAGTGAAACTGAGATTGACATTAAAAACAACTGTGGAGGCATGCTGATGCATTTATGAAATCAATCCTGGAATATTGGAAAGTTTTGCTCTTTTTTTTTTGGGGGGGGGGACGATTTAGCAGTAAGCTCTCTGTAGATCATCTCTCTGAAGATTAGACCTTTCCTATTCAAGAGCTCTATTAAGTATATTTCAAGGACAACATTACAATTATCTCATACAAATTTGATGTCAGTAACACAATACATGTATTTGTCATTTAGGTCAATTATTTGTGAGAAGCCTTGTACTACAACTTCCTCCGAAGAGACTGTATAAATTCATTACTTTAACTGTTTTGAATTATTTCACTATGATATCAAAAGGATTATCCATACCACATAATCCACAAGTTGGAACAATTCATCTTTAATGGATAATCCTTTTCCACATTTTCCTGGGGCTGTGAGAACTGTTTGAAGCCAACAGCTATTGGCGCTTCTAACATCACAGTGTTACAAAACAATATTCCCACTAACCCACAGGAAACAAATTTTGAAGTTGGTCAGGTACACAAAGGAAAGCATTACTTATCTGAACATTTAATATTTCAAGAAATATCAAAGCTGTAATACAAAGTAAGCATTCACTTTAGCAGTGCAGCAAGAATATGGAGGGATGTAGCCCATTATCAGTAGCTCCACGGTAATAATTTCTTTGGGGCTGCACTCCTCAAAAACAATACACAATGCGGTTACCTCAGACAATCAATACTTTAAATCTACCAGCACTGATCGGGGTGCAGTACATTTGATTACTATTGACCTAGGGTGTAATCTAGAGCTTGTGCTTACTGTTTGTACAGAGATGAGCAGAGGGGCAACATATCTAATTATACACCTCATCATCAGAATGTCAAAATCTGATTGACAAGCCTCGAAATTAAAATCAGGTCTCCCTACATAATGGCGTGACCACGAAGATCAACTATCCACTGTCTCAACCGGTTTGTAGTTCATGTGTGGTATCACTAGTTTATATTTTCACAGCTAATGCAAAATATATTGCATGAAGTTGATTCTTGAACAATGTCAATCTCTGGCTGAATGTATGCCATTTGCACATTTCTGATTCATATCAAAAGGCACTGTAACATATGAAACATTGATAATGCTGTGAATTGAAGTGTGGTGTCTACAGATTTGTTCAAGCAAGGGTTACCAACAATTCCCATCACTTCCCTGCAGATTACAACACTTGTACATTCACAAGTCACCTTGAGGTGGGTTAAATGAGGTGGGTTAATCAGGTAGTGTTCAAGCAGTGAGGGGGATATCTCTGCTCACCTTTCCTTGCATAACCAGGCGGATGGTGAGTGTGACGTTGGGGGAATCCCCTCCCCCACCTCCAGGCTGCTGCTTCTCAATGGTAGTGGTCATCTCAGCCAGGGTGCAGACCGGGGGTAGCGGTGGTGGTGGCTGTGGCGGTGGAGCCTGGTAGGGTATCCACTGCTGTGGACTGGGGAAGGGGCTATAGACGAGGCCTAGAGGCAGGGCCAGTTTACCGGCTCAGGGGGGTCCCTTTCGCAGGAATGTGGGGACAGCCGCCGTGGTTGGGGGGAGGGGGGGTTGGAGGGGGGTGTGGTGGGGGTGCGATGGGTTGGGTGATGATGGTTGGGGGACTGCTGTCTGGTAGCTGTATGGCTCCAACTGGTCAGGTGGTATTGTCCACTAAGCAAAGGTTGACCAAGGTTAGTCTGGAAAAAAATAAGCAAGTAAGCATGCATGGTGAGATGGGAGGTCATTACCAGTCTGACATACAACTCTTGTCCTCTAGATTCTAATGGTTTGGTCACATAGTCAAAAGTTATTAATATCTGCTATTTCCCTAGAAACAGTCATACACAGTTGGTATCAGATGCACAATTCATTTCATGCTCAGCATAATAGATCCCACACGAATGATGGCAAGACCTGCACAGGTCAAGATAAACGTGTTGATGCAATATTTCATCTGAGATTGCAAACACGAATATCATTTCCTCCCCGTGGCTGTTTGGTACTTCTCTACTGTATCCATCTCCTAACCAAACACCTACACCCAATATCAAACACCCGTCCACAGCAAACCAGTCGATTTCAATTAAACCTCCTCACCAGCCCCCTTGCAGGCCAAGCATGCGACCATCTCGTGACTGGGGAAAGTATGGGGAGGAGCGGAGGACTCTCCAAGCACCCGGAGACAAATAGCTCTTGATTTGAAAACCAGTGGTGGAATCGCACCTGGGATGCAGAAACCAAGGAACCAGCATTCCTGGAGCAGTGTGATTGCATTACACCCAGCGACCGGTTACCATTTCTAGGTTATGAACTGTGTCTCCGCAGGGCTCCCGGGGTGCATAATGTGAACAAACACGCTGGGGTATTGAATGTCGATTGGGGCGACTGTCAGCTACGGCGCTACCTCCCTGCAGCCAATCAAATTAATCCATTAAGAGTGGGAAAACGGTTACCCTAATGTTGGTTTTTACCCCTCTCCAGCACAGGAACAGGCTGGTTGACCCAGCAGAAAGGCACGGTCAAACTTTTCCTCTTTCCCCCTCTCTGCTTCCTCCTCCCTTTCACTTGACTCACTGGATAAAACGCTGAAATCATTGAAGACTGACCTTAACCTTCATATACACAAATCTCCATGGCAACAGAAAGTACACTGTAGCAGCTCTTCAACTTGATACTGTCGATCAAGGAAGGACCTCGCCTCCTAAAAAACACTGTCTTGTGGCATGAAAGAAGTACAGGTCGCGGGTACAAAGTGCTGCTGCTTCTGGTTGGGAAATATCTCTGTGCAATGTGTACATTCACCTAACACTTTATGTGAATTCTGCTCCAATCCACAATCGCCAACTCAAATCGTAATGCGATACTCTGTACTGATGCGGATCGTGATGAGGCGATAGACATTACGTGCTGAAGAAGACCAATAGCGGTACTTTCCTTCTTTTTTTTTTCAGTCTAACTAAATACATGCCCAAGATGTCAATGAAATGACGTGTCTGATAAAAAGTAGATACCAACTGAACATGTGACCTCCATTTCAGTGAAAGAGCACTTTCTTTTTTCACTGTGCTGTACTCTCACAAGGGAGTTGTATGCTCATTGCTGAATGCCAAAGCAAGCATTTTTTTGATATTTTCCAAAATGGCTGTTTAGATGCTCGTCCTATTGTTATATTCCACTCGTAACTTGTATATTCTTTAACAAGAATATATGAGTATATTACATCGTTACAACCATGACCAGTACCCAATGGACTCATTATGACCTGCTTTCATTGCTAGACATTTCTTTTTCCTCCCCTTTATCAAACTCTGACCTTTTTGAATCCTTAAAAGTTGACGTGGCACAGCAAGTCCTAGCATTTACAAATAAAGTGGCAAGCATTATAAAACTATATAATTGGCATGCCAATGGCGTACATTTACATCAATATTAACAAAAATGATAAAATTCATATATATACGGACTCACTTTGACACAGAACCTACAAAACAACATTAAAGCATTTGATTTTCTCTACAGATTTAAGTAAAACCATTCTGGATTGGAGCATGTTTGATGACTGCTGGAGGCCAAGACTGACTGACTGACTGTCGGCTCTCTCAATGCTGTGCTTTCTTGCACGAGAAGACTCCAGTGATAGGGACATGTCTTTTTACCCATGCAAAAGGAAAGAAAAGGGGGGGGGGGAGATGGTATGCTGGAACACTGCCCGTGGGCAAGATCAGCATGAACTTCAACTGAATGGACAATCGGAAGCGATTGCTGCGGGCTCACAAGTTACCTCTCTGTGTACTACAACCTTCTGTTCCTCACCTCTGCTCTCTGTGGTGGAATTCAGTTACTCAAGGCTCAGTCTCCTCTCATTGTTTAATGATGAGGCTGAGGGGAAGGTCATTAGGATAGCGACCAGGGCTAGGAGGATGGAGCCCAGAGGGATTCTCCCTCCTTTGGAAAGCAGTCTTGAATATTTGAGGGGCAGACCCTGCATCGAAATCCCTTGGGAAAGCTCTATACATGCACCCCACGACCTATGAATGAATGCATGGTTGTTGAAAGCACATGTGAACTTAAAACATAGCACGCACAAACACAAATGCAAATTCATGAAATAAAATTTCTGCTGCAACGTTAGCCTCAAGGTGTGCCGACTGTCAGACAAAGTATCCATCATACTTTCTTTTTCTTTTCTTTTTTCAAACAGATAAGATTATCTTACATGTAGTACTTTATATGCTGTTCAGTGTTATCCTGGTAATCCATGTCTACTGTCTACAAAACAGTTGGAATTCTTGACAAAATATTGGTTTTCTTGACAAAATAAAAGATGTAGGACTGAGGCCATCTAGCTGACTCTATTTCCAACCTAATCACATGGGGGTGTTTAATGGTTTCTCACTACTCATTGATTATTCCTTTTGTACCTACCCTCTATAGATTTGAGTGGGTTGTGTCACAGTGCATAATGCATGCCTGTATACTATACTTCACTGGCATTTTCCTACCAAGTTTCGAAGATTTGTTCATCTGGATAGAATGCTACAACTGCATTATAGGTTCCTACACTTCGCTCCTCAGAACAAAGTACAATGCATCATGAAGACATAAATTTGGCCACTCAAATTAAATTTCTAATTTCTAAACTGTCATAAAAGCAAAATTTGAATTTTTATAATATTATTACAACTTGATACTTGAATGAATACACATCAATAATGATTTCATGGATAATATGTAGTCATCTGTTAATTGTACATTGTAGTGTTATTCACACACAAACTCTCCTCTTTCAAATTTTTCACGTGTCATAGCAGATCTTTTAGAAACAAATTTATCTGCCTCCCATCCACCCCCCCCCCCCCGTGCCATTTTCTTCAGAAATGTCTCAAATTCCTTCAATTGTTTGATGCTTAAAACAGTACTCATGATTTTTGCTCCCTGATCCAGGCTTGTTCCTCTAAAGGGATTATCTCCACAGACAAGCATACCTCTGAATACACAGCAAGCCATTTCATATCTCAAAAATTATGGGGTGCCTGTACTATAGCAACCCTGGAAATCTACGGAGGGTAATTAATTGCACTTTTTTTTTCTCTTTTTGCAGAGAACTCGGACACCTAACACGTCCCCTGTTTGAGCTTCTTTCATAAATCGTCTATGAAAAGTGCCGACAGCGTGTTGACTGAGGATGCAATTTTAAACCGCTGGGCAAAAAGTGCAAGCAGGATGATATCTGTCCAACTTTTATGACTGGAGAGCCCCAAGTTCGGGATGGGGGGGGGCCAAGAATCCCCCCCCCCCCTTGCCATATGGCTCTCTCTCTCTCTAGCATGTGATTTACAACAATCCCTTGCTGTTCAGAACATCCATATACCTACAGACAAACAGTCAGACAAAGGTGTTCACACATACTAACGCACCTGCACTCCTCTCTCCCGTTGGTGGGAGAAAGGACTCGTTCACAAGAGTGCCTTTCTTCATTCATCTGTGAGCAAATACCATCACTGTTGGAGTAGCGACGACGACGAGCGCAAATTAGGCCAAGAGCTTCGTTATGGAGACCATAAAATACAACCAAGAAGGTCTCCAGTTTCTGATGCTCGCCAAAGATGTCGGTAAATGAGCCTCCGAAAAGATCGAAGGGCCGCAATCCAACCAGTTTTGAGAATGAGGTGGAGAGATGGAGGGACAGAATGGATGCTTTAATGAATCCTCCACTGGGTTTGGTCACAACGTTAATCAGGGCAGCCTTTCAGCATGTCCGTCATGATAAGAATCAGAATGCCGGGCTCGGTTTCACGGCCAAACGCCGCTACTAACCTCTTCCATTTACAGTAATTATAAATACATTTGATTGGAAAAGAATTGGGGGAGGGGGGGAAAAAAACGTCTGCCCTCTGGCCAGTAGTGAGCCAGTGAGTGCATGGAAACCTGGCCGGCGAGGGGGGGCAAATGAAGTGTGACAGGAACAATTTCTGGAGACGGATCAGTCCTGATTTGGGGACTTGAGCAAGACGCAGATTTAATATGGAGTCATTTGAGATGCACTATGCCTCGCAGAGGACTAAACGCGGATAAAGAGTGGAATTACACCAGATAGAAAGTTCATTGCCAATTTAAGGCAACCTTCCTCCCTGGAAAGACACCAATATCTGGCTGAAGCCAACCGGCCACTGTATTCAGCAGTAGGAATGCTTTGGTAGGGTTTTTCAATTTGTTTTGTTTTGGTTTTTGGTTTTTGGAGCAGTGCCACTATTGTTTGGCTTAGTCATTACTTGTAAGATATACAGGTCTTTCTGACGATATTATACCTTTGAATTATTTTCCATCATAGTGTATTATTCACAGAATGTCAGGGCTGGCGATGCACCAAGAAAAATCATGTTTTCTGTTGGATAAGCTTCTTGATAGCTGTTGCTCTTTCTTGCTACTCTTTCATTTCTAACTTCTTACGTAGCGGCATTATTAACAATCAAATTCCCAACTTGTGAAGATTGAATCAATCAACTCTAGCTCGTTACTAGATTACCTCTTGCTATTTTCTTTTCGTTAACATCTATTTTTCTCAGAATGATTCTGTTATTCCCTAGCCATCTGTCCACCGAGCCTCTTTCTCTTTTCCCTTTCTCTTTCTCTGTCTCTCTCTGTCTCTCATAACTTGAAAACTAATACTAGCAGATATGCGCAAACGTATCAATATTGTATTGATCACAACCCCTGGGCATATCCTTGATCCGCCAACAATCCATGATTCAATCTTGAACACAGCGCTAATATTGGCGGTGTTCTTAACTCGTTCCAGGAACTTTCAATTACACTCCTCATATTCCTTCACCATGTACATGCACGCCGTGTCATTACCTTCGACCATATCGCTTCCCTACTTGAAGAACAGAGAGACCAGGAAAAAAAAAATACCTACATTTAAAAATCCCAAGGCACTCCCCACAGCATCTTCCCCCTTCACCCCCTCCTTGGAAGTTTGACTGAACCCACAGTGCATAACAATGAATAATGCTGAATTGGAGGCATCTTTCGGTGAATAAAAAAAGAAGCGTTTTATCTCGCTTGGCCAACACATACGCATGCCTCCACTCCCGGTGGCTGAGATGTCAGCTCAAACCATGCTAATATTTGCTCACACATGTGTTTCACGTTGTTTGAAGAGGGATGCTGCTTGTCTCTATTTGGACGCTCCATCGAAATCACGCCACCCGGAGGTAGGGGGAGAGCCAGACGCACAGGAGTGAGGGAGAGAGAGAGTGTGTGTGTGTGTGTGTGTGTGTGTGTGTGTGTGTGTGTGTGTGTGTGAGTGTGTGAGGGAGAGAAGGAGAGAGAGAGACACACACACATGGAGGCACATACGTAGTGTCTCGAGAAACACTTCTACATTCCAGAATATAAAGAACAACTCTTGACAATTCTCATCATGTGATTTCAGATCTGTATAATCCATGATCTTTCTTTGTATATACACTTTTTTGTTGATAATCTAGATTCTTTTTCGGCTCTGTCTATTCACATGTCTTAACATAACATGATCTGTAATATTGTAAATGAATGTGGTTTTTTTTTTCTACCCACATGACTTTTTAAAAACTTTAGTCAGCCTCTGTCATTGTTGCTGTTGTTGCTTGCCAATATGATATTTCTCCTAGTGTGAATGTTATCTTTTGTTCTGTATCATACTGTGTTGTTTTATATGCTGTACACTCATATATGGACATAATGAAAAACAGCCCTAAGGCTGATAGTGTTTTTTTTTTACTGTAAATAAAACAAACAAACAAACAAACAAACAGTTCTCATCAATACACCAGTGACATACATTACATTACTCTTCTGATAGAAAACAAAACTTTCCATTCCATTCTCCAACTGCGCCTTTTCCATCAGGGAGTTTTTCTCAGATAAGGACACACAGGAAGACTATAAGAGAATAAAACCTGATGAAGGTTCAATGAACACCCAAACACTTTCTATTCATACCAAGTCAAGTGCACCTAAATCAGAACAGGTTCTGAGAAAAACTAGATACTTTCATAGCAGGAAAAACATATATTGGAGACACAAATATTGTACACAAGAGAGAGACTACAGTAGACTCATATATTTATGCTGTCATAAAATAACTTGACATTTATTACGCAGTGCTGAAAATCCCCGGTGAGCCAATTTGATACTTTAAATCACTGTTTAAATAATCACACAAACATGCACGACCAAACTCTTATTCTTACACCCTCAATCTTCCTAAAATAAATAAATTCAACTGGCTATCAGAATCAGTATAGTACATGGCAATTTTTTGACGTCATTGACAATTCCTTGGGTGCGTTAATAAACTCCTTGACAAATCCTCCATTATTCCACAGATTTTAATCTCATGGGAATGGTTGTTATTAGAAAAGGATGCATCAAATCTATACCACATTGCATTTTCTATTAGCCAGAGGCATTCTTTAACCTTCTGTGCTACTTCCGTTGAAAGCTTTGAACATCTCGCAGCCACACATAACATACAAACAAGCCGGAGTAGTTACGTCAATGTTAGCTAGTTATGATGAGATTTATGCTGTGATAAATCTACCACATAGGTAGCAACTTGCGCCAAGCACCCCACCCCCTTCTGTCGAGCTCCTTACCAAGTTTGGCAAACAAAGATATCTACCTCAATATTTCTACCCCAACATTTGAATTGAAGGGAGTGTAGGCCAAGATGGAAGATGTTTAAACATTGAAAAAGATTTGTGAACACTAAACTGCAATATACTCCTTTGATGAATCCTTTACTCATTTACATCACTGAAATCTTCTTCAAAGTCCTTCCAATCAATGTCCACCTCTCATTACCATCCTCATTCATGTCCATTGTCCATCACCTCCTTCTCTTACTTATCTTTTCCTTTTTCATCTTTCTTTTTTGTTCCTTCTTTGTTCCCTCCTCTACCTAATCTTCCTTCTTTCTTCATCTCCTTGTTTTTTTCTCCTGCAATTACTTCATCTGCTTCCCATTCTTCCTTTTGCCCTCTTCCTAATCTTTCTCCTCTTCATCCGACTCTGCTTCAATATTGATTAGGCTAGCCGGGTCACAGCCATGCCGGCATTGGAGGGTGTTCTAGCGTCACGGTTTGATTGTAGTTTTTGGCATGACGGCGCCTGCACATTCAGCTTGCCACGGGTTCAGAACTCCCATCGATACATAGGGGAGGAAATAAGTTCATGTATATTTCACACTGGTTATTCTTCTGCCACCCCCCCCCCCATCCCATTTATGAGAACTTTTTGTGACCAGGCATGCTTTAAAAAGTCTTCCGTACGACTTCCTCGCCTCAAGATGCCGAGGAGTGACCAGACCCTGGACGGTGGCTCGTGGGAAGGCTGTCCATATCTTGAAGCCTACTGTCAGTCAACAATCTCAATCAATAAATACCAGATTGAATGTGACTGAGAGCATCAATGAGGCCGGTGAATACACGTGCATGGACATGTTCTGGGAGGACTTCTGGCCACATATCTCGGCTCCCTATCCCCTCGATGAATCCAACAAGACTCACGTTTCGAAGACAGTATGACCTCTTCTCCTTCCCTCCACCTCTACCATCCTTCTCCCCCCCCCCCCCCAACTCCTCTCCCCTACCTTCTCTCTAAGAAAATTGATAAACTTGTTTTACTGAAGTAACAGTTAAAGGGATGTATAGTACTGGTTGAAATGGAGCTTCAGGTTTCCAACTTTTTTTTTTTTGTGAAATGATGAAAAACATCTTATCTAATATGAAAGAGCACACAATTCTAAAGAGGAGTCCAAAATTTATTTGTTGAAAATTGATTCTGAAATTGCTGAGATATCCAAAAACAAAGAGTTCTGAATAAAAAGTGGGACCCATCTTTTATTTGGACCACTCTGTTTTAATTTTATTTTTGGATATCTCAGCCACTTCAGTAACGATTTTCATTGAATGAACTTTTGATTTCCTCTTAGAACTGTATGCTCTTCAATATTTTATAAGTGGTTTCTGATTATCTTGCAAAAAGTGCAAATCTGAATCTCACATCTCAACCAAAACTATACTATCCCTTTAAAGGGATAGTACAGTATTGGTGGAGATGAGAATTGGGCTTTTAACTTTTTGCAAGATACCAAGAAAACACTTATGATTTAGTACAGAGCATACCATTTTAAGAGCAATTCAAAGTTTATTTGATGAAAATCAAGTTTGGAATGACTGAAACATCCAAAAACAAAGTAAAACAAAGCGATCGTAATGAAGTGTGGGTCCCACATTTTATTAGAATCGCTCTTTTTTTATATCTCAGCCATTTCAAAACCACAATTTTCATCAAATAAACATTGAATTCCTCATAGAATTACATGCTCTTTCATATTTCATAAGAGGTTTCTCATTATCTCACCAAATAATGTTAGAAACCTAAAATTGGGTCTTAACCAAAACTATACGATCCCTTTAACCATATCTGCACACTGCATTATTTTAACCTCTCCCTGACCATGAATGCTTCTGGAGGTTCTTATCATGCCTTCTGCTTCTCTGCGTGTCCTATCTACTGTTGTCTCTATTTCTTCTACTTCTCTTTACACACTGTTTGCATGCAGACTTTGTCATATTTCTTGTCTCTTTCTTTCTTGGTCTGTTTGCACCACTAACCTCAACTACTTTGCCTTTTCCTCTAAACATTTTCTCACAATCTTTGTTTCCTTCCTTCTTTTCATCTTGCTAAGAGCACCAGTTCTTTACCTGTCTTTCTTCTCCTATCGCTCCATCCTTTTCTCTCTGCTACCACCCTGTCTCGAGTTATTCTCTAAAATGTGTGACAGGTGAGAAAAGACCTACATTAATCCCTTGACTCTGAACTCCAGTCAGCCTCCTTTATCCCCTTACAATTCAGAAAGATAACAAAAAGTTAAAAAAAAAGAAAAGAAAAACAAGACCTCTCCAAGGCTATGTTCAGCTAAATCCCTGCTCTCTGATGTTCCTGGCATTCCCTGAAATATTAAGAGCAAAAAAATTCACCTGCATCCAATAACTCTTCCCACATGACCCCTGAGCTTGACCCACGGGGATGAGAGCAGCTGGGGTTGCCGTGGTGGTGGATAAATGAAACAGGTTTAGTTCCCCTGGTGGATTAGCCACTTGCCCTTACGAGTTCAAGGTTTGCCTTGAGGAGCCTGAATCCCCGTACCAAATGTTGGCCTTTCCGCAACCCTCACATCTCTAGTATTTACGAGAGAAAAAAAGGCATCGGTATCTTGAAGATGAATCGTTAACCAACAGAGGTGGTCTGAGACCATCGAGGGAACCATCCATATTGCACAAGGCCTTGCATATTTGAACCCCTTTCTTAAAACTGAATCAGGTCGAGCCTGTACAGTTGATCTAAAACATCACTCCCAAGACTTTCCTACTCTCTCCCTCTTCACAGACACTCTTTTAAATGGTATCTATCAATTTCCATTCATATTACAAAAGGAAAGTAAACTCAACTGGTATTTTTGTAAAAGACAACAAAACATTTACATCATTTGGACAACGTCAACGAAAATATTGCCTTCTTGTGTACTTTTTTTTATACAGCAGAAGTTAAAAGTTGACAGGTGAGAATCACTACTACAAGCATCTCACTTGTTCAGATGATACAAAATGAAAAAAAAAAGGCAATTGCAAAGCAAAATGGAATGGAATTGCATTATATATAGACCAAACTAGCCCAATTCCCCCCCCCCCCCCATCTCTAAAACAATTTCACTATGGAAAATTGAAGCCCATAATTTCTTGCATAGGTACACTTTTCATAAATCTCATTTTCTCTCACAACATCTGAACATTCATCCAGTTTTTGTTCAGAAATGTACATAGCTGCACCTCATCACTTTTCCAATGTCTGTAGCATCTTTAAGGTGTTGCTAAATCCAACTCTGCACTTGAAAAGCTTAATCACTACCCCTGAGACCCACTTACGAATAGTCATGCTGGCATCAATTCCGCCATTGAGTTCCAAAAACCAACTCCCTGGGGTAAACACATTCATCAACAACACAAACCTTGCATTTTCATTAGAGACAGGTTCCATTGTTTATGGACCCACTATAACCTTTTCCAGCCATTTTCATGTAGAAGTTTATTCCCCTGAAAGCTTATCAATCACTACTCACTAAATTGGCATCTCTGGAAGACTGTTAGGTCAGAGGTCAAAAGTTGTCAGCCAAGCTGAAGAGGGTTCGCCATCACGGGGTAAAAAGGGTTTGGGGTCTTGAGTACACATCACAAGAGGTGCACATCATGTCACCAAAACCTTCTCCAATGATTGGACGATAACCTCCATACCTACCTAATCCCTCTGAACCCAATGAGGACAGGCTGATTTTGCTATAATGGGCATTTCCCATAGACACCTGCCCGAGTACTCTCGGAACCTACCACTGCAGTCTTCAACTGGTTAAGACTGGCTATGTTTATGGTAATATGAGAATCTTGTCGCTATGAGTTAATAAATACTAACTTCCCACACATCATATTCATCCTGTCACACATAATACGATGACTGAGCAATAGATTCCAATCTTCATATCAATGCATATTCAATATCATCACGAAACAAAAATAACTTGGGCATTCTATCCCTACTGTTGTGTAACTGGCAACGTGAATATGTCTATTCCTAATTTAAAAAAAAAAAAAATGGATATTAAAAAAAAATGGATATATGTCATAGCATCAGCAGTATGCCTTCAAATTCTATGGGCAGGTACCTGATTCTTGTTCCAGGCACGCTAATTGAACTCATGGTCACCGGAATTAGCAGCTATACAAGTTAGTGGTGATAAATACAAACTGCAACCTTCTCTTGAAATTTAGACTGCCTCTAATAATTGGGGATGATCATAGTAGACAATTGCTTACATAAAACAAAACCAAATATAGTTCTTTAACACTAAACAGTGCATCACCATTAAAACGCATACACTCTGTCAGTGCATGAGTGAATGCGTGTGAGTGTATGTGTGTGTTTGTGTATGTAGGTGTTTGTTTATAAACACTTGTATTTATATGCGTGTGTTTGTATATATCTCTATTTGTGTCTTAACAAGGAATGTGAGGTTACAAGCTATCAGCATCTCACAGTTTTGTTTGAAAGAAACAGATGTCAAGATTCTTTCAGCATTGTAATACACATACTACAATACTGCAAACTGATATTAAAGGACAAGTTCACCTTCATAGACATGTGGGATGAGTGAGTGCAGCAATATTAGTAGAGCACATCATTGAGAGTTTGAGGAAAATCGGACAATCTGTTCAAAAGTTATGAATTTTTGAAGTTTCTGCTTACTCAAGGCTGAATGAGAAGACTACCATAGCTTGTAATGTCACATGAGTACAACGATATAAAGAAAGAATAAAGAAAATTCAACATATTTTCACTTTTCTTGGATAACAAAAGAACACTTGACTTCTCTCTTTCAGAAGGCAGGGGAAATAATATTACCCTTAACATATGTCGGTAACAAGTCGAAGAAATGTGCACTTTATTAAAAAAAGTAAAGTTTTGTGAAATTCTTTTTTTATTTTCTTTATATGGTTGTACCATATGACATCATACACTGTAGTAGTCTTCTCATCCAGCAGTGACTACGCAGATACTTTAAAAATTCATAACTTTTGAACGGATTGTCCGATTTCCCCCAAACTTTCACTGATGTGTTCTACTAACATTGCTGCATTCACTCAATCCATATGTATATGAAGGTGGACTTGTCCTTTAATGGCAGGCTCTAATGTTACATGAGATGCTAGGCTGAAGAGCGGAAATCACATTCTGATTGTTCTGCTCAAAATCAAACACACCCACTTCGCACCAAAGCATGTCCGATACACTAATAAATATTAAGGTATTTATTTCTTCTTCTTTTTTTTTCAGCTGACTGTAATAATGTACACAGTACACTCTCTTTCATGTGCATTAATTGTGTAACTTTTGGATGTAACCCTCATCAAATGTATGCAATCTTAAATGACTGGTCCATATATCAACGCTGCACACAGGCAATGGTCTCACAGTTCCTGACCAGTAAAAATCACTGTTGGACCAGTAACTTTTCAGGAATGGATCAGTAAAAAATAAAAACAAAAAACAAAAAACTAGGTACCTACTGATCCAACAGACAGGTCAGACCAGTAGAAAAAATGGGTTACTGTTGCATATATTGTGAAATATGTGGGTATCTATCATATCTCACAACCCTGAAACCAAACTTTAGTGTGCCACTAATGGTTGCTTCTCTTTCACAGCATCTACATTCAAGAAAAAATTGATAGTAATAACTTCCCAAGTTTACAAAATGACTAGCATGAGGTGGATAAAGCCTGGGTCTAACAGGATTCCCCATACCAGGATGACTGGATGCTTGGTTGAGATACCAAGGAGGTTCCTCCAGGAGGACTTTAACCCTCTGAAGACCAGTCAAGAGTATGCTCGGGCAGGTGTCTATGACTTTGGCAGATGTCTATCTAGTAGCAAATTCAGCTCATCCTCAACGGGTTAATGGATGCTATCAATGTTGGGCCTGACTTCCAGCAAGAACTCAAGACTGTAATGCATCACTGCATCCCTTCACCCTGATAAACCTCAGATGGTGTTGTACTGCATGCATATGGAGCTAAGGGTAATAGAAAAACTTCAATGAATTTGAGAAGTTGTACCACCTCCCAGTCTACAAGTACTCTAATTTCTAAGCTTTACACAGAGTTTTAGGGTAGTTACTTGTTAAGAAAGCCCCAACTTGACAAGGGAAGGAAAACGTATGAAAATTAGGCAAAGCATCATAAAGTAAACACACAAGATCATGTAAAGTCAAAATCGTAATATTAATGAAGAGAATGATTTTCACACAGATTGACTAAGATTTCAAAAGTTTACTCCATCCCCAGTAGACATATCAAAACTGCATTTTGAATACAAATCACTTTCTCGTTGTCTCAGTAAGATGTGAACCGAGCCGATTCTACCAACAGATAACTATTTCATCGAATCCAAAGGGCCCCATGACAAGAAATAATGCCTTTCAATGAAAATTTGAAAGAAATGACAGTGACTAGCTTTGACATATCCCTAAGAGTCACTTCACTGACAGTTGTCATGGTTCCAATTGTCCCTTTGAGAGAAATAATGGTAGAAAACCAAAGGGGAAGAAAAAAAAATAAGATGAAGGAACAGTCAGAAGGAGGCTACATAATGGCTTACATGGTGGAGGAGGCTGTTTGGAAGTTGGAGAAGTATCATGACACCAGCGATAATAAGTTGGAGTCAGGGAAGACAATCTTCATTTTGAAAAGGAAGCCATGGGGGGGGGGGGAGGTGGAGACCAGTAAGGCGATGAAGGGAAGGCGTAGTCAGACAATGGCAAGAAGGAGAACAGACAAGGAAGGAGATCTGCATTTTAATTTCCCCTTGGATGAGCTGGCGTGTAATGTAGATGGGGGGCAAAGGCAGGACCGGAATTTTGAGTGGCACCGCCACTTTGCTGGTGAGGCAGGCACCTGCTTACATGGTGGCTCACGCTGGTATTACAGTTGATATATAATGGGGACACTGAATAATTCAACGGCAAGAGGAATCATCACTAGCAAACACAGCCATTCTACTCTTTCGTTCCTGAAGAATTGAGGAGGATGTACCCAAGCTCACTCGTTGTAACATCGGATGCATCACCCAACGGCTCCCCGGCATGCATTAAGATCCATCTAAAAACAGACAGCCCCTTTTTGATACCATCTTGCTGGCTACAAGGTACTGTAAATCATGGCAGTGATGGCGGAGACAGCGAGGCAACCATACGGATGAGACTGGTGGCAAGGAGGATCTCAACGACAGAAGCCATTGTGATGGTGGTTACGAAGATGACAGTTGATGATTGACATAATGATAATGATGATGATAATGATGACACCAATGATGATACTAATGATGATAATGACGATAATGATGATAATAGTGATGATAAATAATTATACTGATGACCACGCTGATGATGATAATGATGATGATGATGATGATGATGATGATGATGATGATGATGATGATGATGATGACTGACGATTACAATGATGTTGGTGACAAAATGAAATGACTTTTGCAGAAGAGAAAACGGTTCGTATGTCTTTTCGTACTCATGGTATGCTTTCTTCTCCCCTCCTCAGTAATAATACTTGAGCCTAGCTACATTTTGCAACATGCACCTTTTGCATCTACATTGTAGCTACCTCCGTATCTGAGATATGAAAAGAAAATCATGATAGATTTCAAACATGAATGTGATGCACACTTTCTCCTCTTGCAGAGTCATCCTTAACACAAGCATGTCCTGGAGACAAAACAGCGACATTTTTATTTAATCCACCCTTTGATTTATGATCTGGATGTTTTTCTCCATCTCTTTATCACCTTTGTGAGCCATCCACCTAAACCACATCCAAAGTCTAACTCCTCCCCTAGCAGGTGAATTTCCATTTTCGCTAGAGGTACTGTTCCCTGTCTAGAGACAGAGAACCTTAGGATAAAGCAGCTATTGCTGAAAGACAGGGTCAGAAGGGTGAAACTGACTACCGGAGTTTTCTCAAGAAGATACCGGGAATATATGATACAAACAACCTCATCATACGGAGGGCGGATTCTTCAATGCAGAGTATTTTACATCACTTTAAATTCCTTTTAAGTATCATTTCCTTGCATATCAAGTTTCATATGAAGTCTTCAAAACAATATGACAACAGCACTCCTGACATTTTACTGAGATTTAGCCACAGGTAATGCTTGATGTATCTGTAACCATTTTATCAAATGCACAATACATGTTTCTCTGTCAGAAAAACAAAACAAAAATTGCTAAAACTACAAGGTCATTGCCTTACAAATACAAAAACATTTCATCAATATTTTTCTCTATTGCGTCTGTAACGACAGACTTCGTCATCTGATATTAACACGTGCTGATCATTTGTCATTAGCATCAAATATTAGTAGAAAGTCTGCCATAGATGAAGACAACAACAGGAATGTGCTGACATCTCTGTCTGCTTGAAGTCATTGTTGCTTAAAAGGGTAAAATTTATCCAAAACTATTATTGTCATATATATACAAACTGTTACTAAAAAAAAAGATAATAATAATGCTGAGGAACCAGTGCCACAGATTTTGAAGATGGCTGTATGGATATTTGCAGAGCAACTGTTCAAAGGAATTGCATCATGTCCTTTCCCTTCAGATGTATCTGAACCATATGTGACCCTGCACCACAAAACAAACAGAAAGTCGCCACACTTGAAATCTTAGTTAAGAGCATATTGTGAAAGAGCAGACCTTAAGCTTTAAAATGGTGTATAACTCAAATCAAATGGACTCTCCTAACCTATCTCAATATTGGAAAGAAAGCACACACTCAGGAAAAGTGTAAACTGAGAAATGAGGCTCTGAAGTACAGTGTCTATTCAAGCGCTAAATCTTTACTGAGCCCTGCTGGTTGTGCGATGAATTGGACAAAAACAGGATGTAAACCACCGGAGTAACAACAATGAAGGGATTATCAGATTAAATTGAAATTGAGCATGCCTTATTAACACATTCTTTTCATAATTTATGCCAACTTTCAAAGCAGTAGCATTATCCTTTCAAAGGTTATTAGAGTTGAAAGTGAAGAGTGTGTCCAAGGTTTTTAAGAAATGAAAAGGGGACTCTAAAGACACACCCAATCACACTATTCTACCAAGAATATTTCCGAGATAAAATGCTAAAAAACACACTTTCTTACCCGTTTTATGATCCCAAATTTTAGCATAATGTAGAAGAAGACTTGCTCTTTCAGAAAATATGAAAAAGTAAAGATCGGCTAGGTTAACCCATTTCACCTTCTTCTAGTCCTCACACAAAATCAGCGTGTGCGACTTTTTGTTCGTTTTGTGATGCATGGTCACATATGACATATAGTTTGGTGGTAGAACAGAGAAACAAAATGTCCACTGCTATCTACTATTAGTTGTGCTAAATTTCCTCCTAAACGGGTTGAATCAATAGAGCTGGTAATCATACATATATACTGGGGCTCTGATCAATTTCCAAAGCCATGATCATAGCCTCCTACTGTATTATCATTGTTAACCACAACGATGGCACCACAACGATGGCACCACAACTTGTGACCACAGTTCACATCATCTCATACTGACATGAATATTCTTCATTACTAAAATGTAATTGCACTTATATAGTCCCACATACCCACATCCACATTGGTGATTTCAGCTACGGGCTAGATTACAAAACTTCATCCGTGTCATCCAGACAATTGAGAATACACTTAAGATTGCACAATCCCAAATTTGAAAATAAATAAATAAATAAATATATGAATAAATGAATAAATAAACAAACAAACAAACAAACAAACACACACACACATACACACACACACACACACACACACAACCACTTTGACTTTAATACTGTATAAAAAAAAATATTAACAGTAACAAAGTCATCATAGTGTTGCAGTGAAAATATGAATTCAAGAATCATCTTTCCCCTGTATATGTCTGGCCTGTCTTTCTATTCTACATCAGATGCTGAGATGTGGTTTTTGAATGGCCTCTTGAAAGGTTTGCAAAAATTGCTTTTGTATGAATGAGGCTGGTCAACACACTTGCCAAGGACAGCTGAAAAGAAATTGGTCACACACTGAGATATTACATTTCCTGTGTTCTGATATTTCTCTTCAATTTCACTCAGTCTCCCTCAAAGGCTCGTGGATTTAGTGAAGGCTGAAACTCGCAGATGAATCTCACAATGCCCTTGACACAGTAGTGGAATCTACACACAGAGATTACCATAGCTACTAGATACCACAGTATCATCTCCTTCTTCCTCTTTTTTTTTTCCTTTTCCTATAATAAAGTCCCCAGGTTGCTCATACTTCTTCACCTCCCGTTGGAAGCTACCCTGCCTTTCGCCTCATTCTCATTTTTCATCATTTTTATGAAAATTTCATTACGTTGTTATCATTAGTCTCCGTCTTGAATCTTTTCTCCAAACTGCATCAGCGTCATCCACCCCACCCCCCCCCCCCCCATCCCACTCTCTAATTAGATTCGCTACATTTGCCTTTCCTCCTAAACACCAGGTATATCACAAAAAAGGGGGGAAAAACTGAGACACAGACACTGGCTAAATCAAGTTACGCTCATCTCAAATTGAGTTTGCTACTGTAGCATCATACTATGTGCAGGTGGAAACAGAAGCCCGAAAATCTCCCTTCAATGTGGGGATGACACCAGCAGAAGTCTTGATGCACACGTAAAGTATGCATCAACTTCAACATTAACATTTATATGCAGTTCAAGTACACGATACAGGTGCATTGTCATTAATGTTTACCCAACACAGTAAACAGCTCACTGTTTGATGAATATAATTGTGATGTGATTCTAAGAAAACTCACAGAGCAAATATAGATATTCACTATTAAAGATAAAGCTCATACTGAATTAGCAGGTCTGTCATGATGCACCTTGTCATAAATCATGTAGCTTTATTACGTCAGAGATCGATCGTTCATCAATTAGCTTTAGAGAGCAGAGTCTGGTTATCATATATCGTCTGTTGAGAATGAGAAGGGTGTTAAGTTGTCTTGAACACTATGGGTTTAGTGGCAACTTAGCGCCCTTATCATTCTCAACCGACGATATCTACTTTTAAGTAGCATCCCTTCTAAGCATTACCATCACCAAAATGATTATGAGTACACGCTGTTGGTAGAATACGACTGATGTATATTTTGCCGCAACAGATAGTGAATACATACAGTAAAATAAATTCTAAACTCTTTACAGTACAAATGCTCATTTTAAGAAAAATACAGACATACAGAAAAAGAAATCATATAAAATATTGCAGTTCTGTCTGCCTTAAGCCTTTGTAAATGCCCGACTCTTCTCTACATGCGCGACAAAAATATCTTGTTTTTTGGCTTTCCTAAATATGTATTCCATGGTTGCAGCCTAACTCATCGAGGGCATCTCAAAAGCTGCACTCTCTATCTTAACATCCTCTCAAAGCCAATAAGACATACTCTGTGAGTCATCCAACCAGATATCATATCAATTTACTTCTCTTCATGCAAATGTAGGCACAAGTGGGTTTGCATAATTGCCTTCTCATATAAGCCATACTTGCCAATTTCTGTAATAGAACAGAGGTAACGGAATTTTCCAGTCGAATAGGATATCTACACTGGAAGTAAAATCAAATAAACAGTACAAAAATACAGTTTGCTAGAAGAGCATTTGCAGAATTTTGACTGGTGAGCACCCTGTCTAGAGCTAAGATTCTGTGGCTGAAATGCATGCAAGCACGAATTGTTTGTAGTTTTGACTTGTGAACAATTAAACAAAACGAAAAATCCAAATCTGACATGCATTTATAATATTCAAATGCCAGCAGAACAGAATTGAAATCCTTATTCTTTCATTACTCAAGATTTAGTATACTTTACATAAGAGATAAAACATTGGTGATACCATTTTCAGAAACATGATAAAGTACAAAATAAAACCCTCTCCGGTCCTCTTCACAAATATCACTGCACTAGTTTACCCCTAAACTTATCTTCTTCTTATCGTATGACATATAGTATATGCATGGTCCACCCCTAAACCAATAATATGGCCTAATGAAAAATGCTGATGCTCGATGAATATTCAATCATGTATGAAGCGGTCCTTCATTATAACAAGTTAGATATGCAACGAGATCATGACATCAATGAGGATGGTTATCACAGAGTTTTCATTTTTTTTTTTAATAACTTGAATATTTCAGATTTAAAACAAAATACAGCAAATCCTTCACTGGTAAATGGACAAAAATTGCTCTTGTCAATATACCATGATTCTCGCTCATCTACTCTCTAGAAATCCACCAGCCGTTAAGAGCTAATAATCAATGGACTTTACACCTTCCGGATTCGAGCTGGTGATATAGATTTAAAAAAGAAAAAAAAAATCCCACTAAATTCAGGCAGCGACACTTCAAAGTCATTAGTGCTAATTGCTGTTAGGGGATTTGATGTCTACCCTTCATGTCAATTGCCCAGAAATAGCCTAAGCGTTCATTATAGGGCCCTCAAACCACAGCCAGAATGGCTTTCTGCCACAGTCAGTACAACGGCCTGTTCATTTCATACAATTATGACTCTTGATACAAACATCCCCCCCCCCCAAAAAAAAAAAGCGTGCTGAGGCATTTTAGATTTTTATTTCTGTAAGCTGCAATTCCATAGAAAAAGCTTAGGGCTTGCAGAGGTAATGGACCACAGTGGAGTTGGGTAAGAGCATTAATCAACTCACATGAAATGAACCAAACTTTGATTTAGATGTAGAAACATAGTGAAATGATTGTTGGAATGATGCTTATAAGCATTTCTTTGAAGAGTACAAGAATTTACATACACAATGACAACATGTTTTTCCATTGAAGAACTTTTGGTCAAACATGAGGTAAACTTTAATAATTCTATTCAAAGGCAAGAATGACATTAGTAATCATGGCTCTTATAAAGCATTTTTTATTTTTTTATTTTTACATTCATTTAAGGCTTGAGATTATCTTTGAAACTAATGTGAAAACCTAAGATTTTAACGTCTTGAAACTGCTAAGATTCTTATTGCTCATAATGATAAGCTGGAAATATCAAATTCTGGCTTTCTGTGCCATTTTGTTACCAAGTAACATTTCTGCCATAGGAAACAAGAAATAACCTAACTTTAATCTCAATCTTAATTGATGCATGATACATTTTCTTCATTTGGTGAGATGTCATTTTATCATTTTACATTCTAGTGCACATCATTCTAAAACAAAATAATTTAAAGAACAACCCAATTCCACTGAAGATATACAATGATTTTTTTTTTATTACAAACCTATCAATTGAGCAAAAAAAAAAAACTTAAACAAAGAAGCTAATGGAATGCCAATGACCTCAGATTTAAAATCTTGAAAAGATTACTTTCAATGAATATTATAAGAGAGTGCACCACACTCAGTTATGAATTCCAAATTGTGAAAATGATAACACTAATGAATATTGCAGAAAGTCTTAAAGTGTTTTCAAACGTGAAATGAAGAAACATTATTAGAAAATAATCAAGTATGCCTGTAACACCAATTAGCTTCAGTAATAATAGGCTCACCGTCTCCATTGTTTTTTCAAGACAACACTATGACAAGACTTTGTGACTGTCACTATAATTATCTCTAACGAGCCATTCATGAGTACATGTCTTGTCAGAAATAACTCTTCTGCAATAAAGCATTCAACTGATGATGATAACATACATCATTCATTTTTCTCAAACTTCCCGTGGAGGTACTAGCAGAATTAATATTATCGCATGTGCATTATCCCAATGTATGTTACCACCAATGTGCATTACTGCTGATGTGTATTACCACTGATGAGTTTTAATTTTCAAATGTTTATAATTTTAGATTTTCTCAAGATGAGCATTTCTCTGAGATTCTGTTCAATACATTAAACCAAAATGCCATCATACTATGTTCTTCTTCATCTTACAGAACAAAGATACTCTCTTTGAAACAAACATGGGGGAAAACCATTAGTTTTAGGTATCAGTAAAGGTATCAGTTACATAGCTACAAACTTCTTTGGAATGTCACATGACAGCCTGATCAATGATAAGGTAAGATTCAAACAGCAATGGTTTTCTATCAATCCTCTTGATTATTTTTTCCCTTTGTATCTTGTCGTGAAATACATTATTTTGGTGGTGAAAAGTTATGTACATCCAGTAAAACTTGACAAATTCCTTACAGAACAAGAGAGAGACACTGGTTATATGTGTTACTGCCACAGACGCTATAGCATAAAAAGGGACACTGGTACAGTCTACAACCCTTTTTAGCATGCAAATTGTGTGGGTGTGTAAAACTTTGTGTTCCTGTGTCTGGTTCACATCATCCCTGCATCACCATTTTCCACAATTAAATCTCCAGGAAAACTACAAAATTTATAGCATCTTTCAGAGAAAAGACGTTGACATTGCAAGGAACCTCTTGGTATTATTTGAGGGCTAAAGGAACTGTAAGGAAATTGTGCAAGAAGATCGTCGGTGGAAGACTAGATAAAAGGAATGATAAATGGCGGAGTTAGACATCTTCACAGTCTATCCATCACTCACCAGCAAGTCACATGACCAGACTGATCACCACAGCAGATGGATACATCCAATCTCATCGCTTTATCAATACTCTCTTCTCCTCTGCCTGCCTCTATCTGTATACATCCCAATATTAATCTTCGATTATTATTATGTGTGTCTCTGGTGTGGAAGTGTCCATCTTTCCAACCACAACAAGATTTGCTGCATATGCAGGCCATGCAAGTAAACTTCAAGACATGTGTATCGACTTCGTGGAATTGCCTTGAATTCAGACACAATGATATCAATAAATGTCAATATCATATATATCATATCATATATATCAATGATATCAATAAATATAACCTAGACAAGAACAAGAAACCACAATTCTGTAGTCTTATCTCATATCTTTTCCCATAATTTCTTAACATTTATGTCATTAGGTAGAATGAAAACTCTGCTTTTCACTTGAGCCCTGTTTCCGTGATACGTCAATATTTCAGTCGCGGAATTACCAACAACCTATTAAAGATGTGTCTCTTTCTCCACTGATCCTCACACTAGCAACACATTTCTGAAGATGAGTGAATGCTTCTGTCAGAAATTGGCACATTTTAATGCTTTTTAAAAATTTTGTGCAGATTCATGAATCTCAACAAGTTGCCTCTAATCTTTCTAAAATAAAACACATGGCACAAAATTCAAAGTTGCCAATTTAATAAGGAGAGGATGATAATTCTTACAGTGAAATTCCCCCATGACTTGTAGGGCAAATCTTTCCAGCAAAAGGTCATGTGCCTATCAACACTAGAATACATGCATTGGAGTCTGGTGGGCCTCTTTTAACAATCAACTCGCACAACATTTCTATTCCTTCATTTAGTTTTGTTTTCCTTCATTTAGTTTTGTTTTCCTTCCTGGAAGTGATGAGCACTATAAGCCCTGAAATGCTGGCCTCACACCTGGCCACATTCAGGCCCATTACGAGAGGTTCCTACGCTTGACATTTCTCCCTGACCACCACAGTCAGGTTGAGTTAGTTTTCATTTCGGAAACATTCAACATGATCTTCGTCCATCAACTCCTCCCACCATTTCTCATCCTCCGCCTCCTAAACCACCTCCTTACATGCACATAAATCCAGAAGCTTTGCTTAATAATGTTTGCAGCCTGCCATACCTATCCATGTTTCACTCACGATACTGAGATATTGAGCATATATGCATTAATCCACCATCACACAGAAATTGAGTCACACAGCGACTGAAACAAACGATGCTAAACCTGTTGTAAATTGGATTCAGTTTTTGAGTCACAAGTATGTACCCGAGTTCCACGGTCTCTAAAAGAATTTGATATCCAGATGCGCCCCGCACAGATGCCGGAGATGTGAGTGGCCCGAACATTTTGACCTTTTCACAATGCATCAAACACTGACAGACGCAATTAGGTTCACTGCTCTCTCTAAGTAGGGGAGCAGCCATTGCAGCTTCAACTTGCATCGTATGCAGAATAGGCAGGTGAGGGTACGCTAATGACTCCCACAGATCAATGGCATCAGCTAAAGAGTCGCAACTTTTGTCAACAACTCCCTCCAAACAGGAAAGAAGAGAAAGACGAGGAATGCCAAACTGATCTCGGCTACGAAAGGGGGCGAGACCCAGCTCTACCCCAATGAGGCAGCCAAGTGGATTGACCGATTCGCTCATTCCATAGATATGGGGTGGGGTGGAAAACTGAAAAATGGAATTAATGTCTGTAATCTTTAATAAAATTAGTCTTCATTGTCGATTCAACAAGGGCGATGCCTCCATTAGGAAAAAAACAAAACAAAAACAAAAACCTAGCTTGTCATGCCCTGTGGTATCTTGCAGCCTGAAAAAAACAGCATTCCCAATAGCCGAGGATCACTTTGGATACCACTGTAAATGCCCCACATCTATGGGATGGGAAAAGTTAAAAACTAAAATTGCTAAGAGACTGTCCTTGAACAGAACGTTTTGTACCTTTAATGAATGTAGGCATGAGGGTCAGTGACATTGGCTGATATATGGGATTAAGAAGACTAAAGCAATCTGCAAGAGTAAATCAAGAAAAGCTGTAATCATGACTTCACATTCTGACCAGACATTGGAACAAGAGAGTCAGAAGGATAGTACTTTGCATCTACACAATTAGTTCCTCTAATCCACTCAGCAATACTGCAGGAATCCTTAAAAAAAAAAAACGACGACAAAAATTTTAGAAAATGCACCCTGGGATGGTCATTGGACTTCTTGAACAATTACAACGGATTCGTAAATTGCTTCATGCCACAAACTTCGGTTCTTAAGTCCCCGATCCCCACAGGAGCCATCAGTGTCAACGAGGACGAGACACAATGAGATGTCTGTCACCCAGAATATTCCAAAGGATTCACCCTATAAAAGGAGGAGGCGGACGGACGCTGAGGAAGAGAAAGCTGGGAGCGAAACATTTTGTGCGAGGTGAGAGGCGGCAATTCCCCTAGTAGTCGTCCATCGCCTAAAATGGCGACGGGGCATAGAGAACGTATTCATCGGCTTCGGACTGGGAGAGTCCGAAAACCCTTTCTCCCTTCACCCTGAATGGGAGGTTCTTGACTTGCAGACACCCCGGTCAACAATTTCTCAAGCATTTACCATTTCTCAGGAGAGATGTGCAGCATACCAATGCATACAAGGCGTAATAAAAAAAACTCAAATACATTGCTGTGAGCAGGCATTTACATGCCAGTCTTTTTTGTATGTGTGTGTGTTGGGTTTTTTTTTTTTTTTCCTTCACAGGTTTCTCCAGTACAGCTGTATTTTCCAGCTGTATTTTATCTCCTTGTCACCAAAACCAGCTCATATGCAAAGGCGGCGGCTTTTAAGTTCAAGACATACTCATTTAATAATTTGATGCCAAAAATTTGATCATGGGAGGGATTAAGAGAGTGAATGCTGGACCAGACAGCATCCACAACATTTTCAGTGCATTCTGATTTCTGGTTCCTTGAAGTCAAAATAATAATCAAAGCATACATTTCCCTTGTTCCACATACCAATTTAGCTTATGCTCATGCTGGCCATATAAAGTTACTTGATGAGAAATTCGACCTCAGAGAAAACTACTTCTCATAGGTGAAACTGGTGAGATATCACAACGACGAATGGGCACAACTTAGAGGAAAAAAAAAAGACTATTTTAAAGAAAATGCTCTCAGTTTGAATGCCGTGGTATACTTTGATAGGTAACTTCATTGTGAATTCAAAAATCTTGGTACCTATGTTGACGTATGTTAAAGGGATCGTATAGTTTTGGTTGAGACCTAATTTCAGGTTTCTAACATTTTTTGGTCAGATAATGAGAAACCTCTTATGAAATAGGAAAGAGCATGTAATTCCATGAGGAATTCAACATTTATTTGATGAAAATTGGTTTTGAAATGGCTGAGATATCCAAAACAGAGCGATTCTAATAAGTGTGGGACCCACACTTTATTACAGTTGCTTTGTTTTACTTTGATTTTTGGATGTTTCAGTCATTTCAAACACGATTTTCATCAAATAAACGTTGAATTCCTCTTAAAATGGTATGCTCTGTACTATTTCATAAGTGTTTTCTTGGTATCTTGCAAATAGTTAAAAGCCCAATTCCCATGTCCACCAATATTGTACTATCCCTTTAACCTAAGATTCCAACTCTATTATGTTCTGATTATGAATATGATATAAGTCAGATATTTTGACAAACCCTCCAAAACAAAGAATTTTGATTCCTTCATCAAATTTCAAGACAGCAAGACAGGACATTGTCATCTGGACAACAAATTATATGACTTCCTGACATTCGATGTATGACAAAATTATTCAGATCTATCCAATTTAGCTCAAATTCTGTCAATCTACTGATTTTTCACTTTATTTTACCTGTTTTAATGCAAATAACTTTCTCTATGAGGTAAGAATTCCACTTTGATGGAAAACCAAGCAGGGTGGGAAATGACGAATACTTTACGAAGATGGCAAAGTCAGATCACGAAAAACAGTTGTTTCATATCCACTGAAGATAGTTAAAATTGCCGACCTTGTATCCTTGGACTTTAGATTTGCAAGATAACCCATCCCAGGACCAGAAACAGTCTGATTGCGTTCATCTGGTCTTATTGATCCCAAAACTGAACTTCATGGGAATCTCAACACTGTTCACATGTGTGTTGATCTTACACAATTGCTCATTCAGTCATATGCCAAAATTCCCTGCAAAACATAAACATTGTTACGATATGATGAAGGATGGCTTAATATCATTTGCCACATCTCCTCTTCTCACTTCCACCTCCCTCCCATGCCACCACCCCACCCTCCACAAATGTTGCACCTCCGAAGTGCCCGTGTACACTTTACACGAAGCCAGTGCTAATCAAAATCTACCACTTTTAGATGTCACAAAAAAACAATAGACAGGTCAAGGGGAGAAAGAAAACGGGGGAAGGAAGATGGGACAAATCATTTAATGCCGGCATGTCAAATTGAATTTGGCAGATTTAATCGGGGACCTCAAAGGAAAGTGTGAAGGGGTGTATCCTCCTCCTCCCCCGAGACCGGGGAGATATGTTACTACTGTCCCGGTTTGTTTTGCCATGGCACTTTGCACTGTAATACTGACACACACCAGTCAGCGCTACCAACAAAGCCTGTCAGTTTAGCAATCATGTAATGGGGAGGGATGGGGGGTTTTAACACCCCTCCTCCGCTGGACAGGTGATGCTGCTGTCGTCGTGGAGATCAGGGTGGGAGAAAGTGCTGTCATCACCAATCTCTGTCAAATGTGGCCCCATGGCTGATGGATGGCCGGGAGGGGATGGCTCCACATCAAATTGATTTTTGTGACACTTTCTCTTTTCCCACATTATCTTGTGTCCCCCGTCTTCTGAGCAGTGGATGGTGCTGTGGAATTTGGCCGTAGCTTTTGGTAATGAGCTACAGCTTGCTGTGGCCTATTTGCCAAGCTGGGAACTTATAGCTGGAACAAATATTTGAAAGTAGGCAGCTTGCTAGTGCTGAAACCATTAGGCTGATGGTATCAATCATTTGGGACATGTGATTGGTCAGCAGTACTTTCTTCATATAATTCAATCATTAGTCACTTTGCCCACTCTTACCCATTTTAAGATTATACGGTCATAACTCTACCTGCTGATGTCATAAATTATTTTTCATAATCCATTACATAACAGAAAAAAAATTACTTAAACTTCAATGTCAACCTTCTTTCCAAAAGTTCTTATTGTACTATGTATGAGGTTAAGTACAAAGGATTGAGCAAAGCACACAGTGACAGAGGAATAGCAAACACTTGGCATGCCAACACGAATACACCACATCCCACTGATATGCCTCAAAGCTCCTTAGTTCCTCAGCTTAGACGGTTGACAGATCACACCTGCAATATAAATCTCTACGCTCCCTAAGAAAAAGTATTGCAAAATTCAGTCGTGTGATGAGAACTGTCGTATTGATGCCACAAAACAGACACTTCGTGCTGTGATGATCTTTGAAAAATATAGAATGTGGAATTTTTTTCATCTTATTTTATCAAAGTCTAAAAACAACTTCTACGTCAGGATGTGCACACTGTTGAATAAGTTGCTTTCTTCTCATTAATTACCCCGCAGACTGAATTACATCAATCCACTGTCTACTATGTAATATGATGATCATGATAACGCAACTGCTTTTCCATTATGCTTGTTTATGTCATAAGTGTGTTGTTTGAACATGCTTCCCACAAAAATACATTTCACTCACACAGTAGAGGGGGCCAGATAAGGTACAATGGAGAATAAGTAATTAACATGAAAAAAACAAACAGCAGAAACAATCATGGACAGCACTGAAACTTGAGATGAGCAATAAAGCACAAAGTCATTAATTTCTAAGTCATTCTTTTTTTTTTCGGGGGGGGGGGGGAGTTGGAACTGCAGTCAGTTGTTGTTCTTGACTGTACAGAAAATGAAAGAAATATGGGCACTTAAGACAATTGGCCTCCTTATTTGGATAAAATAAGAAATGATCTTATCTGACAATAACACTTAGCAGTGTTTGAAGCAATGGGGAACAGGATGGGGGAATTATCTACTTAGTCATATGGTATGGCATTCCACAATAAAAAGCAATGGTTACATGGGGGAGGGAAGGAGACTTTCCTTGAGGCGCATTTTTGTTTTTTTACCCAAAGTAATGCCCGCCCTGGCATCTGAAAACATTTTAGCCAGTGGCAAAGAAGCTGCCATCAAACTTGTTTTCTGTGATGCGTCGTATGGCCCGGTGGTGCCCCATTACACGCAGCTGTACACTGCTGGATTAAGATGCCATTCCTGGTGATGCCCACGGCACGATGACTGCATTCTCTCCGCCACAAGCACTTGCTCATGGACACTCCTAGACCGGCAGAAGAAGAATTGCTGGCTTCAGAGGACTTACAGCATTAGCCTAAAACACCCGCCATGGCCTGACAACAGACGCTCATTACTCCAAACACTTTGTAGAAAATTGGGACAGGATTTCTAGGGCTGCAGTTTGAAGTTAGCATGCTACTAGAGTTCAAAGCACGATTGAGTGGTGTGGCTTCTTTGACAGTCCTCCTTTTTCCTTCTTATTTAACAAGACTTTCCATCAAGTCATTGACATTTGGTAATTTCTTCATTCATTTATCTAAGAATGTTTATTTTCCTGTAACAGTGTGATCCTTTTAACTGACTCCATATGAGATTCAAAGATCACCAGAGACTTCCAATATTTTACGTTTTCTATTAACAGCGGTTCAGACTTGAAGAACAAATCTCATAAAATACTGTGTACGTAGTCAAACGCAAGAGTGCTTTTGAGCAATACAGCAAGAGGAAAGCAGAAACCTGCAAGAAAGCTTAAAGGTAGGGGTTACCTTTTACAGACCTCCCAAAATGCAGCAAAACATTAAATATGAACCTCAGGGGACTTGTTTAGGCCACTGCTGAGAAATTTGGAAGTCAACAGTTATCTACAATTTGAATAATGCACAAAGCTCAACTACTCAGTAGTTCTGTGTGTCAGCCACACTTAAGCCTTTTTGTTGTAGTCTTCTGTATTTTTTATCTATAAACACAAATCTAAAAGTATAAGAGCTGATGTAATAACATATAGAGTGTGTGGCAAGAATGTATATAGAAATGTTTGTAAGTTTTGATGAATTTTCTTCACAAAATATACATGAGGGACACACATGCAGTGCATGGGTCTGTAAAGGTAGCCTAGTTATGTACTGGAATTTACGGTGAGCCCCGAAAAGAATTCAATTCAAAATCTAACGGTCAATAAAAATGTACTAAATGTTACCTTCCACTTTCAATACTTTATGGGAGTTTCTAAAATGATACTCTCTTCAACATACCACTGTATTTATACAACTCTTCATTTAAGGCATGCAAATGGGATTCCCTACCTTTAATGTTGTCACAAGACAAATACTGCATATGTCAAAAATGGAAAGTAAGTGATACACCACTTTCCCTTATTCATAAGATAGCAGTGTTGACTCCAAAACTGAAACTTCTCTAGTTTGTTGTTCATGATGAGCAATGCATCTTATCTGTCACAAGCACATTTCTACTGTCCCTTTGCCAATATGTGTATGATTACACATCTTATATCTTTAAGCCCAGCTATTTGCAATTATTCTGTCCTTTCGCTTCACTTAAACCTGAAAAAAAAAAAAGAAATTCATGTACTCCGGTATATTGTGCCATGAAAAAGAACATGGTGTCCTCTGTGAAATTGGTGGGTGCTGAACTACATGTGACATCATTTCTCCTGACTTCGCTTTGGAAAGTACGCGTTCTTTCTGTAATCAAAATACTTTGGCAATAACAGTAATGAAGTTGCAATAACACTGCTTACTTTCGCCTAGTTGAGGCAACCCACGCGAGTTCAATAAAACTTCCCCGCTATCAGGGGCTAAAATTCAATAAGAGAATCTAAACATGCCTTGTGTTCAAACATATTGGGATGAGATTCATATGCTGCATCATTGCTTCATATCTGCAGGCCCTAAACACTATCCAAACTTTCATCTCATCGTTTTCTGACATAAATGAATATATTTCAACCAGAGGCCTATGCAATATGTCTCTGCAATATTTCATATCAGCCACCATATTTTTCTTTTCATTTCCTTGTTTTCTCCCCTCCCCTCTCCTCTCCTCAAGTCTTGTGCATATCAAAGCTGGCAAATTATTCTTATAACCATCCAGTGCCTACTCTGGAAAAGAGATTATGATTTATTATGACTAAAGGGGGGGGGACCTTGTGTGAAAAATTAATCCATTAGCGTTATGAACGTGCGATAATCGCTGACAGAGGGCAATCTTCAATCGCTGACCTAGATGGAGGTTGTAGGACAGATTAGAGCCTGAATAAAGAAAATCATTGCTTACCTCAGTGCATGCCACTACGGACTGTCACTTCAGACAGAAACTTTTAACCCCCCCCCCCCCCCCTTGCTATCATATACCTATCATCTCTTTTGCCTTGGAAAAAATCATCAGAGTGATCATAACCCAGACCAAAGTTGCCCTACGATTTCAAATCCATAGAGATTCTGACCAGCCGTGGAATCCTGGCCAAGATTGGTTCCATGCATCTCGTTGGCGGGGTGAGGTGTGAGGATGAAGAAGGCTGTTATGCCCAGTGATTATTTACCGTGAAGAGGAGATGAATCTGACTTGAGGGTGGCCACTGGAGACGGGACTGCTCAGACTTTTTAATCCCGTTCCCTCCTCGATTTCCCTCACTTCATTTAGCAGGGGTCTCCGTAAAGTCTGCCAGAGCCAGCCGCTATCGTCTTCTTCCTCTCCCCCACAAAACACAGCCAGCATCCCAGCCCTGTTTATCCTAGCAACATTAGGAGCAGCTAAGTTCATCAACAGAATGCAATTATAAATGATGCTGATCAGATTATATAGTATGGTGAAAAACAGAGTGGATGGATGGGGATGGGGCTAGGGGAAGGGGGGCAGAGTTAACACACACATGGACACTTACCTGAATTGCTTGCTGGTACGGGGAATGGGAACTCTCAAGAGACTTGGTTTAATCTGGCGTTTTCTTCTGAACCAACTTCTGATGCCTATGGCTGGCTGACAATTCTGGAAGGTAGTTGGGATCAAAGACTTGGTGTCTGCCGTCGCTCCTTTTTCAAGGCACTCGTACTGTGATCAGGCATGAGATGCTAGTACCTGTGAGTGGGGAGAGAGGGTGAAAAACGGTGAATGAGCGGTGCTTGCGTATCGAACGAAATTGAACTCTCTACTAACATGCACGGGTATTTGGAATCTACTCGGGAAGCACAGTCGCTGTTCAAATATTGCCTAAAGCAACCGAAGCAAATGGCAGGGTCTGCACTACCAGCATTTCCTACATCTATTATGCAACTCACTCTACTACAGACTGTATGGTAGAAGCACTGAAGGATTAAGTCACATGACCGGCAGCATTATGGAGATTTCCAGAGATCGAGGGCACCAAGTAACTGCGTTCAACAGTACTCAATACATAATTACCCTTATCAAGCACCGGAATCGAGCTAGAGAAGAGACAGATAGCCACCTACTCAAAACAAGTAAGCCACTGACTATGTCAACACTCGCCTGGTAGGTTGCCATGGCAATAGAAAATGATGCGTGCAATTTGAATAAACCACTTCATTGGATCTTCAATACCGCAATCTGCTGGACAAAATGTACCAGTACTAGGGTAATGGCACAAAACGAACAAACAAACATAACAGGCATGTCACAAAGTGGCCGGTGAAATCAAAAGGCAAGTCATGGAACTACTTCAGAAACTTATAAGTTATCAAAAGATTTAGCAAATCTGTGGTGAGAACATTACTGGATGACACAATTCATATGAACAAGAGCTCATGAGAGACTCTGCAATCAAAGTTCACAAGGACCAAATAAATTCACTGAAACACACCTTAGATAGTGCTATCATTTCTGAGGAAGTCAGCACAATATCCGTGGTCTCGTACGAGGGTATCACACATCTTTGGGATACCTAACGCCCAATGATCACAGACACACTCATGCACTGTATCTCACCAAGGAACGGGTACACCTCAGTCGCACTGTGAGTGAAGCTGCAAAAAGCAGCACAACTATATAAGTACAAGGTTGATGTAGACAGACAATGCAAGTGAGCTTTACTTACTTATAGATACACACCTTCTGATTGGACAAACTCTCTTAACCTAACACACCAGCTGGAGGGTCCACTCATCTACCACCCCCATGTATCTACCTGCAACCAAATCTCATCAAAATTCACTCCTCCCCTTTATCAGAAGTATTTTAAAACTGAATTCTCTGGTTCTGTGTTTTCAATTGACCTTCCTTTTTAGTTTTGGTTTGGAAGGTGAAATGGCAGGAGGGGGAAAAGTGCATCGCCCTGGCTCCAAATCATCCACAGGGTCAGGCAGATGAAGGGGAGAGATCAGAATGGGGAGGAGGAGGGTGGGGGGATGCTGAAGCCCTGGGCAGGTGCAAAGAGGGGGCATCCTAGCCTACCTTTAATTAAAACAAAACCTGCCATAAATCAATGGCAGGTTGCCTGATGATGATTGAGGTGATGCTCAATTTCATTCCCGCCCCTCTCGCGCAGGGGTGGGAAGAGATGGCAGATTGGAATTCCTCACATACTATTTCAGTCAGTACTCTGCGCTAGAACAGACATGCGCTCAATTTCGCCATGATCTACAAAAAGTACAAACTGTCTCTTGTATAAACGGTCCTGAGACGTAACCTGTGGAACAATACACAGATTAAAAATGGACACCTTGTCATAAAAAATCCCTCTCTCATCAACCAGAGCTTAGGCTACGTTCACTATCCTTGTGATGAAATATACACATCCTCCACTTCATGTAATTTTCATGGAAATGAGACGTTCCTATACTGCAGCCCACCTGATGAGCTAATCAATTAAACTGCTAGGTATCTTGCGACCTATTCATTGGTTTATACAGCCCTACTATAAACTGTTCTCTTTAATACCTTTCATTTGAGAAGCTCTTTTTATGAGAATAGTCAGAGTCAATTTTATGCTCAAACCACCTCCAACTTTAGGCAGTGAAAAAACCAAGTGTCATTACTACTAGCTTCAGTGAATCATTACCTATTTCTCCTTCACTCACTGAAATGAACTTATTGCCAATATCTGACTTTGTTTCTCTTCACTAACACACATTCATGCATGTTCGTCATCGAAACTTGCTGGTCTCAGGAAAGATTTCTTTAATCTACCACAATTCCATTGATGTATATAAAATATGCAATTATTGATAATTTCACCAAGGAGGTTCCAAGGATGGAGTTCCAACTGGCTTTTATTATTCAAACAGCTGTAAGCTTTCTATGGATGAACAAAAGAATTCTACAGGTGCATTTGTGCCTTTGATGATCAGAGATCAATGCCGCCATCTTTCTGAGCAATCTGAAGATTCGTAACACTAACACGATATTGGCTATATTTTGCTTGTTTGTTTATTAAAGGAAATGAAATTTCACCTAATGAAAAAGCATCTTACACAAGAGTTTCCCATCCAGAATGTATGCAAAAGTGTCAATCTGAGCTGTATGTTGTGAAAGTGTTTGAAGAAAGCCTATTGCACCATTTTTTCTGATCACTTCCAAAATTTAAAACTTATATGGTGTAGTCTTCATGTATACTTCCTGATTCATAATGTAAAGACATATCAGTTTGACGATTTTGATTTCTATTTCATCCATCTTTGCACAAGTTTGATTCATGCAGACCACCTACCATTTTTTTTAATGAAAACAAATATTTGAAAGGAGCCTGTTGCCATGGTGAAGTCAGTGTAAGATGAAGCTGATCTAGAAAGGAAGAATTACAGAAAACTAATAGCCACACTATTTGCAGACAAAAGCAGGTATAAATGAAATATATATGAGCTCATGCAAAATGTCATAGCTTGACTGCTGGAAGTCAATTGTGATGTTGAAGGACACAGCCACCGTCAGGACTCAATATATTACAATCAAAACATGTCATCGTATTTGAATTGTTCACTCAATACCCTGTACGGAAGCATCACATGTGACTCTGGTTGAACCAATCAAATATAGGACCAACGTTACTTATTACAAACCTCACAGTTTTCTCTCTATATATATCTCCCTCTCTGTGTATTGATCTATGTATATCTCTCTCACATGCAAGAGCACACATTCACACTCTTTCTCTTTTGATTACTTGGACCTTGACTTGAGGCTAAGCTTACTCTTTATTGCGTGTGATTACTGATGTTTTTTTTTCCAAAGGCAGTCATCATTGGAAGCCTCATTAGCATGCAGATGAGGGGCTGATACGGAATGGAGTCGGATGGACAGAAATGAGGCGTAGAGCTTGATATTGCTTGAACCCTATCCGCCATGTGTCACTGCACTTCTTAATCCAACGCTTTTGCCCGTCTCCACGGCCCGAAAGTTTTAATTGAATATGATACAGAGAGAAAGATGATGGATCTGTCTTGGTTCTCGTTATCAAACCAAGACGCCGCGGGATCCCGTTCATAGAGCCGGAACTCCTGGCGCATCGCGAGGCCTGAACCGTCAGATTGCCTTTCACACGTATCATCCGGCTAAGTCAAAGTCATTCTGCATTTTCCAGTTTTGCCTATTGGAAGACAGCAAATTGCATTTGATGCAATTTTTTCTTATTTTTCTTAAGACATGCCCAAAAATGAATTTCTCTTCAACTTCTCTCAGCCTTTTCCTTGCCTAATTATCCAAGTGCTATGCCACAAATTTTATTTTTGAAGATCCTTTAAAATATAAGATTTTTAATATCATCTCTGTTTGCAAAGACAGGAGGACCACACAGACAGTAATATTTGGCCACAAGCAAGAGAAAAATTCAAATGCATTTCTTTAATATACTGAATAGCTTACATCAAAGTCAGCTATTGTGCATGTTGTTACTCAGAGCTTCACTGTGATACAGCTGTATTTCTTTATCACAATCTATTGTTACTAACCATAAAACTTACACAGCACTACAAAGGAATAGCTGTTTCTGAGAACTCTTGGAATGCCTCATGAAAATAGTGTATAGACGACTAGAAATCTTCATTTGTTACATCCCCCCGAAGAGCACAAATTTTGAAGCCCTTTAAATTTTTTCCCTAAATGTAATAATTTTCCACGTCACACCTATGTCTGCTCCTGTGATCAGACAAGCTGAATAATGCTGTAGCTATTGTGGGTCATTTGTTGGGGGATGCACACCATCAGGGCCATTGACACCAACAACAGAATATAACTGACTGAAATACTGTCATGTTTCAGAACATTGACACAAATACCCTAGGAAGAAACACAAAGTAGACATACATGCATCTTGCTGCCAGTGAAATTTCCAATTAGTTTTGAGTGAAAAGCATGTGATAATTTGATCATAAATATATGACAGAATTTTGGCAGAGTATTTCAATAAGTGGTACAGCCAGGGTCTGGAAAATGTTACTGTAGAACTGTGCAATATGAATGGTGTCAGGGAAATGCAGCAGCATTTAGTGTATCCTTCTCCTGCTATCCCTTTATCACAGATTGTTAAGGCATCACACACACAAAAAAAAAAAAAACTCTTCTCAGTTTTCTGAATTCTTCCACATTGCCATTGTTTGATGACAGGAGATCATTAGCTAAGGAAATTCTGGCAAAATTCAAAGCATCTTCTCGCCGAATTTGGATCTAAATAACCCATGTACATCACTGAAAGGAGCTGCATCTTTTAGGGTTAAACCAGACCTGTAGTGCTCTGACAGAAGAAGGAATAAAGAGGAGAAAATCCTACAAGGCCATGGAGATAACACAATGCCTTAAAGTCTAATGATGCTTTTTCAGACATTTCACATTTGCTCTCTAAAGCATCACCTTGTAGCTTCTGATGCAGACATCCTGTTAATTGCCTGGACACAGATTGAGCAAAGAACGCATCCCTCCTCCAAAGGGAAGCGAAATTGCGACCCTTTAGGTCAGGAGCAGAAAATCTCCAACACTCTGCAGGCACTCGGTAATTTCCTGCACCCTCGCAGCCGACAAGAAGAAAGACACTGGGAGAGCTCTATTCCGATTGGCAAAACTCATTTCCTCTCCCCCCAACCCACGACAGGGATAAAAGTGTGCGATACAGCTGACTAAAGGGGTCTTTGACACCTTAATATTGTGACAAACCTTTGCAAACTAGGGCTACATCCATCGGTAGAGAGACAGGGAAAGATAGAGTAAAGTTACCAGCCAGGAGGACGGTAGAAGAAACTTTCTCTGCTGCCGAGATGAGTGAGAACTTGGTAGTTGCTCGACAAGACAGTTAGCTCTAAGACAGGGAATACTACTCTCATTTAATAGCAGAAGGTCATATGTAATGTAAGTCAGAATCAAGCCACCAGTGACCTAAATCTCTCACTCTGGATGTATACTACGCTGCCTGTGCCACAGTCTAACAAAATAATCTTGGTTCATGTTAAGACTGACAGTTGGAAACAGAATCAGTTATTCAATTTATTTATGAATTTCTTTCATATTTATTGACTCTATGATTCACTAATGAGAATGACACTATGGCCTGGGAGAAACTGTACTTGCTTGTCACATGGACAGATTCATCACTTTACATTTATATAGAATAACAGGGGTATTGACATTGCATTACATATATTTAGGCCTACAGTGATGTGGTAAGGAACTGCCTCTGTAATTCTTTTTGACAGTTTCTACTGTTTCAACCTTCTCCATTCAGTCAAGTTTTCTGTGTTTTCAGGTCTCCCTTACACAATACACTAAGGTCACTTCCATCTCCCAGCTTTCAAATAATCCCAGCCCTTTCATACTAGAATGGTATAACCACCTCTCATTTCTTTCAATCATTTTCTTTTCAATAAATCCTCTCAGCAATGATAGCATCAACATCTCCTTGTGACACACATTCCGTTTATACCCAGCAACCTAAACACTTTGTATGACTGCAGGGTCACGGTGACTGAACTCCAGTCTAGCAACATACAGACCTTGTACCTTACCAAGGCAACCCTTCTCATTCCTTGAGATGAACACCTTAGAAATAACAACGGTAACAACAACAGTTTTCCAGCTATGTCACATGACAGTGAAGTTTAAAGTGAGACAGAAACAGATCTCTCCATCCCCTCCCCCCAAAGAAACGAGAGACAAAGAGTAGAGAAACGTGACAAAGTTGAATGCAAGCAGGATATGCTATGGATCAATTGAAGAACTTGCTCAAGATATGCAATAGGAAGTGGTAAGAAGCGGGAACCAAGCCGTGGCTGGTTCCATCAGTTCTCCAGGCACTGAAGGGGCCAAGGGTTCAGGGAGGTCAGGAGCATGGAGGCTTAAGGTTCAGCCTGTCAGCAAGGCTAGCCATATCAAGCAGGCTGGCGGAGGCTTTATTTACGAGGCCTTTTCATGTTTCCCTTCCATGGGGGAATATCACTTGTGTGAGAAAACATTTACCCTGCAGTAACTGCACAAAATACATTTATAGGTCATCTACATGTATGAATCTACCCCTTTTACACCCACAACTTCAACCGACTTCTTTTGAACCCAACAAATAATTCTATGAAAGACCCTGTGGTGGACCAGAGGAAACTTCACTTGTAATATTTGGAAATGTTAAGAGAGGTAAAATGTCTATCTTGGTTTTCCATTCCACAGACAGGTTGATATTTCCATTCACAGTATTTTTTTTGCACATCACTTTTTTTTTTGTGAACAGGAATGAGAATTTGGCTTGAAAACATATTTTATGGCTGCAAGTAATTAAAAAAAAGTGACCTCAATCTCATCATTCATTTCTCTTCGTGATGAATGCTTTTTCACAACAACTCATATCAGATTTAATACAGCTTCCATCTCTAGTTATGTTTGGGTTTTTTTTCCTCTGCATGTTTATGATGAAAATGGATATAATTTCTCATTTCAATTCTCTGAGACCCCCGGTCACATAGTTTATGATCAGCATCCACACTCAGTTTTGATTTAAGAAAAAAAAAAAATACCAAGTGCATGTACATTTTTTTTTAACTGCCTGTATATCAAAGGAAAAAATAAGGAAGGGTATCAGATATTCCATTTGATAGTCACACACATGCTTATCAGATTTGTCTCGGATTACAGACCACTTGTAGCCATGCCCTCACACACACCCCTGTAGTTGTGTGTCATTGTCTCACACAGTACATAATGCTCGCATTGCTCTTTTGCAATACTTCTGCCATATATTATAGAGGCACAAACACATTTGCAGCATACTAGAGCAATAAAAGTGACTTCAACGTTGAAAACACAAATATTGCTTTTGAAAGCCCAGAGTTTCTTCTCTCACATGGCAGCAGCATAAAATCATAGCCAGAAGGAGAAAAAAAAAAGAGGCTCATGAGAAATGCTCCTTTTTGCCTCTTGTACAGCCTCTCACAATCTTCTGGAAAATAGATTTCTGGGCTGCCGGGAGGCAAAAATCACATGTAATTCTTCAATTCTTCATCTCGCTCCCCCGAGATTGATAATTTGGTTAATCTGACACGAAGGTCAGCGAGTAGACAGCTCAGAAGGCTGGAAGGAAGGTGGATGTAAGCGATCCATCATGGTGGGAGATGTAGTAGGATGCGCCACCAAGAGCAACGGAGAATCTCTATAGATGGGACTATTACCATGGATTCCTCATTTTCTTTCCTCCTGCTTCTATCACACAAGCTACTGAATTGTTATTGATTCCCCTTGCTTACAAAAATATAAAAAAAATACAAGAAAACTGCGGCAATATGTTTCATTTCCTGTCCAACCATCATGTAGGACCTAACTGTTATGTGCATAGTATCATAACACGACACACATCTGTGTGCCATCGTTCATCAATGGCGTAACACATCAAAGGAATGTTCATAAGAAAAACAGCTTGATATCTATATTGCTATCAAGTGGCATCCTGCCTGTGAGATTCTCCAGCAAATACTAGCACAGGAAAAATGATCCTCAGTAACTTCTGAGTAGGGGACTTGGAAATCATTATGTATTTCTCGTAACAATAATCATGAAAGTGACTCTGTGCAAATTGTATCTGACAGTAACGAGCGACCAAAATATTTTGTGCTGTTGCAATATCATGATAGTAGTACAGTTTTATTGAATCATACTGGAAGGGAGATACTGTTTCAGGATAAAGCTATACGTTGCCACAGCAATCAGCTCATCTGTCAAAAATGCCTAAACAACTGTATGCGCCATATATTTAGCAAGTCTACATTTTCGCAAACTGGGACTTCATGACGTTTTTTAGAGTGGTTGAATTTGCGATCGTGGAGTACTGTCCTAAACGGTGAAATGTACATTTTGTATACGTGTTCATCACATTCACGTCAGGATCAGAGTCATTATTTTCGCTTACCTTTAATTTCGCGGTTGGCACCTGTCTCGTGAAATTCGCAAAAATGAAAACCTCACGAAATATTCGGCATATATAGTATTCAAACCACCCAAAGCTATCTGTGCATGCAATATACACTCTAGAAAAGTAGACAGAAAAAAAAACCCAAGAAACAAATTTTGCAACTACACAATAGCGCAATGCACCCTGACATCAGTTTGATGTAGCCCTACCTTGCGATGCATTATGGGAAGGAAAAGACACACAGACAAACAAACACAAATCCAACTGTTTATTCATGAAATGTTCTTTCCTATGGTAAACACATTAGAGCATGAATCCATGGGTCATTATGCGACCTATCTTTAACGACCTTTCATATTCTTGTACCGAGGCTACAGGCAAATGCCTTGAGAATTGAAAGGAAGTGGAAAGGAAATACATAGTAAACAACATTTCCATTGCTCATTGCCCTTATGGGAGGCGATTTGATTCAAAATACAAGACACGTGATATCAATTGGTATTGAAGGATGAAATTTGGGCTAAACTGGGGACTGCCACTTGACGAAAAAGCAAAAGCAAAATAATAACCACAGATAACTATGAAAAATGTTCCAAACCAACTGACTAGCAGACATTGTCTGGGTCTAAACTAATAAAAAGTGCCATGCTGCAAACATTTTTGCTGTCCCACATAAATCCAATGTGAATATGGCATTCAAACAAGTTTTGAACAAGAATCACATGCCCCTTTCTGAATAGAGACATCGCCAGACATGAAATGAGTGACTAGATCTGATCTTTTTCACCTGAATTGATATCCGGAACACGGCAACATGTGCATTCTAATTCATTAAGATGGCGGCCTCCACGCTAAACAATGATTTATAGTGCTACATGATACTTATCTCATCTGGTGTACCATATCACAATGCTAGATGGCCCAGCCAACAGTCAGTGCAAAAACTTTTGTAAAACAAATAAATTATACACCCACATTGCGCCTGACCACACATACACACACACACACACACACACATATAATAACAGAAACACACCCCTTTCTAACCAAACTCTCTTACCTCTACCCCATCCCTTCTACTCCCCCCCCCCCCCCCCAATCAAATCAGCTCAGCACAGTCCATAAAACAAATTCATTGCCATGGCTAGATTGGGAAGCGACAAGAAATGATGGGATTTGACAGAAAGCTGCACCTCTGACGTACACAAATCAGCAGCCTGCAAGGATAGAGCTGCACAGCCGAATCTCCTCACAACCGTCTCTCTCTTTCAGACCGGACATTTCTCCCACTTCCATATTTTGATACGTGCTACGACAGTGACACTTTTCTTTCATTACGTTTTTGCCCATCTCTTCCCTAATTACACCGATGTTAGGTGATGGCGTCCTCTACTGATTACATCAAAAGACATTCTTGTCTCCCCCCCCCCCTTAATCTCCACTTCTCACTGCTAGCTGCTTTTTTTTTCTTTCTCTCTTAATGATTGCCCTATTTTGAAATTTCTTTTGATTAATTATTGAAGTGTGTTGATGTGTATAAACAGGTAGGCATCTATTGCAGTAATGTTGAAGTTGTTTTAATAAGCAGGAAATCCATTGTGGAGATTGTCCCTTTCCTTTAGTTGATATAAATCACTCATCTAGATATAAATGAGATAAAAGCTACATGCATTAGAGACTTAATTTTGAATGTGAAGTGGCAGACTTTGCCATTGTGGATGAATTATCATTGATAGCACTGCTACTGATAAAGTTGAAAAATCAAAACTCTAAGGAAAAGATGCAGCGAGAATACAAAATTGTCTAGAACCAAACACGTTCTTAAAATGGCAGCTATCTCAATACAACAAAGATATCAAAATACAATGATAAATATCACTTAATTAAATGATTTAGATATTGCAGCGATACAGAACACACAGCAAAGATTCCAACAATGCATCAATTACAGTCCACTTAACTTACATTGAGCATGAACTGGTTTCATTAAATGCATGTATATTTAATATCTTCATGCCTTGGCACAGATATTATAACCAGATATAACCAAGAACAGATGATATTATCTTCTACTGAAAAGCTGAAAGAGCAAGAAAAGCAAAAAATAAAACACAAAGTAAAACAAACAAACTTGTGAACTACATGATGTGATTTTCTTCCCCCCCCCCCCCCAGCCACGTGTTTATCATATAACTGATAACAAAAACATCAAGTTATTTTATGCTGCATACTATCCTATTCAAAATGGCGTTGATGGATGTTGGATCATATCATTCATCTTTCCCTTTTGCCACCTAAAGTGAGGATGTTACCTTTCAGAGTGTCTAATTCTCACATTACAAGAGAGGACTTTTTTTTTATGAAGGTGAGAGGAAAAAGACACCAATATGTGCAGGTTTTGTATCTCAAGCAGTGCTTGTAAAGGCAAGTTCATTCTGTAATGATGCATCAATGGACACTGGCTTTATGAATCGGGGACGGGTGAGAGTGCGGTATTTGAGAAGTTATGGGTTATCAGAATGAATTATGAACAAGGTCCGTGTCGCTGGCTGGTTTGCAATGCATACCATCCCCAAATCTCGGCTGAAACATTCCAAAACATTAAAAGGTGGCATTATGCAAGCGAAAACTGATCTGGCCAGCCACAGGAAGAGGGAGCTCAGTTCATAACGAAGCGATTACGTCCAAATCCACAGCACCACAAGAATTGCAATCCCCTCCATTTTGGGCTGGGTTTCCTCCGGCGTTTCAGCGCAGACTCGGTTGCAACCACCCTCGTTCGAGAGCTTTGCTATCATGATATTATACTGTGAATGCCACAGAAGGAAGATCTCTTCCAAGGTTGGCGACCCATGATCAATATCTGCATCATGAGCATGCACATTTTGGGTACCCAACTTAGGCTACAATATTTCTCCTACTTGAAGCAATTTCCATCTAAATCAAAAAAATACAAACTTAAGAGGTATAAAGCATATATAAAGCAGCTTTAATATGAGAAATAACATATAAAGATCAAACATGCTTCTTTTGTTAGGTTTCACTTATCTATTTATATATTTTGCTAAGTAGGGATGCTGTTTTCGATTCTGTACTTAGTATAATATGGGCTGAGTTCTATAAGTATAACAACTTTTTTTTTTTTTTTCACTGTTTGCCCCACAAGATACTATATTTGATGATTTCCTGACACCACATCAAACTTCTTGTAAACTTTGGTATAAAAAATGCAATGCATGCTTTGCAATGAGTGCATAAGAGTTATTCACTAGGATTCAGGGGGTTCTGATAGATATTCATACGAAATCCTAATCAAACATCGACTCCAAATCAGTTGTACTAGATATCGGTTTTCAGTGTTGCTGTTTTGCTCTTGCATATGTTGTGTGTGATGCTAGCCTGCTGACTGCCTGCGGTATGGGGTAGCATCAAATGGGGTACATGTACAAGGTCACAGCTCGCACTCCTCATACTTAGGTTATATAGATGAGAAATATTATTGCCAGGGTGGAAGGCTGTATTCATATCCATCATGTGGAGCGACACGCTGGCCATTCACTGCTGAATGCCCAGAGACCCAAGCCTTGACTTCCTGTCATCCGGTGGCCATAGTGCATCATCTCCGTGGGCAGACCGGTATCCAGCGATGGAAATCTATACGAACCCTGCAGGATGCAGCAGCACCTGCCAATCTTTGTACTGTCACAAAGATCGCCACGGAATGAATGAATAGGACGAAGAGTGACTCAGTTTGTGATTCACATGACAGCCTCCAATCATGATCAAATATAGAATCACGCAACTGTTTATCTGGGAGGATAATACTTTATCTTTTGATCCCACATCAGGCAGAAATTCGTTACATCTGCAACACTTTTAAAATGTCACTTCTTAAGTCGCAAAAGTCAATTGCAGCCTTGCACGTCTATGTTAGAGCTCTTAATCCGATTGTCGTCCTTGCACAATGCTGAGTAAACCTCTTACACTTGTCTTCTCTCCTCTGGGGAAAATATCTGCGCTCATCATTTGATATTACATATCACGTGTAAACACTTGAGCTCTGGTACACATTCTTGGGGCTGAAGTGTCTGGTGATAACGAAGTGTTTACAAACTAACGATGTGTCCTCGCCTATGTCCTGAGAGACGTTTTAGTGGCGTAACAGATATGGTCACCACGTCTCTGCACATTAGGAGAAACATCTCAAGCAAGGGTTCATTGCTTCTACGAGGACAAATCACAACTTCCCATTAGACGCTGAAAACTGGGGAATTCCAGCACTAAAATGTCTGCTTCCAAGTCGGTGGATGTGCTGCAAGCATTTACATGTAACACAAGCATTTTATACATAGGCCTACACGCTGAAACTGAGTGGTATATTAGAATAAATCAAGACCAAACTTTACACACTCCTACAGGCACAGATTTTGGGGCAGGTACTGATACAAATTGTTCAGTGTGGTTCTACTACTAGCTTAAGACATAGCATACTATATGATGCAATCTGCACTGTTCTAACATTAGTTCAAATAGCATTTCAGTGAGAATATGAATAGTAGCATATTTTCTTCTGGTTTTCATTTTGACTGGGAATTTCAGACGATGGCAAAATGCATAATTTTTGTTTTGTTTTGGGAGGCTATGTTGCAAGCTTTGTGAAACTACTCCACTTAAAAGTAACATCACTTTATAATTCCTTACATAATCCTGAAATTTAAAGATAAGATCATCAAAGCTGTATCTGTGAGAGGGTACCACAGAAATTACTTGAGAACTATTAAATGATCTGACCATAAAATCAACAAGATAATTTTTTTTTTTCACAATCCCTTTCACTATTGCCTGTTTGTTTGACCCAAAATATATCAACATAACAACTACTGGCCATAGGGAGGCACAAATATGTTCAAATGCCATAACTCACTCCTTCCTTGAACCTTCCACGCACAGCAAGAATATGTTCAGTCACTAGAAAAAAGGCCTATATGAGCATTTCTTTCAGGAATTCATTGCATCTCTAGTGTAACAGCTCCTTTTTTTCCTGAATGCTGGAAAATATTTAGGCATCAAGTTTTACAACTGCATGCCTGGATTTCCCAAGAACGATGTAATTCAATGAAAACGGCGGAAATGGCTCGCAATCATTGACACTACAAATGCATTATTCTCCACTTGATACAGGGGACTTTTTGTAATGGTCTGATGTGATGAACATGCACTGTTTGTGTCAATGATGCTCATGCAGTTCATCTCGACCAACATCAGAAATATGGATTCTGGGCTAACATTGTTTTCTCTTTCCTGCAAAGCATGATGGGAAGGGAGACTCAGTCGGGGAGTGGATTTACAGATTTGTCTCATTTGTGATGGCTTTAGCAGACTCTGTCATTAAAATGCAGTCGTAGCGATGTGTACGCCGAGTCTTTCCCCCTTGTGTAGTGTTCACGTGGGGACTACCAAAAAAAGGTACCTCCCCCAAATACTTTAATGAAAACCTGCTCTGTTTTGGTCATTTTCAACATCAACATCTCATGAAAACGAATCATCAAGACTACATGCTGCACCTAATAACATTAAAACAATTTGGCAAAATATAATCACTGCTAACAAATCAAACTTCATAGGAATACCTGTGCACACACACACACAAACACACACACACAAATCCCAATATGACATGAGCTTTGCTAATTTATTCTCTGCAGTGTACTGTTGCCTGAGCTAAGAATAGCCTATCGCTAGCCTGAGGAAAGAGGAAGCACATGGTGCAATATAACAAATTTATTGTACTACCGAAGCATGATTGCTGTGGATTAGTTCAGCGGCAGAACTTGGTGGAAATAATTCATATCCAATTATCCCCACACTCCTAAATGCAGGAATCAAAATACAACAGAGCACGACGTATTTTACTTTAAACTCATGGCAATCATAATGCCTCCCAATTTTGAGGTGGAGGCAAAAACAAGAGATGTGTATCATAGATGGAATGCAGGGTGGGTTTAAAGCAATGGGTATGGCCCAGATACACTGTCTGATCATTAAACAGTCAGATTTTTATAAATTATTCTTAGATATCAAACAAGCATGGAAAACAAAATACTGGTGATGGTACTAGCCATGTAAAAGGTAGTACTTTCTAGTCTGTGAAGTTGTAAGTACCGAGTATGTTGTTTCATTATTGTATCTATGTAAGCTTATAATCATGTGACCAGTGTCAAGATGAGAGCTCTTCATTCCATGCAGGGTAGAACTCCTGCATGACTCACGAGGCTGGCTAAGCTGTCCAAATGGCTGCCGGTCAAACTGAGGAGGGGTCAGACCAGGGGGATTTTCCCTCTAGGTACCCCTCACAAATTTGGCAAGAATTAGACTAATAAGCCCTAAAATTGCATTCCACACGGCAGACCAGAAAATGAGATATCATGAAAGGAAAGAGCCGAAACAATGCAGCTAGTTAGGGGGACAAAATGCATGAGGCATTTGATTGGCAAGTGCCATGACATCGATTGGAATTTTAAAATAGTTCCAAGTGAATCCCTGAGTGCAGATTCGAAGACACTCCCCTCCCGGGCAGGCTAGGCAATGTCACTAATCATGGCTGTGAATAAAATGTGTCACACAAAAATCAATGCTATGCCACAGCATATGCTTAGAGCTTTGCGCTTTGCTTCTTACTTCACATTTACATATGCCTGTTAATTTGATTTATGCTGTGGGCATTTAAGAGAATGTTTTTGGCAACCAGGCAAAGGAACAGGGTATGGGGATACAGTACTGGGGGACAAAGCATTGCCATCAAAAAATTTGAAAATCAAATCAAATATTATAGCTGATGGTTATTCTAGCGTGAAGATGATTTACTTTTAGTCTCCTAAATTCGCAGCTAAGAAATTGAACTGATACATTGACATATTGCCATACATTCAATCATCCTAGCATTTTTTTTTTTTTTTTTTTTTTGCGAAGTTTTCTTATCAAAGGATTAAAGCCATTTCACAGGTGAATATTACTCTGGGAAATAACCAGAACGTGACCATCACCATCATATCAAATCCTATTCTCTACTCGCATTACCATGTGAAAGAACAGACATAATACATACACTGAATGAAGACAAAACAATTCTTTCTTCTCATATCCATGCTACTAGTTTAGAGAATACATGACTTAGACTTTCCGTTCCACAAAGATATCGCCAGTCAAACTGTGCATCACTGAACAAACAATTTTCTTGCAAAGAAAGTGAGTTAAGATTGTGAGGACATCTGCATTTTTGCACAAGAGTGGATACTGTAAAATCAGCCCACTGCCTTTTTCTGCAATATGAAATTTTCGCAAATTGCCATGGGCATTCAATGCATACTGTGTAGACAAGAACTTTCGCGTGCATTCTGATTTTGCGAATCTTGGCTCTCACAAAATTCTAGAAAGTAAAATGCATGCCAAAATTTTGGGTTTTAGAGTATAAAAGATATGTCACCTTTGACAACAATTGCAATTTGTACTTGCAAGCATGAGTATTTGATATGGATGATAAGATAGGTCAATGCTCCTTGGATGTGATCAAATAGATGACCAAGGAAATTGTTCCTGTGAATAAAATGTACTTATTAGAAAGTCTTTTTACTGCAGTCACTACAAGTTCACCTGTCAGGTCATCGCACTTCTGTGTTTGGTGACTGTATGCATTGTAGCACAAGAACTCAATACCTTTACAGTTTGAAGAAATAGAGTTCATTTAGTGATGTAAAAATAATATTTGCTTTATTTTTGTTTCCATTACCAAATCTTGTCTCTCCCCTTCTATAAATCGTCTGTTGAGAATGAGAAGGGCGTTAAGTTGTCTTGAACACTATGGGTTTTGTGACAACTTAACGCCCTTATCATTCTCAGCCGACGAAATATCTCTCTTTCTCTCTCTTTCTAGTTATCTATTTATTAATCCATCTATCAATCAATCCATCAATCCATTCATCTCATCTATCCATCTATCAGGAGCACCTGGTACTAGGTCTTTTATGACACAAGCAAACTGAGAAAAAAATGAGTGACTGGTTATTCTCCGATATGTGACATCACAAAAGTACAGTTCAATGTGCTGTCATTTAGTCAACATAATTTAAAGGAAAAAAAAAAAACTGCCATTCTCATACGTTGTCTTGGTCCGCCTCTTAATCAATCTGCTTCACTCCTACACTCCTAACCGGAGGGCCAAACCCCAAAAACTCGCTTATTTAACGAGTGAGTTGCACTCTCTCTACAAACTAAGTAGACCACGCTTATTTTCAAGATTTTATTGTAACAAACAACATTCCACTGGTCTACCTCAAAAAATTTGTTGCGAAAGCCTCCAAATCCAAGATGGCGTCCAAAATGGCCGCCATATTTACTGAATTTGTTATTTGAATGATAGAATTCGACAGAAACATCAGATTTCAACAAATGTGATGTCATATAAAAGAGAATAAAATTTTCTACAAGTTGATACCATTTTTGTGGGTTATTGTGATAACTGGATTGAGATTTTAAGGAAAAAACACTAATTTTTTGATATTTTTCTGAAAAAAGGAAAATCATGAAAATGCTTGATTCGGCATAAATCAGAGAATGACTGAAGGATTATCTTGAAACGTTTCAGGAATTTTGTTTGACATATAATTAATATTTGGAGAAAATTAGGGGTCAGTACCGCTTTTTGTTCAGGAGTAATAATGTTTCAAACTTGAAAACTCACGTTGTAAAAATGGGCACTTTAGTTGTGACAAGACATTGCTGGTCATAAAAAAAGTCTGCGCGCGTTAAGACTACTATACGCACCACTGGCACTGGCGCGTGTAGCAGTGCCAGTGGTGCGTGTAGTAGTCTTAGCAAACGCAGACTCTTGCATTGACAAACAAGCGTTTGTGCCTGCAAACTAACTTTCCATACCAAGTGGTAGCTTAGGTGACGCTGATCGCTATTATTTCAAAGTGGATTGTTCTGAAGCAGATGAGATGAAGCAAAAATTTCTTTCAAATAGAGGTAGAAGCTTGAAACAACCTGGCTTTAGAAAGTTTCTAACAAAATTTGGATCAATCACTCCAAAAAAAAAAAAAAAATCAAGATTGCAGGCCATCAAAGCTGACATAGTGTGTTTCGCCAGAGTAAATGTATCATTTCGATTTTGATATAATTTTGTCTGTTTTGCTTATATGGTTTGTTTATATGGTTTTTATATAAATTTGAAAATTGTAATGCTATTTCAAACCATCTTAGGTTTTTATGGAGACATTGTTCAGAATGCACCGTAAATATTTCTCTAAAAAGTAAAAAAAAAAAAAAAAAAAATTAAAAATGTTTACGAAAACCATGTAGAAATTAACATCTTTCCCATATAATCAATATTTGGAGAAAATTAGAGGTCAGTATTGTATTTGGTTCAGGAGTTGTAATGTCTCAAACTTGAAATCTCATTTTACATAATATCATGTTTTTACACGCATCTGTTTCCAAAGATGTCACAGAGGGTCAAATCCAAGTTTGTGCTTACTTTTCGAGTTCAACTCTCTCTATGAATATTAAGACCATACATAAAGTTACTAAGCGTACTAAGCAATGTTTCGTAAGTACACCTCAGTAGATTTGTTACAAAAACCTCCAAAGTACAGATACGGTCCAATAGGGTCGCCATTTTTATTGATTTAACATTTCTATTGATAGAGACATCGGATTGCAGAAACTTTGATGTCATTTGAAGGAGAGTATAAAAGCTTCCTAAAAGTTGATACCACTTTAGCTGTGTACTAGTATTGTGATGAATGGGGGGAGGGGGAGGAAATTCATATTTTTATATTGTTTTGAAGAAAGAATGAAATGTAAAAATGCATGATTTAGTATTTATCAAAGAAGAACCGAATAATTATTTTGAAACCTGCAATTGTGATTGAAATCTACTGAGAGGAGACATAATTCATATTTATGGAATTACAAGCAATATCATACACTGTTGACATGTTAATATCTAAAACTTGAAAAAAAAGATATATCTATGCATTATAAATTTTGCATACAATGTGTTTACATGGTCTCATGTATACATGGTCACATGTAATACTGTAATGGTCTATTGACTTATAAGTGCCTGCAAACTATCTTTTCATGCCAAGTGGACAGGTAGGTGACACTGGTCGCTATTACTGTAGCATTTCATGGTAGATTGTTCTGAGGCAGATAAGATTGAACATTGAACAAAAAGTATTTTCCAAAAAGAGATAGGAGCTTGGAATTTGGCACAAATTTTGCCAATGTGTCATATTTAGCGACAAAAATAGTATCAGCACAAAATTCAAGATGGCAGTAATTGATTGAGGTTGTCGTTCAAGGCATTATTTACCATAAGTGCACGTAAAACCAAAACCCACCTTTAGTTAATTCCTCAAACTAGTTCTAAACTGTGAGTTAGGGATAGAACAACTAATGTACAAACTTAAATCAGTATAATCATTGCAAATATTATTAGATATGCTAAATAGATCTGATAAGAACGGGGTTTTTTATACTTAGCTGTCAACAGTTATCATGGTTAATGGTTTCTTGTAAAGAAATGGTGATATCTTCGTATGATTTAGTCTTTATTTTAATTTTTATACATGGTAGAATGTTTTGTGATACAACCAACCTGCACATATAAATCGAATGTGATATCCCAATGGTAAACAATACATTATGTGTGTTGCGTCAAAGTTAAATCTCAACTTATGATTTAATATATTCTTTTAATCATCTTATATTGCTGTCTATTATATGTTTCTATACATCCGAACGATATTGTATAGTGTAAACCATATTGAGGGTCTTTTTTTTTTGGGGGGGGGTGGAACTCATTCCAGTGGAACTCATTTTGGGTAAGGCCCAATCTTTGATGAAAAAGAAATGCTTCTGTATCAAAGATATGCTTTTTTTTACTTGTATGCTACTCTGCTGTTGCAGAAACGTGAATAATGATGGTACTATGTGTAATAATGTCCGTAGATCCTTGTCCTTGAAAGCCCTTCTGATCCCCCCCCCCCCCGGAAAATCCGACATGGCGGCAATTTCTCAAATTTGCCTTTAAATATCTTGTGCGAAATCATTTTTCAGTATATTTTTCGAATAAAACTGTCCAAATGTATTTTTCGTGCTGTATATTCACATTTACAAATAAGCATGCTGAAACTGTATTTACTGTTATAAGATTTTTCTTACATTGTTTTTAGGCTGATTTCATGTTGGTTATAGTGTCACAATTATTGATCTGAACTTAGGCCATTTCATGCTTTCCCATAGTAGATATCAGAATCACTCGAGAGTGAAAATGTTCATTTTCATTCATTTTAGAGTGACCTCAGGGATCACTCGAAGAATGACGAGTGTTCCCTGAGGTCACTCTAAAATGAGTGAAAATGAACATTTTCATTCAAAATTCACTCCAATTTCACTCTAAATTCACTGTTTTCTGTTATTCACTCCTTCAAAAGTGAATACTTCCACTCGATTTTTTCTCTTTTTTGGAGAGTAGAATATCACTGGTCTTAAAAATGTCTCCATAAAAACCAAGACGGTTTGAAATAGCATTACAATGTTTGAAATATGTAAAAACATATAAATAGATAGTACAACAGACAAAATTTTATGGAAATCATGATAATACATTTAATTTGGCGCAATAAACTATGTCAACTTTGATGGCTGTCATCTTGATTTTTTTTTTTTTTTTTGTGGTTGATCTGAATTCTGCCTTAAAGGACAAGTCCACCTTCAGATACATAAAGATTGAGAGAATGCAGCAATATTAGTAGAACACATCAGTGAAAGTTTGACTTTACTTTTTAAATAAAGTGCACATTTCTTCGACTTGCAACTGACGTATGTTAATGGTAATATTATTCCCCTTGCCTTCTGAAAGAGAGAAGTCATGTGTTCTTATGTTATGCGAGAAAAATGGAAATATGTTGAATTTTCTTTATTCTTTCTTTATATCGTTGTACTCATGTGACATCACAAGCTATAGTAGTCTTTCCATCCAGCCATGACTAAGTAGAAACTTCAAAAATTCATAATTTTTTAACAGATTGTCTGATTTTGCTCAAACTCTCACTGATGTGTTCTACTAATATTGCTGCATTCACTCAACCCGCATGTCTATGAGGGAAAACTTGTCCTTTAAACTATCTATAACAAGATTGGTGCCAAGTTTCAAGCTACTACCTCTATTTGAAAAAAAAAATGCTTTATATCATTTGCTTCAGAACAATCTACTTTGAAATAATAGCGACCAGCGTCACCTGAGCTACCACTTGGTACGAAAAGTTAGTTTGCAGGCACAAACCCTTGTTTGTCAAAGCAAGAGTCTGCGTTTGTCAAGACTACTACACGCACCACTGGCACTGCTACACGCGCCAGTGCTAGTGGTGCGTGTAGTAGTCTTGACACGCGCAGATTTGTTTTATGACCAACAAGGTCTTGTCACAACTAAAGTGCCCATTTTTACAAAGTGAGTTTTCAAGTTTGAGACATTATTACTCCTGAACAAAAAGCGGTACTGACCCCTAATTTTCTCCAAATATTAATTATATGTCAAACAAAATTCCTGAAACGTTTCAAGATAATCCTTCAGTCATTTTCTGATTTATGCCGAATCAAGCATTTTCATGATTTTCCTTTTTTCAGAAAAATATCAAAAAATTAGTGTTTTTTCCTTAAAATCTCAATCCAGTTATCACAATAACCCACAAAAATGGTATCAACTTGTAGAAAATTTTATTCTCTTTCATATGACATCACATTTGTTGAAATCTGATGTTTCTGTCGAATTCTATCATTCAAATAACAAATTCAGTAAATATGGCGGCCATTTTGGACGCCATCTTGGATTTGGAGGCTTTCGCAACAAATTTTTTGAGGTAGACCAGTGGAATGTTGTTTGTTACAATAAAAACTTGAAAATAAGCATGGTCTACTTAGTTTGTAGAGAGAGTGCAACTCGACCTCTGTTTTAAGGTTTTGGCCCCCCGGTTATCCATCATAACTGTATTTATTTTATATAAAAACCTTCCAATGCCTCTGGGCTCTACCACCCATCTCCTGCCATCCCCCCCCCCCCCCCCCCCGCTCCCCAACAAAAAGAAAAAGAAAAGAAAGGGGTGGGAGTTGATTCAGAGGCCCTGTACAAAGAAAGGGCAGTTTAGAGGAAAGAGGCATGACAAAGTGCCTTGGAGAATTGAGCCAAACTAATCTGTTTGGAAAATTGAATGCCAAGCACTGTGTGATAGATGCATTCCAGGCATCAGTGTGAGGAGGCGAGACACGCTGGAGTGGAGGCATTACTTATGTGGGGTGGGGGGACAGATGGACGGGCACACCGCATCTAGTGTGGTTGTTACGGCGATGCTCCTGTGGTCTGCACATCACCATCACCATCATCACCATGGCATGCACCTCTGCTTTCTCTTTTCCCATCTTGATTTGTATTATAATGTTTGTTTTCCGCATCGGTAGCTGGAGAAATTATATGGCCCTTTCAAACCATTACTCACATGTGAGTGAATAGATTACGCTGACTGTTTCAGGGGATGACAAAATCCTGCACACAACACTATGCATGACAGCACACATACAAACACATGGCATGCAATAGAGTAGGACATTCTTGGAAACAGTAACTGTGACATTGGATGCTCTGGGATCTAGATGAAGGTCTGCCTTGCCCACCATCTTCCCTCTCACAACCCAGCTGGAGAATGAGAATGTGAAGAGTTTATACTCACAGTTCTGCTAAGAATGGACTGTCCCACCAATCTGTGCATCACTAACAGGCAGGCAATGAATTGAGATATCACCAACGTGTAGCTAAGGTTGCTCAAGTGGCCCTCCCAACACAACATCCCATGATTTGGAACAGTCCCAGGAACGGAAAAACTCCGGCCAAAATTCACAACGTCTCGACAACAGCCGTCTCGGGGTGCTCTACAAGAAGACGTTGACGGGGAAGAAAGAGGTACTCACACGTTTTATGGCCCGCTACGCAGCAGCAACCAGCTTGTATATGTGTCACTATGCACAATGAGCAAGCAGACGTCTCCACGCCACAACACACAGTGATGCGGCGAGTGCACACAGCGTCTCAATGCACAGTCAAGTACACACAGGACAGGCTAACATTCCTGGTCTCTTCTCTCCCCGTCTCTCTCCCTCTCTTTCCCTCTCTCTCACTGCCTCCGACTCGCTCCGTCCGTCCCTTTCACTCTCTCCCTCTTCCTACCTCCTCAAGTGAATGTATGATCAGTGAAGACTACCTCGTACTGACACGGCATTACGGGGGTGCACTCGTTAGCGGATGCGACCGTCTTTACTCGATGCTGACTCCAGTGTGAGGGTTGCCTGACCGGGCCGAGTGTGTATATGAGTCTGACCGGTCATTCTGGGCTTGTCCATCATCCTCACACAACATCCCATCACTCTCACCCCATGGGCTCATACATTTACAAAATGATAGCTTCAATGTTACACTGGTGATCTACAACCAATAGTCTCAAAAAGCATTCACTTGACATAAGCAATTGCATGCAGGCACCCACACCGACACACACACTATATGGCTTCTGTTTTATTGTCTTTTCTGCATTTTCATCCATGAATATGTATGAGCAAAGCACCAAGGGAGATTTACAATGCTCAAATCAAAATATATGGATATCACTCTATGGCTTCTGTTTTATTGTCTTTCTGCATTTTCACCCATGAATATGTATGAGCAAAGCACCAAGGGAGACTTACAGTGCTCAGATTAAAATATATGCATATTATGATATAACATATCATAAACATTTGTGTATAATATATCTATACACATAACGAACTGTTAGTCATATTGTAATATTCTCACAAGGGTAGGAGCAATGAAACAATATAATCTGAAAATGAAAAATATAGTAATAACCTAAACAGCACAGAAGGAAATCTAGAGAAAACAAAAATCGCTCATCTTTCATTTTCATCAGCGAGGTGGAATTTTAATAATTTAGCTCTGTCAAGACCTACAGTCCTGATGACTGTGTCACCTGTCAAGTAAACACACCAAGTTCAGACTACCAGTAGTCATCTACCAGAGGATTAATATCATTCTCAAGTTTGGATTACATGCTCATTTTTCATTCTAATTGACACACCCACCCCCCTTTTTGTCATCTCTTGTCCTATTCTCATCAACTGGGGGAGAGCTGTGCTCAATATCTTGCCTGTATATCAATCTCTGCCGCTATAGTGCCCCCCTCATCCAACCTGTCTTTCCCCGGTCTGCCAGTTTACAGCCCTCCACTGTGGGGAATGTGTTATTTCAGCTTTAGCAGAAAACATTGATTTCGCCTGCAGGTTGCTAATCTAGATTGCATGGTAATCACAGTATTGGCATCCCGTCGCAGAGGTGGTCAATAAGTCCGATAATGAGAACAAAAATAGAATAATCCTAAACTACCTCACATCTTTTTTTTTTTTCTGTCTCTCTCTATCTCACTCTCTTTTTTCTGCAATACTATATCTCAAGAACCCTAAATCCACTGCCTCATTCTATTCCTTTCTGGTGCATTAGTGAGATGTTTTTCTGGTTTATCGGATTACTGCATTTCAATATCACGCAGCTCACAGGCCAATTTGCAAGGAAGAAAGCTCTTGTCACTCGGGGGATTTGAGATAAATTTGAACAGCCTGAAAAGAGTCTAAGTCTTCTGCACAAAAGCCATGCTGACCCAGCTGCAGCCTGACAGTAGTCTCAATTCAAGGCATCAAATCACAAGCTAGATTGATAAAATCAGAGGATAAAATGAAAAGAAAAAAAAATAAAAAGACAATGGATGGATTTAGGTACATGAATATTACATGACTTTCATCAATTTTTAATACAATAAATTCAAAGGCTATTACTTATCCTGTGCCCTGAAAACAAGCTAGACATGCACAACAGAACTTGATGTATTTGCGGCATGAGGAATTTGTCACCTTTTTAGCTTCATGGCCCAGAAGTTTCAAGGTTCTTCAGTCTGTCAGGTATGTGTCCTTTGAGTGTGAATATATAAGTGTGTGTGTGAGGGGGCATTCCAGTGAGTGAAGAAAATAAACAATGATACCATGAATTCACCCTAATTTAGGACTTCTTTTGAAGTCGTTCAGATTCATCATTTCATCAGATGAGAAGAAAAAAAGACTGTGGAACACATCTCTACCTTCATTCTCATATACACATAGCATTCATGCTAATAATTACATCACAAATTTCAAAAAAGAGAGCTCATGGCAAATACACAAAGGCAGAGGAATGAGAGTGCTACATCACACGAGAGCACTGCCTTCAAGGGTATTAGAAGATTCAGATATTCATTTCCTTGCAGATCTCAAGACTTGTGATTCAATTAACTTATTTCTCTCATGTAACTTTCCTTATTTGTAATCTGGTTTGCATGCACTGCTTGTAGCGAAGCCTATGTGAGGAAAGTCACAGAAAAGACCTCTGACTGCATGTATGCAATGTGATGATATCAGTAAACTGGTCAATTATGCTACAAATAAACAAATAGAATACATGTGTAACTTTTGTTACGATATTGCATTGGCAGGAATAAGCAAGAGACTGGTTTACTAATATATTCACATCCTATGTAGATCTACACCTTTATGACAACAAATGTTAGAAAAAAATCAGAAGAGCTTCTTTGAATCTTGCCAAACATTGTAACAACTACAAGGAGCTATACTCAAAACGGACTCCAGACGCAGAAATGTACTGGATATTTAGGCCTACAGCTAAATGAACAGTTCATATTCCTTAAAATTCTAATGCATATACCTGAAGTGGTGTAATGCAAAAAAAGAAATCGAGTAAACATGCCTTATCATGTAATTCAGACTTTTATTCCTGTAATCTCAACAAAGACTGATGCAAAGCAAAACAACATAAGGATGTGATGGAAGAAAATACAAGAGATAGTCCTCTGGCTTGTTGTTTCTCAAAGGCTTGTTTGTACTTTTGAAAAACAGCAGCCTGAATGCTATGCTGCGACTCTGACCCGAGAATAAAAACAATACCACGTGACAACTGATCCCACACGAGTAGGGGGGAGGGGTTCCTCCGAGGGGAGGGGTTTCACGATTGTTTCGCTTTATCCATCTGAACTGAGGAGGAGATCCCCATCATGGAATTCTGGAGGAGTAATATCAACAAGTCTACCTGAACTTCTGTAGGTGGGAAGGGAAGAGAGCCAGTTTTGAAAGGGTTGCAGAGGAACGGGGTCACTTCAATACAAATCAAATCTCACCATTCCTCCCTCCATACATTGCTCCCAGCTCCCCCCTTGAATCCCCAAAGAATGTGCGAATTATTAACCCAATCCCATGGTTCTCACCCTTGACCCACCCCACTGACGGGACGGGGCGGGGCGCACCCAGGTGCGAACCTTACAAAGACCGGTGATAATACTGTGGCAGACGCCTAGAGAAACTGTGACAAATGGAGTGGGGAAAATGGCGGGGATAAAGCATGACTGGAATTTAGGGTGGGGCTGTGGAAAGTTGACCTCGGTTGAACTTACCATGAAAGCTGAGCCTGAAGAGAGCAGTTTGCACCATGGCCAGGGATACTGGAATGCCTCAGTCTACCTGAATGCTATTTGCTATCAAGCCAGGTGCTTCATTCTTGTTTCTCCTTTTCCCAGCTCCAGGTATCAGGATAATTATCAATCCTAATCATACATTGATCTCTGAGCAAACTCTGGAAAGTACATACAATGATTTATTCATAGCACAGGCTGTTTCTGGCCCAAAAAAAGCCCCAAAGATGACCCTTTTACGTCACTGCCTTGTAGTAATGCCCTTTCTGTTGGTGGAACTTGTCTAGCATACATTATTAGCAAACATAGTATGCTTCAGGCAAACCTCTAGAAAGCTTTGTGACTGGTGCAGAATACCTTCATGAAGGAAGTACTGGAAAATTCATTACTAGCATGGTAGTTGCTTTTTAGAATAATGTAGATCATATCAGTAATCTCAAACACAAAACCCATGTGAAATGTGTATTATAACTCCTTGGTACTGACATTCTAACAGTGACATAGGAATCTCTGGCTACGAAGTGCTGAGACAGTTTTTGCCAGATAAAAGAACATGGCCAATAAATTTAATTATTTGGCCCTGTAGAGGCACCTGTTTACAGCAAGAAGGTAACCTAACCCGCTGAAGATGGGCTGATTTTGCTACAACACGCATTTCCCACAGAAAAATGCCCGAGTATATTCAGAACTCGTCCTCAACAGGTTAACACCCTAATCTACAATCTAAAAACATCAAAGACACAGACATGCACACAAAAAACAAGAAAAACATATGAAGAAGAGCCTACGTCATCAAAATTCATACACCATTAACTCCCTTCTGATTTTGAAATGATAACATATCAAGTATTTCCGATATATACTCTGCCACGCACATTGCGAAACATCACTTTACTTCTTAATGTTTTGTCGGCATTGGACAGAATATGCACGATAATGGGGTCTTCGTCATGTTTGCTTAGCATCCAATCTTCCCAGAGACAGCATGGAAGCCCCCCCCCCCCCCATTTCACATACACAAGATTATAATCAACATTACCAGATGGCATCGAGTGCTCATAACAACTCATTGCTTTGTCATTACAACAGAACAAATGTCGATGGAGAAAAGGGCACTACAACTTTACGTCACAAAAGTAATGTTTGATGAGCCCTTGCATCCACTGGAAAAAGTACTATATAAATATCAACTCTCATTACTATCATAAGAGCATTAGTGAATTTCAAGATGTGGCCATGCAGTGTTTACAACTGTATATTGAATACAGAGACTAGCTGTCCTCACTGTGATTGTCATTCAATTATAGGTCAAGGAGGGCGGGAACGCATGTCTGGAGATCCATGGTTGGTATCTTTGCTCTCTTTACTGGATCTTCATTGGCTGAGAAGATAGACACTCCCTAATATAAATCTCCTCCAATCGTGGTCCTATAGCTTTCTAAAATTGTAATCTCATGACAGGGGCTAGGTTCCTTGACCTTGAAATATCTCAAACTTGGAGTGACAGGCTTTATTGTTTCCACTCATGCTTCAAATTCATATCTTTAGGCTCATTCTGACTGCAGCATACCATGTACAATGACTTCAGAATTTGTTTAACTTTGACCCTTTTCCACTAGTATCATAAAGAAAATCAAGACTGTTGTTAGTGCACTTCACAAAACTGCTCTTTTGTTTTTCCACCATAATACCCAGGAGCTCTTGTCATGTCACACTGCATTCTTCTAAGCAGTAGTGTTGTGTACTATATAGCATCAATGGCTAGCTGGAAACTTACAAATTAAATGTCACTTTTGGTCACAGGAAGTAAAGCAGAAATACGGTGCAGAAAAGAAGTTGGGGACACAAATTTGCTAGTTTTCTGAGGTGAACGTTCTCATGGAATGCTTGTTTGACAACTTGAGCCATAAAGTCTGTAGTTTCCTAGAACTGCAATATTTGACTGCAAGTGTAAACAAGCTTCACAGTCAAGCTTCAAGCAAGCTTCAAACAAGTTTCATCATGAAGTAAATGACCCTCTGAAATTGCACAAGGTTTGATCCATTTTGCCATCATTTACTATTCATTTCATGAGACTCAAGTATGTCATCAGAAACCATCAGATATACTGAATCCTCACTTTTTTGCATCAGTTTATTTCAGAAGGCTACCATCTCAACCTTGTAAAGAATCGCATTACCTAACAATGTCAAGCAACAAGTGACCATGACTGATATCTTCAAGATGGTCTCCATGACGACTGATATCGGACTCCAAGATAGCCAACTCATTTATTTTTGCAAGACAAATGAAATAGGTTTCAGTTTCAATTCCCACTACTGCACAAAAGAGAACACGCATGGACACTATACATTTCAATTATGTTAATGAAAAACATATTTCATCTTCTTCAAATATCTTTTCAAAATACATTTCCCCAACAGCCATCATTATCTGATTTCCAAGAAGTTTCAGTCAGCTTCTAAAACTGAAAAAAAAATCATAATTCACAAAAAATGTTATCTTTGTTAATTTTATTAAACATCAAGATAATTTCAAAAACCTATATTAATAACAAAATCTCCCTTATTACACTACGGAATTCATCAAAGAGTAGATGGTTTCTTTCTACTTTCATGCACTTTAGCTGTAATATGGAAAGAGACATGAGCAGTTTGTCACACAGTTGTAAAAAAAAAATAATAATAATGATACACTTAGGTTCCAGGTCAAAGCGTCAAGGGAGAAAGAGGCGTCTTTTCAAGAGTTAAAGGACAAGTGCAACTTCATTAACATAAGGATTGAGTAGAACACATCATTGAAAGTTTGAGGAAAATCGGACAACCCATTCAATAGTTATGAATTTTTGAAGTTTTTGTGCAGTTACCGCTGGATGAGAAGACTACTGCGGTGTATGATGTCACATGCGTACAACAGCATAAGGAAAATATAAAGAGAATTTCACAAAATTTTATCTATTAAAAAAAGTACACATTACCTTGACTCGTTACTGACATATGTTATGGGTAATATTATTCCCATTGCCTTTAGAAAGAGGCAAGTCAAGTGCTCTTTTATCATGTGAAAAAAGTGAAAATATGTTGAATTTTCTTTACATTTTCTTTATACTGTTGTACTCATATTACATCACGAGCCTTAGTAGTCTCCTCAACCAGAAGTTCCAACACAAAAATTTTAAAAATTCATAACTTTTGCATCGATTGTCCAATTTTCCTCAAACTTTCACAGATGTGTTCTACTAATATTGCTGCATTCTCTCAATCCTTATGTTAATGAAGGTGAACTGTCTTAACCCTACTGTGGCTAGAGGTAGGACCATAATGTGCATAGAACACTGTAAACTTTGAGACAGTAGCCGTGAGGAGGTTAAATGGAAGCTTGATGGTCAATGACAGATGCAAGCCTGCTGCTTGTCTGCTGCCCTCATACACCTGTCTCATCTCCTCTGACTGGCTTTGACACAGTGCACACTGGAGGCAACAGTTCATACCAATATTCCCTAAACAAAGCTAATCACAATGAAATCTGCTTCACATTTTTCTATGCAAACAATGCAGAAATTCAGTGTGTTTTGAGGGACTTTTAAACTTACATAATCATGACACCAAGAACACTCGGTCTTCAGCTCTGTAACACTGCTTTGACATTAATATCGGCCATAGACACTTGTAATTTGCATGAAGGAATTAGTGTCAGCAGAAATTATAGGTCACATGCAAGTTTCATAAATGACTTGTGAGCACAGTGCCATTCTTGCTCTTCTACTAAAGTTCTTAACATCTATAATACCACCAGGCGAAGCATCAATGAAATTCAAAAAGAAGTACTTTGTTAACTCCAACTTTTGAGGTGTGGACATAATGCTTAATTTCAAACATGGCTACAAAGCAGGTATGTCTTTGATTAAAATCCCAGACCTTCCACATATTCTACACATAAATTAAGCTATTCATGTATCTATAAAGTTCATTATGTATATCATTGTGCAGAGTATGCCTTTCATTCTGTATCATATATGTGTGTGTATTTGCTTTTACTCCATGGTTAATACAATGCAAAATGACAGTGAGCAAATACAACTTATATACACCATTTCAAAATTTGTACGACCATATTGTGCAATGACCTGAAATTGTTAATTTTCTGACAATAAGCAATATTGTGCATTTGTTAACTTCAAACCAATTTTTGTAAATTAAATATTTTCTACTTGGTTCAGGTCAAGGGTAATAATGATCATGGTCCTATTATTTACAAATTAACGCAAACTTCACAAGCTCTCAATCACCAATTTCAATCTTAGTTCCTCTGAAATGAATCAATAGCGTATCACTCTTTCTGCCATCAGTCAACAAAGATATTCAAAACCACGTCCTTTTCTTAAAATGACTAAATTTGCAGAGTGAAACACAATGATTGGTCCATTAAACCTGAGGGAATTACCTCATGGAGCGCCAATTTCATACAGAAGATGCATAGGAGCAGAAAATATGATGTGGGTCAGAGCGATTGATAATGTATCAATAGCCATAATCAGGGTAGGATTTGTATGCCCTTCACTGCAGACAAGCTCATACACTCAAACAACCAGATAATGAAATCTAATACCAGTGTATTGCACAGGTTTCACACTTAAAAAAAAGAAACTGTTATTAATCCCATTTCTGAAAAGCATATTTAGAATTATGATGTACCTAAACACTGAAATGCATCCCCATATTGGCAGCTTACTTAAATATGAAAAAAAGATATATTATTGGACAAATATGACTATAGAAACATGAGGGGAAGAAACATATGATTTATATGACTTCTTCGCCAATGTGAAAGGGCTCTCAATCTCAGATAAAGCATACAACATACACCTAATGATCTCTCTGCTGCTTAGAGCAGTAACATACCCCCCCCCCCCCCGAAATCAAGTTTTGTACAAGGGTAAAACAACAGCATAAATTAATGCTGTAAGTCATGATAACAGAACACAATCATGAGGAATAAAAAATTGTCTCAACTGCAATACTTTCAGAAAGACATCTGTAGTACTTGATATGGTACATGGGATGGTACAAGTAAAATTTAATAGTGCAAGGGTGTGGTGGTATATTTGGGCATAGTGGTGATGCCATACAAAATTGTCAGGAAGAGGTTTTTTTTTTCGGGGGGGGGGGGTGTAAAAACAGATTTCTCTGTCACTGTATGATGGCTAGAACAGCTTTGTAAATTCTTTTGATTTGACAAGAAATAAAAGAGCAAGAAAATAAAGGTTATTCTATCACTCAAACACTCATATACACACACACTCTCTCTCACATAAACACACACAGACACACCCTCTTTCTCACGCACACATAAACACACACACAATCTCTGATACACATGCAGAGCATCCTTGACAATTTACATTCAGAGCGAGGAAAACATGATGTAACACCAGCCACAGATGATGGATGAGTAGCTCAGAGAAGGAGCATCTTTTGGCCATTATGTATGCAGACACAAAGCATAAGTTACAGGCTCCAACCCTGATCCCTATTCAGCGCGAATTCACAGAACTTGCAGAAACTCATAATATCCTACAGAGATGATGTCATATGAGAGTCCGCAATTTTTTTCCCCCACATATACTCGAGGCAGATTTTACAAAAAAAAAGGTAATGCACAAACATTACACACACAGCAGTCTAATTGAAGGAAAGCTGAGTACTTTTTTTTTCCCCCTGGTTCCTTCACAGCATTGTCTCTTTCACAGCAAGCAATCAAGATGCAAATGTGACGTGTTTAACAGGCCCTTGTCCAAAAGACTTCAATTAGCCAGGTCGATGTGATATCAATAAACTCCATCACGTGCTTGAAATCTCGCAAACTCTCTCCATCAATGTCAACCTTGACGATAACCCCTGAGAATGTAGCATCCAAAAATGCTACAGTAAACACGGCACAATCGTTAGTCTAACATGGCCTAGCCTTTCCAAACTGCTCTGGGCTTCGAGCACGCTGGGAAAGTGGCAAATAAAAGTAGATAATTCCATTAAGAAGGGGAAATGACAGTGTGTTCTCAGTTTTTCCCATGACAGTCAACACTGCAGTTGTTTTCATTCTGTGTGAGTGTTATGTGTATCACAGACATTACATGGGGTTAAAAGGTAGTGTAAAAAAAAAATTATAATGATGATACCCTCTCCATGAACAAAGCTAATCTTTGTAATGGTATTGGAAGAACAGTTTGGCACATGCTATTGATCTTAATATATTTCCTTCCTAGTCCTTGTTTTGTTTGTTAGTTGTTTTGGTTTTTAGATTCATCAGTTTGAAAGAAATATCTTTTGCAACATGAAATGAAATTATAGAGGGGAGATATAATACATGGGTCTCTTAATACCACACTATATCAATGTCACGTCCCTAATCCCAGACTTTTAGCTCATGTGCTATGTGAAACTCTTAAATGTCAATCCTAATTTCATGTCCTGATCAAATTTCATTGAATGATTCCCAAAAATCCAAAACTGTGACAGAAACCTCAGCCTTCTCTTCATCACTCGTACAAAATGTATTATTTTATATATGTCAATGAAACAGTTTACACAGATACTGAAGCTCTACCTCAACTTCATTGTCACAAAGCAGTGGCATTTAAAGATTTGAACACTTCATACATTTGTCCATCCAAGATCTTACACTAGAAAAATATGTGTCCAATCAAGATCTTAAGCAAAGTAGATAAAACAAACTGTTCTATAACATTTTAGCAAGTTTGAATAGTTTAGTGAAATATACACATATATTTCAAGATATCTACGATTAATGTTATCCCTTTTCCTCTTCATTTCACTTCTTTCGAGTCAGAAACTTTCCACTACAATGGCAAAAAGCCAACGTGACTGATGGCGTTAGGCAAGGTGAATAAACACAAAATATTCCTATAGTGGAGCACCACAATTTGTGTGCATCTTACCCAAGATTTCAGGAAAAGAGAAAACTAAGAATTGGGAGCCAGTGATAAGAAGATGGGTTCTGCCATCATTTCAGAAATATGAACAATGATAAATTTGCATATCACTGCTTAAAGTTGTTGATGTGACATCTACAGCTTTCTTGATATGCAGCTATGATAGTTGACTCACTGGATGAGGTACAAATTATACCAAATTTGGTATTTGAGGGAGGACAATTTATCAACAACTCTGCTGGACATTTTTTATCATTATTATAAAACGCACCATTGCAATTCTGTCTTCATACACGCCTCAGCAATGAGCAGTGCTGTAAAATTGCGACCATTGTCAATATCTACATTGTACTTTTTGAAGAATCGCTAAATGGTGACACATGATTAAGGATTTAATTTACCCAAGAATCTAGCTTCGGTTACTTGACGCTACCTCCTCTTGGATATTGTTGTTGTTTTGTCTTCCTCACTAACAGATGTCCTTGCAAATTTGAAGGCCTCTAAAATTTGGTACTGGAATGTAGCTATTTGCATCTTTTTTCCCCCGTGCTTGCATGATGCGCATACATTGACTCGAGTCTGTGAAATGCAATCTAAATTTCATATGTTCCGAGTCCAGCGTGTATCCATGATGGGAAATCAGAAAAGCGTTGCCGTGTATCACCAGCCATAGGGATCACTCCCCATGTATAGAGTTACTCAACAGTGGGATGATGTCTCCTGTAATATTGATCTGTAGTCTTTTCCCCCTCTTATCTTGGCAGCTTACAAGACTTCCAGCCAGGATTTTTCCACAAAGAGAGGAGGATGCTTCTTTTTTCTCTCCTCGAGACGCGTCATCTCGTGGGCAACAGGGCCAACATCATCATCTTATTCTCTATCTTTAATGACATGCCTTTCAATTATCCACAAACTCGCCTAGTCGATCTCCTTGGGGTTTTATAGCACCTTACAATTCTGTTTGCCTTCAGTATTCTTCTAGTTCTTCACTTCTTTAATTCGCCATTACCTTTCTTTATCATCCACTCAACAAAAACGTATGGTGCTTACTGCACGTCGTAAAGCGTTTGATTATCACAACTCGCACACATTAAAGTGGATGCCATGAAGCTTTTGATTATCCAAACTACAAACCAATCAATATCCGCAGCAGCTGTGTTCCTCACCACTACACGCTATCTTCCTTCAGCGTTTTAAGAGCTTTCCCTGCTGTTTTATCTCAAATACCAACTTTTCGGGGGTAGAAAGAATCAATAGATTTCTGACATTCTCGGGAGCGTATAAAACCACTATGTTAACTCTCTTTCTCACCTCCGTTTTGCTTGAAGCTTCAATCCACTTCACCACCATCACTTCTCTTATCATATGCTGATCATATTGCCATTCAAAGGGTTGTGCGAAGTACAACCAGCTTGGCTCACATAAACCACCAAATTTCCCCCCAAATTGCTCGACCAGACACATGTGGCTTTGACAAATTAGTTCTTCTCTTACTTTCACTGTTTCAAGGATTATAGTTCCATTTAAGCAATGTGAACAACAACCTTACCTCATTTGCTCATTCTCACCTCAATCAAGAATGTAATGTGGTAGAGATTGTTGTTTGTAAAAACTCACATACATACACCTGCCACTTGCTTGAAGGCTGCACCACTTTTGCTCACATCTTCCTACGTCCTTGGCTGTAGCAATTATTTACATATTGATAGACATCATCTGTGTCATTACGGGCATTCATGATGGCGGTGAAATACCGCAGTATTAAATGTGGTCATTAGTAAAGTGAATGAAAATATACCACAAAGTACACCACAAAGCACATCCCAAAATGCCATGGTATTTAGGGAGGTAATTCAAACTTCGCATGAGATAAGCACGCGAGCTTTGAGTGTGAATCGTGCTGCAAAATACCACCTATTCCTACACCGGTGTATTCTCACCTGACCTGACATACTTTTTCCCGTGGGAGATATGCCCATGCGCAGTGCTTACTAAAAATACCATGGTGTTTCACGACTGAGAACAGTGCTTAGTGATCAGATCTACCACATTTTCTATTACAACAGTATTTTGCCAATGAGACTGGTGCGAACATATTGCCATGGTATTTAATCCCATGGTAATTCAAATGTAAAGTCACCTATTAATGCCTCCAGAAGTGCACCAAATTTGCTGCCATTATAATGCCTTGTGTCATTCTGAGCTCTGGGGGATGTTTCATAAAGCTGTTCTTAAAGTTATGAGCAACTTACGAGCGACTGGTGATCAGTTGTGATGTGCTATACTTATCAGAATTTCAATAATTCAGCATAAGAAATGATCACCAGTCACTCGTAAGTTGTTCGTAACTTTAGGAACAGCTTTATGAAACACCGCCTGGAGAGGAAAGTGGCTGAGACAGGTAAGGAACATAATAACACCCAGACTGGGGTGCTGCTCATCACCTGTCCACACCCCCTTGACACAGATAAAGTGGGGGGAAGGCTGAAGACCTCACCTTATTTCCTTCCTGGAGGAGCGCTCTTCAGTTCCACAGACTGGGCATGGACATCTGCCTTGGTGACAATGGCACTGACTCGACCGGAGCCAAGCCTTGATTCTCAGTGGTCATCAAGTTGGGGCAAATTTCCTGCCGGGGGTGAGAAGACAAAGAGAATTTTAGGGAGTCACCTTAATAGGATGGAGGTAATTTTGGATGAAGATCCCTCAAGAGGGAATTGTTGAAGAACATCACAAGTAATACAAAAGAGCAGAGACATTACCAGCCACTGCAGGATGGCTACTCTATGGATATAATACCAACCTTCAAAGTTAGCTGCCCCTGTAGGTACCTATACCAAGCCACATGGAAGTTCTTTAACGCAAATAGATTCATACTAGATGAGAAAGGACTGCATGTCACACGTCGAAATATTGAGCTCTTAATCATATTTTAGGTGTGGAATAAGATGAGATTTCATAGGCATGCATGGATAAGTTATTCCTTACGTAGAAGAAATGGATGCATGAATAATGTGAGTGTATGCACTGCATGTTTACATTGAGAGTGGCCGACAACAGCTTCCACCAATTATCACTTACAGTGCTGTGCTTTCTGTATTTCAACCCCCCCCCCCCCCCCAACTTCCAGCAAGTGTCATATGTATCAGAAGGAGCTCCCTGGTGGCCGCAATCAGATGAACAGTCCACTGTGCATGCAAGGGATCCACTGACATCTCCTAGGCTCACTCTCCCCTTCTCTCTCCCTTGCTTTCGCTCCCTCCCTCCCTCTCTCTCATTCGACCAGGACTTGCCGACTTTATGCTGCTCACGTCTTGCTGTGAGGAGTGTGATACGGGATGGTAAGACACAGGAGGAGCAGCAAACACGCCTGCATTATTTATCTTTCTCCGCTGGCGGGCGGCTGTACCTCCAACAGAGTCTTCATGGGAAAGATAGGGAACTAGTCTTCATTTTCCATAGACATTTCTTCTTTAGTTGGGACCTTCTTTGCTGCAGCAAGAAATTGTTTTCTTCACCCTCTCCTTCTCCATGCCTTATGTCATTTTCATTCACCCCAATTCTTCAATCTCTCCTTCTCTCAATCTCCCTCTCTCCTCTCTCTCTCTCTCTCAATCTTCCTTGTCTTAAATGTTCATATCCATTATTTCAACATTCGAATTATTATCAGGCTCGATGTGGTAGTTATCTAATTCTACCACTACTGCATTCACATTGGCCGCAAGTCGAGCACCGATTCTGGAGCTCATGCACAACTTTAAATCTACGACTTGTGCACGATGGCTGTTGATGTGAACACTTGCATCACATATAGATATAAGATGGTATGGTCGCAAGTCAATGGATTTGGAGGATATTTGTAGCACTTAAAGAAATACACTGTGTAAAAAGATTTTGGAAAGAATGCTTTCCTTGCAACATAACAAATGGCCATAGAATCAATGAGCAAAGAAAATGGCTGCCGCTTTTCATCTGCATATTCAAAGAAACTTAATAGCAAATTATAACGAAGAGCCTTGAGAGAAGATTACACCATTTTTTGAAATGATAAAGATTCCAAGTCTTGGGTCATTTTCAAAAAATGATTAGTGACAGCAGAAACTAATGACAAAAGAGCATCTATGTACAAACACTGAGAATATCGAAAGAAATTTTCTTCTTTTACCTCAGATATCAATGATGGAAAAAAAATAAATAAAAAGGATTTCACATTTTGTAAGCCTGCCTCTGTCTTTTTTCTACTTGAATACAATCCCACTTACACCCTTACCACATAGTGATCTCTCTACTGACCTGAGCTGACTAACCCTAAAACTCTCAATGCTGGGAAAGCTAATATCAACTCTGACACTACTCATTAGGGCCCTTAATCAATGGCAAATTGAGTAGGAATTGTAGCATACTTTCTCTCATCTGAACATGTACACAACGATTTGACTCATCCCCTTCTTGTGCAGGGATACCTTAGACTGGTGCATTCAGGCCTGAGTGACCCAAGTTTGCCGAGAAGTCACGGTCAAACGGGAATGTAACTGCAGGCTCTGACGCGATAATCTTCAATGTGCTGACGGATCAAAAGGAAGGTTTGTGCAAATTTGAGCAGGACCATGCACATACAACTGATAAGGACTACAGATCATGTTGTATAGTTGTAACAGAAATGCAGACAAACTGACAGCAGCAGTGCTTGTACTGCTGAACTCCATCATCTAACTGTCTGCGGAAAGTTTTGAATCATTGTCAGTAGAATATACCTTTAAAAAGTGCTAGATCTGATATCTTTACCCTTAAATTAGATGTTTAACCCTCATAAATAGGTCTTTTTGGATGAATGTAGAATAATAAACCTGAAGAGCTGCCTTTCTTTCTCAGACATTCCAATGTCATTTAAGTTAAAGTAAATTTGTATCAAAAGAGCTGCATATGTATCAGTAGTTACATTCAAACAGTGATCTTTAAAGGGACTGTACAGTACTGGTTGAGGGGAGGATTCAGGTTTATAACATTCCTAGGTGAGATAATGAGAAACCTCTTATGAAATATGAAAGAGCATGTAATTTTAAAAAGGATTCCATGTTTATTTGATGAAAATTGGTTTTCAAATGGACGAGATATAAAAAAAAGTGATAATAATAAAAGGCAACAGGCCATGCCTTTTATTAGAATCTCTTTGTTTCACCTTGTTTTTAGATATTTCAGTCATTTCAAAACCAATATTCATCAAATAAATTTTTGATTCCACTAGAATTGTATGCTCTTTGACATCTTGTAGAGTGGTTTCTGAATATCTCGCAAAACATTGAGAAGCTAAATCCTCACCTCAACCAGAATCGTACAGTCCCTTTAACCTCTAGGATAAGCTTTATGGGGAGCCAAGTAAGGCAGGGTCTATTTCTTTATGAATGAAGTCATTTCGTAACGAAATCAAATGTGCAACACTTGGTGCCCCATAGAGGTTATCCTCGAGGTTAAAGATCACCATCTGAGCACAACTAGTTTCAGTCTTCATGGTCTATTGTACATTCCTCACAGACTATTGACACAGTGGGCTAGAAGTATCATGGCCTAAACTGTATGGACTCATTAATGGGAATGTACACAAAGGATAATTACTTAGCTAATTCATAAAGATGATTTGACAGTGTATGACATCATCCAGATATTTATCATACAAAAAAAAAATCTTGTTTGAATCCTGCATGAACATTTCAGAATACCTTCAATAAGCAGTGTTTTTGTTGTTTATTTTTGCCATGGTTCTCCCAAATATGCTGCAGTTTGACAGCTAGTTTCATACTGGTAATGGAATTAATGTTCATGAAATCAAATCAGACAGATGAAATGTAGCTTTCTGTAAAAAAATGATTTGATTCTGTTTGTCTTATCAAAAATATACAATACTAAACACCAAATGTTACTTTCATCATTGCAGATTATAGATCAACCTTGCACATGAATTATCTCTGACATTATCAGCTATATTTCCCTTTGAGGAAAGCAGGCGTACATTCAGTCATGCTGCTGCCTTGCATCCAATCAGCAATCCAACATTTTCAGGTCGAAACACATCTAATTGTATTATGAAGATAAGCAAACAGCTGAGCACTGTTGGAGGAGGGAGGGACCCAAATGAGTGGGGATGTCACATAATGTTCCTAAAATCCCGAGGCGGACTGCTGCACTTGGCTCATTTTAGTTGGTTTGAAACATCCATCCTACTAGTGATCTGCATGTGTATCTCAAATAGGAACTAGACTCGGAATTTGTCAAGACTGACAAATTAGGTGATCCGATTTTTTTTTTTTTAATCAATGATTCGAGTCCTGATCGCAATAGGCATGACCATATAGGTTTCATCTGTGTTTAGAGACATTGGCCGTGTGATATTTGGATTCTCATTTACAAAAGAGAGTCAGGTCTACCATCTTTGGTACCAAATTCGGTATAAACCAGGGAGGTACCTCCCTGGTATAAACTATAACGAAGATACAGAATGAAGTACATTTGACCATTGACCCAACTTTGCACAGCCAAGATGGCATCTGAGCAAAAAGTGGTTATTTTGTGAAATGATTCTTGTAACATGGTCTTTGCGTGTGCAAAATATTGGAAAGATAGGACATGTATTCACCAAGATACAGGTTGAAACATTTATGACCTTTAACCCTAATTTACATACCCAAGATGGTGTCTGATCAAGTAGTTGTTATTTTATGAAATAATGAACGTGACATAAACTAAACATGTGCAAAATATGGGGGTGATAGGGGCTGTTTTTCTAGAGTTATTGCAAAGAAAGTTGCAGAAAGAAAGAAATATCTCAATACATCGAAGATAAGTTTGATTTCAACCAAGTTTTTTGACGTGATCTCGGCGTCGTATGAAAAGATGGAGCGAATACCGACGATAGCCCAAAGTCTCAGCTACAACATATTAAAATCTGGGAGAAATTCACCGAGGAGTAAGTGAGCTAGTGCTCGATAAAGACCGTCATGTCAATTTTCATTTCCAGAAAAATTCCCTCCCATAGAGATAACACGTAAACTGGTTAAATTTGACAAGGTTACATTATATCCATTTTCACGAGGTGAAGACATCATCCGATTAAAATTTTGATGAACAAAACTTAAAGAGTATTAAATTGGCTACAACATACTAAAATCTGGAAGAAATTCACCGAAGGGTAAGTGAGCTAGTCGTCGATAAAGACAATCATGTCAATTTTCACATCTAGAAAAATTCCCTCCCATACAGATAACACGTCATAACGAAGATACAGGAAGAAGTACATATGACCTTTGACCCCACTTTGCACAGCCAAGATGGCATCTGAGCAAAAAGTGGTTATTTTGTGAAATGATCCTTGTAACATGGTCTTTACGTGTGCAAAATATGGTAAAGATAGGACATGTATTCACCAAGATACAGGATGAAACATTTATGACCTTTGACCCTAATTTACATACCCAAGATGGTGTCCGATCAAGAAGTTGTTATTTTATGAAATAATGTACGTGACATGAACTAAACATGTGCAAAATATGGGATTGATAACCATTGTTGTTCTTCATCTATTGCACAGAATGTAGTAGAAAGAAAGAAAAATAAAGAAAAAATTATGTTATTTTATAGAAATTTGAAGGAGAAGCATTAAAAAATCAGAAAAAGATAAAGTTAGGAAGGGAGATTAAGACTAAATAAAGAAAAAGCAGAAAAAAGAGTTTGGAAAAAAAAATAAAAAAATATTGGCAAGGGTGAGGCTCGAACCAGGGACCTTAGGATTACGAGTCGGATGCGCTATGCAATGACCTATTTCATGCTCCATAGGCCCTGTGTATTAAGCAAAATGACGCTGCATCGAAGCCACGTGCCATTTTCAACCAAGTTTTTCGACGTGATGCCGGCCTCGTATGAAAAAATGGAGGGCACACTTACGATAGCCCAAAGTCTCAGCTACAACATACTAAAATCTGGGAAAAATTCACCGAAGCATAAGTGAGCTAATGCTCGAAAAAGATAGTCATGTCAATTTTCACTGCCAGAAAAACTGCTCTCCCATAGAGATAACACGTAAACTGGTCAAATTTGACAAGATTACTTTTAATCCATTTTTACGAGGTGATGCCGCCATCCAATCAAAATGTTGTTATTACATTAATGAAAGAACATTTAATAAGCTACAACATACTGAAATCTGAGTGAAAATTGGCAGAGGATAAGTGAGATACGCCCAAGTAAACTTGAAAATTGATGACGTCATTTTGAAAATTTACTTTTTTTACTTTATTAAGAAATTTGATATCTTTTAATCACTTTTTCAGTATCGCCAACCCATAAACTGACATGTACAACTCATCAGCTTTCAGAATATGTAAAGAAAATGGGGGGTCACCGTCCATCCTGACGAGTAAAATCGGATTTAAAATTGGCGGTTTTTGGGCATTGTTGTACTGTATATCGCCATTGACGCGCGCGCGGAATTTCAACTTTGACAGTCCCGTATGACGTCATATTGAGTCGGATTGACTTGAAACTTGCTAGAAATGTTCCTTGACTTTTCAGACATCCGATAAATGTAAAAAATCGGGAAATTTCTGTTGCATATGAGCTGTACGTGCGTATATGTGCGCGCGCGTACGCGTCCGTCCAATTTTTTCAATTTTTCAAAAAATGCTGCAAATGGTCTGAAACGTGTGCAAAAAAAATTTGAGCTCGATTTGAGCATACAAATATTTCAACGCGCGCGTACGCGCACGTTTTAAGAGAAAATATGAATTTGGAGAATATGAGTAGAATGCGCATAACTTGAAATATATGTGACGTAAATTTCATTGAAAAATTCTATTCCATTAGTGAGATATGATTGAGAATGTGTTTTCATATAATGACGTCACAGTGACGTCACGGTCGACTGATCACTATTATACATTAGATCTGTCGTCTTTGGGACATGATACATATATGGTATAATTTTGAAATTGATAGGAAGAGGACTTTCTGAGCTAACCTCTACACAAATTTTGTCCAGAAATAAAGAAGAAGAAGAAGAAGAAGAAGAACCAACAAAGAATCCGTACAGATACAGAAGGTGATCCGAGAGGATTCTCGGATCACCTAATTAGACAGGATGAAGACGCATTCGAAAGTTTGAACATCCGAATGTGCATATCATATGCTGGGCATACCTTTCAAACCTGAAATTCAGCAAAAAGGAATAACAATTTTTTTTTTTTTTGCAAAAAAAAAAACAACTATTTTTTTCACCCATCTTCCATACACCCCAATTAGTAGGTGTTGAAAAAGTAGGACCACATGGGTGAATGAAGTCTCATCTTTCCTAAGAAATATGAACATTCCTATTGAATGGGAAAAGCTAGCAGGGTACAGTTGGGTAGCACAACAAGCATTTGTAGATTGATGTGAAACACTCAATTCACCAAAAGTACCTGCCTTTATACATCATCCATGATTTGGAGGTTAGTTCTCACGTATAATGCCAGCTGCTAAAATGGATAGGAAGGAAAACTACTGTATAACGAGGAATGTTCACACACATTTTAATTTCGCGTATTTCGCGATGGCCAAGATTTGCAAAATTAAAATGCACGCAAAAGTTCTTGTTTACACTATATGTATCGAATGCTAGAGGCAACTCGTGAAAATTTCATGCTGCGAAAAAGGCCGTCGGCTCCAATTCACGAAAATTTCATACCGCAAAAAAATATTGTGCTTTACAGTATGGGCAAAGTTGATGGCCTTACCTCCATGACAATTCTGACAGAGAATGCTGGTCAGAAATTGAAATTAGAATCTGCATTGCTGGTTGCACAATAAGCCTGTATGCAATCCATAACTCCATATCATTTACATCACTGTGTAATTTACCTGAATTTATAAGTATCAGGTGATTCAACATCTTTTCACTCAAAGGTTCGGATGTCATAATCAAAAAGCATAAGTTTGCGAATAAAGTAGATTGCACATCTAAAGACATAGCTTTCCACAGCACTTTATCTATAGATGTATCTATACATGCATGTATATAATTATATACACAGAGAGAGAGAGATAGAAAGAGAAATCAATATTTCGACAACGGTGGGGTAGAGGTGTGAAATGCATTGGGCTGTTGATGTAATATATTCACCACATGGCATGGTACATCAGATCATATTCATGGGTGATGGCCTAGAGGTTTAAGATCATTTACACACGATGAGTGAGCTATGTATATTACTAATCATAGCAACCTATCAGAGATGACTGAAGTCTCACAGAAAATATCACTATGAAATTCCAAACACTGGGAGCTAAATGAGCGTATGAGGGAGAAGATTAATGATAGATAGGTATGGTGGGAGATTAAATGTCATTCATTACGGGAACACGTTGGGACGATCAGCCCAAAAGCGAAATTTGCCCGTACAGTGTGTCTAATCCTAATAACGAATGATCAACGGCTCAACACGATCCACGTCAACAATTCATCGTGATTTGTGGAGACGGTGGCAGGGGTTGGCTTTCAGCTCAAATGAATTCGTCCCCCATACCAACAGAGCCACTGTCCTGGGTAACAATTAAAAGCCAACTGTGTTTGACGCATTTAATGAGGCTCATTATGCATGGCATTGAGTTCTAATATCCAGACTATCTCGCATCGAATCTGGACTGCATCTTTTTTTTTTTCTCTCCTCACATCTCCTCCTGGTACCTTGCTACATTTAGCAATCAACAGGCAGTGAACGCCGCTCATCACGACACGTCCATCCCGACGACGTAAGTGCCAAACAAGGTCGTGCTCGGTGCGGCCAATCGCATAATTAATGTTCAATCGTTCATCACACACCACAGAAGAAAATGAGGATGGGAGGAAGAGAAAGAGGGAGAGTAAGAATGAAAGAATGGACGTATGTGTGTATGTATGTATGTGTGTGTGTGTGCATGTGTGTGTGTGTGTGTGTGTGTGTGGGTGTGGGTGTGCGTGTGGGATCAGGGACGACATCATTTCCTGGAGGCCATTACACAATCTTCTCTGACCGTCATCACCACACGGCTATTTACATGCCTCCGCTCAAACTGGCCATTATGACCCACTAAACAGCACGCCATAAAAAGTGGGCAAATATTGGAGCATGGAGGGATTAATTATACGGACTTAATTAATTGTCATGGAATCGGAGATGCAGTAAGAATTATGCAAAGCCTGAGTACGTATCTGGGTCCATCACTGAGACTCCACTGAGTCAATGTACATAAAGAGTGAGATGGCGAGGGGAATCAATAGATTCGGACAACGGCTTAACACCCTTTATGAGACGGCAGAATTTGAAGATGGTGATCCTGTGTGAAATATGCTGCATTTGTCCATCTGTGTATACTGAATGCTCCATCTTGGTGTTTCCTTAATCAATTCATCCCCCCCCCCTTCTTCCATGTTTGCCAATTATTGGATCCCAAGCTATAAAATGTAAATAAGAATTTATGGTTGCAGTTTACAAGGGCCCATTACACTACCTACTGCACTTTTAGAGGCTTAGGCAAAATTCTGCGAGTCGCGAGGGATGTAGTACGGTGCGAGCCGATCAAGAGACCAGTCTCGGCTTGATAGAAAGCCTGTCGGAGACTGCCGAGAGCAAAGGGTGAGAAGTGATAAATATGTGGCAAGTTTGACACACGCGCTTCACCCGAGCCGTTTCAATTTAAACAAATATCAATTTCACCCGAAGAAAACGGATTGCAGGACGTAGTGCTGCAATTAAGACAGAAACTGTGAGGACTCTTTCTTCACCCCCATCATTATAAATGCATCCACACTCCTCTGTGTACTGTTTGGTCACAATACTCCAATACATTGAGCCAAGGGGGGGGGGGGGTGCCTTCTTTCAGCAGGTTGATAGCTATTGGTCTAGTACTGCAATGCAAGATTATTCTTCTTTTTTTTTTTTTTTTTGAATTGGTAACAAGAGACAGTTTTACCTTTGGGAAGGAAGCACTCTTTATGCAATTCTTTTTCCCTAGTGCATTTAGTTAGTGCTTTTGTTTTGTTTTGCTTCTACATTACAATGTTAAATGACACCATGAAAAAGAATTACTTCCAACAAAGAACTGGTAGTGATAAAAAAGCATCGAAGATATCTTGAGCAATATTTACCTTAATTTCACAAGAAAAAATACTTTTTACATCTCAAAAATGTTCAATTTCCACGACGAAGAATTTTATTGCCATTGCGACGTTTCTGTATGTATTGCATCAAATGTTGCTTTTAATGAATGCTGTACACATGGAGTGAATTTGCTACTGTCTTTTCTAGGTGGTGAAAATTATAAAATCCTCATCCATTTCCAAGTCTCTTAGGCATACTTCAGTACTCTAGACATTTAATTCAAGCCTCATCAAAACATGCCTGAGGTGCACGAGAAAATATCTAATGTTTCCAGGATGTCTGAATGGTAAATTAGGGATTGAATAAAAGGGAAAGTAAGAAGGAACAACAGAAGGCAGAAAATGAACAATTCTTTGAAGAAGAAAAGAAAGAAAAAGAGTCAATGCATGACTGTCAACAACCTGAGGCAAAATTTGATCGGTGAGGAAAGGCCATTCCACTCTGTGGGCATTCTCAAGTGTGTTTATTATGAAATTGATGCGTATATATTTGACTTGACTGGTATATTCACAAAAGTGAAATGGAATCGTATTTACTAAGAGCCGGCGTACATGTTGACGATTTGAATATCATCCAATCACAGCACATATGCCATTAGAGGGTAGCCAAATGGAAGCCAGAGTGGGAATTCTTCATGTACTTTCAATCGAATTACCCTGCACTTTATAATGCACAAAATTCCTACACTCTTATCGCGTATGTCATTAAGACCTCCGAATGTGTCAGTTTGCGCCCTCGTATTTTGTTTTGCAATAAACCTCACACCAGTCTAATAGCATTTTCACTCAACATCCAGAACAGCACCCACCAGACGGAGAGGTATGTGTTCATGCAGCAGTAAGGAATTTCATTAGAAAGATGCAATATTGCCCAAATGTGATCTAATAAAAGGTGCCTGAAATAACACTGATACAAAGTTCGACAAAATTCCCACACTGCCCTTAATGGAAATACAAATCCACATTTTTTATTCATTATCTTTAAGTTCCGATAAAATACCAACAACAAAACCATGTGTGCTCATTTTTTTTTTCATTATTTGTATTATAACATTGAACATTCTTTTTGTACAGTTACAAAGAATGCATGGCCAGGGAATAATTTTTCTCGAAACTGAATAGCAATTTTTGTCGATGGACATACATTTTCAACAAAATGGTATACAAGTCTATGTAATGAAACTGCTATGCAAATTACATATTGAATAGCAGTCATACCAAAATGCATAGCAAATTGCTATGCGATACCAGGACAATTATTCCCTGATGGCAAATATTTCCAGGAAGAAAACGTAAAGTGAAAAAGACATTTTGAATAATTGCCCATACTCAAAGAGACAAAAAGAATACAAAAACCTAAAACTGCACAATTCTAGACTGAAAATATAATAAATTGCATTAAGAATTGTGCCCATAACCTCAGAAAATTCAACTACTGTGGGGCAAATTTGAAGGGCACTGAACTACAATGTAGTGCATCTTACCATATACATACCAAATATAAGAATCATTCTGCTTTTGGCTACCATCATGCAGATAGATACAATATTAGTTGATTTATCATTTGCCAGAGTTTCTCTATGATTCTGACATACAAATTTTGCATAGTCAATGTCTTTTGTTACTACTGTGTCACAAGATTAAAATGTTTAAAGCACTGCTTTTCTCTTGCTAGTCTCCGCAGTGAAAGCTAAACACTTAAAAACCAGAAATTCTCGTGAGCATGAAAACCTCACAAATTTCGAGAACAGCCAGAATTTCTGAAAGTAAAATGCAAGGTGAAAGATTTGTCTTCACAATGCATTTAGTGCCAGTGGCAATTTACGAAAGTTTCATGCTGCAAAAAAGGCAGTCGGCTCCAATTCTTGAAAGTTTCACGTCTCGAATGCTTCTGGTTTTACAGTATGGGGTTTCACATAAGAAAGATAAAGAACACCCACAGTCAAGCGGAGGCAGGAAAATGTCACCACAAGGTAAGGCATAATGTCTTTAGCCGCATTCACATACACCCAATAACAAGTTTGAAACTTGAGTTTTGCAATACAATGCAAAAACCATCAATCCATGTGTCTCTAACATAAAGAATCATTAATTATCACGATCAGCATCACAATGCAAAAATCAGTTCTCCTTGATTTTTTTTTTTCAGAATTGCGATAAATTTTCCTGCATGGCATGTGTGAACGGTGGCAAAAAAAAAAAAAAAAAAAAATCAATTTTTTTTCAAAAACCGATAACTCCTGTGTGAATGCTGCTTGTAAGGCAATGAGACATTGTTGTCTTCCATCACAAACAACATGAGGTATGGACAGGAGCACAAACTGAGTTACAGTGTCTATCGTTCATTGACACATACAAATGCCCCGCAGCCAACTGTGAAAGAATAGCAATTACTTAATCTCAGTATCAATAATATATTATATTAGCTCATGGACACATTGGGACCGTCATACTCTTACACCTCAGCAAGTCTGTCTATTTCGCATTGTGGCAAAGTTTGCTTCATACTCTGGTCGGTATTTGGTTGTTGCGTTCAGTTAAAGGGCTGGTATAGTATTGGTGGAGGTGAGGATTGGGCTTTTAACTTTCTTCAAGATATCAAGAAACCCCATGCAGATCATACCATTCTAAGAGAAATTCAAAGTTTATTTGATGAAAATCGGTTCTGAAATGGCTGAGACATCAAAAAATAAAGTAAAACAAAGCGATCTTAATAAAAGTTGGGTTCAACCTTTTTTTAAGATTGCTCTGTTTTGGATATATCTCAGCCATTTCACAGCCGATTTTTATCAAATAAACATTGAATTCCTCTTGGAATTACATGCTCTTTCACATTTTATAGGAGGTTTCTCACTATCTCACCAAAAAATTTTAGTAACCTGAAGTCAGGGTTCAACCAAAACTATACAATCCCTTTAATGGTACTGAAATAGCTTGGAAGGCCTACGCTAAGTTACAGTTTGAACAATGAGTGTTGCACTTCACTTGAACACTAGCAGACTGTACAAATAAAACTTATTCAACTGGGAGTTAGCTGGTGTTCCCTTAATAACAAAATCTAATGATTTCCATCAGAACAAAGTGAAGTAATTCCCCACTTTTCTTATCTCACTAGTAAACATGCTGTTCTTTATGCTCACAAACACAAATTTTCCTTATATGCTTTCCTAGTTTGGGGTGTGATTATTCTGTTTGAAAGTATATTCACACAATGCCCTGATTACAAGTCTAAAATCATCTCAACCATTTAGACTTAAAATTTGGGCCTATGCATCATTAAAAAGTTGGAATGTAAATGCACTTTATTTGCTTTACCCTGCTCATCAACTGCATGCACATACATGGGGGTAGAGCAGTATATTCAAAATGAGATGGTTGATGAGACTGAGGTAGCTCTGTAAATTGATACTTGTTCTCGGCAAGGTCATCTCCTGGATGACAGGAAGCTACTGCAGGTGGGGTGATGTAGGGGGAGAGGAAGGAGTTAACTGTTACCAGTCTGGCAGGCATCACTACCAGAGAGCTGGTATCCGTGCCAATGAGCTGGTAGCTATTGTTCTGAGCGCCGTGCATTGTTCCACGCTTAATGGCAGCGAGTCGGCTCGTGGATCAACACCGCATCAAAAATAGCCCTCCCTGTTTTCTTCACGGCAAGCCTGCATCTGCTTTAGGCATTACTCTGCAGGTAGCGATGGGGTAATAAGACAAGGTGGCAAGATCATAAGCTTCCAATATGCGGCTGGCAAATTAGTGTGGTGCCTGTACCAAACCAAAACAACTAAAAAAAAAAAAAAAAATTCTTCCGTGTGCCTCACATCCCACGCAAAAACACCATATTCACAAAATATTCCATGCACTATCCTCATGTGACAATTTGGGTCAAACATTCATGTTAGAATCTGAATTGGAGACAATTTGGCTTTTTTGAAAATAAGGAGCAATCTACATCCATTGTTGGCAGTCGTAAGAACACCTCAGCTTGACTGTAAGCATCTAGACTCATATTCAACTAAAGAACTACATTACCACACCTTCCGTTAGTGTATGATCCTAATATTCACAGTGTTTCACATCAAGCGACACTAGCAATATGTAATAAAACATCATCATACATTATGCCCTGGTGCGGTCATCATCAAAGCACACAATAACAGATAGAAAGATAAATGGACAGATCGATAAATAGGATAAACAGGCGGGTGGATGGATAGATAGATAGATAGAGAGGTGGATGGAGAGAGAAAGAGAAAGACAATGGAGATATAAAGGGCGGGATACAATGTATAGATAGAAAGATAGATAGACAGATAGATAGATAGATAGACAGATAGGTAGATAGATAGACAGATAGGTAGATAGACAGATAGATGAAGAGATATGGAGGTAGATGGAGAGAGAATGAGAGATTTAGTGTGACATAGATTCGGCAGAAGGCTAACAAATACATTGCAATAACATGCAACCCAACACAGTCGCAGAAAATATGATGAAAGCAAGTCATTATTTGCTGGCAAGTAGATAAGCGATCAAAAATTTCCATTCTAAGTGTTTGCTCACAAAAAAGAAGAAGTAAAGAATCCATGTGTTCTGCAACCTGTGTGAAAATCCCACAGAGTTCAATTCACAAAATATTAATATGCATTCTTTCTTGTTCAAGTGTTTATTATAGATGATACTCTTTTACTACTGCAGTGCATAAAATTTTGATTTTCTATGTACACAATGTACTTCCACAGCAACATACCAATGTCCACGAAAATTCATTGCAGAATTCCTATGCAATATTTTCCCTATCCTGGTGATAAACAATTAAGTCAATATCTACTGCTGTCAAATAACTTATGACACCTAGAAAGGACTACTATGAACAATAGAATATCCATATGCCAACGCCAAGAAGAAAAAAAAAAATAGCTCAAATTAATATGTTTTTCCTCAGGAAAAATGACTCATCTTTGTAATTCATGCTGATTAGAATAACAAGTATGCATAAACTCTGAGCTCTCTACCTTCCCTCTTTAATGCCTGGCCTCAGAAGCAGTGATATTGATCTACAGTAGATGTAAAACTGTTGAGCAGTACACCAGCTTACAGAAAACGTTTCACTGGTGTAACTGAGATGCGAGGATTTCAAGCAAACGGCCGACCTCTAACCTTAATGATGCCACTGGTGTAACATGATGACGATGTCCCATAAGAAGAATCTTGCCAGAGGGCACACTTTGCGTTTGTCAAGGAAGCATGACATTAGCATTCACTGGGATGCATGTTACAATCTCTCTCCCTCCTCTCGCTCATCTATCTATCTATCCATCTATCTATCAATCCATTGATCTATCTGTCTGTCTATCTATTTATTCATCTATCTATATATCTACCCATGTATCTATCTATATATCTACCCATGTATCTATCTATATATCTATGCATGTATCTATCCATCTATCTATCCATTTATCTTTCTATCTATTTATCCATCTATCTATATCTATCCATCTATCTATCTATCCATCTATTTATACATATTCATCTATCCATCTATTCATCTCTTATATCCATCTATCTATCCATCTATATCTCTTTTTATCTATCTATCTATATATCTATCCATCTATCTATCCATCAATCTATCTATCTATCTATTTATCTTTTATCTATCTATTTATCAATCTCTCCAAAGGTATGCTCACATTTCTAATATGACAGATTTGTTAGCACTGTAAGTCTGAACTGTAAATTGCTCTAGTGTTCTTCTGCTGGAAGACATTAATTCTTAGATGTGTGCAAATCATTGCATATCGTATTACATGTTATAGGCATGATGAATTCTACATAGTCATTAGCAAGCTCAGAAATCAAAATTTTTAATTACATTTTTACATGAACATTATGCCTCAAGAATCACACAGATATATGGTTTCACTTTTTTCAAAATTCCTAAAATTGACATTGATATATTCGGTCTAAAATACATGATAGAAAATCACACCTGTATTTAACAAGCACTGCATTCTCCACTGACCAAACATATCATCAGCGCCGTTATGTCTGGAGGTGTAACTATATTGATCATTGTTCTACTGACAGCCAGACATATCAATGCTAACATCTGATAAAACAAATCCATATCCAATTTCTAGAACATCTGGAGGAGAGTAAATACAGACTCCAATCAACCAGATAGTTCAGTTTAGTTGGGATACAGGCAAAAAGCACCAGTCTAAGAATGGCGACATTTGAACTGTAATGTTCAACCAAACACAATTTTCATGTGTATAGTACCCATGGGCATACTGACTTGCATACACAATGCTCTGCTTGCTAAGCCGTTCACAAACTGCCCATACCAGATTGGGAGCAAATCAATGATGTGTGTGAAAACTGGTGATTTGGCACCTGTGCTTTTTTTTTTTTCTTGTTTTTCTGGGGGGGGGGGGAGGGGGCATGGGTCACACTTTCATATTCAGAGTCTGCACTGAAAGGCAGAGAGATCCGAGTCCACGGTCCACATTGATTAGGCCCTTTAAACCAACTAATCAATACTTACCATTCAGACTCTGTAGCTGAACATGTGGCTTGGGATTTGTGAGTGTGCGGCATGTTTGCAGCTGGGCTGTCTGCATCTGTGCCAGCTAAATCAAAGAAAATAACTGTCTAACCCCCCCCCCCCCCCATCCCTCAATTTTCAATGGCAAGCAAGTGTAGGGTAATCACAGGGCTTTGAGTGAACACAGACAAAGGATGTATCTAATTTTTTAAAGCATATGGTGGACACCCAAGACAGAGACATAGGGCAAGTAGAAATTATAGACAAAGAGATTCATACTAATTTCAATCAACTCTATTAGGCTATGAAATTACATTAGACAATGTAGTACTATTACAGGAAAGAAGGAAAGTCTATCCTTTCCCTTATTCAATACAGAACATCCAATTCCAGAAAAATATCCACATATTGGCATTCCATCCTTCAGAGAAAAAGAAATCCTCAAAGCAGATACATGTTTTCTTCATATTTTCCCACAAATATAGAATCCACTGGACCTATAAATATGTTTTGACCATTGGTTATTTTATTCTAAATTGAGCCTACCCCAGATCCTAAGGAAGAAAGGCAAAGGAGGGATGCTATTAACAAAAACAAAATACAGATCTAAAGGAAGAGTCAATTTCTTCTCTTTCTTTTTTTTTTTTTTTTTTTTTTTTTGGGGGGGGGGGGGTAGGGTATTTAACATTTCCTGAATCTATCATATCAAGGGAATGGTTGATTTCACATTTTGGTTTGAAGACACTGTGTGCATGCACTATCATTTGTCATGTTGAGCATATCTTTGTGGAAGTTGGGGAAAACCCTTATTTGGAAGTATGCATTTGTAATAGCACGTCTTAAAAAGTGGTCCGTGAGAAATCAAAGTTTATGTAAAAATGAGCTGGCATTTGCCACTTTTCTGATTCTAGACAGATCTGCCTTTCAAAATTCAAAGAGAAGTATAGCTCCCTCTATTGTTGAGATTTCACTAAATAATACATATACCCAAATTTACACTGGCATCTCCTACAACACTTTTTAACATATCTAACCATTTCTGTGCCAGGGACTTTGGATAGTGTGTACAACACTACAGGGTTTTTTTTTTTTTTTTTTTGTGCCAATCGTCACTCAAGTCACACAAAGTGTTAAACTATTCAGCTATGAGTTACCGTAAATTCTGCTCAAGCTACCAAATTTACAACCGACAAAATTTGTGAAAGATATGCAGGACTCTATCATGCTGAGACAATCCAAAAAAATGTCTGCATTTTCCACCCTTATCAGTAGTTCAGAGGAGAATGTTGGGACAAGAGAGACGCTTTAACGTATCGAGTGACCAAGTGCCGGCATTATCTGCATTAAATACCACCATTATGAGCAGTCGGGGACATTCAATACTTGCCGGGATGTCGGGATGAAGACCGTCTCACAAGGGCCCCGTCACTTTGCCCAGAGCGATGCAGGACGATAAGACGAAGAGGAAAGAACTAGACATACCGACAGAGAGGAACTCAAGGTCAGCGCACAGCCGTGGCGAGGGCCACCAGATCCGACGACGAGTTGCTCAAAATCACTCTGAGAGATGGCAATCGCATGCCGAGCTCATAAACGAACAACCATCGTTGGCCGTGTCTCGTGTTTCACTGTCAATGACAATTTCTCTTGGCTCTACGAAGAGCTCGATAAAAGACGACTTTATTCTTATTCAAATGACTGGATTCATGACCTTTCAATCTGAAATGTAAATCATGTATGTACACTGGATAAGCTGTGTGTCTTTCTTTTTACATGATTTTTACAAAGATAACAGGCAAAATTTGGCTACTGGAAAAAAAATCAGTGAGTTACACTCCCTGCAGACTTTTGTCGTTGCAAATCCAAATGTGCTTATTTTCATGGGTAATGTGCCATCACATATACGTCAGCACTATTATCCCAGGCAGAAAGCTCACTCCAAAGTGCAGTTAGATCTCACTGGCTATTGTGCCCAGTGTATCACGACTGTAGAAGGGCAACCACTATTCCATACTAAATCCAAACAAGCAACAGAATTTTCTCTCACATACATGACTGTTATTGCTCTTGGAGATGACACCAAATTGCTCGCTTGGGACTATGACAAACTCAGTTCTCCTGGTGAAGCATCAGGATAATTGGTGGTCATCACCATTTCAGCACCAGTGGTACTGACTGTACATAGACTTCATTTAAACAATACATGAATGTTCAAGCCACTGCTTGAGGAAATGTGTAATTTCTAACCCTACCCCACCCTCGCTCTACCTACTTGTATTATCTATCCATCTCACTACCCCTCTTTACCCTTTAAGATATAATCACAATGTCTAGTTAACTGTAAATTTTGTTCAAAAACAGTCAGTTAATTCCACACATTGTCCCCCCCCCCAAAAAAAAAAAAATAAATAAATAAATAAATAAAATAAAATAAAATAAAAAAATAAAAATAAATACAAATGAAAAAAAAAAAAATGCAGAAAAATATTGCCGCATATGAATCATCATTAATTCCATCCGAAAATGGCTCCACGGCTCCAGTCATTCATACATTTGGTATCTCCTTTCAACTAATACACAACCAGTTCAATCACTGAAAGGTTTCAAATGCATTACTGCCTTCCAGTCATCTGACATTGGTGTCCAAACTGCACCAAAGTTACATACATCAAATCAGGAAGAATAAGCGACTCATGCATCTGACGAGCCCAATGACTCTCTTTTCGGGTGAAATAAAAAAATAAAAAAAAATCTCTGTGAATGGAGGAACACAGGCTCTGCATATGGATGACATCATCAAATGTTCATCCTCAAACACTAGAGGAAATGCCAGGCCACCCCTTCATGAGCTATGCCAAGAATTTGGTGGCATGACTCTGGCATACAACTGTCCAGAGTTTATCACTGGTCTCGGCATAAATTCTCTCGATGCCCGCTGATGATGTTGGTTATGTGAAGCCGTTTTTTCTCACGAGGCAGCAAACGCACAAGGAATATATCACATATAATGTAATTTCATTGAAAGAAATGGGACGGAGAAGTGAGGAAGGCAACAGATGTAATTTCATGGTCAGGTAATTCCAGCACGGATCCTCAGGGGCTGGGGTGCTAGAATTTGAGTCCTGCCAGTGACAGGGATTTAATAAAGCAATCAAATTGTTTTCATGCTCTCATAGAGTGTTCTAGAAACTGCAAACTTGTTTGTTCCTGCCAAGCTTGTCTGACATACAATGTAGCAAAGAATGGCATGTTGAATACATATATTGCATAAAACCTACAGGCTGCACAACAGAGGTCTGTTTGTCATGGAACCAATGGGTGAGGAATGACAGTGCACTTGGAAAAAACATGAAAAAATAAAGACATTACTGAGATTATAACTGGTGTGCTATATGAAGGTATGTACCAAAATACAGCTTTCATGAACTTTCATAAGGTAAACAAAACCTAGTCAGGTTAGGATTCAATCTAGAGAATGAACCAATGACAGAGATAATTGCATGATACAAGTCAAATCAAATCTATCGATATTATGACTGTGCCTAAGCATAACAGACTGGTATCGGCTGCATAAGGCCTCAACAAGAGATGCTCGCCAATGACCTTCTGCCAGAAAACCTGCACATTTCAGCGCCTGCTGAGTTAATGGTGCTTTGCTGGAGACACATCCTATCCAGCAAGCAATGTGTCACGCACTTCTGGGTGCTGTCGCAACCTGCGCCTCCCCTCAAACAAATGTTCGGACGTCTGTCATTCCACAGGTGAGAGAGGGGTCAGTGAAAAAGTGAAAAACAATCTCTCGCTGGAATCAGGACAGAACTTGGCTCCTGTCCTGAGTAGCAATGGTACGCATAAATCCCTTCTCACACGCCCCCAAATACTAGGAGAAGGAGAGGGGAAAAAAAGAAAAGGTTTTGAAAATTGATAGGTAAGTTTTGAAGAGGGAGCCCTGCTATTTTTTAAGTTGAGTTGCATCAGCTATAAATTCACTTTTGTGACCTTGGCTGTCATAAAACATATTGCTGATTATCCATTTCCATCCCTGATGGCATGAAATTGTAAACAACTCTCCCCAAACAAATCCAGGAACATGATACATGTCTCAAGGCATGAAATAAATTGTAATTAGTCACACTGTTTGCTCTGCTGTCCACTGCCCGTTTGACCATTTACAATCTTTGATGGTCTTCTTGTGATTCTTCTCCTCCTACTGAAGCTTGATTTGCCAACCTCAAAAACTCTCCTGGAAGTAAATGACAGCACATTATTCACAGCAGGTAACAAGAAGAAGGTTGATTAAGTTTTTTTAGCTTGCCCCCACCCAAGAAAACAACTCTCTGAATCAGTGTCAAAGAAAATATCATACCCCCCCCACCAAAAAAAAAAAAAAAAAAAAAAGATTGATGCACATTGCATTATTATCAAGATGGCAGATTTTTCTATGTAACATCTCAGTGCTGAATGCCAGAGCACATAATTGCTTGCTGTCCAATAGACAATAAGCTCAATATACAGTAGGGGTTGTGGAATACCAGGGAGGTGAACTTCCCTGGGAAAACCAGCAACTTAACCCTACATAAAAGCAACATGCTAGTAAGTACTAGTCCAGGGCTCAACATAAACATTTTTCTATGGTGGCCTGTTCAGGCCACTAAAATCTTTGAATCTGGAATTTGGTGGTCAAAAAAAAAAGAGGAAATGTAGTGACCCAGAACAAAAGGGAATAAAAAACTCAATTTTAAATTTTAGCTGCCCAATTCCGCCACAAAAATATAACCTTTCTTTGAAATATGGGGGGTCCGACATCAAATTTCAGATATAAAATCTATGTGAATGGATCATTTAATTATCTATAATCAAAATATCTTATGGTCCTCTCGAAAATATCGCAGACACTATTTTCTGGAGACTGTGAGTACCATACATTTTCCACGCCAAAAAGGTTTGTGAAAATGGCAGAGGTACATGACTTCCACCGAGAGCATCCTTAAAGTAAATCTTCAAGCCATGTTACCTTGATGTGATTGTGCTCATTCATATAGAACTCTTGTCAAAACTAGCCAAGGCTTCAGCTTCTACAGTCTGTTGTCATGCTACCATGTTAGTACAGCTTTTTTTCTCTCCATTGCATTAATGGTGTGGTAACTCTACCCTGTCCCAACATTCAAGCATATGACAACATCGGTTAGATCTTAGCCACAGAGCATCTTATGTGTCAGATAAGTGTTTTCAAGCTGAAATATGAAGTGCGAAGAAGATCGCCCAAGGCAACGCTCCACATGACAGTTATTTCTCATATTCACCTCGTATATGCATCTCTCCATCGTTTGATGTCCGGACAGAAATGAGGACTTTGAGGTTATTTGCCTCTGCTGCCAAAACAATCTCTCGCCATAGAGGAATGTTTATACACATCACCTCCTACCTGACCCTCGTTACCTCAGAAAACCTAAACACTCAATGCTAATTGCTTGCCTGCGTGTTCCAGCGGGCTCCTCTTGTGGGTAGCGCCCCCAAGCTGCTTCCTCCCAGCCAGAAGTTAACACCAGAAGATATTACTATGTTGTATCAAAGATTATCTCCCTAACCCCACCCATTTCTTCCATTCTCTCTTCCTTTCCTCTCTTCCTTTCCTCTATCTATCTATCCCCTCTCCCTCTTTCTTTTGCTCCTTCACTATCTATCTACCTATCTACCGCTTTCTCCTCTTCTCTGTCAAACCTTCCTGAGACACATTTGCCTCAAGTGAGCGTGTCAGTATGAGGTCACTGGTTTGATGAGGTTCTGACACCAGCCAGGGCCATGCCACTTGATAAGGATTCAATCAAACAGCAAATTATTTTTTACCCAAAGCGAGAAAATACCTCCCTCATGCAATATACTGAAAAACCAGATATGTTCACATGCATTTTAATTTCACAATTAGTTCTGTATGCCAAGATTCACTAAATTAAAGTGCTTGTGAAAGTTCTTGTTTACACTATAAATCACTGAAGTATGAAACTTTGAGCTAATCTTTAAGGGCTAAAGTTTAAGAGCATTGTCAGAAGGAAACTTTGTGTGTGTGTGTGTGTGTGTGTGTGTGTGTGTGTGTGTGTGTGTGTGTCCAGTGTATGTATATGTGTATAACATAGGTGAAAGAAATGTCATCTGTACTTTCCTCTCTCTCTACACACACAAACACACGTTTGTCTGTGTGTTAATAGGCCTATACATACAATTCATGTGTTCTAGTATATTAAATAACCATTCAATATTATAGCAAATGACTATTGGCTTTAATCTGTATAATATTAAAAATCTTTGTGTACGAGTTGTACATTTGTTTTCCTCTTCTGAATCTTGAATTGAAACACAAAGTAAAATCGGCATACAGTGCATGCCTGCATCCAGCGAGCTTCAAACGATCATGACTGCAGTATATTGCGACTAAAGGGTAAGAAACATGCTTCTTCTTTTAGCATGTTCGCTGATTATACATCCTAATGACTGTGCAAGAGCCAGAGGCCTTTGAATCACCAATATCTCGAGATGAACATGACGGCAAACGCTTACTCAAAGATGTAATGAACATACAACAAAGTGTTGTATGAATTTCATGAATGTTAGAGGGATGCACAAGAGCCAATTAGCAGACAACATCAGCGTCTTAATTCCATGAAAATTTCAACTTGACATTTACCGAAAGGTAAAAGCGGTCCAAGTACGGCAAAGACATCACAGCTGCTGAGAGGATGTAGACGATATTCTTTATTCAAGTCCTGGCATGTACAAGAGAACTGAGATGAATACAGAGCAATGGAGAGGATCATCATCCCACAACCCCAGTGCACTACACAGTCCTACATATCATTTATTTCTAGGGCAGGTTGTTATAATTTTCCTTGTCCTCCATATTACTGAATAGGCCTATATTTTCTATATTTTCCCCATTTTTCCATACCAGTAACAGGTCATCTTTTGATACTTCTCCCATTTCTTCTTTCCATTTACAAAGGCATGCTTCCATTCTTCCATACCACTAACGAGACAATATTCCTTCATCCCATGATACCACATACTGTATAAACTGTAAAAACAAGGAATGATGGTGTGCTTTTTAATTCTGTCAAATTTGCGAGAGCCGAGATTCGCAAAATTAAAATGCACACAAAAGTTCTTGTCTACACTATCAGGCACTGAATGTCAAAAGCAGCTAGTGAAAATTTCACGCTGTGAAAATGGCTGTCCGCTCCAATTCTAGAAAATTTCATGCCATGAAAAACTTTGTGTTTTACAGTACATAGCATGCTTCCTAAGTGCATTGTTTCCATGATAATACAGATCATGGTTTTTTCACATGATGGAATAAGTGTGCTGTATTGGGAAAAAAAAAAGGGGGGAAGAAAGAGTTTATCAGATGCAATGTGTGCTAAAATTCCTGGAGAAGTGTGTCATACTTGATGGATGACTGCATACATCAAGAAAGAATAAATCAGTTACATGTACCCACATACATAAACACTAGGTATTGAGAATATCCCTGGAGTAGCTTTGAAAGTGATACACAAATTTATGGTTTCATGCAGCAGGATGAGTTATATGAGTAACATGCACCATTCTCAGTAGCTTCCCTGCCCAAATCAAGAGGAATTTATCAGTTTACATTCAATTTCCCTTTCATATTGATTGCATAGAAGTATGCCACCACTACCAGACTCAAAATACCTGCTCCTTTGGCAGTGGTGTGGGTGATTAATTTGGTGGGGGATCCTGAGCTGTTGGCAGGTTCAGAGTTAATCCTGATTGTTGGCTGTGATCTAACGTAGGCGGCAACGTACAACCGCTGTGGCGACGTCTCCTGAAACCCGAGTTTGGAAATGAGTGATGACTGCGGCAGCCGTTAATTTTCGGCAGGGAGCCCCCTAACGGACTGAGCTGGCACAATGGCCTGGGCCTACTACCGTGGCTGCACCTCGCTGCTCCATATTGGAGAGAGTACAGGACCTTAGCAGCCCAGCAATGGGTTCGTCTGCAATGCAATAATTGCATTATTGCCAATTTACTGTCCGCAGGGGATCTAGCTTCAACATTTTCAACTGGGAGTTTAAAGCCCTTGCTATATTCTACCCCACTACGTGTTTTTTCACAATCACAGCAGAGCACTTCGTTAGATCAGAAAAATATTTCTCTTTCTCTGACCTTTTCCCTCAGCGAGGTGTAGTAAGTGTATTGATTAACTCGGAGGTGAGGTAACCTAATTTAGCTTGGGGGGGGGGGGGGAGAAGGGTGAGATGTGGGTGATGGGTGGGGCATATTAGCCGTCCTCTCATTTTTCATTTTGTCTTGTCCAGCAACCTCAGCTTTCAATACGGATTCATCTCTGCATCAGCCTGATGAATAATACAGATTGCTGCTTAATGAAAAACTGGCCCTCTACCACGAAAGACCCATCTTTACTCACCTTCCAGACATTAAGCCCCCTTCTTTTTTTTTTTTTTTTGGTCTCCTGGCTCTTTTTTGCCTACCCCCACTCCTCCCCATGATAGTACATCCTGCCTAAATGAAGGAAAAGAGTAACTGTAAAATGCAGAAATATTTGCTGTAGATGAATTTTCATGTATTTTGCGCTACTTCTTGCTAGCGTGAATTCCAAAACCCACACAAATATCTTTGCGAGTTTCTCTGCACGTTTCTCTGCACATTTTGAAAGGGTTGAACCTTGCTTGTCATGCTTGTCGTCAGTGAGGTAAGCCCCTTGGTATGAGTGTGTGTGTGTGTGTGTGTGTGTGTGTACACATGTGTACTAGTAGCATTCATTCGAGCACGTGTGTATGCAGTGGCTTCTGCCCATTAAAATGGCCTGGGCAGCAAATTCATTTTAAATGCAGGGAAACGCCAAATCAAATTTTGTCTTTTCAGTGAATTGGATAAAAACATAGCAATTGCACAGCATAAATTCAAGAACCTGTGCAGTATGCCTTTGAGCTGTTCAGCACGAAAAATTAATCCCGAGAAAATAACGGTTTCACTATATGTTACAACATTTGCTGGTGGAGCTTCAAGTGAAATTTCATCTTAAAAATAAAAATTTACAACTTAGAATTTATCTTCACTCAGCTCAAAGTCACGGAACAGCAAGTTGATAACACCATACAATCTCCTCTACTTTACAAGTTGATGCACATTGACAGAAAAAAAAAGAAAAAAAAAGATGCCAAATTCAAGACATTCCATCCAGATACATAAGGGTGACATAAATATTAAGTGGAAATGATTTTAACAAATCAACAGTGACATTGATGTGATTACATACCTACTGATTAGAAGCAGCAGCTCTCTTTTTCCATCAAAACTTTTGTTCAGTCTTTGGGATGTACAGGCATTCCAAGCATGCAACAGAACTAAATTCATGCCTGTCCTTAGAACCTCCACTTCACAAGGAATTATTTTCACACTTCAACAGTACTAATGAAGGTCTCCATTACCATAATGCAAACCCTCCCTGGTGTAATAAACTATTGTCATAGAAAACCCAATAGCTCAGTTGTGTGCAAGGAATAATTCCAGCCTTCAAAAGACATGAATATCGTACCATTTACATCGTCTCCGTAGCTGATGAACCTAACCTACTTGTATCCCCACACTTCCAGGTGAGTCTAGTATGTGAGGGAGAAAATTGTCTCCAAGAAGAATCTGTGAGATAAATTAGATTTCATATTACTCCTAGCCGGGATCTGATAAGACCAGATGATTCCGTGGGATGAATTACATGTTATAATACTCCTAGCTGCAGCCTGAAATTAGACCCCCTGGAATCTTCAGTTTAAAAAAAAAAAGGACTATTGAATGAACAGAATATAAAACTAAACTATTTAAATTTTTCCAGCAACTTGTCAAGAGCGGGGCTTAACAAACCAGTCAAGTAAATGTTCTTCAAACTTGTCCATAACTGACGCTGTTCCACCGTTCACACTGCCATATTTTCGACTGCTCACTAGACTATCACCGATGTCTCATAATCTGACTTAGGCCCTATATGTAATTGGAGACAGATATCATTTGTATCTTTCTACAGATCAGCAATTAGTGCAACATTAACAATGAGCCCTATGTGTCATTGCACATATATAGCAGTGAACATCCCTGCACATGTGTAATGTTGTACAACTGTATATACACATATCATGTGACCTTCGGCTCTAATGCACACTATATAAATGTGGGCTTGCTTTGTACAGTGTTACTTACTGCCAACCGTCCCTGGCTGCTTTATAGATGTATACCTCACTTACAAATCAACCTCCCTACCATTTTTGAAGTCAGCCGACAAGCTGGGCTCCAACTGTTGTGAGCACTGCCATTAATTAGTAAACATGCAAGCGAAATAAGCTTGCACAGAGAGAATTCAGGCAGGGAAAAAGTGATGGCTGGTTACTTGAAACATAAAAAAAAAAGTGTTGTTGTTTTTCAATCGGATGTACATTCAAACATGTGACATAGACGTAGAAGCACACACACATACATTCTAATACTCCCCTCCTATACAAGATGTCAAACCGTAAGTATGTAAATCAATGCACAGGAGGACAGCACTGTGAATTACCACGGAATACTCGAGTGATTGATTAGAATGGAAATGGTGTTGTTCATAATAGTCTGATATCATAAGGGGTTCCATGACATTTGCTCCTGCGACAATTGCTCCCATGAAATATCTGCATGATAAGCCAAACATAACACCCACCCACAAACGTAACCCTCGCACTAATCCTAATCCTCACATCAAACTAAACCTAAAACCCCATCACAAGTGACAACCCTAACCCTAAGTCCTTGGAGAAAATAACAGTGGAGCAATGGGGGGGGGGGGGGGGAGTTGAATTATGAAAGTTAATGTGTAAAGAGCTAGGGAGGGACAAGGAAAAATACATGCCCATGTGCAAATCCACTTTGGTTGACTTTACAGCTGATTTCAGAGGAACACTCAACCAAAGGTTTTTGCTAGCCACCGAGAATCAAGAGAGCTTGACCGACCACGTTAAGTAGAGTTTTAGACAAGCATGAATGACATATAGGGAACTCTGTTACAGGGCGTTTAACAGCCAAGCCACATTAGTCACAGTAAATTTAAGCGCAAGGATAAACATCACAAAAGAAAAAAGCGAGCCACAGTGACAAATCTGGGAACATTAGCTGCAAAATGGCTTTGTGCTGGAAGGCCACTTGGCTTTTCTCCCTCTGTAACAAGAGGCTCAAACATTAGCCATGTTGTAGCAACGATGATGTAAGGCTTGCTTTATGACTCAAAAACATAACACCAAAACATTCTATCTCCCTCTCTCTTTCACACACACACACACACACACACACACACACACACTCCCTCTCTCTCTCCTAATGGGGGTGTCTTGCAATATGTTGTCCGAGTCTTCGCACATTACCAAAAACTGTCTTTGTTAAAAATAAGCCGTATCTGTCCACCAGGTATTGTCAGATACATTAACAACATTCAAAGCACCTATATTTAACAAATTTCTTCAAAGCTTTCTTTTCTCCTTGCTTCATGCACTGGTAGATGTTGAGCATTAATATTCCATGTAAAAAAACAAAACAAAAAACCCACACTTTTAGGACAAAGTTTGCGGAAATTTACCCCTGGCTACACTAGCCTGTTTTATGAATTGTGCACATGGTGCTCTGATAACATAGGCCTACATAATGGAAGTGAAAGCATTTAATAAAATGGTCTGGAATAGAGGCTAGGAATAGAACAGGGTCATAAATAGGGTCATCTCCCAATTGAGATGATTGAAAATTACTAGACTCTGCCAAGACACAACCTCAAGAAGTAACTAACCAGTGTGATAGTTGAGCCAAATATTCAGAAATATTCAGAAACTATAGTATCAGAAATTTCTACCCACTCTACGTCACAAAGCATGCAACCAACAAAATCAAAAGTTAGGAGCCTCAGTTTGGCAGATTATCTAGCATACATGTATCTACAATCTGGTCTGCAAATATATAAACAGCCGGTGCTCTTGTCAAATTGGACATCAGGTACAAAATTATATGTCTAGTTTGCCATGGGTGACAGAAAGTGGTCTTTAAATTGTGCATTGAAGTTTTCATTCCCTGAAAACTTATGATCAGAATAATAAATTTGTCACTTACGCATCACAGTGCAAACCCGAGGCTGACGTGAAATATTTCTATACTTATGTCTCCATACTCACAAATACTCATTTTTAAATAAACTGAGCTTTAGTGTCTGAGTCTTCCATCACCTTAAACTAATCAATGAAGAATTTAGCCCAAAATCATGTATACACAGTTAAAAAGTGAAATGCTACGCTGTGTTCTGTCATTTCAGTAAGAGACTTTCCCCATCAGGTGTAACAAACCCCAAACCAATCAATGAGGAATTTCCACCCCGAATCATGCATGGTTAAAAAGTGAAATGCTACCCTGTATCCCCTCATTTCAGCAAGTGATTTGCTTGTCATGTGTCACAACAAGGCTCTTCCATGGTCCCCCACTCACCATTGATTTAAATCTCATTTCATCTTTTATTTCTTCTTAATTTTACTAATATTTCATTACTTCTAGTTGGCATTTTCATCACAGAGGTACATTTTTCCTCTAAACTTGTTGTTGAAGTAAGTCAGTACTATTTTCTTTCTCCCTTCACGAGGGCATAGCACATGCCCTGCATGTAAGCAGGTGACAAAATGTGCCTCATGTTTCCCAGGTAAGCCATCGATGTCCTCTCTAAACCGAGCTGAATCATTCTATGATCAGAGAAACCTACATTCTTGGGCTTTCTGTCGTTGTTGCTTTCTGTGCCCACAATATCCTCATGGAAATACTGTACATTACGAGTATTGTACAAATCCCCTGCGATACTTGTGCACACAATCGTGGCTTTGGGGGAAATCATCGATTTGGAGAGAATTTTACTCACTTAAAAAAGCAAGTGCCCGATTAGGAGTTTGACCACAGGCTTAGAGGCAATCTGGCAAAATTGATAAGTATTTTAGAATCCCTGACGTTTCCTGTGTTTTGCCTTGATGGTCTCCTCGTCACATCGATGACTCACGGACATGCAAAAAAAAATTGCGTTGAACATAAACACTTTGAGCTCTACCTGTAACAGGCTTAGGTTATTAAGGCTAGGTGGATCCCTAGCATGACCTAGAACTAGGCTCTTCTCATCTGGTGATTAAAAGGGCATTTTTATGTGTTACTGGAAAGATATCCTAAGAAGAAGAGCCAGGGAATACAGACGTGTATGTCTTGATACAGCAAAGTAGCCCTGAACATGTCATTATCACTGATCACATTTACTATGGAAATTACGATGAATACATGCTTTTATACATAAAGTTTTGAATTTTTATCAAATGATCCACAAAGTAGGAAGTGGATTTAGTCAGGACTCAAACATATCACATTATCAGTTTTAAAAGATTTTATCAGTAACATTTGGACAAACATACAAAATGAAGTGTAAGGTATTTCTTTGTAAAATAGAAAAGAAAAACAACCCTCTGCACAAGCTTTTTCAAAATCTTTAGGATGTGAACATGAGATTTCACAGACTGTGCAACTATAGATTTGAACATTCAAACTTGATAATGATAATGATATGAAATATTTATTGTAAACTTAACCAACATGCAGGAAGCAATGGCAATGCTTTCATCTTACTTTAAGGGTTTCTTGGGCAAATAAGTCACTAGATCATTATTTTCTGGTGACTCATCACTCAGTGACATAAAACCCATTTTCAACACGCATCGTGGGCACAGACAACTATTACTACACATCTCTCTCCAAAGCTTAACATTTGTTTTCTCTCTCTCTAATCTCTCCTAGATAATAAATACACACACACACACTGACAATGTGGGTGGCTATAAATGTATACCAGGGCCCTGTTTTATCAAAAGATATAATCGATTTTAAATTTCCTTAACACAAAGGCTGCCATAGACTTATGATAGAAATCAACTTTATGATTATCAATTCTAACTCTTCATAAAACAGGGCCCAGAACTATATTTCCCTTAAAAAACAATATCAATAATAGGACATAGTACTAGCTTTATCAACAACTATACATGCCATTATATCTAGCGAGTCTAATTTTTTTGTGAATCAGGACTTCCGCCAATTTTGCGAGAGGTTAAATTGGGATCTGGGAGTACAGTAACAAACAGAGAAATGTATGCATGCATGTTGCATTCGTGTCGGGATCACAGCTAACATTTTTGCATGTTGTTAAATTCGCAAATAGTACCCGGACCCTCAAAATTCATGAAAATAAAGACCTCATTAAATAAATGGCCTGTGCAGTATTGGTCCTGATAATGAAATGCGGGACATTTTTTTCTTGTTTACTTTTGTTCTAATGGTTCTGCATATTTTGGGATGACACACATCAAATTTACAGTTTGGATAAATAGGCCACCACCAGGACATTTGATTCAGAGTTGGTATTTCTACAGAATCTACTTTCATTAAAAGCAGTGAGCAAAAAACTCTGCTAGATGTGGAATTGGAGTTGTAAGAACCTGCTTCCAGAGAATGGGAGGTAGACAAATCCATCAGTACCTCACACCACTGAGATGACCCCAATGAAGTCTGTACCAAAGAACTTTCACTACATCTCAGAACACACGCATAAACTCATCTTCCCTGTGATCTTCCTCAAAGGTTTAAGGCAGCAGCAAGCAGTGAAAATAAAAAACCTGGAATAAATCAGGGCGTAATCACGCACTATCCATCACCGAAGGCCATGTGTCATGGCCAATCCATTCGGCCCTTTGCCCAGTGGTCAATTTCTGGCCACTGCCAGGCAATGAAAGGCTTTTTGGAATGGGAGTAACTGCTAGAATGGGTCGCCTCAAAATGGGTCGATCAATGGTACACCACTTTGCCCATGATTCCGTCCAGAGACTATACAGGGATCCAAGAGCACCTATTACACTACTCCAATCACAGAGATTCCTTGCCATATATGCCTTCTGGTGCAGTGAGCTTGATAATACGGCGGAAATGCCCAGAGATTCCTGATCAGCGAGTGACTGGTGCTACAAATTGCACTATATTGGGAGAAATTTGGAAGGTCAAGTGCTTTGTATGCTTTAAACGCACTCCAGTCAAAATCAACACGGGGAGGGGGTGAGAATGGTGCTGACCTCAATCTTTAACATGTATTTTGGCAACTCTACCGATCAATATACATAACTCAGACAAAGTGCATGACATCTTGGCATTTGGAGCACTAAAAATGTAGCTTTCACAAATAGGTTGAAAGATGTAAGCCTGCTAGGAAGTAGGCCAGGATTTATCCAAATAATCCAACTCAAGCTCCGGTTTATCCTTTAAAAAGATTTCTGCATCACCCTCATTCCCTATTCTCTGCCTGTTTCTGTGGTAACATATACAAATTATATACACACATTATGCACTTTACTCTGGATAAGAGCCATGACTTATACTTCTATGCCCTCCTTCATCTTCCAATTTAACAGATTAATTACTGAAAAGAAAAACAATGGTGAATATTCTAATGCTATCAAGTTCACTCAGAATAAAAGAAAAAAACAGAATGAAAATGGAAAGATTTCTGATGGAAAAGCAATCTGTATTTACTATCAATTGGTACAGCTTGTTAAGCTACTGGAAAGCAAGACATTTTCACAGGATGAAATTTTCGTAAATTGCCACTGGCATTCAATGCATATAGTGCAGACCAGAACTTTTCGCATGCATTTTAATTTTGCAAATCTTGGCTCTCGCAAAGTTAAAATGCACGCAATATCCAGGTTTGACAGCACTTCAAAATCATTGCGTGCAGTTGGGGGCAGGGGTGATGATCGGCAATTTGGAAAAAACTCCATAATAAAAAGTTACTGAACTATAACATTGGTTACATTCATGTTATCTGTATTAACAATGACTGGATGATTGCACTTGTTGCACTGCATAGATTCCACTCTTACTCAAGAGATAGGAAAATGTGAGGGCATTTTTGTCTTCCTGTTAAGCAACCATTCAGAGGGAGAGACAACACTGAACTCAATTTACAAGTATGAGACTCAGGTCAATAGATTGTCAGAATGGTGCACTTGAAATTCTAGCTACTCATGCTGGTACATGTACATGTATGCTAAACACGCAATGGTGCTGGCATTTGTAATTTTTTTTTCTTCTTTTTGCTGTTGTTGTAGTTGAGTGGCCGTCAAAATGTCTCTGTGCCAAAAGATAGCTATAATGGCCAACCTTCTCTTTTACTGGCTCGCTCAGGGAGAAAAGGGGTAGAAACACTACATGACATACATACGTACACATGACATGAAGGACTACATGTACAATAAATATGAGAGCGAAAAATTTGTTGTCGGCACACTAATGTTGAAATACTCACGACCAATAAAGAGATGACTGAGAATTTTATCTCTACACATCATGGTGCAGCGAAGTGCGCTATGTTTCCAAAGCTCTACAAGTTCTATCGCACCTCAACACGAACCCCAAACCAAATCTTCACACCTTTGCATCATCGCTGGGAGAGGAAGCGGGGAATGAAGATAGCGACGAACGCCACTGACAGACTGGTTTTGGAGCGGGATAATTCCATAATTCACCCCAGTGTTGTGTTTCTTTCCCAGCAAATTGGAATTTTCCTATGACAAACAACACTGACTGATTAGGGATTTACCACATAAGTCTGTGCCATCTCTGAACTCACTTGCATAATCCCTAGCCTCAAGGGGGAACAAAATTACAAGAAACTCCATTCTCATCATAAACCTTTCTAAGGTTCACCAGTCATCTTTTCACACTATTTTCTTTTTAGTTTTACTATTTTTTCTAAATTCTATCCTTCTTCAAGCCCACTGCATAAAATTGTGTATGACTCCCAGTCATTTAAAACATAATTTTCCCTCCAAAGTCAGTGACTGTTTTCTGAAGAATACAAACAAAATTGTATCCCTATATCTTCTGAGCACCAAACACATAATTTAAAAATGCTTCAATCTCATTACTACACTACTTCAAGGGAACCATTGTTCCAATATTGCTAACACCCAAACCAATAATGTGACAGCAGCATGTGGTTTATTTCATTCTCATACTAGTATTTGAGAAGTATTTGTAGTATCTAATAAGTACTACTTGCAATGTTATCTTAGTTTGGTCCAAAATTGTATTTCTGCCCCGTATCTTTTTCTATCATCTCTAGCAGAACATATACTTTACATGCATGCTTTCAGGTAGGTCCCATCATATTTCTCTGCCATTTTCAGTGAAATTTAAATTTTGATTAACTGACTATTATATCGTATTTTAATAACATTTCACTGTAAATCCAAGTTGGATATCATTTGTTATTCTATTTTGCTACATATGCTTTCATATCATTTTATATCATATCATGCAGCAGATGATGCAGTTACTAATAACAAGAGCCCGGGTGAGGATCATGACTTCAGTCATATTTGTATTTTCAAAAATTCAAAACATATAGAATTTTGAAAAGTCTCCTTTGAGGCACCTGTTAATTATGAAACATATTCAGTTTGATGTACCTTCCACGAAATACGAGACTGGATGTATGTGACCCAAAGACGGGGAAAATTTCTGGAGATGCTGAAATCGAACCCCCGAGAATAGAATAAGAGGGAAGCGGGGGTAAATTTGCTAGAATTGGCTGAAACCTGAATATTGGGGCAGGAACACTTACAGGCAGGGAGGAGGAGGAGAAGATGAGGCGGGCGAATCAGAGGAGGAAGCAGATATGAATATGAGATGGAAAGGGTCATGGGATGGCAGCGACGAGTGCTCTTACCGGTAATCAGATGCTGTATGATTTTGACAAGACGAACAGAACGGGAATCTCTGGATGTTGGACTGATGGTGGGCAACTGTCTCTGGCCTGTGGAGGAGAAAGAATAACAACGACGGGTTTGAGATGCGATCACACCGAATAGATATCTCGATAGTCTACTCCTCGATAACACGACCTACTTGTAGCCTTCAGTGGGTATCGATTTGGTTGCTACTGCTGAACATATCCCCCAAACTCATCACAAACTCTGCCAAGTTGCTATAAAGAATTAGCAAGGATGTGGCAAATAACTTGAACTTTGTGACCCAAGTCCAAACGGTCATTTACAGGTCACAGAGACATGGGTAGGGAACTGATCCTAATCAGTCCCAACCTTGATGACAAGGAAATATGGTTGAGTCGGGAACCAGACGGTATTCAGTCAAGACAGTCTTCTTATTTGGAGTGAGGCTTCACTCTGGTGCCCATAACTACCTAAACAGAACTTGGGCAGGCTCAAATGCACCGCTTTCCATCAGAAAAAATTAATGATGCCCCAATTACCGCGATGGATTCGGTTCCCTCTACCGACAGATTATAGCGATAACAAGATAGAGACCTTTAGCAGCAGACAGTGGCATACCGGCTAGTGAGAGTGTGAGAGAGAGAGATGCACAACCGGGCGGATGAAGATGACGGTGGTGATGAAGGAGGTTGAGGAGGAGAGGAAGAGCCTCCAGGAGCAGTGGGGTGGTTGCTAGCGAGCTCAGGACTGAAGTGAAGGTGCAAGCAAACTCTCGCTAAGCATGCCACCTAGGCAGCCCTCTACTTATCTCTCTCTCCGTCTCTCTCTCGCAGACACACAAACCTGCGTGTGCGCACACACAAACACATCCTTTACTTCACGCGTCCAGCGGGTCCCTCAGTCTCTCTCTCTCTCTCCCTACCCCTCTGCCTCGTTCTCTCTCCACCTCTCTCCCTGTCTCTCTCTCTCAAATCAATATCCAAATTAATTTGGCCTGCAATCAATGCTGGGTGAGTGCTTAGTCCCAGCTAATGACATTACTGATGCAGAGTAGCATGCTAATGAGCAACGCCATGCATTGGGGGCCTGTGCTCTCCCTACAGCTGGTCTACCGTCGACAGATGCGACATTTGAAGGAGAGAGGGAGACAAACTGACGGGGATGGCGAGAGAAGGAAGACACCGAGATAGCGGGACGGTGAAAAGGTGACGAAGAGCCCAAATATCGGATGTCTTCTCCTGGAGTCCGGCTTGGCTGCCTACAGCTGACCAATCTTATAACATTCCTATGATGTGCATGCTCTCTTAACAAAAGTCGTGGTGTATTGACCAATTCTTGAAGTTTGTGATGAGATTTAATTGTTGTTAAACCCCAACTTACAGGGTATCGCATGGCATGGACTTTGTTTTTGCTATATGACAGATACAAGGGTGGTGATTTGGCTCACGTCTCCCTCTGACCAAAGGACCTGGGTTCGATTCCCGAGTCTAACTGAGCAATGATGTGTGTGATCGTATTGTCCCTCTGAAGAGGCAAAACATGCTGTCCCTCAGATGGGATATTAAATGGATGTCCAATGTGTGACAGAGTCACAACTCATTCACGTATTTAAGATCCCGCTTCATTTATTCATTGTGAAGAGTAGAGTGCAAATCACGGTAAAGTGGTCCTGCCTCACATCAAACTAGACCCTATGGCAGATCAGCTAGTGCAGCTGAATATGGGCTATCCTGACATCTTCTCAGATGGAAAATGAAACACACAAACAAACATCATTCATAAGCACATACAACAACTTATTTCACCTTGAAAATTCCTACCAACTCCAACAACAACAACAACAACAAAATTAATGAATAAAAATTTGCAGTTTTTGGCCAGGTTCACGCTTTGTAACAATTCAATGCATCACTCAGTGCAATCATTGTAATGTAGAGCAAGATATTGCTGGTTTCTTCATGCACCCAGTTGCAACCCTCGTGTGTGCATTTGGCTGCCGCTTTACTATTATCAATGCAGGGGACTCAATGATCTTAAAAGCAACAAGCATTGAATGTACGACTAAAATACTTAACGTAAAAACAGGCTAAAGTTACACACATAATTTATGTAATTAACAAATTCCATAAATGGTATCTTTCATTTTTAATTCATAGCCATAACATTGATATTTCATTGGCATGTGTTTTGAAAACAAAAACATATAAATATAAAGTCTCCCTTAGCCAGACTATGGTCCTCTTCAGGATAGAACTCCAGTGCACGCTGTACATTGTTGGGGTTACATTACAATAAAGACTCTTATCACAGGACAGGCATAGATGTGCCAATAGCGCCATACCATAGGACATTGAATTTACCAAATGGTAAGTGCAGGGCAAAAGTATTTGTGTTCTATAAAAAGAAAAGAAGGGTACTTAACATCCATGGAGATACCTACAGTTCAGACATGTCACATACTTGAGCGTAATAAACCTAAAAATCTAAGACTCAAGCTCTATTGCCTCCATAGAATAACCAACTTACACCATACGTACCTACCCACCATCTATTTATCTATCAATTCAAAATCTACGTAGGTGGACGTCTTTCTGAAACTTTTGACTGCTGTGGCAAGGATGGAATTAGCATACCTTCCCTGCGCGAGCTCGCGTGCCGACTCACCAGTTGTCTTGCTCGTTAGCGTCCAAGGCTCAGCACAACGTCTTGCGTCAAATGTTTAAGCAGTCTTAATCTAATGATTTTACAATGCTCATTAGTTGTGGCTCATATTGCACGTGGATAGAAAGAGTGACGGAAGTCAATAGGAGAAGACTTTTTGATGGGTCGCTCTGCTGGCTCGCCACAGACACAACGTGACGTTGATGAAGTGCAGACGAGAAGAACAAGGTTTTCTTCCCGAACACCTAATCAATCCTTTCGCTATCAATATTCTATCACGTGAATGCCCTTTGAATTTTTGATGCCTCTCAATGCGTCCCATTCCTGACTAAGATGAAGGGAAGTTGGTTTTTAAAAAAGATTGGAAGCATCAAATGACGACGCTGCTTCATCACTTTGGCGTTCTCTCTTTCTTCCCCTCCTTCTCATGTTCATTCTTTCATTCTTGATTAATAATCTTTCTATCACACTATGTACCTGCACACCATATACTCTAAATGACTGGTGACAGTAAAGACACTAAAGTGTGCAGAAACATGACAACACTGATGAAAAATCCTGCAAATACATATGGTAAAACGGTAAATGACAATGTTAACTGAAATACGTAAACCCATACTGATTCGTTTGAGATAATGCCGAACTCTGTAATGGCTTGTTTCTACAACTTTAGCGATAGGGCCCTTCATTTTTTTCTCCTCAATATTATACCTTCTCTTCCTTGATTACAGCACACCCCATCTGACTATTTTTACACTGCCAAAACACTCGCCTCCACTTCTAATTAGGTGACATAACCTATTCATTAGATGGCATACACTAATTAAACAAGTCCTTTTAATAGATCATCGACATCGCATTCGTCCAAAATAGAGGGCAGCAGAGTGAACCTACGTGCACAGTCTCCTTTCCCCTTTCTCTGAACTTGTGTTTACATGTCTTTTTGAAACTGAAGCAAGTGGCCAACTTCTGCCAGTATCATGTACATGGAACTTGAGTGAGGTAATTTTCAGTAGAGATGTAGAATTGATATGAATTGTATTATACTGAGAATGTAAAGAGCTATGTAATATTTTTTTTTTTCTGGGTTTGCAGGAAAGAAGCAATCTTGTCTTGGAGGATGGATATAACGCAATATGTTTGATAAATTCAATAAAATGTGAACAAAATGTTTCTTGGGAAACAAAACTTGTGTATTTTAAGGTAAAATTTTAAAAAAAATACAAATGAGAACCCTGGCAAGCAACTTCTCATCATCATTTCCCATTGAGTCATATCTCTGAACCCTTGTCCTCCACACATCATGAATGATCTGTCCCTCGGCCGAACACGATGACCCAATAAAATCCCACATTTACCCCTATATATGTTCCCACAAACCCTTCCAAATGGCAGATTCAGCACCTGGTGCGGCAGGGCTTTGCACTTTGCGAGAGGAGCGCTCCATACAAACACGATCATCACACAAAATGTCCCCCATCCTGCATTATTCAGTGTACCATTCTCTTGCCAAACTCACTGCTGTCATCCCCCACTTCTTGGTGTCCCAGCATTTGATCAATTATTCAATGAATGCAAATCACAGCTATTCTTCTCTCCCTTTTCAATGCTGTGACATACCTAAGCAGTAAAAGTGGCAGGATGATCAGTATAAAATGTTCTACAATTAAGAGTAAATTAATCAAAGGTGACAGTTATGGTCAGGACCTAATAGAGGCACACATACATCTTTTCTGCAGGGCAATGATACTGTACATGTAGCTAAAAACTGGATGTGCATTAAATGTCATCTACCAGGACTCTCCATAATTGACATGGTTGCTTTGATTAAAGGTATTTCACTCTTTGTTTTTTCCAAAGTTGTGTCAATAATACCCGATAGTTTTGTTCAAAGTTTTGTTAATAACACCTGATGGTTTTTGCAGCAATGCTGAAGGTATGATCTACAGTTTACACTTTGTTCATGTCTCCCTTACAGGTGTACTGTGTATGTTGTCGGCTGAGAGCCAGAAGGGCGTTATCACAATTTGGTGGGTAATGAATCATTGGTATCACATTGTAGAGCTCAATCTCCCCTACATAATGGTGTCAATTTCAAATTACTTTCATTTTCTGTAAAATATTACAAATCAAAACCACAAGAGTGCTATTCTACCTGATACTTGGAACAATTCTTATAAATCTTCACACTTTTGATTAAATAAACTCTTTATTTCACGAAAATTGATTGTTTTATTTATGCTAAAATCTTAGATTGCAATAGCGCCCTTACAGTTCTCAGCTGACGTTACCTTTAAATCAACTGGTGTATTCAGATAATCAAAAGGTCAATATTAACTCCTTTGTGACTCACAGTTTCACGGATTATTTCAGACAATAACAGATACACATAAGACTTGACCGAAAACCTATTCTTGAACTTGAATTTTTTCTCACATGTGGATAAAAAGACTGATCCTCTCACATAAAGAATACCTACAGGGTGTACATGTACATTGTTAGAAATCATTAGAATTTGTATTTGTTTTTACAAAGGTCTCAGTGTACATAGACTTGCTTGTAGTTTATCTTCCTCAACTTTCTTGTTTGGGAAGTCATATACTGTATGTACATGTAGCATTAGAAATAAAAGTCAGGGAGATGTTGCTGAAACAAGAGTGAGACTACTTGAAAATAATGTGTTTTGTTTTGTTTGTTTTTTTCCATCAGAGAGTGAAGGGGCATCATTACAAACATGGCAGACTGTACGATGCAGTCCGTCCATCAAAACTGGACCAGATATTCTCCACTGAATAACCAACTCATTATTTTTCCCCCTTATTCTCTTTGTAACCTGACACCCACTTCACTCACGACAAGGCTTTGTTTTTGGGGGGTTTTTTTATCTTTCTAAAAGAGTCACTTTCATTGCAAGCTTTATACCACATCTGCTTTTGCTTCCACAGCTAGTTAAATATTCATTTTAACAAAATCATTCCACAAAGATAAGCATCAGTTTGATATTGCAACTTGGAATAAGAGAAATTGACAAAAATCACTCACATCAACTAACACATATTTTGCACTATAAGGGTTTGAGAGCAGGACATATTACACACACACACACACAACACACACACACACACACACACACACATAAAGAGAGAAAATATGGGTGAATTCTGTGTTTTGTCAGACCTATTAGACTACTGACACTGCACTTAATGAACGACTTCCATGTATTAAACTGACATAAGATGTTATACAGGTGTAATCTACATATTGTACATGCATGGGACTTCATGCATTTACTGGAAAAAAAAATTGTTTTAAAGCTGTTTATGCACTATCCGCTTTGTGTGATTTCATAGCAGATGAGCCAGACATGTGTCCCCAGTGTATGTCCCCCTCTCCTATTTAACTCCATATCAAACTCTGTGAGATGGAGTCTTCTTATGAAGAGAACTACACCACATATTTGCTCTTCCCCCACCTTAATACTGACATGCCAATCAACTGCAGATTAGGTGAAGGGAAAATTGTGACTTGCACTTCTTATACTAGTCTCAATTCAAGACACCGCAATCTGATGATAGTGTTTCCTACACGGAGTATAGTGAGGTGCCCGCACCTCGTCAGGGGCCCGAATACCGTCACCCCGCTTAAAATTGTTACAAGCACGCTAAACAAAAATTTATGCTCGGGACTGTGTTCAGTACGCTTGAAACTTGACAGGGCTACCACAACCAAGCAAATTGTGGTGAAAACCGAACAATTTTTCGCGAAAATCTGAAATTTATATGAGGAATACGTGTTGTAAGTATCATCACGGTCACCCGCACGCATCTTTTATGTGTATGTCTATGGGAACATCACAGTCACACGCACACGTCTTTTACATGCTTTGGCTATGGGAGCGCGGGTGACGAGTTGCGGGCCCCTTCCTTAGCGCACAACTATTCCGCATCGTTTGCGTTTGGTGACAATAGCTGCATATTTTCGATATCGATCAGTAAACTTGTGTTTCCATTGGAATCTTTAGCATTTTCCCTGTATGTGGGTTGGATTTCAAAGAAGTTCAGTGACAAAATGTGATTCAAATATGCACAAACATTAACTATGACGAGGTGCGGGTCACCAAAGTATACTTACCAAAATTTATGTCAAAAGTACAGTTGGTAACACCTTGGAACATACACTCTTTTTTTCTTTTCTTTTTTTGTCTATTCAACATTTAAAATCCTGTACTAAGTTATCACCGTGTGGTGTGTATGTAGACTGAGGAAACATAACTGTAAACTAGTGTATACATTTTTTCCAATTTTTTTTTTTTTTTTGCTTTATTTGATCCAAAATAGAATATGCAATGATACAAATATAAATGAGCATTTTTTTCTAAAGTATTACATATCTTATCATCAATATCAATCATTTAGCAACCTTCATTCAAAGTGTATTTCCAGACAGTCTCACAAATATATTTGTCCAATCTGTATTTCTAATTTCTCTTCCATCATAACATATAACAAAATTGTTCTATATATCTTTAACTTTATCACAATACAAAAATAAATGTGAATATGTCTCTATTTCATGTTGGCAAAAAGAACAAATGTTATTTGAAAAAGAAATGAAAAATGTAGAAGTTGCACACACACACACACACACACACATTCATTGCCTTTACAAGTTAGCTATTTTCACTTTAAAAAAAAAGAAAAGAATGTGAGTCACTTCATGTGGGACGCATTGTATGCCAGTTTCCCATGTTCGTCTCCAACACAGGCATCACTTGAGTCTAAGAGCAATCAATTAACGACCATCATGGCCTCATCTGCCTGTCAAAAATTAATTTTAGCGCTTGAAAGACAAGATGAGAGAGTTTAATATCACTCGTGTGTTGAAATCACCCATGTTCCATTTTGCACATTTGAAATCTTTTCCCACTGAGTTGCTTACAAGTCTTCCTCTTAATCTCATTTCAACTTTGAGAGCAATAAGAAATCACATCATATCATTCCTCCTCTCTCTTTGCAGTCAAAATTATTTTTCTTTTCTCGGCAAAACTTATTTCTATTCCTAGTAAGATTCACCTTTGACAGAATGTCAAGTGCCAGGCTCTACCACTCTCATAGCTATGCTGAAGCTCGGTGAGGACATATCGTATGGCTGTTTGCTGCCTCGCTGGCCCCGGCTAGAGGCCGGCAGAATTGTTGTCTCAACTATATCGCTGTTCCCGCTTGGTTTTCCATAATTTTCATTTCTACGAATATCCCGAGTATGCTAGGGGTGCCGGAGAAATGCAGCTTGATCTTTTTCCACCACCAAGAATTAAACTGATTCTGTCGTGATGTTTTTCTTCCACAGCAATGGAGTGGTATCCTAGCAGTATGTCGCCTGAAGGGGATCCTCTATCGAGTCTCGTTCACATCTCCCTTGGAACCTCATTTCATTTGGAAACTCTTCAGCTCACAACTGATAAGTCACATCAAATGACTTCAATTTATCACTTGATATGATCACTGATGATAGATAGATTCACTGCATTAAAAAAAAAGTATTTTGCTGACATTCAAGACAAACATCTTTATACTTCCACGGTACATAGTAGATTAATAAAAGCAAAATGGAAGTGATCAACAGTCTGAATCAATCAAATGTATTCTGAAACAGGTGCACATGTCATTTTACTTTCATCTAATTCCACTTTCAAGCCCCGACTACAGCTTTTGCAACTTATGCAGTTCACAAAAAAAAAAAAAAAATTTGGTTCAAGCTTGTCAAAATGGACAACTACCTCATAAAATCTGGGATGTATTCATGGAAATGCCTTTCTTTTCCATCATACATCAGCAATGTTACTGTCAAAAGATTGGTATGAAGTACTTTTCCTATTATATATTCACTTGCACTTCATTAATATGATGCCATTTTCATATGAATGAATGTGAAACTGAGTTCCTATGACATTCCTTTTTTTTTTCTTCCAATAGTTCCCTGAGGCTGTGAAGCTTTTGTATATATCATAAGAAAAATTATTTCATGAGAAAAATGTTATCAATCAAGCAGGAGTTTAACAAATTATGCGACTAGATTCTGCAGAGTAAAGCATGCAGCATAATACCCTGAAAGGACAAATGTAAGTAAATCACAGATGTGGTTGCAACTTCTGGGTGGTAGCCTGCCTTGATTACATCAGGACGAGATTGATTGGAACTGCATAATCTGAGACCCTTTGCCTCCGGGGAAGTTAACAGGGGCTGCAACTTTTTTCATAATTATATATCTATCGAAAGGGGATGGGGTTCGTCAGATATTGTCTAGCCAATATCTCCTCGCTGGGCCATTCAAGAGATAGGGATCGGGAGATGGGGAATGAGGTGGGGGATGGGTGGGTGGGGGGTTGGGGGTGAGATGCTAGTTCATTGTTGGCAAGCACATTGCTTCTGGCACCACGATCCCGACACCTGAACACTTCCATAACGGGGACGGAGGCAGTCATTATCGCCAAAAGATCACCAAGACATGGATTTTCTGTATAGCATCTGTGTAGTCGTGAATGAAGCTATGTTCTCACATAGCGTCTGTGTAGTCAATGAATGAAGCCATGTTCTCTTGTTGTATCATTTCCTTGAACAGTTCTCCTTGGCATTTTGCTATTATCTAGTCAGTAGAAAACGTGTGACTCACGATACACATTCATATAATATCAGCATCACGCGACAGAAGACAGTTATTGCACCATCTTAAATAACTTCCTTCCACTGATAGCTTTATTGTTTCCATTAATCATATTTATGTGAAATCAAAACTTTTACACAAGCAGGAAATCTACGAATAAAATTTTAATATCTTAGCTCAAAAGGTCAGTTTGAGGAAAGACAATATGATAACATTCTTCCTCAAAGGTAATGCATATTGAAGTATTCTTTTTCGTTACAAGTCTGTCATCTCATTTCAAATTTCTCAATGAAGTCATTTCTTTGTTCATATGAATTAGATACCAAAAAAGTGAATATTCATTGAATTTCTGGTTCATACTCCCTGAAAAGCACAGGGCCCAATACATAAAAATGGAATGGGTTTATGATATTGAAAAACCAGGATGGACGCTCCATTCATACAGCTATCAATAACAGCGATTAGTCGTGTCATGATTTGAATGGCCACACAAAAACAACAGTATTTATATGTCAGTTAACATAATAATCGTGATTATTAGTGAGATCTGAATTGCACACCATTAAAAGTGCCACTATAATGAAATATTCAAATTAATGAAATAGTCACTTTTTTTCAAAAGTCACATTGATTTGCCATATGTGAAATGGGTTTTTACGATCCAACGATGCAAGGAGCTTGCTGGACTTTTTAAAACAAGCGGGTCCAAGTCAGGTCAAACTCTGTGACTCACATATGCACTGTTTGGCCTCACTCAAACCAGTGCAACTTGGGTTGCAATTTTCCTACGAGAACTGGTGTGATTTGGATCACAATTTTTTTGTAATGCCTGTGTATTTGTGAACTAGAGAAAAAAAAAAGAAAAAAAAAAGGTGCGATATGAATCGCGATTCAAATCAAGCTTTTTCGGTGTGTGTATACGGGCCTAAAATCTATTCCTTTTTACCCCTGTAGGAAGCGTGAGATACAACCTGCAGGAATGTGAAACTTCTAATGTGTTGACTCTGTAAATAATCAGCTGACCGTTGAGGAAGATATACCTGACAAGTAATCCTCTTGGACTTTGGTCCTAACTACCGCTAGCTGTCGGTTGTTAGCGTTAAGAGAGAAGAGAGACTCGGCACCAGGTCGGTGCACAGATTCTGGGGAGTTTTGTTTGCAAACAAGCTCCATGTATCGGTGAGCACAAAGGAATACATGCCACCACATCTTGGGGGTGGGGTACAGATCGCGAGTCACTGACACTCTGTGTATGCACCACTATTTATACCACTGTGCCATCTACTTGGCATGTTTGGTTCATGTACATGACCAAGGACACATTCGTCTGCTGGAATGGCTTGGAGAAAATTGCATCAACTACCACTGACTCTGGTGACGCACAAGTGCGGGCTTTTTTCCATCTTGACAGTCCATATTTATCGTGTTATGTTCAGGAGACATTCCGTTTAGATTCATTCCTAGGACTGGTGATTCATCTCCACATTTGCAAACAAGATTATCAAAAGCGGTGGCCTTCCATTGAAAGCAATCCTTATCACAACAGAAATTTTAATCTGTGCTCGCTATTAAACTGGCATCAGAAAAGTACAATGTGAAATTGGAAAAACACAGTGCTTCCTGGTTTAGCAGTGAGGAATGAAAATGTGACGTTTGGTCTTTTGTTTGCTGATTTCTTTGAGCACAAATATCCTCACATCATGTCGGGATTCACAACCTTTGATCTCCAAATGTTTCCAGATCATCAATTTTTTAATATGTTATGGTTAAAATTCAAAGCTATAACAACACTGAACCAGTGCCTCATTAAGACCTCATTCATCCCCTTCCCATGATCTTGGAACAAACTATGAACTTCTTTCTGATATTGATATGTGATTGATTCCAGTTTTCCAAGACTAGTTCCATTTTCCAACGATATACATTGCTTTAATTGCTCTCGATATATTGAGGGCACAGGCTAGATTTACAATTTGCTGATGAGATGTAGACAAGAGGGAAAATACAGGAGCTGCAACATAAGCAGAAATTCTCTCTTTTCTCAGAATTTTATCTGTGTCTGGGGAGTGTAGAACCCAGACTCGGCTCTGTCTTTCCACAGCAAGCAAAGTATGGTCCTCTAGTGGAATCAAACTCTCTGAACACTAACCCTGTGCCACGATTGAGCTGAATTCAGCTGTCTATCAAACATTCTGGCAACAAACCTCCTCCAAACAGAATGTTGTCAAAGAATGTCTCCATTTCAACAGGTAGTTTGTCTTTTTCTCCTCCATCACGATACTCTATACTGTTGTCAAAGTACTGTATATGCCGCATATTTCGCGAGGTTTTTATTTTCGCGAATTTTGCGAGTCAGGTGCTAATTGCAAAAATTAGAGACACGCGAAAATAATGACTCTGATCCCGATATGAATGTGACGTACATGTATGTATTTCTCCGTTCATACAGTACTCTGAGATCACAAATTTAACCACTCCCGAAATCGTCGGGAAATCTAGATTCACAAAAATTAAAACTCGCTAAATATATGGCGTATACAGTATTTATTTTTGTAAGTGATATGGAGACATAGGTGCATGTGATCCTATCATCCTCAGTTGAACTAATAATTGACTAGCAGTATGAATGCCAATCACAAAAATATTTGACAGTCTGAGGTTGACTGCTGGGCCAATTCAGGGTACTGCCAATATGCAAATGTCTTCCAGCAAGCCCCTTTTCAGATGCATTGTGGGATGGCTCCGCAGCAAAGTTAAATCTGGTCTAGGCTGTATCCCGCTCACCAGAGCAGCACACGAACAGCATTCACATGTAACCGGGATGAGTCAGGGAATATGCACCACACATGGTATTGCTTGCCAACTAACCAACCCAGGTCATATCTTTCATCCAGGGGTATTTTTGAAGATTCCTTTGCTTATGATACCACTGTGTGACCAGCACATCAACATTGCAACATGGCAGTGATGACCCATGACTTGAATGGCCACATATCAGCCAAATTGAAAATCTGTAAACTCTTTTCATATGCCAAATTCAAACCTTACGGGAAAACAGTAGTGAATCAAATGCATGCGCTGATTAAATCGTATCGTATATGGATGTGAGGCGGGCGGAAGTGACAATGCTACTGAGCTACATCCTACAGTGCATTTGTTACTGGGCTCTACAATGGTGCTTTGCGCATTATTGGTGGTACCCCAAATTCACAATGCTTATTGCTTGCTTTGTCGGGGGTTTGTCCTCTTTCCTTCTTTTTTTTTTTTTTTTCCTCGCTCTTTCTTTTCATGGCTCGTATGGGTACAAGCGATACACAATGTTGTGCTGTATTCATGATCATTATGTGAGTGATCAATAGTTATATACAGACTGTAGAAATTCGAGCCCACGTCAGTTAAAGTACGCATGCCACATGATTGAAATACCGCACTCCAAAGACAAGTTACTTGTCTTTGGAGTGTGGTATTTCAATCATGTGGCATACGTAGTTTACAGTCACAGTTGCACTATTCAGTACCAGTATACATTTTGCAGATAAAGTAGATACACAAGGCACCTTGACATTGATGCAAAACTGGTTCAATTTGTTGTCTGTCCTTCTTTTATTTATCTATTTATTTTTTTCCAAACTTTTTTTCAGACTGCATGACATTTTAGTGAGCATTGATCTCATAAATGTACTGCGGCACTCAGGGGGAAAAATGTGCCACGCACAATGCTCTTTTGCTTTTATCCTCTATACGTATTGATCCATCAAAGCCCTGTGTATCTTCATAAAAATATTTCCTTCTGAAATACTTTTTATACATTGTTTGGAAAAAAAGAAAAGAAAAAAAGATGTGACATCTCAGAAGGAGCTGGGCAAGGAAAAGACACCCCAGGGTATCTAGCACGTACGTCAAGTCTTGTGAACAGCTCTCAAAACCGAAGTCCCGACTCCGTCGTGAGAGTATCGGTGCTGCCATGGATGCGACAACTACAACTCGTGGGGTCAGAGGTCACAGCGCCACCTGCTCCGACGGACCAGTCCTGCGGATGCTCTTGTTCCCGACCGGAAACTCAAGATCGATGATGATCAAGAAGAGCTCGCAGTCCTATCCCTTTAGATATTCTTGGTTCGCTCTAGATCTCACGTCTCCACTATTCTCCACAATGTGCAGCAGCTCCCCTTGACTTACTTTTGCTCTCCTTTCCCACCTCCTTCATTCTCTCTCGTTCTATCTCTCCTTCTACATTGTCATGTCATGTCTTTCACTCTCCTCTCACATCTCCTTCATTCTCTCTCGTTCTATCTCTCCTTCTACATCGTCATGTCATGTCTTTCACTCTCCTCTCACATCTCCTTCATTCTCTCTCGTTCTATCTCTCCTTCTACATCGTCATGTCATGTCTTTCACTCTCCTCTCACATCTCCTTCATTCTCTCTCGTTCTATCTCTCCTTCTACATCGTCATGTCATGTCTTTCACTCTCCTCTCACATCTCCTTCATTCCTCTCGTTCTATCTCTCCTACATTGTCATGTCATGTCTTTCACTCTCCTCTCACATCTCCTTCATTCTCTCTCGTTCTATCTCTCCTTCTACATTGTCAAGTCATGTCTTTCTCTCCTCTCACATCTCCTTCATTCTCTCTCATTCTATCTCTCCTTCTACATCGTCATGTCATGTCTTTCTCTCTCCTCTCACATCTCCTTCATTCTCTCTCGTTCTATCTCTCCTTCTACATTGTCATGTCATGTCTTTCTCTCTCCTCTCACATCTCCTTCATTCTCTCTCATTCTATCTCTCCTTCTACATTGTCATGTCATGTCTTTCTCTCTCCTCTCACATCTCCTTCATTCTCTCTCGTTCTATCTCTCCTTCTACATTGTCATGTCATGTCTTTCTCTCTCCTCTCACATCTCCTTCATTCTCTCTCGTTCTATCTCTCCTTCTACATTGTCATGTCATGTCTTTCTCTCTCCTCTCACATCTCCTTCATTCTCTCTCGTTCTATCTCTCCTTCTACATTGTCATGTCATGTCTTTCTCTCTCCTCTCACATCTCCTTCATTCCTCTCGTTCTATCTCTCCTACATTGTCATGTCATGTCTTTCACTCTCCTCTCACATCTCCTTCATTCTCTCTCGTTCTATCTCTCCTTCTACATTGTCATGTCATGTCTTTCTCTCTCCTCTCACATCTCCTTCATTCTCTCTCATTCTATCTCTCCTTCTACATTGTCATGTCATGTCTTTCTCTCTCCTCTCACATCTCCTTCATTCTCTCTCGTTCTATCTCTCCTTCTACATTGTCATGTCATGTCTTTCTCTCTCCTCTCACATCTCCTTCATTCTCTCTCGTTCTATCTCTCCTTCTACATTGTCATGTCATGTCTTTCTCTCTCCTCTCACATCTCCTTCATTCTCTCGTTCTATCTCTCCTTCTACATTGTCATGTCATGTCTTTCTCTCTCCTCTCACATCTCCTTCATTCCTCTCGTTCTATCTCTCCTACATTGTCATGTCATGTCTTTCACTCTCCTCTCACATCTCCTTCATTCTCTCTCGTTCTATCTCTCCTTCTACATTGTCAAGTCATGTCTTTCTCTCCTCTCACATCTCCTTCATTCTCTCTCGTTCTATCTCTCCTTCTACATTGTCATGTCATGTCTTTCTCTCTCCTCTCACATCTCCTTCATTCTCTCTCGTTCTATCTCTCCTTCTACATTGTCATGTCATGTCTTTCACTCTCCTCTCACATCTCCTTCATTCTCTCTCGTTCTATCTCTCCTTCTACATTGTCATGTCATGTCTTTCTCTCTCCTCTCACATCTCCTTCATTCTCTCTCGTTCTATCTCTCCTTCTACATTGTCATGTCATGTCTTTCTCTCTCCTCTCACATCTCCTTCATTCTCTCTCGTTCTATCTCTCCTTCTACATTGTCATGTCATGTCTTTCTCTCTCCTCTCACATCTCCTTCATTCCTCTCGTTCTATCTCTCCTACATTGTCATGTCATGTCTTTCACTCTCCTCTCACATCTCCTTCATTCTCTCTCGTTCTATCTCTCCTTCTACATTGTCAAGTCATGTCTTTCTCTCCTCTCACATCTCCTTCATTCTCTCTCGTTCTATCTCTCCTACATTGTCAAGTCATGTCTGTCACTCTCCTCTCAAATCTCCTTCATTCTCTCTCGTTCTATCTCTCCTTCTACATCGTCATGTCATGTCTTTCACTCTCCTCTCACATCTCCTTCATTCTCTCTCGTTCTATCTCTCCTTCTACATTGTCATGTCTTTCACTCTCCTCTCACATCTCCTTCATTCTCTCTCGTTCTATCTCTCCTTCTACATTGTCATGTCATGTCTTTCACTCTCCTCTCACATCTCCTTCATTCTCTCTCGTTCTATCTCTCCTTCTACATTGTCAAGTCATGTCTTTCTCTCCTCTCACATCTCCTTCATTCTCTCTTGTTCTATCTCTCCTTCTACATTGTCATGTCATGTCTGTCACTCTCCTCTCAAATCTCCTTCATTCTCTCTCGTTCTATCTCTCCTTCTACATTGTCATGTCATGTCTTTCTCTCTCCTCTCACATCTCCTTCATTCTCTCTCGTTCTATCTCTCCTTCTACATTGTCATGTCATGTCTTTCACTCTCCTCTCACATCTCCTTCATTCTCTCTCGTTCTATCTCTCCTTCTACATTGTCATGTCATGTCTTTCACTCTCCTCTCACATCTCCTTCATTCTCTCTCGTTCTATCTCTCCTTCTACATTGTCATGTCATGTCTTTCTCTCTCCTCTCACATCTCCTTCATTCTCTCTCGTTCTATCTCTCCTTCTACATTGTCATGTCATGTCTTTCACTCTCCTCTCACATCTCCTTCATTCTCTCTCGTTCTATCTCTCCTTCTACATTGTCATGTCATGTCTTTCTCTCTCCTCTCACATCTCCTTCATTCTCTCTCGTTCTATCTCTCCTTCTACATTGTCATGTCTTTCACTCTCCTCTCACATCTCCTTCATTCTCTCTCGTTCTATCTCTCCTTCTACATCGTCATGTCATGTCTGTCACTCTCCTCTCACATCTCCTTCATTCCTCTCGTTCTATCTCTCCTTCCATGTTGTCATGTCCCCTCTTTCACTCTCAATTCCCTCTCCATTACCTCTCCTATCTTCTTCTAGTCTATCCATGTCATCCACTACCAGCTCAACCGATGATGATTTCACTGTATGGGCATTGTACTGTGTAGTTATTTTCATATAGCTTTTCAGAGTCACTCATTAGTTTGGCAAGTTTCCTAAAACCCCACAATGTATCTATACGCCACACTTCAGGGCAGCGCTATGAAGATACTGAACCTGAGGGTTCTATGAGTAGAATTTAGAGGCGTCATACGAAAAAAGAATACTAAAATATACATGAAAGTATGAAGCATGCTCAAACAAAGGGAGATGCTTGAATACTTGAATGCAAAGTATCCACCTCCCTGGTTCAATGTAGAAACGGCAGCCTAGAATCCATCCAAATTACTATTGTAAAAGATATCTACTCAATACAGTACTCTGCAAAGCCTTGTGCTATTAAAGGACAAGTTCACCTTCATAAACATAAGGATTGAGAGAATGTAGCAATATTAGTAGAACACATCATTGAAAGTTTGAGGAAAATCGGACAATCCATTCAAAAGTTATAAATTTTTGAAGTTTTTGTGCAGTCACCACTGGATGAGAAGATTACTACAGTTTATGATGTCACATGCGTACAACAATATAAGAAAAATATAAAGAGAATTTCACAAAATTTCATCTTTTGAAAAAAGTACACATTCCCTTGACTCGTTACTGACATATGTTATGGGTAATATTATTCCCATTGCCTTTAGAAAGAGGCAAGTCAAGTGCTCTTTTATTATGCAAAAAAAGTGAAAATATGTTGAATTTTCTTTCCATTTTCTTTATACTGTTGTACTCACATGACATCACGAGCCTTAGTAGTCTCCTCATCCAGCGGTTCCAACACAAAAATTTTAAAAATTCATAACTTCTGCATCGATTGTCCAATTATCCTCAAACTTTCACTGATGTGTTCTACTGATATTGTTGCATTCTCTCAATCCTTATGTTTATGAAGGTGAACTTGTCCTTTAAGTTACATGTGTCTATCCTACATGGTCACTCCATGCCGCAACAGCTGCATCTCTATAAGGGTTGATGTTACAAAAGAGAGGAAAAGCTGTTTGATCCATTCTCGAATTTAAATTGGCATATTATAGCACCATCCATAGCATCAATAAAATTACATGAGATAAAAAGCACGTACCAGTACACACTGCTAGTTTACTGTTAATCGCCGAACAATTGTCTTTGATAGGCAATATTCCAGCCTAAGGTACAGTAGGAGAAATTATGTACCCAGTGTTTTGCTGAAAATCGAGGCATGTAATATGACGAAATCTTCATATTGAATTAAAGGTGGACCATTATGTGAGGGTCTTGTACATTGTAGATAATAATGAAATATATTGCAATAAAAACTGCATGCGCAATAAAGTGTAGCAAGTAGTACTGAATAGTCTGGTCAATAACCATTAGCCATGCTGTGCACGCACATACACGTTTCACGCCTGGCCGGATAGCCAGACAAGTAACAGCATGAGGGCTTATATTCTACCTACTTGGGATGGTACGCACCATGTGCAACAAGCACATAACTAATAGTTAATTCACTGTCCCTGCCAGATCACTGAAAATTTAAAACTGTGTAGCACCGGCCTTAATATCCCAACACTTGCCAGGATCAAAATGTGTGAGTTCTCGCAAGTTATTATGGCACATCATAAATCAACCAGCTTGCAGGATGGTGCAATACTGGCACCCATCACGTCCCAGAAAACACATTTCTCTGCTTCGATGTTGCTGTAAAATTGGATATTTTCACGCATTTCGCATGCCAGAAACTAACGCAAAAATTGATGCACCCAAACATTTTTTACTCACTATACAGTGTATATAGCACAATTTAATGTTCTGATTCTGCAGAATCAAAAACTTGTGAAATTCATCTTATCCTGTCAAGTGCAAAAAAAATGTTCACGCAAAAATTTCCACTTTGAAAGTATATCTTTTTATCATAATCTTTATCATCTATTGCTAGTTTTCCCTGAGGTAGACTACACCTTTCCTTTCACCCAAGTCCTATTTTGGGCAAATGCTATCCTTTATTTCAGTTGCAGAACTTCTCACAATCCTCCAATTCACAAAATCTACTATTGATCCTTAAATTGGCAACATGTATGAAGAATGAAAATTAATGTCTCTGTTTGAAATTAGCAATTGTTGGATATTCCTTTTTTCTGAGCAGCCTTAATGACTTTAGCTAGTTCCATTGATACTATCTCTCTGATGATTTGTACAACACACAGTAGATTTGCAGAGTTGGCAATCTAATAAGGACAAGATTTTAATTTCTGCAGCAATATTATCCCAGGAAATGGTGGGGTAAAAACCTATGGTTGATAATCTACTCTTGCAAGCAAATATTTCGATGCCCACATTGCAGCATATCACATGATGCGTGGTCCATTAGTCACAACGACAAATCCACACAATCATTTCTTTCGACTCACTCGCTCATTGTATTTCTGAACATTTCAAAATCTGGTCACTTCCATATGCATAAATCCCAACAGATCTACTCATTACTTAACTTCCTGCATTTCTGGCCTAAAATTACGAGATTTTGATTGTAACTTCCTGTGATCACTTGCAGAGCACTGGATGGCAAAAAAATTTCATGAACTCCTTTTCTCGCATTGCGACCCATTCTGGGGCACGGCATATTGCGCTATCCCAAATTTAGCCCTACTGCAACATTTATAGCCATTAGCATCCCTTTCCACCCCACCCTGCCATTCCTAACTTATATAATAGGAAACAGGCTACACATGTTACACCGCTGTCATAGTCACACTTAGTAAATGGAGGCCATTCACTTAACCATTAAAGGCTGCCTGATGTCGGGGGAGAACAGTTGAAACAAAATCTGCAATGCTTCCTCTTTAGTTGCAATTATGCCACAGAAAAGCTCTCAGAATCTCACATCATATTTAATACACAAGAATTCATATTAAACAGCATCATCATTACTGTCAAGTGAAACGAATCATGATAGTTTTCCATGAACATAAACAATCTTGGGTGATGTTAAAGAGCAGAATTTTGTAATTTTGATTTTGTATTGTGTCAGCTTAAAAATCTGCACTAATACAAACACAGATTCACACATTCCCTTCATGATAATCTTTCACAAAACCTACAAATACTCTAGATCAAATAAGCGTCACTGCTGTTCCTCATACAATGTACCTTCATATGTATCAAAGTAAGGGATGAAGACTGCTCTTTAGTCTTCCTGTTATCAAAGACAAGGCATGTTTGCTTGTTTTTTAACAGAACCTATAATTCACTTCATATATTATCACAGAGACTTCAGGCCAAAATGAGTGACAACAGAAGTGAAGCAGGGTGGTGTCACAGTCAATCTATGACTGGGCCCTAAGCACTGGATCATGATGGGGGAGTTGTAAGTCATTTGGGTCAAAGGTCATGATGAAAAATGCTCTCGTAGGGCTCATGCAGATTCTCAATTTGGTTAAATTTTTGTTCAATCTGTTGCGACTGATATATCAGTTGTGGCTGAAGCAAGCTGGAATATAATAGCCCAAGGAAAAGCATGGGCTTCCCCTGTTGGGCAAACAGCCTTCTCATGGTCCTCATTAGAGAAGTGAGTAATTCTATTAATAACTAGCAACGGCAATGGATTTGTCCTCTCCGTAACCTTCCAATTATCCAAGTCAGTCTGTACGACAGTCGGGGTGAAGTTTGCCAGCATATTGGAGGCGATGCAGAGAGATTTATGTGATGGTTTTCTGGAAAAGACAACAGAATTTGTCTTTTCTACTATTCAGTTTCCTTTCATTAGTGATTATCTCTGTCATGGGTAAGGGTATAGGGGATATCCACTAGAGTCACTGCACTTGATTTGAACATAATGACTTACATGAACAGTATCCAATGAAGCAAAGAATTTCAATTATCTCACTATCATACTTGTAATGAGGACAAGCAATATCAAAGAAGTGTAATGACAATAATAATCCTCATTACAATATGTGGAAAGCTGTTACTTGAGATATGTCTAGTTCAATGAAATCTTCTGTTGGTGTATGAACAAATGTGAGAGGCACATATTCGGAAGGTTGTTATCATATTTCTAGCCGAATCTACTATGGCACACACACACACACACACACACACATACATACATACATACATACATGCAGAGCATAATTCTATTCCTGTTCTCTTCTTGTTCAGAACTGCTTTGAGTGATACACTGTATGTCCATGTGCACTGCGAATCAAATATAAACCCAAAATCATCTGTCCCCATAGACTTCTGGTATGTCTTTGTAGCAGAGTAAAATGTTCTTCATAATATGACATATAAGAAATGAATAAAATCACATTTTCCTTTCCTTTTTCTTCCTGAAGATACTGGGAGCTAATGGATATTACAACAATGTATTCATGTAGCCAGACAACCTTCATTTGGGAACAACGAAGACTGTTTTTTTTTTTTTTTTTTTATGCCAATCCATTCCATGAAACATCTTAGAGGAAATATATTTTCTATGATAAACCCTATTCAGCTTATAAAGTCGCAATCATCATTCAAAACATTTCAAAAGAAGTTCACACAATCACCAAAATATGAGGGGGGGGGGGGGAGGTGGACTACCTCAGTGCAGACTAACGACCAAAGTACCATTGTAGTCAGAGTGGAGCAGCCTATTAACATACCTCCCCCGTCAATGATCAACCTTTCATAGCCCTTCGCAGCTTGCAGACTTTTGGAGGGGAATCAACACAGCCTCCGGTGGACGGACAAAGACGTCCTCTTTCTGAAGATATTGGTAACCTTCTAATAATACCTTGCCACATTGAAGAGTCTCCTCTTTGAAGGAAAATAGAAAAAAAAGGGGGAGGGGGGTAGAGTCAGATTATTGGGCCAAGACCAGACTAGGGGATGCCACTATGGGAGATGAGCCAGTGGGACTCCACAGAACACAAAGAAAGAAAATCCCCATGTATTCAAACAGAGGAATTACACCCAGCTAAAACCCATGGGCCATTTGAGTTGTCGTGTTGTTGTTGTTGTCATTTTCTCTTTACCTGAACTGCCACAGTATGCCCGACTTCCACATGGAATCCAAGGCACTGCGGACCGCTTGATCATTATCTAGTGCTCACCTTGAGCCATTAATGAGGAAATTGTAGGAAGTCTACCCATTCCAAATGATTGATGCTTGCATAGTAACCATGAGAAGAAAATGCCCTATGGAACTACAAATAACAATGCAAGACAAAGCTACAGACACACTAAAGAATACAATTTTGGTCTACATCAGAAAGAACTACAGCAATTCTGTTCACTTGTTGTTGTTGTTTTCTTTCACAATGGGAAAAGATATCAATCACAAAGAAAAAGAGATGACCAAAACACTCCAAGAACAAGAAGTTAGGGGATGGGTCTAAGGGCATTTCATATTATTTTTATCACAGAAAACAAAATAATTCCAAAATGATAATGACAATAGGAAAAATAGCAAAATGTTAAAGATAGTAATAACAGTAATATTAGTAAAGATACTGTAATATTGTTATCATTGATGTAGTCATTACTTTTGAGATTTTAAAAATGATCATTACCATTTTGTTATTATTATTCTCATCATTGTTATCACTATCATTATTATTATCATCATTATCATCATCATAATAATAATCATCATCATCACCGTAACTATTCTTATTACAAAACCGTCTCAACATATTCATATCTATATTGAATGCTAAAATGAAGACAATATGCAGCAAGTTCATTCAATTTCATTTTCACAAATTTTCTTGTCCATATGATCTGGAATCTACAATAAGGAATTTTTGCTCACAACTGTAGAAAACAAAGTTTGATTCAGTTGAAAACTCCCATTTCAAACATTATCATGGGATTTTGGTACATGAATACGAACACATCATTCTCTTTAAAGACAGCATGGAAAAATTAAGTATGGAAGAAAGAAAATAGATTGCATCAGTAACAATATCGCCAAGCCTGCTGAGCCTCGATTAACCTGACCAGTAATCACAACTCATGTCCATGCCTCTTCACTGGCATTATTGATCCGTAGTGTCCAAACCTGGGCACTACAGAATGTGGAGACCAAGAATAAAGATCAACAAAGGCCTGGAACCGCAGAAATAACCCTCCCTTTGGTGTTGGGCCGGAGGGCAGTTGGTCCACACACAATGGCTGTTGGAGAGCTATCACTGGAGACCAAATCATTGAGGTCTCACTACCCCCAGATGGGCTACAAAAGACTAACAATCGATCTGACACTTTCATTATTCATTTACTCGGCCTTGGAAGAAAAACATCACCATGAGGGGAGCATCTGAGGATTGGTATACACTGGTCATTACAGCCATTCAGCGTCAATAAACAGAGAGGCGGGAATCAATGCCTGATGATGGCTCATGTTTGGGAATGTGTCGTCTCGAAGGGGTAATCAATGCACCAGGCTAGGCACACTGGCACAAAGCACTGGCTATAGAAAAAATGACGCCTTCCATATATTCACAGGCTCACAATCTATATGCATGAGAAATTACAATATGGAAAGAATATCAGATGATAATCCCACATATTTCCCCGAAAATCATTCATTACTTCCAACAGCAAATTATCTCGAAGTCAAGTGTCTGCTACCTAAACCAATTACAGTACGCGCAATAAGAAACGCCTCCGTCAATTTCGTTTTCCAACGAAAGTTCGTTATCGATCGAGTAGCAACGAAATCTGGACGAAATTTGGACGAAATTTCGTTATCGATCCATTAGCAACGATTCTGACGCTTTGTGGACGCTTTGTGGACGCATTTCACGCACGACCGCCCGCTCGATTCCGTTCGGCAAATGCGTTGCTCGTTCGGAAAATGCGTGTTCGGAGCTCGGCAGTTTCGTCCAAATTTCGTTAGAAGCGTCCGTGATCCAAGGCGCACATGGAATACAGTACACACGTGAATCACTGCAGGATTAGACTCAACAAGTAGCACAGCGGTCGGGAATGAGAACAGTAGACAGGCGTGGAATTCACCTGATACACATAATAATATTAAAAATGGTAACATGTATACATATATCGATGCCGTTTTCATTGAAGCAATTTGTAAAAGTTTTAGTTTCCCTTACCCTAGCTGTAAGTACGGCACCGTTAGCAGATTATTCACTGCATTTAGTGAAAGTCACCTGATACATCACATGGTGGTATGCGGGCTGCATGTAACCAGGGAATGTGCACGTATGGGAAAGGCGAGTGCGCCGTATGTGCGTCGCCATTGCTATGGCATGGCTCGCTCGGCTGAACGAAACAGAGATGTTATACGATGTAGTAGTTCACGTGTTTTGTTTTGTTTTTTACAAGCAGAAAATAAACAACTGTTGATCATGAAATAGACTAAATTACCAATCAGAGATCATTCGGGTTCATAGTATTTAAGAGAAATCACGCAATTTTGGCGAGGGTGAACCCACAGGAACCCACAGGAACCTTATCGTAGAATGCCGACCAAAAAGAAAATGGTTTCACTAAAATTGCGTGTACGTAAAATCCATTTGAGTATAGAAAGAAAATTAACCCCCAAAAAGAGGAAAAAAGAAATTAGAAGGATTTGTTCGCCGTTATTTGGTCATTAAATATTTTGTCTTTCTTCAGCAATTGCGCGTTATATTGCCCGTTTTTTTTTTATTGAATCAGGGCCCTGTTGCATAAAACCCTTACCGCTGGACTTACCGCTCCTTTCTAGCGGTAAGTCTTCAAATCAGCGGTAAATTTTATAATCCTTGATGCTGATTGGCTGTGATGCCTAATTTTGACGGTAGTTACCATTGAAATTCAATGGTAAGTTTTATGCAACGGGCCCCAGGAAAGCAAAAAAAAAAAAAAAATAAATAAAATATTCAAAACAAGACAATACGTTTAATTCTTAGTTTGATATCGTTTATTTCTGTATTGGACAGAGAGATAATTCAGACGGTACGTGGAATTTTCAAAGCGACTAATTCAGACTGATTCTTAGTATGACTTGGCTCTTTCTTTCTTTCTTTCTTTCTTTTTTTTTTTTTGGGGGGGGGGTGGGGGGTTGAGGGTCATGATCGTTGTACCCATGCACCCATAAGGTTCGTTAGTACGAAAATGAAACATTCAGATATACACGCGACTTCCCTACACGAAAAATAGATGTTCGTAAATGTGATAGTCAAATTATGATTCATAATCCGAAAATGCACGAATGTTTGTGATTGGATAGGTGCGTTTATTGTCGGATTAGCAAACCTTCGGAGTACTGTAGTATCGAGCCTGTTGTATTCACGGATAAACGAACTTTTGGAATAATGAATTTTATATTCAGAGCAAGACAATAAGTTTAATTCTTATTATAGTTTGACATCGTTTATTTCCTAGTTGTGAAGCGGGAAGCGAGAGATAATTCTGAAAAGAAGTATATAGACGGAACATGAAATATTCAAAGCAGCTATGAGATTAAATCTTAAGTTGTTTATTTGTTTGTTTGCTTGCTTGTTTGTTGTTATGCTCAAGTGTTGGTGTAATTATATATACATTTTTTTTTTCTTTTAGGGGGAGGCATTTTTGAAGTACCCACTGCACGTAAAGTTCGCTGATGCTAAAGTGATAAAATGTTCCGTAACACGCAAATTCCCTACACCATAGATGTTCGTACCTAGTGTGAAAATAAAATGTATTACTATTATTATTTTTTTCCCCATTGTTCGATTAGCAAACCTTCGGAATGTCAATCCTTTCGTTTTCGGATAAACGAACTTCCTTAACTCACAACACCACTTTCAGAGTAACAAACTAGTCATTATTTTATTCGGGCATTGAGAATACACGTAGTTCAGGAAAATCTTTAAGGCAAGAATTACGATGGATTCTTATTTTGAAATCATTTTATTGATTTCCGTGGTGTTCATTATTCCGAAAAAGAAAACGGGTGCGCTATTCCGATGGTTACAGCGTTATTTCGAATCCGAAACACGCATATTCCTTGTGCCTATCCATGTTTGTTGATTCGAAAATGTAATCATGCTGCGGGTAATTGCTATAGGGCCATATATTGTTTTATTTCTGTCTATTGTTATATTATTATTATTATAATTCTTATTCTTATTCTTATTCTTATTATTATTATTATTATTATTATTATTATTATTATTATTATTGTCTTTAACATTATTAACCAATATTTTGATTAACGAGCATTTTGTTGGCTGTTTTTTTTTTTTTTTGGGGGGGGGGGGGCATTGCCCGATTAGCAAACCTTCGGAGTGTCAATCCTTTTGTTTTCGGATGAACGAACTTCCTTTCCTCAGACGAAGAAATCAGAGTAACAAACTAGTCATTATTTTATTCGGGAATTGGGAATAGTTCAGGAAAGAAATAGAAGGGAGGAATCCGAAACACGCATATTCCGTGTGCTTATTTATACGTCATGTTTATTGATATGCTGCGGCTAAGGGCCTATTGGAGGTCGTTATACCTCTCGTTTGGTGTACGATTTCTTTCGTTTCATATCACTTTATTTGTTCCCTTCATATTCTTAATCTAAAGGTAATTCTTTCAATTGCCTCGCACTGTGTACATGCATTTTCGTAACGGCGATTTCCCACTTTGCTGCAGTATTTCGAAGGGTGTTTGATGCCAGCCGCTTCGGTGTGCTCTGTGGTAATGTTTATGTAGTTGTCGGGGAGGTTGTTGATACTTTGTCTGTTGACATTTATTTTCGTACAGGCAGGGGCGGATCCAGGAATTCTGTACAGGAGGGGGGAGGGGCGCAACTAATATTTCTGGTGCCACTTCCGGGTTTCACTTCTATTTTTTTTTTTTACGATAAATAAAGGGGGCGTGCGCCTCATGCGCCCCCTCTGGATCTGCCACTGCTACGTGTTTATCTCGAGTGATGGTGATCGTGTTTCTAAATGTTTATAAAAAAAGGACATTATCTGAGTGATGCCTGATGATAGTGCAGGTGATGATAATCAACGATGCTGATGTAAAAGACGGCTTGCTGTGGATGCTGAGCGTTTATACGTGCCCTTCGTTTATTTAAATAAGTTTTCCCTCTTTTACTCTTCTTTCCCCTCCCAAGAATGATAAAAAAAGAAAATACTGTACCTACACCTCACAACAAAAGGAACCACGTGTGAACAACCATCGTTAAGTTCAATCGAAACGTTCATTATTAGCAAAGAATAAGGGGAAAACACGAGTGACGGAAAATGATAGAAGCGACGAGATTGTCTTCTTGTGTATAATGCGGTCTCTTGGGATTGGAAAAACCCCACCCTCGGATACCTTTGTGGAAATTTCCACAAAACCAGGTGCGTGCCAGACCCCAGGTGCCAGACGAAAGAATGCGCGCACTGGTGTAGTATATCGATCGAAGAACTCGCTGGTGAGTTGAGTTAAAGCAATCATTGCAAAGATGTTCTGATTCTTTCGCCTTTCTTTAGGCGCATACATCGAACAGTCGATTATTGCGTACTTGATCTAAGTACAATGTATTTATATGTTCCCGAGCTGTAAAAAGGAATTGATTAATCACTCAAAAATGCAATCACAGATTATGAAAGGTCTCATATGCCTAGACAAATTCACTGAGATGTCCTATGTGAGATGCAGCCACCACCCGATTAAACAGCAAAATCATGACAGTAAAATTTCACGCTCACCAAAACTGCCTATTACTTTTCATATGAATTTTGGTTATCAACACTCGTTCGTGGATTTGTTTGTTTGCATGTTTTGTGTGTATTATTCCTCGATCCTGAAAGACGTAATAATTATTCGCATCGAACGTAAACTGTTTACCGTAACTAAGCTTATGGCGCATTCGATCCATTCAACTAGCAGTAACCTCTAAGGCAGTAAGTTAGTAGCACATGGTGCATTCCTTTGAACCACGTGTTTCGCATATCGGCACATCCAAACACATTAGCGATCGTCGTTATGGCAAACTTTCCGATTACAGTCAAGGGAGAAGAAATCGTAATACTGTACATGTACTTACGAAAGTGATTATGCTTATTATAATTATTATAATTTTATTATAGGCTCCCCGGCCCAATGCCGACAAGAAGAGGCGTAGGAAGAGGAAGGAGAGCTACGGCATCTACATCTACAAGGTTCTGAAAATTATAATAAAATGAAGAAGTTTGAAAACAACTTGGCAACACTCAATCAAGTTTTTCATTCTCTCACACAAAAGCTCTCTTGAGAAAATGAAAGCATTCCCCCTCCCCTGCTAGATAATGGAAGTTTTCATTACTAGCCCAGCAAGTTTTGGGAGTGTACATGAATGTTTTTAGGATAGAGTCAAAAGGGACCTAAGCTTTCGATTATAGCAGAACCTTCGTCAGAAGCAAAATGGCAAATAGGCAGAAAAAGCAACCACACACATGTAAAGCGACTTCACACAACAAGAACAGTCAGGGCAAAGGGACACGGAACAAAGAAAACAAAAGGAGAGGGTAGGAAGTCATGGGCAAGGAGCCCAACAGGTAAAGGGAGGGGGATTAGAGCAGGAGGATGGACAGACAAAAGGCAGGGGAAGGTTAGTAATGGTCGCCGTGAGGGCCAGGGGGCAACCATTGAAGGAAAAGGATGAATATGGAGGCAACATCAAACAAGATAAGGAACAACAGAGAGATAAAGAAAGGTAAAGCGTGAAATAGCAACAGCAAAGGGGGGGGGGGGGGGTGAGCAAACAGCAAGCCCTAGAAAGGATCTGTACAAGTACCAAGAGGATGCAACAAAATGAAAGTGAGAGTCAATCAACAAATGCAATTAACCATATCAAAGTATGGTGATATTAATACAGTAATAACGATGATATTGACAAAACAAATTAGAATAATAATCATTAAAGCACATAAAAAAAGGGGGACACAAAGTCCATGGGAGAGAAAATGTATACTTGCAAAGCAAGTATCAATAGGCAAAATAAATACATTTCAAAGAGCTGGTTCATACACTACGCGCAATAGAAAACGCCCGACGAAAGTGCGTCCAAATTTCGTCCCAACGCTTTTAGCGTTGTTGATTTCGCCTGGGACGTTTTCAACGCTTTTTGCGTCCAGACTTCATGGACGGAATTTGGACGAATTCAACGAATTCAACGAAATCCCCGAACGCTTTTCCGAAGCTGTGGACGCTTTCAACGCTTTCAATGCTTTCAACGCTTTCAACGCTTTCAACCCTTTGTACGCGCGATCACACACACAGCTACGTACAGTGTATACAAAGTTAGCTCTAATCGCGAATCGCCAGCTCTTCTTTCGTCGAAGTTCTCTAGGTTTCCCGTCCATTTCTCTCATTTTCTCTCTTTTGCTTCCGTATCATTGTATCCCTTTCTTTTCAGAGTACAATCATACTTCTGAGAGTGTTTTTTTCTCATTTTTATTAAGTGATTACCCTGTTTGCCACAATTTGGGGTGAGTTTTTGTTCGAGTGTTTGTTGAGTTTTTCGATTGAACGATGTGTCGATTATCTTCGTGTGTGCGAGAATATCGTACCCACTCGTTTGTTTCCGTGTAAGTACTTTTACCGTAAAAGTGTCTTCATCGTTCGTCTTCACGCATCGGGTTTTCACCCTAGTTTTCCTCATCGTAGTTTTCCACATCCATTTTTTTTTCCGGTGCAAGATACTCTGTGTATTTTCTGCTACGGTAAAATGCCATCGTCGATAGTTTTTGTGTATTCATCGTAGTTTTCCACCTCCATTTCATTTTTGTGTGCAAGATGTGTAGCTAGGTCTGCGATGTCTGAATCGTTTACAGATGTGTTTTGTGAGAGTATTAACCACGATGATTTTGAGGATTTTGAGGGTTTCGCTTTGGATGAGATTGACTGGAATGATAGTGATAATGATAATGAGTCTACTATCTAGTGGTGTTGATATAAGAGCTCTTATGATGATGCAATTTATTTCGTGTGACCAACCATCATGACGTTGGCGATGACGAGTACGAAACGATGTATGTACAATGTAGGCCTGTATGATCTAAGACGAGAGTGACACTGACGACATGGCCTGGCCCTGGGGGCTGTTTTAGTGTTGCTCGCTCGCTCGTGCACTGGAGTGGTCTAGAGACCTGCATTTTATTTTTTCACTTAATTGTATCCTTTTGCTTGTTCACTCTGGTTTACTGCTACCAAAATGTATGTCTCTGAAGAAACTCAACCAGAAGCTAGACAATATGTTTGCATCAGGTCCAAGTCTGTAAATTGCGATGTTCCTACTCCTATTGAACTCGAAATCCCATTTTCTTTGCTCTTTTTTCCACTGATAAATTATTTAGAACTGTACTGCATTTCTGATGAATTGCTTTTGCATTATATCAAGACCCTGCTGAGTAGGTGTTTCATTCTATCCTTTCCATTATCTTTCTATCACTTTCTTCTTTTGACCCTGGATGGAAAAAAAAAAAAAACCCTATCTTGCCATGTAAAGACAGAACACATGCCATCATGAAATATCATGACATTACGAAAGTAATAAAAGAAATAGGTAAGCGATGAAAATTCTTGTTTGTAAAATCATAAATCAAAGGTGATTTCATATGAACCAGCTCTTTGAAATGTATTTATTTTGCCTATTGATACTTGCTTTGCAAGTATACATTTTCTCTCCCATGGACTTTGTGTCCCCCTTTTTTTATGTGCTTTAATGATTATTATTCTAATTTGTTTTGTCAATATCATCATTATTACTGTATTAATATTACCATACTTTGATATGGTTAATTGCATTTGTTGATTGATCTCACTTTCATTTTGTTGCCTCCTCTTGGTACTTGTACAGATCCTTTCTAGGGCTTGCTGTTTGCTCACCCCCCCCCCCCCCTTTGCTGTTGCTATTTCACTCTTTACCTTTCTTTATCTCTCTGTTGTTCCTTATCTTGTTTGATGTTGCCTCCATATTCATCCTTTTCCTTCAATGGTTGCCCCCTGGCCCTCACGGCGACCATTACTAACCTTCCCCTGCCTTTTGTCTGTCCATCCTCCTGCTCTAATCCCCCTCCCTTTACCTGTTGGGCTCCTTGCCCATGACTTCCTACCCTCTCCTTTTGTTTTCTTTGTTCCGTGTCCCTTTGCCCGTTCCTGGCTGTTCTTGTTGTATGAAGTCGCTTTATATGTGTGTGGTTGCTTTTTCTGCCTATTTGCCATTTTGCTTCTGACGAAGATTCTGCTATGATCGAAAGCTTAGGTCCCTTTTGACTCTATCCTAAAAACATTCATGTACACTCCCAAAACTTGCTGGGCTAGTAATGAAAACTTCCATTATCTAGCAGGGGAGGGGGAATGCTTTCATTTTCTCAAGAGAGCTTTTGTGTGAGAGAATGCAAAACTTGATTGAGTGTTGCCAAGTTGTTTTCAAACTTCTTCATTTTATTTGATCTTAAGCATAATCACTTTCGTAAGTACATGTACAGTATTACGATTTCTTCTCCCTTGACTGTAATCGGAAAGTTTGCCATAACGACGATCGCTAATGACTGTTTTGTGTTTGGATGTGCCGATATGCGAAACACGTGGTTCAAAGGAATGCACCATGTGCTACTAACTTACTGCCTTAGAGGTTACTGCAAGTTGAATGGATCGAATGCGCCATAGGCTTAGTTACGGTAAACAGTTTACGTTCGATGCGAATAATTATTACGTCTTTCAGGATCGAGGAATAATACACACAAAACATGCAAACAAACAAATCCACGAACGAGTGTTGATAACCAAAATTCATATGAAAAGTAATAGGCAGTTTTGGTGAGCGTGAAATTTTACTGTCATGATTTTGCTGTTTAATCGGGTGGTGGCTGCATCTCACATAGGACATCTCAGTGAATTTGTCTAGGCATATGAGACCTTTCATAATCTGTGATTGCATTTTTGAGTGATTAATCAATTCCTTTTTACAGCTCGGGAACATATAAATACATTGTACTTAGATCAAGTACGCAATAATCGACTGTTCGATGTATGCGCCTAAAGAAAGGCGAAAGAATCAGAACATCTTTGCAATGATTCCTTTAACTCAACTCACCAGCGAGTTCTTCGATCGATCTACTACACCAGTGCGCGCATTCTTTCGTCTGGCACCTGGGGTCTGGCACGCACCTGGTTTTGTGGAAATTTCCACAAAGGGATCCGAGGGTGGGGTTTTTCCAATCCCAAGAGACCGCATTATACACAAGAAGACAATCTCGTCGCTTCTATCATTTTCCGTCACTCGTGTTTTCCCCTTATTCTTTGCTAATAATGAACGTTTCGATTGAACTTAACGATGGTTGTTCACACGTGGTTCCTTTTGTTGTGAGATGTAGGTACAGTATTTTCTTTTTTTATCATTCTTGGGAGGGGAAAGAAGAGTAAAAGGGAAAACTTATTTATGCAACCCTTACCTCCTCTATAGGTTTAGGCTATAGATTTGGTTTAGGTTTTGGTTGGTCTGTTATTGCCTCAATTATGAAAATGTGTAAAGTTATATGTTTACACTAGTTGACTGGTCATCATTATTAATTCTCTCACATAAACCACCACCGCATCCATCACAATCACTCCAGCATGCGCTATATAAACTCCTTACACTAAGTAATGAAGACAACAGACATTTGGTTTACGTGGATGCCACATTATATTAGGGTCTTGCAAGTCTGATAGGTTGAAACCATCAACTTGGTGTATCTTAATTATTTCCTTAATTACTCATGCAATTTATAGATGCTTAATATGGAGGTGAATTATAAAACCCTAAACTTCATTTGTGCTACTCACGGTACCGTGCGCGGAGTCCATTGTCCATTTTATAATTCGGAGGATGCACAAGGTTAGTCATCAAATTAGATAAATTTCAGCGAAACGCGAAATGGGAGGAGGCGTCTCCATGGTTTGGATCCTCAATGTTAAATGGCAGCGGCGCTCCAGGCTTGGCTCCAAAAAAAGGGGTCGAGAGTGTTCGTCGGGGCGTCCAATCTCCATCAAATTTGTTCGGGTACTCGGTGTCGACTTTGAATAGGCGACAGGAACATGGGCACGACACAATGTAAATCAACGTCTTCTGTCGAAGTCCAAAAGCATCAATTGTAACTGTTGATGCGACATAATCCGCTCCCGGGATCAGGAAAATCAGACAAGCATCTCAAGTGCACATAAGATGAAAAATAGGAGCTATAGAAAGTTAATGGTACAAAGTCTCAGGAAGGTACCATATTGAAGTTTCACGTTGCGAGACTGATCCCCTTTGGAGATTCGTAGAAGTTATGCAACTTTTAAGATGCTTGGAACATTTCTGCTCCTCTGGAGTCCCGAGAAGAAGTCTCAGAAAGGCATTGCTCGAAGTTAGCAGGGTTAGGGTAATATAATTGCTCCCTTCAGAGTCTAAAGGAAAAGTTGCTCTGGATTATAAGGATTTGGGAGGCATGACTGCTCCCTTCGGAGTCCAAAGGAGAAATCGCATTCAGTTATCATTTTCTCTCACCTCCACATCTCATGTCACCTCCATCCTAAACAATCTTCATTAATATTAAAACCCTCTCTCTACAACTCATATGCTAATTGGTTAACTTTACATGTCAGTCACTGATGGTTGTCGAGTACCATTGGTTGATTACATTTTAGGTTGGGCATAAAGTATAAAACAAATTCCGATTGGTCGAATATTCTTTGGCTCTGCCTATCTTCCTTCCAAACTCTTCCAAAAAAAAAAATGATTACTAAGATGTGACTTGCCTTGAGCTGTCCATTGATGCATCTGGTTTATTTACAAACCCTTCGAAGTGGTTGCTATTGTGGTTGGGGTAGAGGTCTGCACAATCTCTCATTTCTTTACTTTCTCTTCCATTGGGTTTCTCTTTAATCTGACCTCAGTCATTAATGATTCCAAGTTTTAGGACAAAGGTCGCCATTTACTCTGGGCTTGGCCGGTCAGTGGCCTAGACTACATTATTCACACAAGGAAGATAAACTTTGTTTTAGATTTTGCTATCTGTGTGAATGGGATAGCCTGTGGGAGTAATATGGGGGAATTCACATTGAAATATGATCTTTAGGTGTAGTAACAGACTGAGCTCAGAAACACTATGTGAATGGGCAGTTCCTGTATGATTCATAGATAAGGGATGATTTATAGTTTCTGACCCCAGTAGGGAGACCGCATGACCTCTAGTGAGAGCGCATGACCTCTAGTGAGAGGGTGTTGGTCCTGAATGAACATATTGAGAGATGGATGGAACAAAGCGATAGCTAAAGTCAAATGAATGTGCTTCCAGTTTGTAAATGGGCACAAAGGATGGAATAAAATCAAAGGACTACATAAACTGGTATTTGGTAAAGCCCCTTTAATAGCCAACTGGCTGGGCTACATCTACCCCACCTCCGAGGAAATTTCGCCCTCGAAATTTGATTGTATGTCACTTATTTACATATTTACAGTTTACAACTATTAATGTATAATTGACAACCAACAGTGGCCGACTTTGGCATCCACTTTGTTTCTTAAGCAAACTGTGATTAAATGCGATTAAATATGGTTGATAGTGACAAGAATCCATAACAATAAGCTGCAGACATTTATAAAGGTCGAATAACACATTACTTTGTGCACCTCTCAGTTTTGGGACACAAAAACAACAAGATATCATGTAAGATTACTTGGCTGCAAATGCTCAAGTTGCGAAGTATTCTACATGAATCAATCCAAAGTAATATCATCTTGACTTGCGCATGGAGAGTCATCCCCTGTAGCGTGAAAACATCTTAATTATCACATTGAAATAGAACAGTGTGGATAAAGTCCACTAAATTAAAAAAGCAGCACAAAATGTAAATGTACTAATAACATAATAAAACAGAAATGAATGCTTCTCTGTCAATCAGTCAAACGGGTTGATACATAAATAAGCCTGCAAAATTATACTCATTTGGCAGTAATTCTACAGCCAACATCACTATCATAAAATGAGTCACGATACAATTCAACTTTGGTCCTCTATTGGAGTGGCCTAGATTCAACTTTTTGTCCCATCAACCGAGCGGACCATAGCCACCTATGGCCGAACATGAATTAGATATCATGAAAAAAAAAAACTATGTTCTTCCTGCATGTAGAAAACATAATCGTATTTTTGTCTTGGCCTGGTGTGTCTACACAGGCTTTAAAACATACTTTTTGGTAAGCAATCTATGCTTAACAAATGAAATTGAGGGTTTGTCATTTTATGGTGACAAATACGGTAACATTAAAAAGAAATTTGTCAGACTGTTTGATCTGCGTAAGGAGACTTCAAACTTTAAATTCTCAACAAACAACTACAGGACTTGTCATTGTACTCCTTGTACAGTGGTCAAATCTCACGATAAATAGCACAAATTTCACAAACCGATATCAAGCGTAAATACAATTAATACACAACACATATTAAGGCAACTTGTACATTTGCGACAAATTTTGTCAATTCGACAAAAAAAATCCATATGAAATGCAGCTTCCACAACATTAGTTCAAACCAAACAAGATAGCAAACAGAACTTATGACTGATGAGCTCTGTCACGTTCACTATTTAGCAAAAAGGGATGAAATATCAATGATTTCACCAAAAATTACAATCTCCCCTAAATACAAGAGGATCTCACTTTGAAACGAGAAAAGACAATACAACTTTTTACCGTGATGGCGCGGTTATGTGCAAAAGCACTGCAGTCAGTGCAGTGTACAACAAACAAACTGAGTACACATATTGATGTCACAATACCAAATGTTTAAACAGTAACAATTGGGGGTTGTGGGGTATTTCCTCCCACAAAAGTATTCCAAAGACGATTTCCAAGTCCGAACAAAGAATTAGTAAAACTTTGATGAGCAGGGGCGTAATTCTCCACGGGAGGGGAGAGGGTCTGTGCATGATCATACACTAGTCTATCGGGTGGCCTAGAGGACCTTTGGGACCGTCGGATAGAGCGGTCCTCCTCAGTAATTAATTGCGGGTCAGGTGTCTCGACCTCAATTTCAGGGGTTATGGGGAGATTTTCCCCTTCGCTAGTCCCACTGTTTACATCTACGTCAATATTTACATCGATGTCTTCATTATCCTGCAAAACAGCAGGTTCATTATCATGTTCTATGGGGGCTTCGTTATCCCCTTCATTAACTGCATTTACTGCCTCATCGAGCTCCATGGGCGTGGCCTCTTCTTCATCATGGGTAGGTGGTGTGGCCCATATAGACACACCTGGATCATTTTCACTCTCATTTTCACTCTCATTTTCACTCTCATTAATTATTTCTAACGGAGCCTGTACTTTGGGCTGCCTAGTCGGCTTATTAGGTGGGGTCATGTTAGAAGTGGGGTTCTCCTCTCGGGTGAGAAAGTTACACGGGAGGAGGAGATTACGATTGACGGTTTTAATTCTACCTATCCCATTTTCAGGGCGAACTCGGAATACGGGAAGATCGGGGTTAGGTTGTGAGACTACAACGTACGGGTATTTCCCCCATTTGTCTGCTAGTTTGTGTTTCCCTTGGATTCCTACGTTCCTCAGGAGCACTCTATCGCCTGGCTTTAGTGTGTTCTCCCGTAGTCTACGGTCATGTTTACATTTGTTACGGGCAGCTAGCTTACTAGTTCTATCCATTACCAGTTTGTACGCATAGTCCATGCGTTTCCTTAGGTTCTCTACATACTTGCCAGCGTCACCCTTCCCCTCATCCCTGGGGTCTAGGCCTAGGTGTACATCTACTGGGAGGCGGGGGTGACGCCCATACATGAGGTAATAGGGAGAATACCCTGTTGCGTCATTTCGTGTACAGTTGTAGGCATGTACAAGGGGGGCTAAGTGTGACTTCCAATCAGCTTTGTGTTCATCGGTGAGTGTTCCGAGCATACCTAGTATGGTTCGGTTCATACGTTCACACATCCCATTACCCTGGGGGTGGTATGGGGTGGTGCGGGACTTCTCAATACCAGCCAACTTGCAGAGATGTTTGATCACTTCTGACTCGAAATTTCTCCCTTGATCAGAGTGCAAACGAGAGGGGAAGCCGTAATGTACAAGAAAATGATCAAACAAAACCTTAGCTGTGGTAAGGGCCGTTTGGTTTCGGGTTGGGACAGCTACTGTGTAGTGGGTAAAATGATCAGTGATGACCAGTATGTTAGAATACCCTCCCTTAGATTCCTCTAGGGTGAGATAATCCATACATACTAGTTCGAGGGGGTGGCTAGTCTTAATGTTTACTAGGGGGGCTGTTACATGTGATTCGGGTACCCCCTTTCTCCTTAAGCATCTACCACACGTCTTCACATAACTTGCGACATCCCGTGCCATATAAGGCCAGTAGAAACGATCCCTAACCAATTCTGTAGTACGCTCTATGCCTAAATGACCAGTGTCGTCATGGAGATGATGCAATGCCTGTCTCCGGTGTCTACTTGGGAGTACTAGTTGTTTGACCTTTGCCCCATCTTGGTCCTCTCTTACTCTGTACAAGACTCCGTCACACACTACTAGCTTCTTCCATTCTCTCAACACTATTTGTACATCGTGTGACTCAGCTTTGAGCTGGTCAGCTGATGGGGGAATCCCCTTCTCTACAAAAGATATTACTCTACTGATGACGTCATCATTACGCTGTTCTGCAGCCCAGTCGGGGGTATCTAGCTGAGAATTAGAATTACACGAGGGTAGGGTCCCAACCTCTGGGGGTATGACAGTACTTGCTTGGGCAATAACTTCTACATGGGGGTAATCATCAACAGTCACATTAATGGCATAGTTACACACTGCTTCAACCACATCAGGGGTGATTTGACCTACTTTTAGCCCATTCAGTTTGTTAGCCTCCCTCTCAGCTTCACACACAGCCTCATCAGTACTGGGGTTAGCGTGACGTCGTGACAGCATGTCAGCGTCGGTGTTAGTTTTTCCAGTCTTGTACTGTATGGTCAAGTCGAAGTTAGCGAGGGCTGCCAGCCATCGCTGACCTGTGGCGTCTAGTTTAGCAGAGGTTGTGACATAAGTCAGTGGATTATTGTCAGTGAGAACATGCACTTTGTTCCCATAGAGGTAGTCATGAAACTTCTCGGTGATTGCCCACTTTAGAGCCAAAAACTCTAATTTGTGTGCAGGGGCATTCATTTCACTTTTGCTAAGAGATCTACTGGCATATGCTATAACCCTTTCAACCCCATTTTCATCTACCTGATACAGAGCAGCACCAAGACCTGTGGTACTGGCGTCTGTATGAACGATAAACGGTTTACTGAAATCAGCATATGCTAGCACAGGGGGGCTCATTAACTTTGCTTTGATTGTTTTGAAGGCATGTTCACACTGAGGGGTCCAATTCCATGGGGGAGGTTTGTGTTGGGAGGGTTTTCCTTTTCTTTTGCGAGGTCCCCCTAGTAATTCGTGCAGGGGCTTGGCGATTTGAGAGAAACCGGAAATAAATTTCCGATAATAGCTCGCAAATCCAAGGAAAGCTCTCACATCACGCACACGTTTAGGTCTGGGCCAGTTTTTGATTGTTTCGATTTTGTCCGGGTCAGTCTCGATTCCGTCTTCAGAAATTACATGTCCTAGGTACTTTATTCTAGTTTGTAGAAGTTTACATTTAGTGGGTTTCAGTTTAAAGCCGTGCATAGCCAGTCGGTCGAGTACTTGTCGTAGTCTGTCTTCGTGTTCCTCTATGGTCTGAGAGAAGATGATAATATCATCGAGATAGACTACACATATTTTGTGGTTCAGATCACCCAGGCAACGCTCCATGGCACGCTGGAATGTACCGGGGGCATTGCACAGTCCGAAAGGTAGCCTATTGCACTCCCATAGTCCGAGGGGTGGGGGTAGGACGAAAGCTGTTTTATGCTTGTCCTTCTCTGCGACACCTATCTGCCAATAACCGGAGCGCAGATCGAGGGAACTAAACCACTTAGCACCATTGAGGGCTTGTAGGGTTTCATCAATTCGTGGCAGTGCGTAAGAGTCTCTAATTGTCTTGGAATTTAATTTTCGAAAATCTACACAAAATCTAAGGGAACCATCTTTCTTACGTACAAGGACTATGGGACTGGCATAGGGAGAGTGGGATTCCCTAATTACCCCAGCCTGTTTCATGGTGTCTAAATGGGCCCTAACTTCATCGTACAAGGAAGGGGGAATCGGTCGATATCGTTCTCGAAATGGTTGTTGGTCAGTCAAGTCAATGTTATGTTCTACGATTGTACTATGGCCTAGGTCAAAATCACTTACGCTAAATGCTTGAGGGTATTCCCCTAGCACCCGTTTGACCCCATCAATCTCTTCATTTGAGGCTGGAGACTGAGAGAAGTCTAACTCATCTACTACATTGTTTACCTTGGGAGGGGATTCCCCATTACCCTGGCTACCACTCCCAGCACTCTGACTATTGCATTGAATAGGCCCATGTACTGTACACATATAGGCATCCCCAACTGTGGTTCTCTTTGCTAACCAAACAGGGTAGGGGGCATGATTTTTAAGGGCTATTGATACATATCGCCCATTCCCCTTACTTACTGTAACTACAGCCGACTCGACAAGTACTTCTCTAGCTAACTGTCTTTTGGAAGTTGTTTCTACGAGAACATTGGATTCAAAGTGTATGGGGGCTGACATGAGTTCGCATTCCACAACAATCATTTCATTTGCAGGTACACATACAGCTTTGTTACTTTTTAGTCTTAGGGTACCTACTTTCCCTCCCCGGTCATGCGTCACATGTACACTGTTAGATAAACAATTGTATGCAGCTTTCCAGGTGGGATCTACATTCCTACTGTTTACATACTTACTTCCCCCAGACTTACAGCCTTCTTCCATGCATGCTAGGATCACATTGGTGCCTATTGTCAGCGGGACTTGTTCGTTATATTTAGTATCTTCTACGATTAGGACAGGGGCAGTAAATTTTGCTGGACTTGGTAGTGAGCCTGGGAGTTCAATGTCCACTTCGATGTACCCTGCATATGGGACGGGTTGCCCATTAGCAGCTTCCACTCTCAGACCCTCATCCAAATCACGCAATTCAATATTCCGAAGTTTAGAGTGGTAGAACGACTTCGAGAGGGTAGTTACTTGTGAGCCTGTATCGATGAGACATTTACAAGGTTTACCATGCACTACTGAATATGACTCCATGGGTTTGCCTACCAGTTTGTTTACTTTATGGGCATTGAGTTGCTGGGGATTTGAACCGCTAACTTTATGACCTACTGCCCGCCCTGCGGCAGCGGTCCCATTCCGTTTAAATTGTACCCTGAATGTGGGGGCATGAGGGGTGGGATCTGATGAGGTAGTGAAGGAGGGGGAGGGTTGGCTAGGCCTGGGGGTCCCGAACGAGGTGGGCCCATTCTAGGGGGGCGAGGGGGGTTCCTGGGGAAGCTGCAGCGCCTAGCATAGTGACCTATTTCACCGCAGTTATAGCACCTATTGTGCCACGGGTTTTGTGGTGCATTTGGGGGACCTGGTAAATTTCGTGTGGGGTTTGAACGACGGGGTAACTCGGCCTTTGATTCACACTCTAGTCTATGTAACTTCTGACTTAGTTCGTCGACCTTTGACGCTAAGTCAGATTCTCTACTAGGGTTAGGGTTAGTGTGGGCAAAGGCAGCTGCAACACGGTTAGAAGGGTGAGAGGGTCTAGGTTTAGTTACGGTGGTGGGGTTAGTCTGCATATGGAAGCTGGCAAAATCAATCGATTCTTGTTCGGCTACACGAGCTGCGCGGACAAGATCATCAAAATCAACTACTGACTCGATTTTATGCTGAATCGCCTGTTTGATTTTCAGGTTGGTCAGCCCCTTCCAAAACACCACTTTTAATGTCCCGTTTCGTGCTTGTGGGGATATGCCTCCCCTTTGTTCAGCACGATTGATTGCAAGTTCTAGCCTAGCGCTAAAGCTTGCAATCGTTTCGTCGCTTCCCTGTTTCGAATCGTATACTTGTTGAAGTAATACAGCGCCCGATTCCACGGTGCCGTACAGTCCCTCAAGTTTGCTTATGATGTCCTGCACAGATGCCCCGGCCCCCATGTGAAGGACTATCTGCCCAGCCTCCCCCCTTAAAGATCGCCTGACGATGAGGCCAAGAGTATCAATATCGAGGTGTTTGTCTCCTTGGAGACATTCCACCTCGTACTTCCAACTTTCGAAAGACACCTCACCGCCCTTGAACTTGTTGTCCCCAGAGAATAAAGATAACCTCCCATGATTTTGGAGAACCATGGGAGTGTTGGTATTAGGAGGGGGCTTGGCAGTTTTATTTGAGTGTGTACTGGGGTCAAGGTACAGAGCAGATCGTGGAACCTCACCAATATCCAATTTGTTCCCTGACAATTCACTCCCATTTTGTTTTAGTGCATTTGATGCATCACTCACAGATTTGAATGTACAGTATGCAGATCCAGTCATTTCCCCAGTTAAAGAATCTTTACCAAATGAGACATTAATCACTTCTGATTCAAAAACGTCTCCCAAACTTTCCTTTGTACAATTCAAAGGTAAGTTTTTAACAAAAACAGTACAGTCACCTTTTATGTTTGCCATCTTGTCTGATCTCTTTACATACGCAAAACACACACAAAAATGTAAACTCTTGTCAAATAGAATCCTACTGGGAAGCCTTACAAGAGGATTACTGGAAAGTGAAAAGTAACTTAACCAAAGATAGGATGAGTCATACACAGTACCTACAGTATTTCAAAGCCTAACATTCTGAGAGGTGCAAATTCAATCAATTCATATAGAGTTACGCATGCTGGAGTTGCTGTGACTTTGGATATATTTATTTATGATGCCAGTCAACAACAACAACAACAACAACAACAACAAAAATCACTGCCAAAATACAAAATTAAAACAATTTACAAATAATTGAGGTCAAATCGTGCTGATAACGAGAAAGAAGGTCGGTGAGTTCCGTGCAACCCTTACCTCCTCTATAGGTTTAGGCTATAGATTTGGTTTAGGTTTTGGTTGGTCTGTTATTGCCTCAATTATGAAAATGTGTAAAGTTATATGTTTACACTAGTTGACTGGTCATCATTATTAATTCTCTCACATAAACCACCACCGCATCCATCACAATCACTCCAGCATGCGCTATATAAACTCCTTACACTAAGTAATGAAGACAACAGACATTTGGTTTACGTGGATGCCACATTATATTAGGGTCTTGCAAGTCTGATAGGTTGAAACCATCAACTTGGTGTATCTTAATTATTTCCTTAATTACTCATGCAATTTATAGATGCTTAATATGGAGGTGAATTATAAAACCCTAAACTTCATTTGTGCTACTCACGGTACCGTGCGCGGAGTCCATTGTCCATTTTATAATTCGGAGGATGCACAAGGTTAGTCATCAAATTAGATAAATTTCAGCGAAACGCGAAATGGGAGGAGGCGTCTCCATGGTTTGGATCCTCAATGTTAAATGGCAGCGGCGCTCCAGGCTTGGCTCCAAAAAAAGGGGTCGAGAGTGTTCGTCGGGGCGTCCAATCTCCATCAAATTTGTTCGGGTACTCGGTGTCGACTTTGAATAGGCGACAGGAACATGGGCACGACACAATGTAAATCAACGTCTTCTGTCGAAGTCCAAAAGCATCAATTGTAACTGTTGATGCGACATAATCCGCTCCCGGGATCAGGAAAATCAGACAAGCATCTCAAGTGCACATAAGATGAAAAATAGGAGCTATAGAAAGTTAATGGTACAAAGTCTCAGGAAGGTACCATATTGAAGTTTCACGTTGCGAGACTGATCCCCTTTGGAGATTCGTAGAAGTTATGCAACTTTTAAGATGCTTGGAACATTTCTGCTCCTCTGGAGTCCCGAGAAGAAGTCTCAGAAAGGCATTGCTCGAAGTTAGCAGGGTTAGGGTAATATAATTGCTCCCTTCAGAGTCTAAAGGAAAAGTTGCTCTGGATTATAAGGATTTGGGAGGCATGACTGCTCCCTTCGGAGTCCAAAGGAGAAATCGCATTCAGTTATCATTTTCTCTCACCTCCACATCTCATGTCACCTCCATCCTAAACAATCTTCATTAATATTAAAACCCTCTCTCTACAACTCATATGCTAATTGGTTAACTTTACATGTCAGTCACTGATGGTTGTCGAGTACCATTGGTTGATTACATTTTAGGTTGGGCATAAAGTATAAAACAAATTCCGATTGGTCGAATATTCTTTGGCTCTGCCTATCTTCCTTCCAAACTCTTCCAAAAAAAAAAATGATTACTAAGATGTGACTTGCCTTGAGCTGTCCATTGATGCATCTGGTTTATTTACAAACCCTTCGAAGTGGTTGCTATTGTGGTTGGGGTAGAGGTCTGCACAATCTCTCATTTCTTTACTTTCTCTTCCATTGGGTTTCTCTTTAATCTGACCTCAGTCATTAATGATTCCAAGTTTTAGGACAAAGGTCGCCATTTACTCTGGGCTTGGCCGGTCAGTGGCCTAGACTACATTATTCACACAAGGAAGATAAACTTTGTTTTAGATTTTGCTATCTGTGTGAATGGGATAGCCTGTGGGAGTAATATGGGGGAATTCACATTGAAATATGATCTTTAGGTGTAGTAACAGACTGAGCTCAGAAACACTATGTGAATGGGCAGTTCCTGTATGATTCATAGATAAGGGATGATTTATAGTTTCTGACCCCAGTAGGGAGACCGCATGACCTCTAGTGAGAGCGCATGACCTCTAGTGAGAGGGTGTTGGTCCTGAATGAACATATTGAGAGATGGATGGAACAAAGCGATAGCTAAAGTCAAATGAATGTGCTTCCAGTTTGTAAATGGGCACAAAGGATGGAATAAAATCAAAGGACTACATAAACTGGTATTTGGTAAAGCCCCTTTAATAGCCAACTGGCTGGGCTACATTTAAATAAACGAAGGGCACGTATAAACGCTCAGCATCCACAGCAAGCCGTCTTTTACATCAGCATCGTTGATTATCATCACCTGCACTATCATCAGGCATCACTCATATAATGTTGTCCTTTTTTATAAACATTTAGAAACACGATCACCATCACTCGAGATAAACACGTAGCAGTGGCAGATCCAGAGGGGCGCATGAGGCGCACGCCCCCTTTATTTATCGTGAAAAAAAAAAAATAGAAGTGAAACCCGGAAGTGGCACCAGAAATATTAGTTGCGCCCCTCCCCCCTCCTGTACAGAATTCCTGGATCCGCCCCTGCCTGTACGAAAATAAATGTCAACAGACAAAGTATCAACAACCTCCCCGACAACTACATAAACATTACCACAGAGCACACCGAAGCGGCTAGCATCAAACACCCTTCGAAATACTGCAGCAAAGCGGGAAATCGCCGTTACGAAAATGCATGTACACAGTGCGAGGCAATTGAAAGAATTACCTTTAGATTAAGAATATGAAGGGAACAAATAAAGTGATATGAAACGAAAGAAATCGTACACCAAACGAAAGGTATAACGACCTCCAATAGGCCCTTAGCCGCAGCATATCAATAAACATGACGTATAAATAAGCACACGGAATATGCGTGTTTCGGATTCCTCCCTTCTATTTCTTTCCTGAACTATTCCCAATGCCCGAATAAAATAATGACTAGTTTGTTACTCTGATTTCTTCATCTGAGGAAAGGAAGTTCGTTCATCCGAAAACAAAAGGATTGACACTCCGAAGGTTTGCTAATCGGGCAATGCCCCCCCCCCCAAAAAAAAAAAAAAAACAGCCAACAAAATGCTCGTTAATCAAAATATTGGTTAATAATGTTAAAGACGATAATAATAATAATAATAATAATAATAATAATAATAATAATAAAAATAATAATAATAATAATAATAATAATAATAATAATAATAATAATAATAATAATAATATAACAATAGACAGAAATAAAACAATATATGGCCCTATAGCAATTACCCGCAGCATGATTACATTTTCGAATCAACAAACATGGATAGGCACAAGGAATATGCGTGTTTCGGATTCGAAATAACGCCGTAACCATCGGAATAGCGCACCCGTTTTCTTTTTCGGAATAATGAACACCACGGAAATCAATAAATGATTTCAAACTAAGAATCCATCGTAATTCTTGCCTTAAAGATTTTCCTCCCTTCTATGTTTCTTTCCTGAACTACGTGTATTCTCAATGCCCGAATAAAATAATGACTAGTTTGTTACTCTGAAAGTGGTGTTGTGAGTTAAGGAAGTTCGTTTATCCGAAAACGAAAGGATTGACACTCCGAAGGTTTGCTAACCGAACAATGGGGGAAAAAATAATAATAGTAATACATTTTATTTTCACACTAGGTACGAACATCTATGGTGTAGGGAATTTGCGTGTTACGGAACATTTTATCACTTTCGCATCAGCGAACTTTACGTGCAGTGGGTACTACAAAAATGCCTCCCCCCTAAAAAAAAAAAAAAAAAAAAAAAAAAAAATGTATATATAATTACACCAACACTTGAGCATAACAACAAACAAGCAAACAAATAAACAACTTAAGATTTAATCTCATAGCTGCTTTGAATATTTCACGTTCCGTCTGTATACTTCTTTTCAGAATTATCTCTCGCTTCCCGCTTCACAACTAGGAAATAAACGATGTCAAACTATAATGAGAATTAAACTTATTGTCTTGCTCTGAATATAAAATTCATTATTCCAAAAGTTCGTTTATCCGTGAATACAACAGGCTCGATACTACAGTATTCCGAAGGTTTGCTAATCCGACAATAACGCACCTATCCAATCACAAACATTCGTGCATTTTCGGATTATGAATCATAATTTGACTATCACATTTACGAACATCTATTTTTCGTGTAGGGAAGTCGCGTGTATCTGAATGTTTCATTTTCGTATGTAACGAACCTTATGGGTGCATGGGTACAACGAACATGACCATCAACCCCCACCACCCCCCCCCCCAAAAAAAAAAAGAAAGAAAGAAAGAAAGAAAGAGCCAAGTCAAACTAAGAATCAGTCTGAATTAATCGCTTTGAAAATTCCACGTACCGTCTGAATTATCTCTCTGTCCAATAAAGAAATAAACGATATCAAACTAAGAATTAAACGTATTGTCTTGTTTTGATTATTTTTTTTTTTCTTTTCTGGGGCCCGTTGCATAAAACTTACCATTGAATTTCAATGGTAACTACCGTCAAAATTAGGCATCACAGCCAATCAGCATCAAGGATTATAAAATTTACCGCTGATTTGAAGACTTGCCGCTAGAAAGGAGCGGTAAGTCCAGCGGTAAGGGTTTTATGCAACAGGGCCCTGATTCAATAAAAAAAAAAAAAAAAAAACGGGCAATGTAACGCGCAATTGCTGAAGAAAGAAAATATATTTAATGACCAAATAACGGCGAACAAATCCTTCTAATTTCTTTTTTCCTCTTTTTGGGGGTTAATTTTCTTTCTATACTCAAATGGATTTTACGTACACGCAATTTTAGTGAAACCATTTTCTTTTTGGTCGGCATTCTACGATAAGGTTCCTGTGGGTTCCTGTGGGTTCACCCTCGCCAAAAATGCGTGATTTCTCTTAAATACTATGAACCCGAATGATCTCTGATTGGTAATTTAGTCTATTTCATGATCAACCAGTTGTTTATTTTCTACTTGTAAAAAACAAAACAAAACACGTGAACTACTACATCGTATAACATGTTCGTTCAGCCGAGCGAGCTATGCCATAGAAATGGCGACGCACATACGGCGCACTCGCCTTTCCCATACGTGCACATTCCCTGGTTACATGCAGCCCGCATACCACCATGTGATGTATCAGGTGACTTTCACTAAATGCAGTGAATAATCTGCTAACGGTGCCGTACTTACAGCTAGGGTAAGGGAAACTAAAACTTTTACAAATTGCTTCAATGAAAACGGCATCGATATATGTATACATGTTACCATTTTTAATATTATTATGTGTATCAGGTGAATTCCACGCCTGTCTACTGTTCTCATTCCCGACCGCTGTGCTACTTGTTGAGTCTAATCTTGCAGTGATTCTTGCCGGCTAGCGGCTGTGTACTGTATTCCATGCCATGATTGTGCGCCTTGGATCACGGACGCTTCTAACGAAATTTGGACGAAACTGCCGAGCTCCGAACACGCATTTTCCGAACGAGCAACGCATTTGCCGAACGGAATTGAGCGGGCGGTCGTGCGTCAAATGCGTCCACAAAGCGTCAGAATCGTTGCTAATGGATCGATAACGAAATTTCGTCCAAATTTCGTCCAGATTTCGTTGCTACTCGATCGATAACGAACTTTCGTTGGAAAACGAAATTGACGGAGGCGTTTCTTATTGCGCGTACTGTATGAAATAATCTTTGATTTATGATTTTACAAACAAGAATTTTCATCGCTTACCTATTTCTTTTATTACTTTCGTAATGTCATGATATTTCATGATGGCATGTGTTCTGTCTTTACATGGCAAGATAAGGTTGTTGTTGTTTTTTTTTCCATCCAGGGTCAAAAGAAGAAAGTGATAGAAAGATAATTGAAAGGATAGAATGAAACACCTACTCAGCAGGCTCTTGATATAACGCAAAAGCAATTCATCAGAAATGCAGTACAGTTCTAAATAATTTATCAGTGGAAAAAAGAGCAAAGAAAATGGGATTTCGAGTTCAATAGGAGTAAGAACATCGCAATTTACAGACTTGGACCCGATGCAAACATATTGTCTAGCTTCTGGTTGAGTTTCTTCAGAGACATAAATTTTGGTAGCAGTAAACCAGAGTGAACAAGCAAAAGGATACAATTAAGTGAAAAAATAAAATGCAGGTCTCTAGACCACTCCAGTGCACGATCGAGCGAACAACACTAAAACAGCCCCCAGGGCCAGGCCATGTCGTCAGTGTCACTCTCGTCTTAGATCATACAGGCCTACGGCTTACCGGTCATAACGTCCCCACGTCAAAACGTCCCCGAGCCAAAACGTCCTCGGGTACGACCAAAACGTCCTCGGGTACGACCAAAACGTCCCCGGGCCCAGCTGGCACCAAAACGTCCTCGGGTCAAAATGTTCTATGTCATAAATTTTTATAAAAATCTAAGTATCACTTATCAATTCATAACGGTAAATGTGAAGAAATTTTATTTAGAGCAGCAAGCCAGCATATTTCTAGAGTCTTGTGATGAGAATACGTACGCGAGATAGAATTGTCAACAACAAACCGAGCTCGACCATGGCGAAACGTGAGTAGAATTTGTGCCCTTTGCGTGATAATTGTCACTAAGCTCACATCAAAATAAATAATTAGATCATGGAGAATGTAATGTAAGGTCATATTTAAACAGAACGATTCACACCCATTTGAAAAAAAAAAGATTTAGTGAAAGCAAAACAACAAAATCTGGTGGGTGACTTCACCGAGTTGCGAGCTGTAATGCCTTATGTTGCGCGGCGCGGCTCGCTGGCCTTTGCCACCCGGTACCCCTGCCGTCGCACCCGGCGCTACGGGTCGGCGTCGTCGGGGGTTGAGGAAGCTGAAGCCGTCGCCGTGCACTGGCTTTCATCAGGAATTTTCACTTTCACCTTATCAACACATTTTTTTAATATCATTTATGTAGACATAAAATATTCTTTTTCGATTATATGAATTCTTTCATTCTTTCATGTAGTTTTTTGGGCTACAAACTGAACGATTCCCAACAAGAATTTCATCTTATTCTCGTGCACCGCAGTTCACTGAGCTTGAGTTGACAGCTGTGCTGGCGCCGCGCTACCCATGGCCCACTTCTTGCAGCTGCAGGTCTCCCATACAAAACCTTGAGTACTACAGTGTACATAAGGTTTTAAAGGGTGTGTACAGTTCTGGTCGAGGTGAAGATTTAGCTTTTAACATTTTGTGAGATATTCAGAAATCACTCTATGAGATGTCAAAGAGCATGCAGTTCTAAGGGGTATCAAAAGTTTATTCGATGAAAATCGGTTTTGAAATGGCTGAGATATCCAAAAATAAGGTGAAACAAAGAGATACTAATGAAGTTGGGGCATGTCGCCTTTTATTATTAGCGTATTATTAATGTATAATTTATGAAGAAATATAATGAATAAAATACGAACACTGAGATGTGTCGGGGGAGGTGCAGAAGACCACAGCTGTAAGCAGAAATGTTTGAAAATAATGGTGGCCTTTGGGGGAAAAAATAGCGTGCATGGAATAAAAATTATGTGCTGAGGCCTGAGAGTATTGTTGACCATTCATTGCTTCGTTCCAATTCAAGTTATTCAACTACACCTGTATTAATTGAACTAAAAACGTATTGGCCAGAGCCGAACCTGGATCTTATGTATATTTAGCCTTTCATAATTTTTGCTCACGTGCATTGATGTCATGCTCTTTTACCATTAGAATAATTACAGTAACATATAGAGTAAAGGAGGGAGTTTTCAGCCACTTAAGGTTTTTTTTTTTGTTTTGTTTGTTTTTTTTTGCAGATTTTGTTGAACAAGACAAGACCGAGGTGAACAACACATTAATTGTATTTAGTACCTTAGCATATCGTATATTAAACCTATAACTGTACGAGGTATTTACCATGGCAACATGGATAGAAACAAAGGCTTATTTGGAGGGAGTTTTCGGCCACCTGGGCAAGTTTTCAGCCACTATTTAGTGTACTGCTGGGAAATATTGATCTTCTTAATTCGACACTAAATCTTTGCAACAAAGAGCCTGGTAGTTGTCGCTATGGATGTGACACAGGCGATTGATATTCAGTTAGTTTGAACGAAGATAGAGGGTGGAATTTGCCAAGGTGGCTGAAACCCCCCGCTGAACTTACCCTCCCTGACTCGCAAGTTGTTGAAATAAAACAAAAATATTACACCTTTTTTAAGACAAAAATGTTGAAATTAATGATGTGTTATGTTATTGCCTTGCTCAGTATCACGTAAAGTTTTATTTGAATATTGCTATAAATATTCCGCACCAGCAGTGGAGTACCGTTTGTTGATGGATGGGGTGGAGTTCACAGCCCCTCGCGCTGAGACCCCATAGTCACGGGCTGTTCTGTAAGATTACTCTCTTACTTAATAAATTGGTTAAATCATAATTCATGATAAGTTCATAATTATCTACAAATGATTTGTGTTCATTTACTCCATTATTAAATTAGTAACTCTGTAACATTTGTTTTAGAATGCGTCATATGCATCATATGTGTGTGTGTGTGTGCGTGTGTGTGCATGTGTGTATGTGTGTATAATCTGTACATGTGTGTATGTGTGTGTTGTGTTGAATGCGGGGCATGTGTGCTCATATTTGTGTATGCGTGTGTGTGTGTGGGTGTGTGATGCAACTGCATCCTATGTATTATACATACGGGGTTGGACAATAAGTGATGAGAGAGGGCGCTACATATGAATGTAAGAATGACCCAAGTCCTGGACTTGGGTCATTCTTACATTTATATGAAATTCAACTCATCTATTTCAGGCATTTCGAAGGTGATTTACGATTTATGATTTCACTTGTTCCCTAGTGAATTTTTTACTCAGTTAATCAATATTAACATTATTTTAAAACTACAAATCTTTCTCTCTGCTTCTCACTCACTCATTCTTTCTCTTGCTGTTTCTCTCCCATCTAAATTCATTTAATTCCTTTAATGACACAAAAAATACGCAACTCATTGAATTCCTTTAATGATTTTATTTTATTTATATTTCTATGGACACATACAAGATGACTATGTATGACAATGAACAATTATTATATTATATATACGATGTAGTCATCCCACAGTTCAAATAGCTGCCCCTGAGCATGTCTGTATTGCTTGCACTGTCAGTTTCAGTTTCAGTTTGTTCGCAGAGAGAAGACGGACCTGAAGGTATATCAGTGTTGCCTGTTCTTGAAGGAGATGTACCAGTTTGTAGAAGGAGAGGTTGGAACTCTTGGCGTGTCGATTAAGCCTGCCATGCCAGCCTTCGACGTCATTGTTTGTCCTCATTGCTTCGTTGAACACTGGCCACATGCTCGGTGTCCACAGTGTGCCATCGATCCATGTGGTGCGGACGTACTCTGCGAACTCAGGTTGGGTGTTGCTGCCTTTCTCGAAAGATTGAGGAGGATTGCAGGAATTTGCAAATCAAATCAATGCAAAGTCGGCGCCATGATGTGAGAACATCTTCTGAGCAGCTCCTTGGCGGTCTTGTTCCCGGCGATGTAGTCGTCCCACAGTTCAAATAGCTGTCCCTGAGCCTGTCTGTACTGCTTGCGCTGTCGACGTTTCAGTTTGTTCGCAGAGAGAAGACGGACCTGAAGGTGTATCAGTGCTGCCTGTTCTTGAAGGAGATGTACCAGTTTGTAGAAGGAGAGGTTGGAACTCTTGGCGTGTCGATTGAGCATGCCATGCCAGCCTTCGACGTCGTTGTTTGTCCTCACTGCTTCATTGAACACTGACCACGTGCTCGGTGTCCACAGTGTGCCATCGATCCACGTGGTGCGGACGTACTCTGCGAACTCAGGTTGGGTGTTGCTGCCTTTCTCGAAAGATTGAGGAGGATTGCAGGAATTTGCAAATCAAATCAATGCAAAGTCGGCGCCATGATGTGAGAACATCTTCTGAGCAGCTCCTTGGCGGTCTTGTTCCCGGCGATGTAGTCGTCCCACAGTTCAAATAGCTGTCCCTGAGCCTGTCTGTACTGCTTGCGCTGTCGACGTTTCAGTTTGTTCGCAGAGAGAAGACGGACCTGAAGGTGTATCAGTGCTGCCTGTTCTTGAAGGAGATGTACCAGTTTGTAGAAGGAGAGGTTGGAACTCTTGGCGTGTCGATTGAGCATGCCATGCCAGCCTTCGACGTCGTTGTTTGTCCTCACTGCTTCATTGAACACTGACCACGTGCTCGGTGTCCACAGTGTGCCATCGATCCACGTGGTGCGGACGTACTCTGCGAACTCAGCCAAGTTGGGTGTTGCTGCCATCCTCGAAAGATTGAGGAAGATTGCAGGAATGTGATCCGCGGGGAGGTATGGCAGGGCGAGGAATTTCCGCAACAGTTTGTGTGTGGCGTCGTCATTCCGATAAGCCGGCGAAAGTCCAAGTTCCTGTATCTTCCTCCAAAGACACTGTGTCCAGTGAAAGGCGCAGCCCATAACTCGTACGCCATCCAGGACAAGAGGAATAGCCTCCCACACGGCACGTTCAAAGTCGAGGACGACTTTCTCAACCCGAACAGTTCCGCACATACGCTTGAGGGCCTTCAGTACTTTTTTGTAGTCCTTCTTCCTCTTGCCAGACATCAGCACAAATGCCAGGGGGACCTGCTTAACGTCGTCACCACTACGAACGAAAGCATGGACGGTGAATAGTTGTGAAAACGGCTCCTTGACGAGTTTAAATGTTCCATCCAGGTACCAAGTCTTGGCGTTCGACAGCAGCTCAACCATCATGTCCGATGCAAAGATCAAATGTCTCTTCTCACCGACTTGAATGTCCCTCCGCAAAAAACTGTCCTTCACGAAATTGCCATCAATTTCGAAGTCTAGGCTGGTCGGCTCTTCTGGGCGAAGCTTCTGGCGGTGTCGGTTCGCAGCTCTTGCAAGATTTTCTGGCTTCGATAAGGCAGGTACTGGAACATTGCTGACTTCCTCCAACAAAACTTCGTTGACGATTTCGGCTGCGGATGTGAAAATTGTCTCTGTGGCCTTGGACTTCACCTGGCTCCGGATCTTGCTTGCCAATCCAGCGCCGAGTTCTCCTGGGTGGATGTGGGGCTGAGAACCTCTGGTGAATGTGTCGCCTTTCTGTAGAACCGACGCCTTGCACCACACGGTCTTGTTCCTGACACTACAAGTCCATGTCTTGTTCCCGTTTGCTCGCCTGGTCTTCACTGTGTAGGTATATCCGTTGCTGTCTGCTAACTTTTCTTTCCCCTTGTTGGATCCACTTGTGATGATCTGGTATGTTGTCGCCGCTTCCAAACCATCGTGGACGTTAGGGGGGTCATCTTCAAGAGATGATTCCCTGACAGCTGCTGGTACATTAAAACTGGGGAGGGTGGGGTCTCTGGACTCGTCCATCGCTTGCGGTTCATCATCAGATTCTGTCCCTAGTCGAGTACTCTCAGCTGTGGGCGCTGTGGCTGCTAGCTGGCATGAGAGGCACTTCCAATCGATCTCGGTTCCCTCTTCCACAGCTTCTCTATAAACTGTACGACTTATGCCAGTGTCACAAGTCCTATGCTGCCAACGATTGCAGCCATCACACAGCAATCCTTCCTGTCCAAATCCCACAGGTCTTCGGCAGGCAATGCAGTTATCTCGCTCTTGCTCAGTCATGATGAGGCTTGATCTTGCTTGAACTTGTCTTGGACTTGTCTTGACTCGCCGACGATGTGAAATCACTGCAACAGATGCTACAACTGATACCTGACCACGTCCGAGCCCCCTTATATTCCCTTAGGCGCCAGTCGACATGAACGCATCAATTAATGATGAAAGAGTTCCGCCAGATGCGCTGGACAAAGACCCTGATTATTACGATATGATTGACAGCCGCCGTGATAATGGGCGTCGGGGCGTCCATCACATGATTAAACAATAGGATGCCCGAAAGGGGCGAGGCGTGGTACACTTCTTTTGTAATCAACAATAGCAAGCCTGTAAAGTGTTTAGACGCCGCTGTCTCTTTTTCTCAAAGTAACAAGCTTAAAGCTCTTAATTGATATTTTCGGCATGAATGCATCAATTAATGATGAAAGAGTTCCGCCAAATGCGCTGGACAAAGACCCTGATATACGATATGATTGACAGCCGCCATGATAATTGGCATCGGGGCGTCCATCACGTCATGATTAAACAATAGGATGCCCGAAAAGGGCGCGGCATAGTACACTTCTTTTGTAATCAACAATAGCAAGCCTGTAAAGTGTTAGACGCCGTTGTCTCTATTTCTGAAAGTAAAAAGCTTACCTCTTCCTCAGACTGGTCGTACATGTAAGTGATGATGTGAACTCCACGAAGTTTAAGGTAATGGCAGAAATGCACCTGTTTGTCAAACTACCTGCTCCAAACAAGCACACACTCACCCTGGTAAGTCAACAACTTAAAATACTTCCATCTGAGTCTTAAAAGTCGAATATAAGTGAAGTTTTTTATACTTCTAACGTTAGCGTTCATTTGCAAGTGTCGGATAATCGTTTGAAAATCTTGATCGCTATCGCTGCGCTGTATAAATATTGTTGCTCTAGCTCTGTGCCGAAACGTCACAAGCACAGTAACGAATTGGTCTGAATGTAGCGACACAGTGGCTTTGTCTATGGTGTCGTTGAAAAGCTAAAATTTGTTTTTTCCTTGTCCTCGGCCAAGTTTTCTGTTAGCGGTTGTGGCCATTTTCTTCCTTATAGCTTCATGGCAGCAGTTGAGCATGTGCGCGAGTATGTGCTGCCACTTTTATCTTTCTCTTTCTTTTCTTCTTTTATTTTCAGGTGGTATCTATTCCCCTTCCTTCCTAGCAATCATTTCATCGTGATTTCTCTCTTCTTATCTTTCTCAATTTCCTGTTTAACTGTTTAGATCTACTTTCTGCCTGTTTTTTTTTTTTGTTTCCTTTATGGCTTGTTTTCCTCTTCGCTTTTCAAACTTACCCAGGGAGATATCTCCCTTTCTTTCCTTTATGATGCAAGTCTGTCTTCTTCCTTCCTTTCTGTCATCTTTTATTGAACACTATTTTGTAAACCATTTGGTTCTTTGTGTGTGTGTGTGTCTAACTTTTTTGTGTGTATCAGTGTATCAATCTTTTATTTCCTTTCCCCCTTTTCTTGGCCTTTCCCTTATATTTTTCACCCTTGTCTTATCACCACATTTTCACAATCTTTCATTCACAGAAATTAACATAGACACACACACACTTTTTTTGTCTTTGCCAATCTTTTACTTTTCTTTTTTTCTTAGAAACAATAATATACAAATTATTTCATTGCAGTATAACACTATTTATAGCAACATAAATTCTACATTGTCAATATCAATACATAATTCTTGATGTACCTTGATTCAACATCATGGTAAATTAACGTAAATCAAGAATTTTGTATATCTAACACAAAACACACACACAATATGACCAACGTACCCCAATCCTAACATCGCTATACCGCGACCGCGACTCGGTAGAAACCAAGAGAAATGTGGAAAAAAGTATTTCTTTTTAAAGACACCGTAGAAAAACTTGCCGTGGTCAATATGTAGTCTGTACTATGATAGAAACACGTTCTAGCTAGCTACATTCAGATCAATCGCGGTGGTGGCTCGCTGCTAGCTAGCTGTACTGTGCTGCCGGCCGTGCGCGCTGTCTGCTCCTATGCAACGCGAATTCGATGCAATTACCAACGCATGAGTGCAAATCGCCGAGCGAGTTGCGATCATTCCCAGTAGATAGGCCAAAGTGACAAAAAAAAATGGTGAAAATTCCATTTCTACTGGACTCGAATCTCACTCAGATGCAAGTATTTAACGTTAGGTTACTGGATAACTAGGGTGAGTTTGTGCATGTTTGGAGGTCATTCGACAAACAGGTGCGAAAGTACACTAGCGCCCATCATATGCGCCTCTTGCTTCATGCATTTATATTTCTATCGAGTCCGCTGGTTATGAGCCATATAGAATGGCAAGACGAGACCCTCCGCCCGCCGTCAGAGCGAGACTGACGTTTTGACCCACAGAGCGCGCGCGGACAAAAGCGGGGACGTTCTGGTACTTGACCCGGGGACGTTTTGGTTGGAACACGGCGGGGACGTTTTGACGTGGGGACGTTTTGACCGGATTCGTTCGTACTCGTCATCGCCAACGTCATGATGGTCGGTCACACGAAATAAATTGCATCATCATAAGAGCTCTTATATCAACACCACTAGATAGTAGAATCATTATCATTATCACTATCATTCCAGTCAATCTCATCCAAAGCGAAACCCTCAAAATCCTCAAAATCATCGTGGTTAATACTCTCACAAAACACATCTGTAAACGATTCAGACATCGCAGACCTAGCTACACATCTTGCACACAAAAATGAAATGGAGGTGGAAAACTACGATGAATACACAAAAAATATCGACGATGGCATTTTACCGTAGCAGAAAATACACAGAGTATCTTGCACCGGAAAAAAAATGGATGTGGAAAACTACGATGAGGAAAACTAGGGTGAAAACCCGATGCGTGAAGACGAACGATGAAGACACTTTTACGGTAAAAATACTTACACGGAAACAAACGAGTGGGTACGATATTCTCGCACACACGACGATAATCGACACATCGTTCAATCGAAAAACTCAACAAACACTCGAACAAAAACTCACCCCAAATTGTGGCAAACAGGGTAATCACTTAATAAAAATGAGAAAAAAACACTCTCAGAAGTATGATTGTACTCTGAAGAGAAAGGGATACAATGATACGGAAGCAAAAGAGAGAAAATGAGAGAAATGGACGGGAAACCTAGAGAACTTCGACGAAAGAAGAGCTAGCGATTCGCGATTAGAGCTAACTTTGTATACACTGTAGCTAGCTGTGTGTGTGATCGCGCGTACAAAGGGTTGAAAGCGTTGAAAGCGTTGAAAGCATTGAAAGCGTTGAAAGCGTCCACAGCTTCGGAAAAGCGTTCGGGGATTTCGTTGAATTCGTTGAATTCGTCCAAAATCCGTCCATGAAGTCTGGACGCAAAAAGCGTTGAAAACGTCCCAGGCGAAATCAATAACGCTAAAAGCGTTGGGACGAAATTTGGACGCACTTTCGTCGGGCGTTTTCTATTGCGCGTACTGTACCATGAATCCCTGACTTGAATTGAAATTTTGTGTTTGCTTTTATTCAAATTACGAATACTGCAGCCCATATTATGCATCAACCGTTTATTTAGTTCTCACCACAAGGAATCATTCACACATGTATTAGAATAGTGAATAAAGATATTGCCACTCGTACAAGACATCATAGCGGCAGGAAATAAAACGGGTACATTACATAGCTTGGTGACAAAATGACCCCTTGATGGGTGTTGGTAACAAGACACAAAAGAAATGTCACAACGGAATGAATTAAGTCAACACCTCTATGAATATATGCATTTGATATATCTCTGATGTCCTTAGCTCTGTATAATTCAGCACTCAGTCAAGGCACTCTTAGACTGTAGCAAGGCAGGGATCTCCATTAATGAAACCTCATAAAAAAAAAAAACTATTTTTGTTTTAGAACCTAGGTCTGCATTTACTTTTGATTTAAACAATAACAGTGTAGGAAACTACAGCCTAATCTAATATCCAGGTAATCTAAGATGATTTTAGAATTCCCCCGTGTGCATAGTCCATTTTCTTGTTGTGACATTTACATATATCCAAGGAGAAAGTATCCACGAAGCGTACGTAAAACCAGCTCGTAGGAGAGAGATGCTGACGTCATCGCAGAGCTCGATGCACTACAAACCGTCATTACTTCAAAATTCAAACACAGCGCAAAAGGGCTGCATCGTTTATCTACAGGCGGAACATGTCCTGCAATTTGCCAAAGCGATATTCTTTTAAGCCCATATCCACAGACACTGGTGCTCTGATATTGGATTAGTGCAAAGGGGAAAGAAATAATCCATTTTAATTCCGTTGATAGCTTAGTCAACTCGCCCTTATCTAATTATTGAGTCCCTTGCTCCCGAACTCTTAGCCACCCTTGAGCCTTGGGACAGAAGGGTTGTGGAGGGTGCACAAAAAGGCGGAGAGGCAGTCCTAATGGATGGATGAAGGGGGGTGTACAGCGAGAGAGGGAGACCAGAGGTTAGCTGGAAACGGGCTGAGCGAGAGTGGGCCCATAGTAGTACGACTTGAATAATGACTGATGTCATTGGGATGCAGAATGCAACACAAATTTATGGACGGGTTTCGGGTGTCAGCGTTGTGTCTCAAACTTGTATTTCAAGAATACTAAGAAACCAGAAGATTCCCCAAACTAGATGATATATATTTCTCAGTGTGGATACCACGTCACACCAATGAGCAGAAGGCAGCTAGAGATGGCATTTTCTTTTTTTTTTATAGAGACTAAGCTGATATCCTGGCTCTTCATTCTCTCAAACCAGTGGTGGAGTTAAACCTGACCTGACTGACCCCCCCCCCCCCTTTAGAGCGAGAGTTTTCGTATCGATATATGACATCCACAGATATACGACGTATGGATATAGGACCTTTTTTCACATTTGAATACCCTCATATTGACATGTCGTTTCAATATAGGACATTTTTCGAAATCATGTGATTTCGTATGATTATCTTATATCCATGACTTTTTTTCTTCTGTTTTTTTTTTTTTTTTTTTGCATCTGAAAGCTCTCATATCCATACATCGCATAAGTAGGCAGGGCTTATTCACAATGCACGCTTAGGGCCCAACCTCTACTACAGATGAGTCCAGCACAAAGTATAAACATAAAGTTTGTACTACGCAATAGAGAGACTTGTACATATTCATGAGCTTCCCATAAAGGTTCATCTGAGCACGAGGTCTGAATGCTTCCATATGATCATCAGATAATGGAGCATTGCATCTGAATGGACTCATATCAATATGCCGTACATGTATATCCCTACGTCGTATGAATATGCCATAAGTTGGCATGTCTGAAAGCGCTTTGGGCTGGACAACTAAACTTCACACTATTCATGTCAAAACTCTAAATACCATAACACAGAAGATGGTGGTGCATCTTCATCAAAATAATGTTCTCCGTATCAGATGGTGTATATACACATATGTGAGGATAACAAACACATTAGCTTCATGTACAGTTCAAGATTCCCTGATTGCCCTAATAAATTGCGTCACACACACACTGAAAAAAATAAGATACAGCAATCATTTCCACACATGACACTTACATAAAATGCAGGTTATGTATGTGGTAAGAGCATTCTCATGCTATTACACAAGGTCTTTTTTTTAAAGTCATTTCTTGCAAATCTTTGGGGAAATTTGTTCTGGACTCTTGCTTCTCTGCTCTTTTGAGCAGTTCCATCAACCGAGAAATAGAATAAAATCTTCGCCTGCGCCCAGGTAATGGCACTATACAATCAGCATGGAGGCGTAAAACACACAGTCCAACAATAAATAGACCGTGTCAAATGCAGGAAAGGGTTTTTAGAATGGCAGAAAATATATGCAGTGCATTCAACTTTTATCTTAAAGGCATACTGTAACATTTGCAGACGAAACAAAAAAAACAGCTTTTGTGCTTCAAAATAGTTCTAAAATGTGAGTTAGGGATAGAAACAACCAATGTAAAAATTTGAATCAGTATTATTGATGTTAAAGGGAAAATCCAGTCTGAATATACGTTAGACTGATAAGAAGGAACAAGATATTACGAGTTCAGTGGTATAAATTTGATCGAAATCGGATGAAAAATAAGGAAGTTATGACATTTTGAAGTTTCGCTATTTTGGGGGGAACAGTTCTTGAACAGTCAATTAGTATATAATGCAAATGGCAAATTGAGCATGTCAGCCCCCTCACAACTTACCATATAGTTTATACATAAAATTTGGAAATTTCCTGTTTTCATTCAAATGCAATTATGCCCGAGGCTCAAATCCTTATATATCTAACTGATCACTATTCTGAAGTTATTCAACCTGGAATAACATCATGCTTCAGACTTCAATGACAGAAACATTGAATTTTCATCATTTTTTTTGACACGATCAATGTAAAATTGTGACGGTATGACAAGGTTAGCTCACTCATTTGCGTATTCATACCCACTGTACAAGAACTGTTTAAGAGAAGTTATCAAAAATTCACAATTTCATAACTTCCTTATTTTTCATCTGATTTCAGTCAAATTTTTCCTGTTGAACTTGTAAAATTTTACTCTTTTTTATCACACTAACTTATATTTGGACTGGATTTCTTCTTTAAGTATTGTTAAACATACAAAATGTGAACAACAGTTAAAATAAAAATGTTTCTAGACTAAGCCATCTACAGTTACGGTTTATAGAGAAAAATCATGATATCTCCTTATATTTTAGGCTTTATTGCAAAATGTTTACATGGTAATTGGTAGGACGTTTTGTGATACATCTGACCTATGTATGCATCAAATGTGATACCTTGAACATTTTTTAAATCACTGCTTCCAAAGGTAAACAATACCTTTAAGCTTGGTGACTGACATCATGTCCTACAGAAGAAAACATCAATGGCTCAGCTGTGGACCTTTATGTACATTGTAGATACAAAACTCATATTCCTTACTCTCAAATACTGGTACTCCCTGACCCCTCCTTTCTCTCTCTCCTTTTAAATTGAATTGTTTTAAATCTGCAGAACATATTTGTATTGGCTGAAAACTAAGTGTTGCAAATCCTTTGGATGCATCTAGTAGGTCCTTCATACGTACAGCTGTACATTTTCAAAAATGTTTAAAAAAAACATGCTGTTGACGTGGAAAAAGTGTTATACATTTTCTTGTGCTCAATATGTTATTGATGTCATGTTCCAACATTTGAATTTACAATGTAAATGGGGAATTGTGTATAAATGAGTCATTGGTTAATAATGGGTGAAATGGAGGTAACAAGCACTTTCATTCCTTTTTCTTCTCTAAATGGAAGTCTATAACTTTGTGAGTATAGGAGAGAGACACATCTTTAATGGCAAACACAGATATGATCAGTGTCTTCACCAAAAAAAGAAAGAAACAGCAAAGAGATGGTTACAGATTAAATATCTACCATGCTCCAGTGTAAGAGTGCATGCCAGTGGGCTCTTGAAAAATGAACTGCACTCTACTCCGAAATCATGCTCCTGGAAGAAACCCAACGACAAGTGTATAATGGACATCCATTCCCACAGCCGAGATGGAAGGAGAGAAAGCCTAGAAACACTGAGTGACGGTAGAAACGAGAAAGAGATAGAAACACAAAATAGAGGAAGAAAAAGAAGTGACAGACTGAGAAGAGGCTGTGAGCTGGAAACCTCTGATATCTTGACATCGCTCTCCCATCCCAATAAGCGATTCCCAGGCCCCGGCCTTATCCCAATATTCCGGGCGGCATCTTTACCTCCGCAAACTTTTGCCGGAGAGACAGCACTCTGGCCCGCATCTTCACAGGGGGGAGATGTGTACATGTTCAATACCGGGGCCTGAAATCGGAGACAGATGCGATGACGATTGTGCGCTAATCTCATCGATCATTCCCGGGATTCTTTTTCATTAAAACACTGGACTTACTCGGTACAGGAAGGGGCAGAATCAATATCGCCCTCATTCCTCCTTCCGTGTGTTCCTTGTTCCCTCACTTTCCCCCCATCTCCTCACTCTAGTTCCTCCCCTCCTCCATCTCACCCCCCCCCCCTCCCTCTCTCTTTATATCTCTCCCTTTACTTTTCTTTTAATTCATCTTCTTGTGTCTGATATTCAGTGGAAATTGTTTGCTCCCTTTAAAATCACCCATTACTTTCAAATCCATAACTTTCACAATGCATCAAAGTCGCTATTAGTGCACTTGCGTTTCAAGCTTCAACATCTCTTAAAAGATCCCGGCTCTGATTGCTATACTCTACTCTCCCAACTGCTGTACAATATAATCTATGTGCCATATATTTCAGAATTTTATTTCTCAAAAATTTTGCACATTTGACCAATATTTGCAAAAATTAACTACTCATGAATATATAAATCATACTGCCTCTAAAACACAAATGTGTTATAAACATAAATTGTATCAAAGTTGGAAAATCCTTTTACAGTAATACTTCCTATTCATTTCATCAAAGTGGTTTTCTATTGCAATTTCAATCACAGGCGAAATATATCTTACAGGTCCCACTTTGAGAAATATTACAATCGCGAAATGTGTGATGTATACAGCATTCTGTGCCAAGCCTCTGACATAACTACATTCGATGCTGTATATGCCATATATCTCGCAAGTCCAAATTTTCGCAAATCGGGACTTTCACACAATTTCGCAAGTGGTTAAAGTCGCAATCATGGAGTCCTTGTACTGGACGGAGAAATGTATACGCGTACGTCATTGTCATATCGGCCTTAGAGTCAATATTTTCACGTGTTTTTAATTTCGTGAATAGCAGCTGACTCGCAAATATTTGCGAAAATAAAAACCTCGTGAAATATTCGGCATATACACTATTGCCTGTAACTCACAGAATATGTTATCAAATGTGGTCCCTCCTTCAAATGTGTAAGCACTGATCTGACAGTGTGATGTGATATATCACAGAGTAGTTCATTACTGCTCTTATACCATGATAATTGTGTAGGGTTTCACACAAGTTTATGAATGTTGATGTTTATACATACATGTTTCAAGCTCATCATGTTAACTTTGGCAAGCCTTAAATTGGATTTGAATGATAGCTTCTCCCAGAACACAATTCTCAAATCATGTTTGGCAAATTGTCAGGAAGGTGTTTTCCCACAGACTCTGGGTGAGCATTTGTACTCTGAACACTTTAATTTTCGGAGAAAAAAGGAATAGCAAGGTGTATCTAAGCTGACTTTGCACTTTCAACGTACATGCATTAATGTCTGTCTTCATTCTAGCATATCAAGTGTTGTGCATTTGATTGACAGACCATAGAGTTTGTGAAGCAGCTGTGACATGGAATGTTGATTGCAGTTTGTGTGGAGACTTATTTCGGTATACAAACATTCTGCTAACTCCGTAACAAATATAAAAGCGTGTTCAAGAGATACACGATTACAAACCAGTCTTTTTGTAAGTCTGAAACCTCTCTTCATATATATATATTGGGTAAGTTGTAGGAACCACACCGCATTTCAACTGAAGTCGTGATTCCACACAGAGTCGTCTCCTTCCTACATTGTACTCTTCTCCTCTGCCTTCCACTCTGCCCCATCGGAACACCGATGCTTCCAGCGGGATCCAATTTCAGATGATTCAGGCCAGTCTTTACCCCCTTGTTTGTATTCCCTCAGTGAAAATATTTCCTAATCAATGCTAAACCAATTAGTTGCCATTCAATACGGCTCAAGAGGGTGTAACTTTCAAGTCAAAGCAAACCTCTGCATGACGTCAACTTCATGTCTTCTGCATAAGTCCTCCCCTTCCAATACATCCAATAAAAATGTTGTATCAATTACAAGTTCACTTGTTTTTTTTCTTCTAACCCACATCACTTCGAAAGGAAAATCAGCCTAGACAAGTTCCTGTTCATATATTCCAGGCAAACTTCAGAACTTTATTCTATTTTATGACCTCTTTCCTCACTTTTTTTTATTTCACAGAGAGTATGTCAAGATAGTACCTTATGACTGGAAATTAATGTCTTGATATCAAGTGCCCATTAATTAAATCAAAATTGAGTCATACTGTAAGTGCACCAATTCTGTACTACCAATTCTGTGTTTCAATTACTACCAGAATGTCAGTATCTTTTTACATGGCACTTCTCATACATTGTACTTCAAAAAGAATACTGCTCAAAATGCATAATTGTTCAGCAAATACCTAATAAAATACTTACAAGGCATTCTTAGAAGTGAAATTTTACCATTACAAAAACATTTCTTACAGAAGAAAAAGCAACAAACAAAACAAGTATCAAAATAACTGCATTTCTACTTCAGAAATAACAGATATTATTGATTAACTTCCTTGATAAATCCTGCAATCGGACAGAAATCAGCAATGTACATGGGTTGCTTAAATTGTTAACACTTTGTAGCATGCTTCTCTTCTGACATCGGCAACCTGACAATGTGACCCACAGTGTTGCAGGTGACTATCCAAAAAGACTTTGTAACAAAAGACAAACTCAATGGAGGAAATGAAATGAGCTGGAAGCAGGTGAACAATATTTGCTCATAATTTGGCGCCCTCTGGGATGAACGAAATGGGCCCATGCGCAGGGTAAAAAAATGCTGAAAGGACAGGATACAATGTGAATTTGATTTTTTCCCTTTTCCTCTTCTGTCTTTTAGATCATTCCCGATAACCCCCCCCCCCCCCCCAAGTGCTCCCTAGACAATTCTAGGCAAAGTCGTTGCAATGAATTGGCCGAATGCGTGGTTGGCAAGCAACCCACTACACAGACAATATTGACGAAGAAATCTTTTCTCGCTCGGGGTTGTACACATTACTTCCCATTGTCATAATTGATACCCTCGAGCAAATAGGGATTGCACAAACACGAACAACAAACAGCAAGCAATTCTGCCAATACTTTTGATATTTATATCTGCCTTTACTGACCACCTCCCCTCCCCCCCACCCCCCCCCCCCATTACTACAGTGGTATTTATCTTTTGATACGGACATACCACCTTGTTTATCTGAACTAAAGCATTACCCCCAGATGGAGTTTCCTTTTACAAACTATTCATACATTGTCACTGTTTACTTACAGTGTATAGTACATGAAATGCGCAATTATCTCAATCTTTGTACAAGTTTGTAAATGTGTGCTGAATTATTTCTTTTTGAATTTTGCATGTAAAAACTCATGACACGAGACATGGCATTTACTCTCAATTAATCCCTACTACAGCTGTTTTTATAAAACCTCGCATAACACTCACAATGTAAAATTGAAAAGTCTCCATAATAACTACCTCTCATTCACAAAGTCATTTTTAAACCAACATACTGTACAAAGCATACACTCAATGCCTTGGTATGCATAGAGAATGTCTAAAAATTAAAGTCACGTAAAAGAAGGGGGAAAAGAAAGGCAAAGGATAAATAATCATCTCTTTCTGTGCATCACAAATACAATATCTAGGTCTGTGCGACAACAACCTCTAGCCTTGTTACAAGCATGATTGATTCGCTAAGTCTGCCCGCCGATCCGAGTCGCCGCGCGACAGTGATCTGGCAACTGCGTTGTCGTCGAGGACTCATGCCTCGCCTGCATTGTTTATGTCAGGTGCTGTTCCAGGCGGGTGACGCTGAAAGGGTTCTTCACACGAGGGAGGGACCGTTACCTGCACGCTGGGTATTGATGAAATAAAGCAATTAGTACATTCCCTGGTGAATGCCGCCGATTGGCAAAGTCGACATTAAGTAGCAGGTCCACGCAGGGACATACTTGTCATTTGCCTGTCTGATTAGTGACCTCATGAATATCAATCACCGATATGAACTTTGTCAAATGTTTTTGTGTGTCCGTGAGTGTGTGTGATTGTGAGAGAGTACAGTATAATGTGACAAGCGGTCATGAACCTAGCACTCTATTGTGTCACATTCATGCTGCACGCACATGAAATTACTTGATTGACAAGGTGATAGTTCGGTGAACAAAAAAAAAAAAATTCCTCCAAAAGCAAGCAATTACAATGTACACAGTATGGTATTCTCACTAGCATCAAATGACTAGATTCTCTTTGTTGGGGAATGGAAGCACAATTTTCTTACGCTGAAATTTACAATACAATGTTGTCATCTACATTTATTCATCCAATAAATTTAACATTGCTCATTAGTTATTTCATAACAGAAAAACAAAAATCTGCAACTTTCACATTTACCTGTATCTACATTTTTACAAATTCGGCAAAAACATAGAAGGCCTACATGGAGAAATATAGATGCAGGATTTGAATGTCACAGGATATCAACAAGGCACTTGATATAATATCACATATTTCAAATTACCTTGGAATAGCCCTCAATATGAAGTACTTCAGGATTATAATTTATCCTGAGAATTTGTCCTGTGTGATGCAGAACATTCATAGAACTGAAATTATGATAGCACTGCAAGAAAAAACAAATGTGAATATTCCTCCTGGTCCTGTATTGATTGCTACACCGTTTTCTCCTCTCACAGAATGAAAATTCCTTCTCATATAAATGATGACAACTATTTACCGTCAATCATATCGTTTTATTCTAAAATGAATTTATAATTCTCACAATAATAATCCTGACAATATACCTGTACAATTATTTAACAAAATATGAAGCACAGATATATAACTAGCAAATATTACCGATATAAAACTCCACTACGCATATGTCTATTCCCAGGTGATATGAACCTTGTTATGATATTGATAAACTCATCACTGAATATTTGATAGAATCATCAACAAGCTATTCTCTGTCTATTGTCATTTACTGCTGCACAACGTATCACGTGATCGAGTGATCAGTTGTGGCGACTGCAGCGCTCTTCCCTATTCATTTTTCTTGCTGCGGGGTACTATTTATTCTCTCCTGCTTGTGCCATTATTTGATTTCCGATTGGTTGCGTCTCCCCCACCTGGCTGAACCTCATCAATGCCGAGAAAAGACCACATTATCACCTGCTGAAAACACAGGCAAACATGAGGGGCTACACGATGATGACTGCAGCCGTCAAAGGCGCTGATGGTTGATGGTGAAGCAGAAATCTTTACAAAGCCTTATGGACAACGCCACTCATCTTCAAGACAACCCTCCTCACTTTTCAGTAAAATTCACCTGCTGTAGGTGCTGGGTAAAATAAGATGGCAGAATTTAACATTGTCTTCTTCTATATTCTTTTCTACATGTGACTTACCATGAAATATTAACTCAATACTTAAAATAGTTACTCAAACCCCTTACATGAGAATGTGCAGGCCTAAGGCAGAGTGTTATCCCAGGACATTTGAAGTTTGCATATAATATACAAAATAAATTGTACGTCGGGCCACAAGACTACAAATAATCTTACTGGTCAACCAGTCCATCGAGTCTTGAAAACAGAGCCTAAAGCATTTACATCATACAAAAAGTATCTTAGCACGAAATCACCTAATGGCACAAGACATAACCATGCATTCTTAATGTTGATGACTGATGGGAATCCCTCTCAGTCTTTACTGATTGGCTACTTTCATATTTTACATGCTTGCTGACATTTATTCTGAGGTGTCAGGAATGAATACTCAAAATTGTTTGCATGAGGAATCATAACACCAGTTCAATTGGACTCGTCGTGAATATTTTCAATAATTTTTTAATGAATTTTTCAAGATTATTATTATAAAAAAGTATCTAATCTGTGATCTGTTTAAATAAGAAGAGACTAGGATTGACCACACAGTCTCATCCCCACATGTCAATCCCCCAAAATTTGAAAAAGATGGGTGTACACATTCCTGTAATGTACACGTAGTATACTTTATACAGATGTCAAAGAGTGAGTGAATAATGGTCATTCATTCTTTCTGACCAGAGGTGAGCAGTGAAATATTATGCAGATAACTTTAAATCAAAGGAAATTCAGGTATTATACTGTACATGAAAAAAACTTTTAATCATCTGATTAGAGCATAGAGCAAATGCTGTTCTGATAACCAGTGTCTTAAAGCTGTCGTGAACGTTTCTGAATTTTTACAGTATTTCTCTTCTGCTTGTGTCCCAATATGCAGTGGGACAACAACGCAGGAAGCAAAAATATCCACCGTACATACAAGGGAGCAAACTTCAAGTATCATTCTACAAATGTCATGTTGGTGCAGTCCTTCAGAATAGAGGCTTGAAGTGGAACCCTTTCAGATCAGTGGAAAAAACTTGTTTGCGAAAATATTTAGAGACAAGTTTAACACTGCTCAGGGAATTTGTCACGGGGTCTGGAAGCAACCGCAAACCACGTTTCTCCAATGCAAGTTTCCCCAATCATGTTGGCAGTTTGTGGTCTGTAGACGAACAAGTATTGCTCAATCCTGGTGCACACTTGTAGTTTGATTGGTTTCTTGAAATCATGAGTGAGGAGGGGAAGTGTACCCTTGACCTCGTATTTATTTCCATGCATGTTACTACAAGAATGGTTATGTAAGCACTGACTATTGCCCATTTGATTGACCAGCCCTTCAGTTTGCTACACCGCTGTTGTAAGGAATGTGGTTTGCAGTTATGAAAGAGGAAGGTCATTAGGCCCGTTCACAAACAACGAAAATCGAAATTTCAATCGCCATCCAAATTTCGATTTTTTTTTTCGACCGTTCATACACAGGGAAAAATCGCACATCGCAGCAAGGAAAGAACGATCAGTGGCCAAACTGCGCATGCGCGAATCTTGCATGACCGAAAACTGACCCCGCAGTCCCAATAGAGTTTCGCACGCGCTGCGAACGATGGGACTAAAAATACCGATTTCCGAATCTCGATCGAGCTCACACACACGACGCTTGGGTAAATAATCGCGATTATTCTGAAAAATCGCACTAATAGTGCGAGTTGGATCGCGATAAGGATCGCGGTAATTAGTGAGATTTTTCTGTCCACACTGGAAAAAATTTCGAAATTTTGATCGCGATAAGAAAATCGATTTTTAAATCGCACTTTTTCCCTTGTGTGTGAACGGGCCTATTTTGATGTCTCTAATGCTCTGTAACTCTAAAGACATTTAAATACATTTCAGAATTGAGTGTAAACAAGTTAGAGAACAAGTTAGTTCTCTCTGTAAGTGTGAAACTCCTCCTAGCCAGCAATCTAAGAGCAACTCTTGATCTGGTCTCTGATGTGACTGCAGACTCAAAAACTATTTGAGTCAACAGAGCGAATTCCCCCGGACATATCAAACAGCCCACTTGTCATTACCTGGTATGTAAACGTGTTAACGTTCTTCATCAATAGAGGGGGAAATTAATCATATATTTGCCTTCTTTTTAAGCAAGTGACAATTAATTCAGAGGCACTTTAAGCTTGTCATGTGCCAACCAGGGAAAACTTCAATGGTTGTTTACTACAGTACATTGCAAAGCGGGGATACAAGACACTGTCTGTCTGTCTGTCTGTCAAGTAGAATCCTGCCATGTGTGAATGAGCAGGAAAAGCGTGAATTCTTTTCTTTTTTTTTTCAATTCCACTCATTTTAACACATCACGTTCCTAATTTGCTTATTTTCTTTCCAGTTGCCTGCTCCAATTCTCTCTACACTATTGACCCTCTCTTTCGCCAATTTGTTCCTTTTTTGTGTGTCTTTCTCTCCTCTGCCCTTTTCTTTTCCTCTTTCCCTTACTCCAAATCTCTGAATTTCTGTCTTTGAAGCATGATATCAGTTAAAAACTGGGAATTCTTGAGTCTCTTTGCCACTGAGGCATTAATGCCCTTCTTGCTCTCAGCTACTCTTTCAGTATACGTGAAGTGGTGACATTTTGGAAATAGCTCCCTGTATCAATTTGTAGCAAGACGATGCTAGATTGATGCATACTGTATGTGGGATGTATGACGTTGGGGTGATACTATCTCCAAAATTCCTGTCGAAACCTGTACATTCCAACCTGTCATCCAGTGTTACCCTTGCCGTTTAGGGGATGAATTTGAAGAAAATGTGGCGATGTCTCCTTCCACATGGAGAAACCCATCTGAGCCATGAAACTCAGGCACGTTACGACAGCGTAATACTATGATCATGGTCGCCAAGGATGTCTGAAGATTTCCTGTCAATATTCATTAAAGAGTGCTTTTTCTTCTTTACTTGGAACTCAACATAGTAAATCTGTGGCGAGTCCTAGTCTGTCAAGCAGACCCAAAAATATAAATTTGCAAGATTTGCTGGGCATATCTTCCTTTTCTGAGGGCACATGTAGAATGTATGCAGGTGCGCACCCACACTGGAACTGATATTGCTATAAAAGTACATACAGTGCATTGACTGAGAGAAACTCCAGTTTTGATTTAGAAAGTTAGGGTACTGCTTTGACACAAAGTACCATTTTCTCAATTTATTACCAATGACAGCCTCAATCTATCACAAATGGTATTGCTCTCACACAAAGCTGCTCATATTCCACAGCCTAGGCTTCACTTTCCGCCAGCCTACAGCACAGGTACTGCTGTATGTACAACACACACACCACGGAATAGAATTAGCTACATAGGCTGCCCTCATAAACATTATGATACTGTATCAATTTATGAAGCGCAGACACGTAGACCTATGTAAGAATATTGTTCTGTGCTGCAAAAGCTCTTGATAAGCTAAAACAAATATAAACAGTTCAATGAAGAGATATATGCTTTACAACATGAAAGCCTGAATTTGATAATTAATGCTACAGATACTGTAGGGATTTCTTGATTTCTAATGGTAAGTTATTCAAAAGTTCAGAGTCTGAACGGGTAACTGCTTGATTTCCTGATGTTATTTTAGTTATGCATTTTGGGATATATCGAAGAAGAATATCTTTAGAACTGTGCAGGTTATCACTGTGTTTGCTATATTTTATTAGAAATATAATATATCTGTAGCATTACTACACATGAAACGGCTTGACCAATAAGCACCTTTAATACTATCAGCTGATTTCATGCTGATTTCTGAATCTAAGTCTGTTTCACAAGACTATCTGGGCACGGAGTATGAAGCATGAAGCAATGTGCATGGCTGAATGAGTAATCCAATAATATACACGCAATGTAATTAAAACTTGCGCTTACTGGGGCAATGCTATAAATGGCCAGCACCATGCATGTGCATGTCCCCCGTACATTTTTTCTTTCTTTCTTTTCTTTTTTTTTTTCTTTTTTTTTTACATGTAATGCCACATCAGAAAATAGAGAGAACATGAAAGAAAGAATTATGAGCTCTGGGAGTCTAGGTTTGCAAGTGCCGACGTTTAAATAAACACGGCAGCATTGGGCCTGGCTCCTTTTCAATTAGCGACAGTAAAGCTTCCTCAAACAAAACGGCCATTAATATTCGGAGAGATAAGCTCGCCTCAGAATTGCCGGTCTACAATGTACATCAAAATCTGTGATGATGGTTTCATCGGATTAAATTGACGGCAGGCTACACTGCGTCATGCAATGCCAAACTCTAGCTATTAGGGGTAATCCGTTAACCTGGTAATACGTGGGAGAAAGTTGGGTTGGTATGCAGTCACTCGTAAGCTCATTTTGCATAGTGAGCCCATTGTGTACAGTTTGAACCTACACAGAAAAGCATTCAGATGTAAACTTTGGAAACCACCTCTCTCCCTCAGTTTTTTTTTTTTTTTTTTCACAAATTGATATTTGTAATGGGTGATATTTCAATACTTACCACAATAAAGTCACTTTGAAACTTATCTCATTTATCTATTTACAATATTTAGCTTTTCATAATTTTATGATGCCATGATTGAGGACACAAACCTACCCAACAAAAGCAACTGTACTAAAAAAAAAAATAATAAATGATGTGAAACACAAAATTCAAACCAGCCAACATAAAATGGAGCAAAGTGATGACAAGGCCATCACATTGTACTCCTAGTACTTCTCAGGATAGTTCTTGGACATGTCTCTCAAAACCTGCAGCAGTTGCCACATTCTAGAATCAAATTGTCCTCAATCTTTTTTCTTTATCTGATTGGACAACTGGTCAAGTGCCTAATAAAGATCTAGTAGTGTTGGGATGCATGTACTATGGAGTGGGAAGGCTGGCAAAGGCTGGCTCAGATGCATTCCACAGCTTCATCACTGATCTCTGTGTAACTACGCACACAGCCGAAGGATCTCAACTGGAATTGACCGTTACCAATGAGCATACACTTTGATGCATATATTTGCTGACCGCTGCACCATCCGATGTGACTTTTGAATGTACCCTGATGGGCAGCAAATGAACGGGTCCACCCATAAATCCCCACGCTACCGGATTGAAAAGGTAAACATTCCTACTTTTTTTTCCACTTGCCCTGAGATGAATGTTGGTTTTCTTGGGCAAGTAAGATGAAAATCTTTAGTACCTTGAAATATGCAATCTGTGCAACTCCTCTTTGAGCACTGATTTAAAACCTCAGCTTGGTTCAAACAGACATAAATTATCTTGATCACTGAGAATAACTACTGTCAACAAACTATATCATACTATGTACTCACAGACAGCTGCCTTATAATGACTCCGTAGAAAATTCTTATCAATATATATCGCTGTGTAAATATGAAATCACCTCGGCATGAAACAAATGCACACAGCTCACACACTTTTGAGTGATATGCAAACATGTACTGTTTGATCACATTCATGTCTGTTGCATTACTCTTCACCTCTGACAAAAATTATCAAAGTGAAGCGAGTCCAAAATAGAAAAAAAAAAAATCATCCTTGATAATGAAATCTCTTGGAGGTAAAAGTAGAGTTTCTTTATTTCTTCTTGTGCACAATCCTTCAGTCTACTTTAAATGAAAATTATTCATTTTTAGGGGGTGTGTAATCAAATCACAACAAGGTTGTACTTTTATATCTATGATAACTTTTAGAAGTGAACGTCCTAAATCAATTTCATACAAATTCCTTCTCAAGGGAACATCTTTTCACAAATTTGGATGAAATTCATAAATAGTGAGCATTTGTGCGCCAATACAATTCTTACGTAGGGCTATGCTTTGAGTCCAGTCTTTCTTTTGTCCAGAGTAAGCAAAAAGACTGTACAGCCACATGCAAGAGTCTGTTTCAGTCTACCTGCTCAATTATTGGCCAGGAGAGAGAAAAAAAAAAAGAGAAATAGCATTCATAAGCTCTGTATAGCAACAATCCAGGGGCCCAGCAAAGAGGGTCTGCCCACAACAATTGACAAACTCTGCAGTGTAGAAGAGAAGATATTAGGGTGTCAAAAGCCACTGCCGGGGTGGCTGTGTCTGTAAAGCTGCATTGTGCTGCCGTGATTGTTGTGCACAGGGTTCTTTCTCTCCCCTTCACACAGCAGAGAAATTTGCAAGGCGCAATACTGCCAATAAAATGGCGCTGAATCCTTTTTGGTAACCATGTGCCACATACTACATGTCAAAGTAACAATAAAGCATGGACCACCAAATCCAGAGTCTGTGAAGTAAATGGTACTGTCAGTGCTTACCCCTCCCCTCCCCCTTAACCATTCCAAACTTTGGCAGAGTTGGCCAGACACAACTTTACTTCAATGGAAACATAAAAAGAAAAACTTTCCAGGTAATGAAGCCTCTGACTCGGTCCATGAAGCAGATAAATAGGGCTTTATTCCGTTGGCTGAGGGTGAGGGTGATTTCGAGACAGACACAAAACACCTAATCAGATTTCTGGTCAATGAAGTCCACTTGTCCGCAAACCGGGAGGATTTACTTCAGTTACTAGGACTTCCAGAAACGCCCTTTCTTTTTCCATGGGAGGGAGAATCAATCATGATGTTATGGATGAGCCTGTCATCTTTGTTTATGCATCACCTCAGTAAAAGCATATTTAACATGCCCACCCAAAACATACTCAGAAGATTAGAGTAGACTGTACAGTAGGAATCTTGTCCACTGGGTACATGCATGTACATTGTATGTAGGTCTTCTTTCAGCACACAAAACATTTTCTTCTACTACGGGAAGCCGCTACATGCAAAGCATGGAAATGTAATTCTGGTTGAAAGATTTATGAAATGGAAGATAGAGAGAAAAAAAAAAAAACAAGTTTCATGAAATTGAGTCATCAATGTAGACAACAAATCCCGCCATCAACCAAAATTGGCAACGAAATATCAGACAAAACTATAACCCATCACTTAACTTTTTACAACCTAAAGAGACAAAACTTAAGTTCTAAAGAATTTGGAGCTGGCATGCCAACCACTTGGAACTATGCACAAAGATCACACCAAAATTGCCTTGAGGTTAGCTCTTCTAGACCACAATTGATTCCCATTTTCCAACGCTCGACAATGTACAATGTAGGCTTGCTGAAGATGCGGGGTAGGCCTACTGGGTGGGAAAAAACTAGTTACAGCTCACAAAATTTGAATCTGGCAATCTCTTCAAGGTTTCAGACTGGGCTCACATACAGCTCGAGCCACATGACACCTTCTTTCGTCGCTGCAAAATTGAACATACTGGCAAGCCATTATTTAATTCTGGGTTCATCATCAAGACGAGCGACGACAAAAACCGATTATAGAATCGAGAGGGAGTGTAAGCAAGTTGGTCTCCATCACAGGGCAAAGGAAAGTTTCCCCGGCAATCGCAAACACAGTCACCATGCAACTCATCCCAGTAATATACACTGTATGGTTGTTACTTGAAAGGAGACTACCGGAAACAAGTAACATGTGACCACCAAGGGCTTTCCCACTCTTCTAACTGTCCTCACTTACAGACTTTGCTGCTCAGACATTCTGGAGGTGACATGCATGAAGATTTTTGTTGCTCATGATGAAACTTCAGAGCAGTTTTGACAGGATTGGAAACACAAGAGCCTACAATGTACATTGTAGGCCCCTACATCCCCATGACTACAGTAACAAGCATTTTGATTGGATGTGCCCACCACAGAATGGTCAATCTACACTGGAATACTGGAACCACAAGACCAGATACCTCGACTGATCTTTCAGTCTTCAGATGGCTCATTAAAATTTTAAATGTATTGGAATTTAGGCCAGATATCTACAGTATGACACACATACATTTGTACTTGTGTGTTAGCTCTTGAGGCTACAGAACAGATCAGAAGTTCATCATTCTGATTAATCTTCCATACTCTTTCTCTCTTTATACATCTATAGTTATTATTACATAGGTAAATACATTGTAAATGTGTTCTTCATTAATGTGAAACACACGTATTTCCTTCCTTCACCTCTTCTGCTTGAAAACCTCCCCATTTCTTCTCGAGTTGGGGAGAATTGTACTCAAAGTTAACTACTGCCTGTGTAATGTGTCACTATCAGAATGTGGAAATGTGTACTGTATGTATTTTGTAAACAGGAATACTTCAACTACCATGCATTTAATACAGAGTTCAGATCAACACAGGTGCATGTTGTAGGTCTATCTATGTTGCAAAATATCAAGTACATGATGTACCTGATATTTTGCAACATAGATACACAGGCCACATAATCTGAAAAATGGAAGATATACTAATAAAAACTGCCGATCACTACCATTCCTCCTTTCCTCCTAGAAAATAATATAGTAACAGAAGTCAATAGAGTGCTACACCAAGTGCTGTGAGGTACACTGTACACAGCGTCCTACCCTCGTATAGTTTTCACTTTTCTCTCAAAGATTTCATAATGGATAGACACCATTTTTGGTCAATTCATCTTGGGTCTTACCAACATCCAATTTACACATGTTTATACAGGAGACGAAGAAAGAGAGAGAGAGAGAAAGAGAGAGACAAATGGGGAAGGAATAATATTAATACCAAACAGTAGCACAGATATGTTGTTAGTGCAAGCTAGGCTATTGCCAAAAAATGTGAGCATTATAACAACTTTAAGATAGATACAGAGAGTAGGCTCTAAAGAGTATAGCACAAAGATTTATCATTGTGCTCACTCCTACTGTAGAAACATTGTGTTGTGCTAGCCTATAATGCAATAGTAGCTTACCAGAAAAGGAGAATATAACAATATGAAAATTGTCATTTCACTTCCACTCCAGCCAGCATCACATTACATTGGATTATTGCATCATGGTAGTTCATACAGTAACACTCACCCTTTCTTCTTTAGTTTGCACAAGTTTTCATATGTATGCGAAGTCCTATCTATAACATACATTTGTGGACAATACATTGGTTTATTGCATCATGGTAGCCAATAACATTCATCCTTTCTCCTTTAGTTTACACAAGTTTTCATATGTCAAATTTGTGGACAATACCATTGCAATTACAAGATGAACTGCCTATAGATGTGTATGAAGTAAGTCGCTATCACAGGCCAAACTAGCAAGAGATAGAAATGCTGGCATATCAATATTTTAGGAATTTCTTTTCTATTTTCAGAGCTTAGCTGCAAAAGCACAATAAATACAAAACTACCCTATCAGTAATAAATGTTTAATGAGTACTATCATTTCATATCTATGGCAATATATTGTGCACAATATAACTATCTCTCAGGTTCCAATGGGATCAGTAGTTTTATAATGTCAGCTTGCCTGCAATTCCACAGTGCCAAAATGCATGTAATGGTGCTACGAAATTTTTTTACTAGAACATCACGCTCCTGAATGTTATGGTGTCTTGTTTTATCATTCAGTCACGTTTAAACAAAAATACATACAAATTTGTAATATATCAAATTTTCTACAACTCAGCAGTTGACAAACTGGCTCAGGGCAATTAAGCAAAAGAAATGAAAAACCAGAATAGAGCACATACGGTTGTACATTTAACAGGCATGCAGAAAGGAACTTAAACCATTATACTGTGAAAGTACTAACTTTGTAGGTGAAGAAGCCTCCATAAGTACAAAGGACACGAGTTTCAAACTTGCCAGAATACAATGCAGCAACATTTCCCTTATGTAGCTCTACACACTTTAGTATTTTCCACTGGTCAAAGTACACAGAAGTCTACTTTCAAAAAACAAAGTAGCAAGAAATGTGTGAAAAAAAAAATATGTTTCTTATCTCAGCCCTTTACCTCTAGATCAATTCTCTCTTCTCTCCCTTTTTCTCCCTCATCTCTCTCTCTCTCTCTCTCTCCCCCTCTAGCTCCTCAGTTTGTTAAGTCACTGATGATATCAAACATTTCCACTAGTCCCTGGTTGATAAATTATACAAATGTAACTCCATGTGCTGTGTAATTGAGGAAAACATCAAGTTCATACCAGAATATCTCTACGCATTCTTCTCTTTGCAACCTTGAGAATCTCTATGTAATCAAGAGATACACTACCTTCACATGACTAACAAGATCCAAGACATGACATTCAAAATCCCTCCAGCCTTGGAGTCAGTCAGTTTGAGACATGCGCCAAGCTGAGCCTTTTTGACTTCGAGGTCACTTTCATTGTTTGTAGAATTCACTTCCTGTCCGCCTTTCAGCTGGGGTGCTATACACAAGAAGTTGCATGTGGATGCACAATAAAGATCTATTTATATCCTCGCACAAACTCTGTACCAGTTCATTAGTCACAAAACAGGCCTCAATATCTCACTGTACAAACCCTGTGGTGCCTAGTAACCCCCTCCCTTTTGAAATAATGAGACATCAGAAATAAATCTCAAGTTGTACTCTTCCACCCTTACAGTCTTATCACTTACACGATTTATATGGAATGGTGATGCTGAAGAAAAAAAAAAAAAAAAAAAAAAACCTGATTTACTACAATGTGTGTGCTTCCTTCAAACCCCAAGGAAGAAATGTTAACTGTGCTGTATTCTCCCTTGAAACTGCAGGTTCAAGGCCCAAGCATGTCTAGCCCTGAGTACTGTAAGAGTGTGTTTTGATCACGGTGCACAGCTGCATGGCACATATGCTGCGCCCGGGCACATGCCATATCTCATTTGTGAGTCTCCTGTATTGGACACGGGAGCTTCTATTAAAACTGGATGATATTTGGGGAGGGGAAGTTGAGGCTCTTTAGTAAGGGAAGCTTAAAATTTGGGGAAGCAAGGCAGATAATTAAGACTGCCGCACCAGTTTGTGGCACTAGATTGACCCCAAGCATGCTATGAAAGGTGAACTAGCTTTTAACCTACAGACATACTGTGAGATCCGTTCTTGTCATTTCTCAATATGGATATAAAATGGAAAATCAATGATATCAAAAGCTCAGTACATATTTTCAAATGTTTCTTTTATACAATTTGTAGTACGTACTGCATTTGCTTCCTTAAAAAAAGAAGAAAAAAGTTGTGTCATGAACACTGCTAACCAACTGCTTACTCTTGGAAAGTGTATAATGTCCCCTTCACAAAACACTTTGATACTTACAGCTGTACAAATGCAAGAGCTATATATTATACATACAATCTGTACATGTACTAACTGTACACTGAAGCTTTGAAACCCTATACAACAGGGCCCCTAGAGAATGTCATGGATCACGTACACAGGGATTTGTATGGATAGGTACCTCTGTGAATAGAAGAATGAATCATGGCAAATTCATCTTATTTTGGTTTCATTCCCTCAATGCATGGTTGCCACATTTTGAGTAACTTGGCACGAACATACACAACTGACCGTGCATTTGAGGTGATATATTTTTTTTTTTTACTTTTTCGCTTTTTTTTTCTTATTTTACAGACTTTCAGATTAAAGAAACTCTTACATGCTGTGAATCCTGGATTTGTCTTCATGTTCTTTTACAGAAGACAATACAAAAAGACCCCTACATGTAGTTGTTTTTCTTTTCTTTAGAGCCAGTAAAATCAAACATATCACTAGTCTTTTCTGCTGTAATGACTAACTTAGTATCTATACTGTACATGTACATTGTATGAAAGGCCATTTCAAAGGAGTCAAGTTGATTCTAGAATGTCAAAAATATATGATGTGCCATGATGGCTAGAATTAGCAAGTCATTATAGATCTACATGAAAAACAAAAATATGGAGGCAATCTTTCTATCCTACTAGTAATGATTCCATATGAATATGGCAATATCTTGCACACGGTACATTGAACTTTTTCAGTAAAAATCTCGTACTAAGGAGATAGAATGTAGAAGTTAATACAATAATCCTTCTACAGGTACAGGTTCTGTTGACTGTTCTAAACACCCATTACAATATTTGTACATCAATCTACACTTGTACTAATGCAACTTTTGTGTCAATTGTGCAGACTTAATAATTGAGCTTCCTCATCAACAAAAAGCCAAGTTTTTCCTTTTTCTCTTCCTTATTTTGACACTTACATGATATGTTTTGGCTCAATCATATCTATTTGACTTTTGTACTTGAAGTAGTAGGTACACAGTAATAATAGTACAAATGACTAATGTTACAATTCCACACCACACATATTGATATACTTTCAAGCTTCATAACTTATTGTCAATATGTTAATTAATTTGTATCAACACATGTCTTTGACACCTTCTGGCTACTGTTTCATTTCATGTGACCCACACAGTTCACATGCTTCTAGAATTCAGTTCAACAACAACAAAAACAATTAACCATCTTGCCTTGAAATTGAGGTCACAGACGGTAAACAACAGTCATCTGGAAGAATAAACAATGCACAACTGATTTCTGACCTCACTAGAAAGTTTCATAATCAAATGGTGATGGCACTGATTTTCATGGACGCTTCAAAAATACTGAAAATTCCAATGCAAACCGGCTGTGCGGGTTACGCTCAACGACCACAAACAGATGACATTATTAATTTATTTACAACCGCTTCGCCTAGAATGCCGACAACGTGAATGTATTAGCACTGGGTACTGACTGCTGCCATCTCATGATACAACGCAGCGTCTTCTTACCTTACTACACGCGGGGAGACAGCCGCTACGTTGTCGAGAGCGTATCCGCTGAAAACGCTGTCCTTACGGAGTAATCACCGTCAAAGAAATCGCACTGCTACATGCATGTAACGATACTTGCGCAGTGAATATTGACCCTTCGTTGTCTACATCAAACGCACTTCAAAACCAGAAAAATGTGAGATAAGAATACCTGAATATGAAGTAGAATTTCGTTCTGCCAATGATCGATTGTCACTTTCTTCGACGGATAAAGACTGGCAGGTAAGATCATACAAGGATTCTCCGATTACTCACGTGTGCGCTCCCGTCCGCATCCTGTGCATTGAGATTGTTGTATGTGCACAAGCAAAGCAAAACACCTAACGAGCTGACATTATGCTCCGTCTACACAATACAATGGGACAGAGGAACACAATTTTTATAGCGCCATCTATCGCAATAAACATTATAGTTTTGATAGCTGGAATGTCCTTTTCCTATATTATACAATATTCTCTCGCTCCGAAACATACTCGTACTCCATGGGGACCCAAAATGCGCAGTGTCAATACGAAACAAAACAATGTCATGTCGAAACAAAATGGGATCAGTATATGTGTTAAACCTAACCTAAATGGAATCTAATTAGCAAGTGGAACGTGTGTATTCAGTCACAGTAATAATGGGAGAGCAGCTTTTTTACTTGTCTTATGCAAGAGCATTGCACATAGAGTATTACTATTAGTCCTTATATTTTTGTTTGTTTGTTTGAATGTACCATATGCACTCCAAGTGACCAGCAAAACAGTAGGATCTACGTAATACACCAGAAGGTGGACTGTACTTCACAAGAAGAAGAAAAACAACAACCGTTACACACAACAGAAATATATCAAATGACATGTGAATTTGTGCTCTAGAACAGGAACAAATTAATGTCTCTTTGTAGTCGAATTCACTTTAGCTACCTTCTAGGAATAATTAAGACCATTAAAGATAATCAAATTGTTTATCTCCTTCAAATTACCCCCCCCCCCCCTCTACTGACATGACTGATAAAGCCATCTAAGGAAAAAACGTGGTCCGCTTCACTTTCAAAAATTTCACAGGCTGATCGTATTGCATTGTTATTTGGTGTATATAGGCCTAATCATACATGACTGCCGTACCCAAAATGAGTCATTTTGCAGTATATTGGCACATGAAAGAGAGAAAGAAACAGAGGAGAGTCACTATATTGCTAAGAGGTTGGTTCTTCTTCTTCTCCTTACTCTTCTACTTCTAGAATCCTGAGTAATGTTCGTTATTCCGAAGGGTCGTTATTGCAAATATGAAATAAGGTTCGTTATTCCGAAACACACAAATTCCCTATAAGTATACCTAGAGGTGCATTACTCCAAAATGAAAAAGGGTTAATTGATACGACCGTTTACAGCGTTATATTCCGAAGATGCGTTACTCCGAAAATGAAAAAAGGTTCGCTAGCTATTCCGAAGATTCGTTAATCCAAAAATGAAATAAGATTCATTGATCCGAAAATGGAGTAAGGTTCGTTATTCTCAAGGTTTGTAAAACCCCAAAATGAGATAGGGTTCGTTATTCAGAATGTTCGTTAATCCAAAATTGAAATAAAAGTCTTTTCTGACTACTTTTCCTCGAAACCGGGCGGTAGAAATTCTTTTTGAATTAATAAGAGGATTTGTAATGAGCGATTCCAATGTGTTTGGACGACAGGACCAGCCCCTTGAGGCTTAAACCCTGTCAGTCATGGCTTATCGAATGGAGGAAGTTCTGCCTTGATTTCAGCCTCTTCTACTACGCTGATTTTATAGCTCATACAGAGGATGGCGAGGGTTTGTTTCTTGAATTCTCTTTCTGGGAGTTGAATGGATTGATCTCCGGGGTTGATCGTGAGGTGAACACATTGACTGGAGGAAGCAGGAGAGCAAGTATAGGCCTATCTGCTTACTTGCTAACTGATTTTTCACAACGAAAAAAAAACAAACAAAAAAACATCCACTTGCTAGACCTGGGAGGCGTTTCCACCTCCTTGATCTTATACAACATAGACTAACTGCTAACCGATTTTTCACAACGAAGAAACACTTAACGAACTGGGAGGTATTTCCACCTCTTTGATATGACAACATAGACTGAATGAGGAGTCAGCTCAAAGAGCTTTGGGACTCCGAAGATTCTTTGATTCACCGTACGCGTACTGCTGCAGAGGAGGTCAACAGATGCAGGGCCTGTTCTCACTTCTTTCTCAAACCCATCTGAATTCGATTGCATGATTATGTCTCGCCATTGAGGGTTGCCAGTCATAAATACACTGGTCTGAAACCTGTTTGTATCATGGGGATATAAGGTGTTCATCCGAGGAGGAGTCGAGGATATTAAAGCCTTTTGAATACAAGAGAGCTTGTTACACAGGCCTATCAAAATAGTAGAGCAGGTATATAGGCCTGTAGGACTTCGGGATTTTGAGGCCTTTCTACCTATTTTCAGTAACGCAATAACTGGCTTTCCTCTATACAACTTATCTTGCCAGTAGTCGGGTATGTTATTAAGCAAATTAAACATTATATCTCTTGACCATCATTTACAATTTGTTAAGTGCCTCAGGACCAAAGTACTTAATCTGCTCATGCATGGATATAAACGAATCTTGAGTAGAACTGCTTTTTGTACTTCACGGCGTTGATATGTACATGCAGTTCAGTCAAGCTGAGATGTCTAGTATGGAAGGTCTTGAGACCCTTGATAGTATAGACAACTGCAGAGCTTTGGGAATCTTGACTATTGGGAGATGCAAGTCTGGATTTCCTTACACGTAAAAATACTCGGCTCGGGGTACCGCCAATCAGCTTCTCTTATAGATTAGCATATTCATTCAAAACAAAATTATCTCAACTTAATAATTATGACGCTAAGGGCGTTTCTTGAGGTTTGCAGTAATGTTCGTTATTCCGATCGTTATTCCAAAGATTCGTTAATCCGACAATGAGATAAGGTTCGTTATTCCGAAGATTTTTGGAGGCCATTGTCTGAAGGTTCGTTAATCCGAAACGGAATAAGATTCGTAATTCGAAGGCCTGGAAGGCATTTTTTTTTTTCATTTTCAGATTTAACGACACTTCGGAAAAAAAAAAAAACACGAACCTTATTTCATTTTTTGATTGAAAAACCTTTGGAATGACTTTATTTTCACTTACGGAATTATACCAACCTTGGGAATACCAAACCGTCAAAATAACGTCACAAAGATTCGGATTAACGAACTCGTTTTCTTTTTCGGATTAGCGAATATCTATATATCATACGTATGGGAATTTTGTGTTTTGGAATAACGAACCTTCGGATTTATGAACTTTTGGAATAACGAACCTTATTTCATTTTCGGCTTAACGAACTAACTCGGGATAACCAACACCACCCCGTTCTGATACCATGCAGCTAGAGCTCCTCTGTACAGATGCCCTCTTCAAGATGTAAAATTGGCGACTTCACCATCTATATCAAATGTCATTCAGATATAACGCATTGATGCCGTTCCGTTGTCCAAGTGAATTCCTTCCCTTGACAAGGCATTCTTAGCATGCCACACCAGTAAATTATGATCGCAATTGACATTATATCAAGATTTTAACAATAAAGTACTAACAGACTGAAAAAAGTTAAGATCTCATCATGTCTTATATGAATTTTTAATGACAACATAATTCTTGATATTTTTACACACACATACGTTTATCTATAAATGTATACTATTATATATATATATATATATATATATATATATATACATACATACATATAATTATGATATAGAAAATCAATATACATAAATGTCAGAAAATAAAAAAGACCCAAGTCCATTACAGAGAATTTTAAGAAAAAAAGTACCCAGAAGTACCCTATCCAATAACATCCTATGTTTATTCTTCAGTTATGGGAATGTCACATATAGGCCGACAAACTAAAATGTATTATTTGCATTACTTCAAAAAGGGTCTCCAAAGAAGATCTATAGCTGAAAGCCAAAATCTTGAGCCATTCACATATAATCACATAATACTGTAATTATGCTCATGTATCTTGCATTATATTTTGTGATAACGTTGATAAAAACATTGAATTCTGTATACTGTATACTGGTATTTGTCTGTTACACTGGTTCTGATTTTTAGCATTACTTTCATACGCTAGAAGGCGGATTTGGAATGAGGGCCGAGTGACAAATGAAACCCCTCCCATAGCTCCATGGTCATTAGTCTGAGGTCAGGTGGCCAAAAAACAGGCTACGCGCAAGATTTATTTTCAACAAGATAGAGGGTTTCGTTTGGGCGTAGAGTCTGCGTCTCACATGCTAAACAAACGTGTTGTATTGTACACAACGTGTACACTGCACGATCCGGTACGACGGCATACACTACCGCCGTTACTATACCTACAGCGCAGCGCTCATTTACCCGTCTTGAGGATTGCCGAGGTAAATTCTTTCGAAGGCTAGGCTCGCTCAATATTATATTCATCTCTTGCAAGTTATCATGGCGGCCTCTGGTACTGGCGAGAAACCACGAGTTCTTGTACTCGGAGGTAAGTACCGTGTGGTGGACGAAAATTTTGAGTGGTTTGGTTACAGTTAAAATTTAGCCCCGCTGGCACTGAGATTAGCAGACGCCCATCCAACCTGCTCCCCGTGTGGTAAAGGCGGTAGAACGTACGAGTCTTCGGTGATGGGTGTGAGGTGGGTGATGATGGGTGGTGTTTACAGCGAGACAACAGTACATTATAGGGGGCCTAGATCCCCAGAGCAGCTATCCTTTTCTTACACTCCTAGCCAACAGAGCACACAGAATGGGTAAATCTACTAGATTCTACGCCACGGTCAGGGCCACAGCATTTTGACCAGAGTAACAGAGAGGTGGAAGACCCCATGCTCTGATCTGATCCTGTGGCTCCAAGCCAATAGTATTAATCATCCTAGAGGCAGAGCAGAGGTCTAACGTGTTAGAAATATAAGTAGAATTTCTATATCAGAAATCGTTACCATGTCCGTGTCATCAAATAATCGTATTAAGAATTTTAAGGCACCTGATGCTTGTTAATGGTCTATTTTAACACATATATTATACCTGTGAAATTTGAAAGTTCATTGGTGCCTTCCACAAGAGAAAGAGAGAGAGAAAGAGTGAGATAGATGAGCCAGGCTGCATAGTGTCAATGACAATGTGCCTAGTACAGTATATTTATTTCTTACCTTGTATGTCTGAGAAATGAACAATAAAGTAGGGTCTACCAGTGGCAGATCCAGGGGGGAGCGCACCAGGCGCTCCCCCCCCCCCACCTTTATTTATTTATGTTTTTTAAACAAAAAGAAAAAAAATGGGGGAGGGGTGTGTGTGCCCCCTCCTTTCATTTTGTTAAGGCACCCCCTTTTTACGAAATTCCTGGATCCGTCCCTGAGAACAAACATTTTTCATAATATGTACAAGTTTACATTTCATTAGGTCTACTTCTGGCTTGTTAGTGCGTATTTTGTTTTGCTGTGGTTTACCCCCGGCCCCCACTAGATGATCGATCTAGTATGTCACTTGTGTCGTTCACTACTAGGTCTATTTATTAACTACGTATATATATATATATATATATATATATATATATATACGCTGTCTGTACACTCATGTGCCAGTAGGCCCGTAGGTTTACATTAGTGTTTTGTATGTGTCCCAGGCATTATGTGTAATGAAGTGTGTGGTATTTTATAAAACGGCTAGATATCTAGTCCCACATATGGTACCAGGTACTTTTGAAAAATATAACATGACATAAAGGAATCCTATGGTTGTACAATGTACCGGGTACAATAGACTACTGCAGGGCAGTTTCTTGATGTTTTTTGTTTTTTTTTAAACCTCAGATTAGAAGATGAGATATTTGTAAAACAAAGCACATCTATTCAGTTTTGCTCGAGTGTATGAAAGGATCCTGTTTTATGAAATTTTATCACCATCACTAAAGCTGACAGTGATCTAGACTCTGATTTTGTTGCCATCAATTATGATAGAGTGGCGTCTACATACAATTGATCTAAAACAATATTCAGAATGTATAGTGGCATGCACTGAATAACTATTGAATTACCGATAACTTTTCACAGGATCAGTGGTTGGTTTGCCCATTTGAGTATAATACCTACACTTGTATTTAAACAAGAATTTTATCTAAAGAAAATTTATCAAATAACTGTTCAGTAAAGAATAGGACAATTGACTCTCCTCCTTTTGAACCATAAAAATTCAAAATCATAACAGAGTCAGCTATCCAGAGGTGCTACATGAGCCTCACATTAGACATTAGACCATAATGACTGCTGGACACCTGATATGATAAAAGTTTGCTGCTGTGTGACCATACATTAATACCGGTAATTAAGTGGAAGGGTTTCATTGCAAACGCATACATGTTGTAGTTCCTCACAGCTGTAGGACTTAATGGTCAACTGCGGGTAATAAAGTTATAACAACACCAGTGGTATAAAGTAGGGCCTACTTCCAAGAAGAATTCTCACATAGACCTAGTCTTTAATCCAGCTTTTCATATCATGTAGCTCATACTGTGCAGGATCAATTTAAAGGGACTGTACAGTACTGGTTCAGGTGGGGATTCATGTTTTGAACATTCCTAAGATATGAGAAACCTCTTTTGATATATGAAAGAGCATGTAATTTTAAGAAGGATTCAACATTCATTTGATGAAAATTCGTTTTCAAATGGCTGAGATATCCAAAAAAGTGATAATAATAAAAGGCGACAGGCCACGCCTTTTATTAGGGTCTCTTTGTTTCACCTTGTTTTTGGATATCTCAGCCATTTCAAAACCAGTTTTCATTAAATAAACTTTTGATACCCCTTTGAATTGCATGCTCTTTGACATCTCATAGAGTGTTTTTTCTGAATATCTCGCAAAACATTAAAAGCTAAATCCTCACCTCAACCAGAACTGTACACACCCTTTAAACTCTATACAATGTATGAGAGTCAGCTACTGCATCAATTATCACAGATGACCATCACACAATGTAATCATGAAATCGCTCTGACTTCAATTGAAATATCTTTCTTTCTTTTTTTTTTTTATTGTGAGACGAGTCATACGTAATAATTCGATTCAGTTCACCTATCGTTTGCAGACACATTCACCTAATAAGCTTTTCTACAAGTACAGTACCTCGACGGAAGAATTTTCATGAATTTGAATAACAAAAGCAGTACCCGCTGCATGCTATAAGGATTAGAACCAACACTTGCTGTCGGGCGAAAGCTCGGTGGTCTAGTGGAGATGACGCCTGTCCGGTGATCAGGAGGTCGTAGGTTCGAATCCTGCTCGAGTATGTACGCCCATGATTTTTATTCCTCCGCCACGAAGTGGTGCCGGAGGCATTATGTTTTCGGGTTGTCCGTCCGTCCGTACGTACGTCCGTACGTCTGTACGTCCGTACGTCCGTACGTCCGTCCGCTTTCGTTTACGCGATAACTTGAGTAATATTTACTGGAATTTTACCAAACTTGGTCCAAGTATGAAGTATGATGGGGCAACGATTTGATAAGATTTTGGGTGAAATCGACTAAAGGTCAAAGGTCAAAGGTCAAGGTCAAATCATGAAATTGTATCCGTTTACGCGATAACTCAAGACTGTATGGAGCAAATTTCACCAAATTTTTTTGGAGGATGATGTATGATGGGACAATTACTTGATAAGTTTTTCAGTGAAATCTGACAGAGGTCAAAGGTCAAAGATCAAGGTCAAATCCTAAAATTTATCTGTTTATGTGATAACTCAAAACTGGATGAAGCAGCTTTCACCAAACTTGGTCCAAGGTTGATGTATGATGGGACAATTAGTTGAGTAGATTCTAGTGACATTGACAAGAGGTCAAAGGTCAAAAGGTCAAGGTCAAATGCTAAAAATGTTGCTATTTCCCCCATATCTATGCAATGCCCGCAGTTATTTTCTTGAAACTTAGTGTAGACATGTACTACTGCGTAAGGATTCTCCAGAGAGAGTTTCATGTCATAAGGTCAAAGGTCAAAAGGTCAAAGGTTAGGTGAAAATGTTGCAATATCACTTTTCTCGCAAATGGTTCAATGTATCTTCATGGAACATGGTACATATGCATGTACTGACTGGCAGGGATTATCTAGGGAATTTAGGGGTCATGGGTCAATAGTCAGGGGTTCAAAGGTCAAGGTCAACTCCTCAAAATGTTACTACTGTATTTCCCTCATACTAGTATATGCAATGATTGCATTATTAGTTTTAAAAGTGTTTTCACTTGATGGAGATTCTCTTGGAAATTTCCAGCCAGAAGGTCAAAGGTCGAAGGTTAAGGGTCAAAGGTCAGGTTTAAATGAAAAAAAAATATTTTGTACTGTAATTACACTCTTTCTTCATACCTTGAAAATTATACTCAATGCATAAATTTATAATAAGGTCGGTCAGAAGTCAAGTAAAAATTTTCAATTCCCCAAATATGTGTACCTGCACTCTTTAATAGACAATTATAGCAAACCCAGTTCGTGGAAAGTGAACATTCAAGATATTTCTGACAAACCTGTTATTTCGATATTTTGCCAGTTATGTGAAACTGTCATCACACATTGTCAAGACATTGTACTATACACCTATTGGGAGAATCATGCATTATGGCGGAGGCATCAGTCGCCGTAGCGACATTTCTAGTTTATCATGGCTACTACTAAAACACTGATCAATTCAGTGCTTATTTACGTCGATGTAGGGCAATTTGTCAATCAGTTGCAATGAAAACACCTCGACGGAAGAATTTTCATGAATTTGAAAAAGTACAGTATTTGTTGTACATCCAGAGTGTTTTCTTTGGTGGCATACACTATCACAAATGTATAATAAGAAATTAAACACTGAATTCTAGAATTTAATGAAATTCTGTGGACTTAAAAAACTCTTCTGAAAATTGGATCAATTCAATATGTCCGTCTTTTAATGTGCTGATATTATCATGTTGCCAATTTTAGTCTTTCAAAATTGCATTGTGTTTCTAAAGACATGGCTATTTGCCTTGTTTAACTGCAATATCATCTTGAACAAAGACATAACCAGAAGAGAGAGCTCTCATTGCTCCAAGAGCATTTCTCGCTAATAGTTTTTATGGAAGAAAACTGAGTTTAATTGATACATGTATAGAACAAGGTGACTTACATCGGACATTTTAAAAACAGATAAGTGATGGAAATTCCTGCACTTCAATCATGCATACAGTGTAGAGACCTCTCTGTAGAATAAATTGGGAATTTGCCAACGTGTAATTGTTGGATGATGGCGTATATTTGCACTCTTGTACACTATACCCTTTTGTGCACATCATGGCATAATATGCGTTACTCAGTCTGCTAGGCAGTTTAGTAAAAAGTTATTAACTCTGCATCTGTTTTATAATTTGTTGGAGTAAGATTTCAAGCAAAAGATTTCTGATTAGACAGCTTTTTGTAATCTGATGATTTGTCTGGCTTTATTTTCAAACTGTTGTTTGCAGTGCGCACGATGCCTTGGGCCACTTCGTTATAACTTTTCTTCCTCAAGTCTCCTGATTTTGCTTCTTGTACATACTGTAGATCTTATGACCATCATTTCAAAGTACGTTTGATTCCATTTTCCTTGAATCTCTCATTATCAAAATCAGAATGCCATTGAATGCCACGGTCGGTGTTTATAATGCCAGGCGACAGCTGATAATATGTGAACATGAAAGTCTAGTCATTCGTGAAAGAATTTACATGTATGCTCCAACAGAATGTACATTGTATAAATCAAGTGTCTGGAGTTTCCTTATTACATGCTCACAAATTTCATGATTGATGAAAAGTTTCACTACATTATGAGTTTATTGAGTGATTGCAGTCCATGTGCAACTGGACAGGACATGCTGTTTGATTATTTCTGCATTCATCAGTTTTTATTTTGTTTTTCGTAACAAAATCCAGTTTTCCTCAAGAATTATCATTGTTGATAATCTTTGTGACAATGCTAATTCTAGCTCACCTGAAATCGTCATGTAATTCAAAGCTGCATGTCCCTTTAAGACAATTACATCAGTAAGTACTTTCCTTTGAAGACCAACGTTTCAGATGAAGTGTTGAATGTGAATGGCATTTGTCCAGGGTAATCTAATATTCTAAGATCAAGTGTCTCAGAAGTGCAGTTTCATTGGTACTTTTTTTTTATTAAAAAAAAAAAAATGGCACTTCCAGAACAGAAACTAGATAAGTATTCTGTGTCAGATATGAGTGCGCTTTTAAGTCTTTGTGATACATACGTTGTAGGAAAGAAATGTGAGATAATCTACTTGCAGGAATATGTGTGAGGAATCCTGCTGTATAGTTAATACATAAATAATAGTCGGTGTAGAATGAATGATTATTTGAACCACAGGTTGGAATGACAGAGGTCATGTGTGTACAGAGAATGCCAGGTTGAGGAAGGAGAAAAAGAGATATCATAAGAAGACGGTTGATGGGAAAATAGGAGACTATGATACCACCTGTTGCTGCTCTATTTCGAAGGGATAGTTTCCCCTTTTATGATCGCTGCACTACTAAAAGTGTGATGTTTCTGAAATAGTCACAATTATCTGTGGTGTGAAGTGTGTATGAACGGTGTGTGAAATGGGACAAGTTTTTATTTTATATCCAATAATCAAAGTGAATGTTGGGCGCTTCGGGACAGTCTGGTCAAAGTCAGGTCAAAATCTTACACTCGTGCATGTGCAGTTTGGTCTTGCTGGAACTGGTATGATTTGGGTCGTGATTCTTCTCTGAAAGGCTGTATCGGTAAATTGGATCATGATTTTTGCTTTCCCTGTCTAGGTGTGAACAAGAGCACAAAAATTGCATTTTGAATCATGCTTTTTCAGCGAATGTGAATGGGCCTAGACTTGACCCGCTGACTCTGAGAGATGGTAATTTTTCCCACAACAGATTTTATTCTTGGCATTCCATGTTCCTTTTGTGGCAGTGGGGTACTACTATCTGGTTATACCCCCGCCAAACGAAGTTTGAAGGGGGTATATAGGAATCAGCGGACGGTCGGGCGGTCGGTCGGGCGGTCGGTCGGGCGGTCGGTCCGTTGCAAATCTTGCGTCGCGAACTACTTCCTCAGTTTTCAACCGATTCCCATAAAACTTGGCACAGATGTGTGCCTTGGGTTGTAGATGTGCAAGACGTATTTTTTGACAGTACCCAAAAGTACGTTGCCATGGTAACGGCATATTATGGGCAAAAATGGGTACAAATCTTGCGTCGCGAACTCCTCCCACAGTTTTTGATCAATTTTTATGAAATTAGGTACAGATGTTCATCTGAATATGTTAATGTGCAAGACACATATTTCTGCAGTGGCAAAAAGTGCGTTGCCATGGTAACGGCATGTTATTGGTAAAATATAGGGCAAAATGCTTCATGGCAAAACTGCTTCATCAGTGTTCTTCCAATTCTCATGGAATTCATATTGAATGTTTGTCTTAGGATATAGGTCAGCATGACACATTTCTTGACAGTGACAAAAAGTATGTTGCCATGGTAACAGCTCACATATTATGAGCCAAAATGATGGAAAATTTTGTGTTGCAAACTACTTCCTCAGTTTTTGCCCAATTTCCATGAAACTTGATACAGATGTGTGCCTTTGGTTGTAGATGTGCAAGACGCATTTTTCGACAGTACCCGAAAGTACGTTGCCATGGTAACGGCATATTAATGGCAGAAGATCAAGGAAAGATCTTGCGGATTTAACTACTTCCTCAGTTTTTTGACCAAAGCTTATGAAATGTTGTTTTGACCAAAGCTTATGAAATGTTGTTTTGACCAAAGCTTATGAAATGTTGTTTGGCGGGGGTATAACCAGTCGCTGTAGCGACATTTCTAGTTTAGACACTAACGAGGAAGCAGCAGCTAGGGGTAGACATCAATTAGAGCTGAGGAATGCTGCTTCAGCAAAGATAATCATGTACAGTCCTCAAGATGATAATTAGAAGACATCTGTTTGTCGTTTGAATTGGCTCCATCTTTCAAATGTGAGTCTTTAACCATTTTCACATGAGCGGAGAATGCGTCATGTGAATGATGATTGTCGTGATGCATCACTAGAATCATCAAGCTTATGATGCATTTTGGCTGTGTGTACCATTGATTTTTGGTATCATCAGATTGTAATGTTAAATTTGTGCATGGATGCCCCCCTTTCCATCTCTTTACAAAAGAAATGATTAAGAAAAGAAAAACAACACCTTCAGCACGGTTAGATTGTACTCTTATCTAGATGTACTGCTGCTACTACTACTGTACTAGTTAGTGAGTCCACCTGAACAGCAAAGATAGAAAGTCAAATTTACCGCTCATATGGTTTCGAGAGCTTCACTCAAGAGTGATTAATGGCTACCTGAAAAGAAGCCACACCTTCTCTTCTTGCTCTGAACTTACTGTGGTATTCAAAACCACAGAATCCGTGAAGCCTTCTTCAGCTGTGTGTACAGACGTTTATTGTAATAATGTTAGCGTAATTCAGCATTGCAATTAGTTTCTCTGCTCTTGTGAAAGTGGTCTTAAGAAAATGGTCTTAGTCTGTGATGCACTCCTTGCTGAAACGCTGATGGAACGTTGTTCAAAAACATGGCAAAGTTACCTTTCTCACCAGCTGCGTTTTTATTGGAAATTCTCCAGCAGTTAGCAACATGGTTCATTATGAGACTCGGGGTCTGAAATTCTTCAGGACCATTTAACCACCAATTAGTTTTTTGTTTTGTTTTGTTTTGTTTTTTAGATACTTGGGCATAAATTGATATAAGGCAAGCTGGAATCACTGTTTCACTGTTAGGGCTCCTATGATTTTGATCACATTCTGTTGCATCATGGCCTGCAAATGAAATTAGATTTTTTTTTCTTTTTTCATTGATGTTAATCATTCATAATGTGGAAAAATCTCTTGGTGGATCTTAGCAAGGTCAGTTGGCCACCAGTGCGTATACATGGAAGTGATTAAACCATAATGTAAACAGACCAGCAGAGTTTAATACACCTTCCATTTGTAGGCATATCTTTGCTACGTATTAAAAGAAGATCTAGCAAAGATCCAGCAAAGTCATATAAATTCTCAAGAAATTCAAAGGATGTTGCAGTGCATATTTTTTTTTGACAGTTACATGTATCTTGTGGATCATTTGTGGAGGTTAACAAGAATACAAGCACTGTGAATGTGAATCTGCTCCACTTGGTCTTGACCGGTATGCAGTGGAAGTCGCATTGCGTATTATAATGTCGACGGTAGCTGCGTGAACACTCCTAAAGTAATACTCAGCTACTGTCCGCCAGTATGGAAACCAAGTACCACCAAGTGAAATGCTAATGGTAGTATGTTATTAGTTTTGGCTGCTTATTCACTGGCTTTCAGCATTTTCATGGATGCTTGATGTGAAGCAATGTGTAATCCTGTAATGTACATGTATATGAGTTTTCTGTTAGAGTCACTTGACACATAGAGGAAGATTTCTCCCTTGATGTAGGTCTCTATTCCTTGATAACTCTCATATCTCTGACACCTCTAGCATTGTATTCAAAACTCTAGGCACACTAGTTCTAAATGTTCTATCTTACCAGCACATAAGCAATGGCGAAAAAAAAAAAGAGTGAAGTGGCCAGTAAAGGCTAGGACATGCTGCCATCACCATTCTAGGAGTACCAGGCACCATGAGAGTCCGGTCTACCAGTATCATATCCATAACACCCTTTCCTTGTTTGTGTGAGTATCGGGTGTTGGGAAAGTTAGGTGGGGGGGGGGGGGGGGGTGTTATCAGAACCCCAAAGGTGCTATGATCTTATTGCTTCTAGAATCAACTGATCTTGTATCAACCCATCTACAAGTGTAGTCCCAGAACCCACATTTCTGTGGTTTGGTTCTGTATTTTTTATTTTATATGAATATAACGTTTTGCTATTTATCATTAATGCTTCATACTTAGAATTTGAAAAAAAAAAGAAGATATATGGATATTTCTTTCATGCCTTATATTTTTCATACACTTGTTTGTTTGTTTGTTTTTTTAATTGAAAAATTTTCCAAAGCCTCTTAATTACTCATTTTTGTTACAGAGTCTTCAATTTGCAACACAGCATAGAAGCGTAATGTTCCTGTTTCTCTCTCACATTGGCACTTTAATCTTTCTCTAAACTTACTGTAGATACCAGTATGCAGTGAAATTCAGAGATGGCAATTTAATGATTCTTTAAAAGATTATTTCATGCAGATGGATTAGCTACAGTTATACTGAAACAATTGCACAGAATATGAAAATAAGATGTGCGAAATCAACACAGAACTTGAAAAACAGCAAGGGATCCTTTAACGGATCTTGGAACCTTGAAATATGAATCCTCGTAAATCTAGAACAAATTTCCAGTGCATAGAGGAAAGCGGATGTGTTGCTTTCAATTTCTCTTGCAGTATATTCAGTATAAAATTTCAAAGTACAAACAATTTTGTGATAGAGATGTGATAAGGATGACAGAGCTGATGCTTCAGACTCTGTGAATAGATAGTTGTACAGTGTTTTCTCTGCAAAACCAAGTTTCCTTTCATGGTAGGCGTCATCGATAAGCATAGCTGTGGCTGTGTGTAGTATGTGTAAGCTTGCGTGTGCATGTGTAAGTGTGTCTGTGTGTGTGTAACTGATCTGTTATTTTGTACGTTGGTATCAGCTTATAAATATTATATTTGTGTTGTTTGAATGTTAATGAATAAAGATTATTGAGAAAAAAAAAAGTGTGAGTGTGTGTGTGTGTGTCCAGACAGATCAAAGAGGAAGTGGCATCTGTGTACTATGTGTTTGTTTTGGTTTGGTTTGTTTTTGTTTGTTTGTTTGGTTTTTGTTTTTGTTTTTTGCTGCAAGGCAGCAATAGCAGTTTGATATGCATATGTAATTGAGTTATAACCTTTGGTGGCCTATAAGTAAGCCTTTACAACTACTAGAAAGCTAAGTTAGACATCCAGTTGACTTGAGGGAAAAGAAGAAGTGCATCAATGTCAGTGGTTATTGTACAGTGTCTTTTAAGAAGATCACAGATGCATAATGCTAAATATAAATTTGACTGTGAGTACTGTTTTGGAGATCATGCACACTGTCATTGTTTCAAATTTAGCTTTAAATGAGTAGATGACACCTACAGTACTTTGTGTTTTCTGTCTTTTTCTTGTGTTTTAGATTAAAGCAAATATTTTTGTTTAATGTTTGCTAGATTCATAAGAATAACTAGATAATTGACAATGAGAGAAATCAGGTAAACTGTTTAGAACCACATAATAGCAGTCTTTAGACTCATGATTAAACATAAAATACAAATGTGATCTGTGTATCTAACAAGTTGTCTACATGGAAATAATATACAGAGGATGTACCGAGGAAATTTTCTACTCAGCATGTCCTTCCTTCATTTCATCAGTTTATTATTACAGTGGACTCCCATTATAATGAAGTCCTCGGGACCGGCAGTTTTCTGTCGTTGTATCAAAGTTTCGTTATAACCAAACAAATAAACAATAAAATAACATAGAGCATACACGTAATGTTGCGGTCTGGAATTTTACTTCATTGTAACTGGAATTTTGTTATATCCATACGTTATAAAGGGAGTGCACTGTATCTCTTTTTATGTCATCTGTAAAAGAGAGAGAGATGATGAGAGAGAAATAGCGAGAAAGAAGAACCAACTGTGATCTTGCACAAAAGTACATCACATTAAAGGCATTATTTACCATATGCAGATGAAACAAAAATTCAGCTTTAGTGCTTCAAAATAATTCTGAAATGTGAGTTAGGCATAGAAACAAACATTGTAAAAAATTTAATCAGGATTAACCAATGTAAAGTATTGTTAGATACACAAAATGTGAATAATAGTTATGATGAAATTGTATCTAGACTAAACCGTCTACAGTTATGGTTTAGTGAGAAACAGTGATATCTCCCTATATTTTAGATTTAATTGCAAAATTTGTATATGACAGGATGTTTTGTGATACAACTGACCTACACATATGCATCAAATGTGGTAACTCAAAAAATTTTTAAAATCACTGCTCGCAAAGATAAATTGTACCTTTAATCCTATTCCATACAATGTGAAAAAGCAGATGACCGATTATTGTAATGCGTACGAAAGTGTGATTTGAAGGACCCGCGCTCAGTCAATTTGGCTCTGCGCGAGCGATCGAATTCGTTGTGCTGGTGGTTTATGTTGCGAACATGGCTTGGTATTTGACCAACCCATGTAATATAGCAGATGATGACTTTTGTTGTCGGGAACATGTACTAAACGTTCCACCCTCAGGGTTTGAAATGCTATTTTGGGGGGACTTATAACCTCCCTCAATAGCATCTCAAACCCTTCGGGTGGAACATTCGGTATGTTCCCTCCCCCGCCAGTCATCATCTATATAATGTGGCATGCAGGGGGTTAATGTTATTTGGCCATGGTCTGAACATTTCTATGCAAAGACATTATGTACGTATAATGAATTACTGTCAGTGGAACAACAGTCTTAATCTTTGTAGTTGCTTTGGCCTTTCACCTTTTCCTTGTCTAAAATGAGCTGTCCCCGTGTGGCACTGTCCCATAAAGTTTTAAACTTTTGCTTTATATTAGGAGCTAAATGATTAAATTGGGAAGGGGAGAGTAAAGGCCGTGTGGAGTGAATTTGGTTTCCTGTGCAGGTGACAAAGTCATCTCAGTAATTGCATGTTTTCCAAATTTTGGGAAAGGGTGACTCAGGAAGTGGTTTACCAAGTGAAGGTCACTATCTTGACCTCCATTTTTTTTTCCATACAGTACCAAAGGTTTTGGATAGTGCCACACAAGCTTGGGGTTGCCCTTACTAGCTATACCTTACTATCAGATCAAAATCCATGAATGATGTGGATTTAGGTTAGCAATATCCAAGAATATAGCCTTGACTGCACAAACTGACTTCAGGGTCAAAGCAGTTAATGAAGGTCATGCCACTGGGTATTTAGGGCTAACAATGGCTTCTTAGTTCAAGATCAAACAAACAAACTTTTGTGTTGGTACATATGTCTTGTTAGGTTGTTGGCAAATATAAGATGCACTCTATTCTTAGGTTAGCTAAATCTGTGCTATTTACAAGTTTTTGGCTCTAGGAGTGAGCTATTCATCTGACACATTTTGTTTGTTTGTTTGTTAAACCATTTTTTAAAACCAGTATTCAAAGTTGTGACATCAGCCAGCCTTCTTTTGTTGAATGATGCTTTCTTTTACCATATTTGCAATACTGCTATTGCATCTTTTGTCTTGTGATTATTTACATATTGTGCCTTTATGGCAATTAAATTATATATTTTAATGCTAACCTCGTTATCATCATGGTATTTTTTATTCTATGGAGAATGACACAAATATCCAAGGTCCTGCTGTGTTCATGAGACATCCTTTGGGGGTGGGGGTAGATATTGCAGTACGCTCATGGGATATGAATACCAGCTCTGGTTTTGGGATGTTTGTGAGTCATCACTTAGTAGATGAGAATTTATTAATCTATCATAAATTTCAGTATGTTTATGGCGTGATGTCAGATACTGTAGAAAACAGGCACCTCATCCCTTCCCCCACAGAAAAGGAAAAATAGAAGATGTTTTGGTGCCTTTCTGAATTAAACCTTAAAGTTCTAGCTCAATCGTCGCGACTGTCTGTGAAATTCATCTTACCTGACAGAGTACATTTTACATTAAAGAATTTGAATGTTCACAGCTGCAATAGTGTTTAGAAAACTAAAAAAACAACAGAGACAGAAGGAAGAATTGAGTCCAGGAATATGTTTGAAGGTGATGCTTTATATATATAGAATATTTTCCTTTACCAAAGGTCACAACATTCACGCAGTAATATATCATTTAACACAAACAACAAGAGCAATAACAGATGCAAATAGCCACACTGGTTATTTGTAGCTCAATACACTCTTATCTTGTGCTTGCATTCATACAAAATAATTGAACTTTACTCTCTTCTTGCCATTTAATTTATCACTGTAAGAGGATGGATATCGCACTTTATGCCCGGGGTACAGGCACACCGATTTACAGTGCAGTTTTATCAGTGGGCTAGTGCATATTAAATTTGTGTTTATATTTTAGACTTTACAGTTTTTCACTATTCTACACGATGTTCTTTCATATGCCTGTTAGGATTTGTATGTATAAATCATGCAAGTCAAGTGTTTTCCTTCCTTCTCTCTGAGTTGTTGGCAAGACATATTCCTGTGAGTGTGACCAGGCGTGAACCGCATGATGCATATATACCAGACTGGGTCTGTCCTTGGCAGATATGCCTAAGTTAACCCTTCCAGCCCCAAGTCACTAGCAAAATACTGTCACTACCTGACGCCTTCGGTGCTGTCAACATTTTGGGGCATTTCTCTCCTGTTTTACTCTTGTCCGCATGACTGCTGAGTCACCACTGCGTACTGGTAGAAATCACTGGGTTGACCGCCGACATTATGTGTAGTCTTCATGCAAGCCACATGAAATATTCTGACTCATCCAAAGATTTCCAGTAATGTAAGAAAAGTCAGGTTATTTGTAAGGTTTGTGCAAATGTGCAGAAATGTGTTTACAGGTGAATTTGTCACCTAGTATTTTGTTGATTGTTTATCAACCCATATCCACCGGTCGCATAATGCAGTCTAAAGCCTGTTGCTGCCTGAGGCTATTTCACATACGTTTACTAAACTGTGCCGTCTCAAATTCAAGGTGATGCCACCGATACTTATGAAAAGAAAACTATGGAATACTATATATCAATTGAAAGAGAAAGTAATGGCCTTTCATATAAGATGTAAATCACCATCATGTCATGAATTATGTGACCTCATGATTTTAGTATTTTCGTATGATTTACAGACTGTGTATTTATTGTGTGGATAATCACATCGCTTATTTGAAAGAAACCACTAATGAAAAATATTCATAGCCTTTATACAGAAAAACAACTATCAATTTTGAAATCTTCATAATGTAAGCTTTCCAATGGTGTATAGATCATAGGGTATAATGCTTACGAATATGAAGAAATATCGAATAATAACTCACAGATCTGCCCTCTGCGGACTGGTCTGGTCTATAAACTCATAGATGCTATGGATGGGACTACAGTAAAGTAGGCCTATATGTACGCGTACAGCAGTGTTTGATCTCACATAGATGTAGACCTATTCTGTCAGCAGCCTGCTGTAAACCTCCAAAGCGAATACAAATCCATATAAAAATAACAGTAACAGGAAGTGATGCAAAGGACTGTGGGATATACAGATCAGAGTTCACAGGCTATAATAAGCTCTATAAATGATGTCATCCAAGCCATTTCTGCTACGGATTATCCTGTAGATCGGCATTTACGTGAACTACGGGATATCCCATAGATCAGCGGATATTGGTTAATAGGGTCATTTTCATTGCACTGGGATTTGTTAAAGGGAATTTGAATGTATGCTATGCACTAGGTGCAAAGCTCTTCATTGGGTGATATACCATGGGCTCACAGAACAACCTGTACTTGGTGTTACTTGAGGCAATCTACACTTCACTAGTGAAATCTGCTGTGTTGTACTTTAACTGAGATGGAATATTTGCAAATTTATGTGTTTTATCCATGATTGCATCTGTGCGAGTTTGCTGGTGCTTGGGCTGTGTCAAAATCCTAATTCATGAAGTATCAGCACATAAAATTACCTCTAATACTCCTATCTTTTCTCCCCTCTTTTATTCTCTACCCCCTTTCTTATTCCTCTCTCTGGATCTCTTTTATCTCTAACCCCCTTTCTTATTCCTCTCTCTGGATACCCCTACCCCCTTCATGGTGAAATGGCAATGTGGTTGTGGGAATTGAAGGTACTGGGATGACTAAAACAGTGAGCATTCATGATTCATTCATTGGAATACCCAGCAGCAATGTGTCACAGACATTGGGGGAAGCATGAGACATGGATGTAAAACAGGGATGCATAGTATTACTGTGATAAACTCTACAACCCTCGCTAGCTGGGAGCGACGAGATACACTTATGATAGAGAAATGCAGTGCTCGTAAATTGAGGTCTTAAAGGGGAATTCCAGTTCAGCTATAAGTTGGTCTGATATGAAAGAGTAAAATCTTACCAGTATAACAGTGAAAACTTGATCAAAATCAGGTAGATATTTGGGAAGTTATGAAATTGTAAAGTTCACCAATTTCTGCAGAACAGTTCTCATACAGTTGATATGAATATAATATGCAGATAAATGAGCTGATGACTAGGGTGTAATTGAGTGTGAATAAAAAATTAAAATGTCAAAATTTTGAGTGCAACCTATATATGGCAAGTTATTTAGAGATGACATCACGTCACTATTTGCGTGTTCATGTTAACTGTTCGCAATGTCCTAACTTTTCTTATTTTTCATCCAATTTTGATCAAATTTCATTATTTTGCTAAGAAAATTTTACTCTTTCTTTTTAGACAAATGTTCAACTGCACTGGAATTCCCCTTTAATGACATTTGCCAAGAGATCCTTTAGAAATGTTCGTTTTGTGGCATATTCTGAAATTATGAAAACACAATGAGAAAGGTTGCAAAGTTGTAAAGTGTAAATTGGAAATTTTGCAGTGTCTTTTCAGATTCACTCAAGAAGGTCCACAGACATTATACAAATTTATAGATGAACAAAAGAATTCATGTACTTTGAGCAATAGCAAGAAAATGAAAGATTTGCTGATGACAAAATTGAGCTTCTGTTTTATTCAAAAGATTTGTTATGAAATGTTGTCTTCTCATCTTTCTTTCCTTTATAGGTTGTGGATTCATCGGGAGAAATTTTGTCCACTATCTTGTCTCCAATGACTTGGCTTCAAAGGTAGGTGGGCTTAAAACTTGTTTTTTTTTTTTTTTGCAAGTATTTGTTTACACATATTTAGTGACTCATTTGGGCTTTATATGACTTTGGGGATGCAAAGTTCTGACTAGTCTTTCTTTTTGTTTTTTAAAGAATATATTTAGCTGAACATGAATGAAGCTGAAAGTCAGACATTGAACACTGAGAATTAGATGTTCAGATAGCCAGACATGACAACACTTAGAGATATACCATACGATATTTGAAATACTTAAATGTATGTTATTTCTTACGATTAAACCTAAATCTTGTAATGAAGAGAATTTAAGAAGGAAGTATATCAACATTTAATCCAGTTCCAATTTCATGATAAATTGTACCCTATGAGTATTGCAGTATTCTTTTTTTTTTTTAAATTACCATTGAGGTCTTAAAGGGAAGGTAAACCCAAAAAGCAATGTGGATTGAGTGAAAGCAGCAACATTAGTAGAACACATCAGTGAAAGTTTGAGGAAAATCGGACAATCGATGCAAAAGTTATGAATTTTTAAAGTTTTGGTGTTGAAACCGCTGGATGAGGAGACTACAAGAGGATATGACGTATGAGTGGACAACAATACAAAGAAAATGTAAAGGAAATTCAACAAAAATTCACTTTTCTAGAATTATGAAAGAGCAATGGACCAACCTCTTTCAGAAAGCAGGGGGAATAATTGCTACCCCTAACATATGTCAATATCAAGTTGATGGAATTTATAATTTTCATGAAAAATGGATTTTTGTAGAATTTTCTTTATATTTTCTTGGTATTGTTGTCCACTCATACGTCATAACCTCTAGTAGTCTCCTCGTCCAGCGGTCCCAACACCAAAACTTTAAAAATTCATAACTTTTGCATCGATTGTCCGATTTTCATCAAACTTTCACTGATGTGTTCTAATAATGTTGCTGCTTTCACTCAATCCACATTGCTCTTGGGGTTTATCTTCCCTTTGATAATCAAGTTTTCAATCCAAGGAGGGCAAAAGTGTACTCCTAACAAATTAAGATAACTAAGCAATTCCACCATAGAGTATGAACATCTTTTACCAGTATTGGAATTCAACAAGACCTTGTGACATTATTATCAGTATAGTGATTGGATATACATTTCTATGAGCAATTATTCTGACAGTAAACATCAGTTTAATTGATGAAATCAAACCAGATAGAAAGTTTCTGATTACTTGGCCATAATTAAACTTTGCCCTTATGGCATTACACCAGCCTGACTTGGAAAAGATCCAAATTAGTACCCTACAAATTCCAGAGACTTGAAACGCTGGTTGCAATATGAAACGCAGCTGCAATGTAAGTTCATCGTGATCTTGAAGAGCATTGGAAGCGACAAGGCGTGAAGGTTTCAGAATTAATTTACGGCAAGTGATGAGTGGGATGAGAAACATATTCTTATACATTGCATCTGTGGTTATAAGAAGTGAACAAGATGTTGCCTCTTGAACTTACTTGTAAATTATTTAAAGGGATGGTATGTTACTGGTTGAGGTGAGGATTCAGCTTTTAACGTTTTGCGAGATATTAAAAAACACTCTGAAATGTTAAAGAGCATACAATTTTAAGGGGAATTGAAAGTTTATTTGATGAAAATTGTTTTTGAAATGACTGATTTATCTCAAAACAAGATAAAATAAAGAGATCCTAATAAAAGTTGTGGCCTGTTGCATTCTATTAGGATTGCTTTTTTTATAGATATCTCAGCCATTTCAAAATCAATTGTCATCAAATAAACTGTGAATTCCTCAAAGAATGACGTGTTTTTTTTTCAATATTTTATAAGAGGTTTCTTATTTTCTAACAAGAACACACTCAAAAAAAAAGATGGAAACCTGCAGCCCCATCTAAACCAAAACTGTACCCATCCCTTTAAGTCACATACAGCTACTCATATCTATATACAGTTCATCATAAGTGATGAACTGTATTAGAGTTTTTGGAGTAAGGAACTTTCTGAGTAACAAACCGTATTTCACATTTGCACTAATAAACTTTTGGAATAGTGAAACTTAATAACAAACTGTAACCATGTGACCAGCAATAAGTGAAGACCAAGGCAAGTGCACACCATTGACTTCTATGTAAGAGGGGAGACATGTCTGTTTCCAGCACTACAGACATTTCATCCATGTGACTCTATTTTTTGCCTGTCAGATGCTGTCATCAGGCACTTTGTTGCAGAGTATAAAAAAAAAGTTTGTTGTGGATCATTTGTGATGAAAAAAAGATGTGCTAGATAAGGTATGATTGCACTTTGCAATCGGTGTGAACATAGTCCCACATGTGCATTTCTGTGCATGCATTTTTTTTTTCTTGCACCCATGAAAATGAAGTCGTTACAAAAATTTCCCAGAGGGTAAGCCATAGTGTAGAGTGATGTGTTGAAAGACAGTATCATGGTCAATCCTCAAAACTTTCTGAAAGCTCTCACTGTTTTTCGTCCTGTATTCTCTCTCTCTCTCTCTTTTGATCTTTCCATCTCATCTCTTTAATAGTCTTTTAAGATCTAGTGTCTTTTTCTTCATTTTGTACTTACACCAAATTAAGAAATCTGTCAAACTAGAAACATATTTCATTTTTTGATAGTTGGCCCTCCTCCTCTTGCATCCACCTAGTATATCGTCGCTGGGGTGACAAGACCTCGTATCTCAAAAATGTCAAAAAAAAAATTTTTTTAGCTTAATGGTCAAATAATGGGTCAAGTGATGTCTTGGCCAAATCCTAACTGTCTTACTCCAAAAATGAAGCCACCATGACATGTCAAAGAGAAGGCTTTCCCATTCACTATAGTGCTTTGGCCGCCATGTTTTTTCGCTCTCCTGAACATTTGACAATTTTGAGATACGAGGTTTTGTCACCCCAGCGACGATATACTCATATCATGGAATAGCTGCAACCCATACTGGTAAAGTCTGTGAATTAGGTGTCATGTAGATGATAATACATAATGTGTGCAGCCTGGAAGATGTAACATGTCTTATGTACTCTTTCTTTCTGTCTTTTCGTTTCTGTTTCATTTTTCTCCGTTGATTTTTTCCCCCTCTCTTTTGAGCCCAAACATTTGCAAGATAAGTCACTGGTCGATGTGTTTTGAGACATGTTTCGTGCTGGTATGGGGATTTTGTATTTAAAGTTTGTGAGCAAACTTGAATCACATTTCTCCCAAGGACATTTATTTTGGAATCATGTTAGGTAAATCATGGTTCAAGGTATAGTTTATTTGTTCTTGATGATGGCCATATAATTGTAATCTGAATAGTTTGGGCTCTAAAATATGTTTGTGTGGTGGCAGAGCATAGCTTAACCTTCTTTTACATTTGCTGGTAAAATGTGCATTCTTTTGATGTATTTGTCCATGATGGTACATACCCCTACAGGCATCAAATGTGTAACTGGTGGAACTGCAGGTTTTATTGACAAGCCATAGTATACAGATATGGACTGCTTTTGGGAACAATGATGATACTAAACATTGCCCTGTACAGGAGTAATCTCAACTCCACTATGACCCAAGGAGTTTGTGCAGAAGGTCATGAAAGGAATTTGAAGCAGTATCAACAAATCCCCAATAAAGGCAATCTGTATCTGTTTTATATACTGGTACCAAATTTTACTTTATTTTTACCAGTTCTTAATTTTACCAGTTCAAATATCAGAATGCTACCATAGACATTTGCATTATGATCTCATGGGTTACTAGTCGCGCCATATAATCCAGGTGTTTACAGTACATGTACACATGTCCTCGTACTGTCCACATACATACCAAAAATGGGACAGTATAGTGCTATAAGGGCCATTTAGCACTATAAGTGCAGTGTGGGTACTATGAGACAGCGGGCCATTGTTGAATTTGACACTGCGATGAACGAAAAGTGCCACACTCAGTGTTGTGATAAGTCTTGAGAGGAAGTAAAATGCTTAGCAGACTGTCTCTCCCACCACCACAAGTTCATATTACAGGGATGACTTATGAAAATATTCCATGCAGATTTTTATGCAGAGACAATAAGGAAAACTTTGCAGGAAGCTTCAGTGGTTGTGTTTGGACAGTCACTGAGACTGAGAGGCAAAATTATGTGCAGAAAGAGCGCGATGGGATGAAGGAATCAATGAGGGAGGTAGGGATCGCAAGGATATATGGATGCTGAAGACATAATGGGCTCAAGTTGTCATGGAGATACAACACTGGCAAAAAGTCTCCTGCTTCTTCTTTCGTATGAAACATACAATCTTAAGGGGCAGGTCTATTAATGTGTATACTGTAAAACCAGAAATGTTCGCATGCATTTTGATTAATTTGACAGGGACCTTTGTTGTATTAATGCATGTATTTCTACACTGTAAATGGCAAATGTGCAATGCCATGTAATACAACATTGCAGCTTCCATTATACACACATACACCATAGTGTTGAAACTCCCGCCAAGCTAAACCAGTGGTCTGGTACCAGCAACCAAAACTGGTCACCCAGTACCAGCAGCTCATCGCACCGAGTGGTAAAGTAATGCATACAGCAGGATAGATAACCACTCATGTGAAGGAAATCTGCATATCAGAGCTTTATGTGTATCCATGCATTATATGTATGTATGTCTCCATTGGAACGAGGCAAAATATATCAAACAACCTTTTACGAGCTATAAGGAAAGTCTCAGTGTGAAAATTAACACTAATTTACTGGTTTCATTATTCTCTGACATGACTCAGTAATCTCTAAGGAAGAATTATCACAAACTGTTGCTCCCAATCCAGCCCTTAAGTTTACCTCTCAAGTAATACAGTGATAGAGAACTAGACATCATCTAATATCTATAATAACATAAATTTTGTATCAGTAGCTAGGGTGTTGGTGCATTGTGAAAAAGAGTATTGCATGTTATGCTTGTGAGAGTTTGAATTCCATGATGATTGAAGGACATATTCATGTTTCTTGTGGAAGGCAGAGTATACATTCTTGTACACAACTTGGAAATTAGTTGGCATATTAAAAGTGTACAGATTTTATAAAGCATCAAACTGTGACGTCACTTTTATTTCAAAGCCAACACGAGAGGGACCAAAACAGTGGAATTCAGAGTGAAGTAAGACATCTTTCAGTCAGGGACTAGGGTTGCCCTGATAGCTGCTTCCTCCAAGATGATGATGAGGATGATGCCTGGGAAACAGTTCGGCTGCCATGCAGACCTGTTTCATCACCCGGGATGGAGAAGAGTGCTTGGTGGAATACAGTTAGCCTTTCTTCAAGTCTGTTAGACACATTTGCCTCTCAGAATAGATAACACCCTTGGTTTGTGTGGTAGTATTTTTCTCTTTCTAACAAGCTTTTCTATTTTTTCCTCTTGATATGATTTCACTTTTGATTGTAATTAGCATAATGAAATGGAATAGGATCTTACAAGAATATGTAAATTGTGATGGATTTTTTTTTTCTCTTGGAGGAGATACATAAGTGGTGAGACATGGGGATTTGTGCTTCATGAGTAAGAAATGAGTCAGTTTGAGCAAAGATAGAATAGCAGCATATAATTTCAGAGCATATAATAGTGAATAAACTCAAACTATCAAGGAAACATTATTTCTATAAATTATAACTATCAAGTAAGATGCAATGTTCACATTTTGAGAATTTGGTTGTAAATCATGAACTGTTGAACAATTTGTGTACATATATATGCATAAGAAGACTAATGCACCATACCCTTTCAATTGATAGCTGTAGGCTAAATGAAAGCATTGAGTGGTCAGAAACTTCGGTCTGGTCATTATATAATGCCTATTCACTATTCTGACCAGCATAACCAATCAAAGTGTACTATGAAAGTAAGACAGCAAAACTCTTGCAGGCTGATCAAACTGGGGGCACTAAAACAATAAATTACACCTACCAGGAGATTTAGCATGGAAAGATGTGCTCTGAAGTGAAAGACTCAATCCACTCCTCGAAAAAAAAAACCCACCAAAACACACAAACAACAAACAGACTAACAAACAAATGCAGCAGCAATTAGTATTTAATGCAAACTGGATTCCAAGTATTGAAAAGTATCTCTTGGTACAGGATAATAGAATAGCTGTATACTACATTAGGATGGAGGAAACATCCTTATTTTTGAATATGTTAGTAAACCGGTCTATTGCCCATCCATTTGACTTATTCCTTTGTGAGATTTTGTTCCTCCTGGCACAAGTAGGTGTGTAACATAATTACATAATTATTTTCAACTTTCTGGAATTTATGGAGGTATTCCTAATAACTCTTTTCTCTGTGTGTGATTATGCATGCCTGAATGAAGCATGATAATCACTGTTTTTACTGTCTAATTAGTGTTTCCCCACATCATATTAACCTTGCCCTATCATACTGCAATAGTGATAGTAGTGGTAATAATAGTAATGATAGTAATAATGATGCTAAAAACTATGACTTCAAGACCATGTCAACCCCAATCCAATGTTGTTTTTTATCTGTTCATCATTATTATTTTAATTTCATTTGTTTATGTATTTATTACTATCATTATTATTATTATTATTTTGTCTTTGTTTTTTGTGTTTGTTTGTTTGTCTTGTTTTGCTTTGTTTTTTGCACATAAGATTGTCCCAGACAGCATTGTGTTAGCTTCAATTCTTAAAATGAAAAACAAACTTTAGGCTTTATGAAATGATTGTGGTCAAAGCACTTTTGTGTGGTGTCAACAAGACCACATTGAAGACTATTATAGACAATGGTAAAAAAAAAAAAAAGTATTGGTGTTGAAGAGAGCTGTTGTGGGGTGCAGTACATCCTCATAAATATGCACTTTGAAAATAGGATATTTTGAGGGAAAACTTTTGGAAAATATAGAACATGGAATATTGGAAAATTCAGCATGAATTTATTCATGTCATTTCCCCATAGCTCCACTCACACTTTGTGTATGCAGTGACATTAGTTTGTCTGTTTATGGATATCAGTGATCCAAGCTGAATAATCCACCTGACGGGTTCAGCTGGCGCTGGTTTATTTCACACTATGTTCATGCATTAAGACAGCCACATTGTGGAGTATTACCGTAACACCTACTCAAGATCTCTCCAGTGAAGCCACACATATACCAATGCCAAGAAATTGAACTCTGTAATATGAAACGAAAAAGTAAATAGCTTGTGTCTTCTTTCAGATGAATCCTGTTCATAGTTTTTAATGTAAGAAAAGAAAATGCCCCTGACTGTCCATGTATTTACAATAAATGGATACCTTGGTTACCTCTTTTTCCACCATCATATTCTTAGTTTCTCTTGGTTTCAATTTGAGCAATATAGCAGTTTTGTTGAAAGATTACTCACTGACTCATCATTATCTGGTCTGATGAACTCATCTGACATTCAGGTTCGACACAAGATGAGGGAGACAACCTTTAAAATAATTTTTCCTGTGCATATTATCTGTGTTTGTGTGTGCGTTTGTGAGTGTTTGTGTGTGTGTGTGTGTGCGTGTGTGTGTGTGTGTGTGTGTGTACACACAAGGTTGCACTGGTCCTTAGTGCACTGTGTTCAGTGGTTGAAAGACCCCAGACGGGCCACGTCGTCGGCTAATCTATTTTGAGAGGGAGGGATGGTTGATTATGGAAACAGGGTGCTTAGGGGTGAAGGTGGAAATGATGTCGGGGGAGAATACCGGGGAAAGCATCTTCCTCGTATCCACATGGAGGTTTCGTACTGTGGATGCCGCCCATGTGCAATATCATAGACAGTCTGAGCGTGATTGGATTGCATTAAGATAGTACATCAATCAATTGACTGGCAACTTACTAGTAGAAATCTGTAATGTGGGCTTACTTTGTGTGTGGAAGAATGAGAAAAGACCCTGATGATTTTGAAAGACTTTTTTTTTTTTTTTGACAAGAAATGGAGCAACAATATAATCGGCTCAGAAGGGCGTTATCAAAATTGGGGGGGGGGAATTGAGTTATTGGTGTCACATTATAGAGCTTGATTTTCTCTGCATTATGGTATAAATTTTAAATTATTTTCATTTTCAGTAAAATGTTAAAAATTAAAACTACAAGGGCACGCCACTATTTTACCAAATGTTTTGAACAATGCTTGTAAATCTACCCACTTTTGGTTTGAAAAAGTAAACTTGTTATTACATGAACATGGACTGTTTTGTTTTTTCTTATGCTCAAATCTGAGAATGCAGTAGCACCCTTCTCATTTTCTCATTCTCATCTCAGCTGACAATATCTTGATAAGTACAGTTTTGTTCTGATTATCAATACCCCACTTTTGGAATGGCAATGTGGGAATTTAGTTGATTTTTATGCTAGGTATACAATAGGTAGGCCCTAACCGTTTAATTCAACACAAAAATGGATTAGAGAAAGTAGACATCAAAACAATTTGCTTGTCAAAAGCTTGCTAAAGCATTTATATGGTCTGTCTTATTAGCACAGGAAAAGTCTGGTTTTACTTTATTTTGTACTGTTGTTTTCCTGAATCTTAGTACACTGTCAATCCACCCATAAAAAGGTGCAAAAGGTGTAAACAAATGTTTGCTAAGATCTTAATTAAATGTAATGAAACACTCTCTTTGATATATACATATATCTGGGTATGAGAGGTGTCTAGTGTTTGAGACTATCCAGATGTATTAACATTCTAAAGGCATGTAAAACACCCCACAATATTATATTGCTTGCTGTATCATGTCAAATTGTAGCATGGCCCGACAGTAATGAGTGCACTGAATGAAATGACCTTTCAATTAATCGATGAATCAGATATTGACATCAATACCAGTACCAGTACCATTGTCTCAAATGCAGATGAATATGTGTTGATCAATTTGTCTTGATATTGCCATTGAATAAATGTTTGTTAAGGGCAATGCATTTAGAGAACTTACTTTCAGCTGTCACGTATGAACAAAGGACTTTCAATAGTTTTTGCATGGACATAAATGCAAAAAATTTATCAAAATACAGCCTTGTAGGAGTCTAAGCTCCAATATGGGGCGACAGATTAATTCCGCCATCGGCATAATACCCCACCCATTGCCTGGATAGTTTTTTGTCTCTGAAGTGAATAATGTAATAATGCTGTCACGCTGAGTGAGAAACTGAGCATGAAGGGAAGAAAAGACAGAAAATTGTTAACTGTCACAGACATGTCACTGCCAAACAGAATATATTCAATATTCTGTCTCCCTGGATTGTCTGTCCTACCTCATGGTGGATTTAATTGTCCTGTAGAGCAAATATGGCATATTGTGTTATGTAGGGACAATGTACAGATGTAGACACTGGTGAGATATTTTGATTGGAGTATCAAAATGAATGATATTCAACCCTCTGAAATGATGGGGGGGGGGGGAGTATATGGTGTATGGTTTGTGATTATATTTTATAGTTTTTGTTTGTTTAGTTATGTGTTTGGTTCAGATGCTTCTGCGTTCTGAATAAAAGAGGAAATATTAAGATGCAGAATCAAGTCATTTTCAAGTGCAATTTATTTGTTAGAATGAATGGTTATATATGGTTATATGGATAAATAAATATATATATATATATATATATATATATATATATATATATTGTGTTGTTTTTTTTTATTATTATTATTAGAATGAGTGGTTACTAGATTGAGTGGTTAGTGGATATATTTATTTCTTGGAATGAGTGGCTAGTTAATTGAAAACAAATGAGGTAGCACAGCAATGCAGAATTTTAGTGCAGTACTGACCAGTGTAGTACAGTGAACATACAATGTATTTATTACTATACCAAGCTAATAATGATTATGTAATACAGTACACAATCCCAGTTTGTGAATATACACATAAAATCTATATAGATCTTTAATAATTACGAGCAACCAATCTTACAGATTTATAAAAATCACAACATCATAGAGAAACTTTAAGTCTCCATGACTTTGTAATTTTAGGCCCAACTCTGTTGAAACCTTTACCATTCCCTTTTATCTGATTTTACTCTATCCAAGCCAGCTTACGTGTAGACATGGCTGGTGTGGAATTGTGCTTTAATTGATTAGTTGTGTGAAACCTGGATCATGTGACCCCAAAGGTAGTTCAAACATCTGTAATGGCAGAATAATCAGCTATTTTCTCTTCCTTGTTATAGAAATGACAGAACTACAACACCAATTACTGAGCCTGAGGTCTGAGTTTTATTAGTATGGTGTGTGCCTCGAAAAGACAACTGATAGAATTAACTGGTTGCAGACTAGCCCAGTGCATACTTGGGCAGATGTTTATTAAAAATGCATGTTAGAGAAAAATCAGCTTGTACTCAATGGGTTAATCCAAGGGAAGCATCATTAAATGACACTTTTGAAAGAGTATGGGTAACTGGATAGAATAATGTCAGCTGTAATGAGATGGGCTGTGGCTAATTACCATGCTATTAGTAAAGAACAATTAAAAAAAAAAAAATTCCATTCACTGATAGGTAATGCGTACAAGCACCTAATTAACCATAAGGTGATTTCGAGTGCAATTAAGGCACAGTGTCTGTGTTATGAAAGTGTGTCAAAGATACTAGCGTTAGTGGTAAGGGCTATGGTATTGTGATTAGGTGGTGTCTTTGTGATATGTGTGCAGTGATGCAAAACAAATTGGTTTACACTTTATTATTTTGCGGAACATTTCAGATTTTAACCTGCAAGTAAAAATTTGGGGGAAAAAAAAGAAGCTAGATTAGGCCTAAAAGCTGTGAACCCCCCCCCCCCGAAAAAAAAACAAAAAAAACACACAAAAAAAACAACAAAAAAAAAACCAGTAACAGCTTCTTCAATATTCATACAAGACCTCTTGAGATGATGTAATAATTTAATCAAAATATAATGTATTCATGTTTCAGAATGCGTGTTATGATTTGAACCTGCCAGAAATGAGTTTCTCTTTCCTGTTAGCTTGCAAAAAAAAAAAGAAAAAAAAAAGAAGAAAATAAATGGTACTAAGTGCAGTTAATGAAATTGTTTTTAGCTACAATTTTTTCATTGGAAGACTATATGCAAAACAGAAGATTGCTCTTGAATTACTTGATTTTTAAGAGATGCTTCAAAATCACAAACCTTGGGAAGAAGTGATTGTCATGTGCTCGGGAGAACGATGCAAACGCACGTGATTCAAGGAGGGTGAGCCCGGGAGAACGATGGGAATACTGGCAAGGCCCATAAGTATAATACGTGCCTCATGATCACATCATTCTCCTGGGCACATCTTCCTTAAATTGCGTGTGTTCGTGTCGTTCTTCCGGGCACATAATGTTATATTTAATAGTGACCTCAATAATGGGTAGGATGCACCATTTTCTCAGCTTGGACAAGCAGTGCATTATGATACCAGTAAGAATTCCTCCATAAGAATATGCTTAATCGTATTTCTTCTGTGGTTGTGGTATTGCAAATCAGATACTGTGAAACACAATATTTTCGCAAATTGGAGCCGACGGCCTTTTTTGCGGCATGAAATTTTCGCCAGTTGCCTCTAACATTCAATGCATACGGTGTAGACAAGAACTTTTGAGTGCATTTTAGTTTCGTGAACTTGGCTCTCGCGAAATTCGCAAATTAAAATGTATGTGAACATTCTTTCTTTTAGGAAATTCTTAAGAAAAGTTTTGCTTGTGAACAAATGTACTCCTGATTTTATGGTTTACGGTGAAACTGGACGTGGAGTAATTCTGAACCATATTAAATGTCGAATGATTGTATTCTGGTTGAGATTAGTCAAGGGAAAAGAAACCAAACACTCATGTACAATTTTCAAATTTCTGCTGCATTTACAAGGAGACATACACTTCCCGTCAAAATCACAATGGTTATTATTTATCGCAAATATTTTTTATTATGCAGGGCTAGGGAATGTGTGGTTAGTACAAGGGGGTGGATTTAGTGCTGCATGGATTTCACACACCTCAAAAGTTAGACTTTTTGATATGTTTATTCAAGAGTGGAGAGCAGCAACATGGTCAAATAGAATCTGTACAAACTATAAAATGTTTAGGGATAACTTGATGTTAGAGAAGTATTTACAGGTCTTGTGTAAGAAAGATTATATTACGTTAAGTAAATTCAGATGTAGATCTAATGGATTACCCATTAATAAGGGCAGGTTTGATGCAAGCTTGACAGATGAATTGCATTGTACTATCTGTTCATTCGACGATATAGGGGATGAATTTCATTATATTTTTGTTTGTCCCTTTTTCAACAAAGAGAGATTATTGTATTTACCAAGTAGCTTTACGGCCAGTAGACCAAGTGCATTACATATGGCCAAATTATTCAATTCAACTAATGCTTGCCATTTGAAAAAACTAGCCAATTTTGTCAGAATTATTATGTTTCAGTTCTCTTCAATACCAAAGAAGAAAGACAGTACTTTTGTAGAAAGTAAAGTAGATGTGAATGTTTGTACACGTAGTGGTAGAGTAGTTAAACGTCCTTTACGCCTTGTTTTGTAAACATATTTATTCATATCTGTTATTTTCACATGTACATGTACATTATCACTTATATTTTTGTATTCATATATTGTAAATATGTTTGTACTCTCATACCCCGAGAGGGGGTCGATAGAGTCAATAAAATCTTACAAATCTTACAATCTTACAGTACTTGTGACTTGCCCCTTTAAATTGTCAGCTGGTGCGGATAATTGACTCCCGACCTGCCATTGATGTTCCCTTTGTTTCTCAAGAGTAGCTCTCCAGCCATTCCTGCTGGCATGTACCACAGCTGCTTGCTATTGAAATTTTATGGTAAATTTGCTAGTTTTGATTCGTTTGTATGGTGACAGGAAGCTGTGAATATAATTTCCTAGTGGCCACTCAAAAGCGCTGCAAGTCAACCTAAATTCTCTGATGTGTTAGCAATATGAATGAGCACATGCCCATAAAAAAGCTTGGGAGCCTTACCCAAATATCCATCCAGGCAAGTTGGGGAAAATTGTTCGTAATATCTTGTCCACTGCTGCATTTTGTATAATTATGGTGTTTTTATTATTGTCTTTATTTCAGATCAGAGTTGCAGACAAGACTCCGCCTGAAATGGCATGGATGAACAGTAGACATAAGGTGAGAAATGGATCACAAGTCTCATGAATATTCATGAGATCAGTCAGCTGCTATTGTTAACTAGAATGAAATGGGGGGGGGGGGGTAAGAGTGTGAAGAGTTCATAATGTCCCCTCATTACTAAGGGTCTGTAATTTACAAGCATTTGTCAGAGAGAAAACTTTTATATTCTGATGAAAGCAGGATTTTGTTTATGAAGACATAATGTTGGAATATTATAGCAGAAAATTTCAAGGAGTTTTTTTTTTTTTTTGTTACTTTGTGTGCAAAAATTCTTCCTAAGTACTGCAGTGGAGCATTTGAGTGCTGATGCTTCCAATTACATTTTGGAATTAAATGTAGGCATCTAGCCATCAAATGCTTTGCTTTGAAGAAAAGAAATACTTCCATTTCTTTCAGAAAATAAGGAAGAAGAGATTCCTACTTTCAGAAACTTTGCCAAATGGTGATGTTTATTAACATTGAAGAGTTAATAAGCTACAATAATGGTAGTGTGGATGTGTTGGTGGGGGGGGGGGGGGGGCTGCATTTATAATAGGACAAGGAAGGAAGGAAGGATGTTTGAAGTTGAAGTGGCAAAATTGGTGAGGCGTCCAGAATATTATTACAACAAATATATTTCGCTTTCTTTTCTTTAGGTTTTGATTTTCTTTTCGAGGAAGGAACAGACTATGGTGGGATGCATTGGTGTGGTCCCTCATTGATTCCTTCTTTTATGTTTCAATAGTCATCAGCTGAGCTAAATATGATTTATTGAATTATGTTTTCACAAGGATGATAAAGACTGGAATGAACAGTGCACCGCAGTAAATTCAATGCAGGTCATAAATTGAGTTCTTCAAAACGTGGTCATGCAGTGACTTCAAACTTAATTTTGCAAAGGTTTATGTGCTTGCAGCATCAGTAAATGAGTAGTTGACTGAACAGTTCTAAATATATTATTGTTCATGATAAACTGGGAATAGATACTCTTGCAATCCCATTTCGCAGGTAATCATGCACATATGGTTCAGAGAAACATGGTTCCAATATTGTTCATTGCACAAAAAGCTGATTTTTCATTACTGCTCGGTAAGAAAGTTGACTTAAGATGAGATTAAAGCAAGAGCATTTATCTTCAAATCTTCTGTATAAATCTCCAATGACTCACATTTTAAAGGAAAAAGAAGAAGTGTTAATTGTACATATAAGCATTATACATTGTGTGTTCAGGTCTCAGTAAAATTCCTCTCCGTGTGAAATTTATAGTGTTAAACAAGGAATGTTTGCATGCATCTTAATTTTGCAAATTTAGCTGGAGCCAAGATTCGCGAAATTAAAATACACACAAAAGATTTTGTCTACACCATACGCATTGAATGCCAGTGGCAATTTGTGAAAATCTCGTGCCACAAAGAATTCCATTGTCTCCAGTTTGTGAATATTTCATGTCGCGAAAATATCTTGCTTTACTGTATACAGAACAAAATGAAATGAGGAAGTAGAAGTTTCAGTGAAATCAGACAGAAAGGCAAGAAATAGTGGAATGTCAGAATTATTATGTTTCACTAGAATGATAGCATTGGTCAAAATCACATTTGAAATTAGCTGATATATATATAATGATGTTTGCAGTTTACAAGTTTCCCTTTGAATTGAGTACAAAGAATATAGAGATCATGCAATGTCAGTAGTTTAAAACTACAAAATTTTTCATTTGAATAAGTCATTGCTGCAAAGTCACTACAACTTTGACAGAGTTTGCTGCCAATGATTTAAATCAAAAATTAAAATCCAATGGAAAATGTTTGTGCAGGCAAAGGGATGAAATCACTGTTAATTACCACTGGTTCAATATTCTGTTCTCAATATTTAATAGCTTGATCTTCCTTGAAACTGGACATATTTCACTGTTTCTACAGTAGACTTGCTGAAAATTGAACAAAACAAAAGTTTCCTTTTTTTTGATAGGTGCAATTGCAGTTGCCATGACAACATCAGGTTCTCAATTACTTGCCTCTCCTAAAGGTTCTGAAACCATTTTCATAAGCTGTTCTTTGTGACCTTAATTTGAACTTCTTAAAGCCTACAAATCCCCCACGCAGTAACTGCATCATGATTGTCCCAGTGGCTGAGTGCATGCTCTTCCATTTTGTGTGGTTTGCCATATTTTGTTGCTGTTGATTTTGTATAATCTTTGTTCATTAGAGATGGGCAGGAAAATGTACCCAGAACCATGTAATAAAATATGAATGTATTGGATAACATACTCTGGTGGTATGTAATATGATACATGTATTTAGTTCTAAAGTAATAATCTTGTCATGTGATATTCTTCAGTATTCTCATTTTGCCATAAATATTTGTGTTTTTCCAGGGAAAACGTGATTGTCATTGCGTTTTGTATGGAAGAAAAAATTTAGTTAAGAACTGAAGGCTGAAGTTCAAAGCCTTATTTTTCCAGAAAGAGGAAGCTGTGTTTAAAACAATCCAAGAGATAGGGTTTGATATTAGTGGTCATATGATGTGTTCCTGTAGCTGTTCTACATATACTGCCATAGAAATTAAAAGAATAAATGAATAAATAAATTTCTAAATAAATAGACAAAATGAATGAATGAATGAATAAATAGATGAATGAATAAATAAATAATAAAAGTTATTCAGTTCTGTATGAAGAAGTCTGATTTTCCATCAAAATCATGATTTTGTTGAAAATTACTGCAATGCCAGTTGATGACCTTAACTCTTGCACATTTCTCTCACAAATTGACACTAGATTACACACATATCTTTCAAGTTAAAAAAAGATAGAAAATGGCATTAAAGTATCATTACTCTATCAATAATCATGTCCGTAACATCAAAGAGTTCACTAATAGTGGCCATCTGAACCTGCCCTTTAAGAGCGAAGTAAGGTATAATGCAATTCACAAGGCAGCAATTTATCTTTGTGGTTTCCTATTACAGGAAGTATTTAAAAGTGTGGATTTCGTCTCTGCCAATCTGAAAAACCAAGGTAAGTATGGAAGTGGGAAAAGGCCACATTATTTCACTCACCTAGGTGGTATTGTCACCAGCTGGACTGTGTGGTGTGTAACATGTGCTGCTGTGTGTAGTCTCTCATTCAGGCTGTTACTTGAATTGTTATCATACCTAAATTCTGATATGTGATTCTGTATACATGTACTTTCATTTACTGTAAAAGTGGAAATTTTTGTGGTGTTATAATTTTCGTGCATTTTGCGCAACCAGAAACTAGCATGAAAATAAAAGCACGCAAATATTTTGGCTTAATATTTATTCCAGTAGTTGAGGTCTTGATTCCGTGGAATTAAGAACACAGAAACTGTTCTTACTCGGCTGAGTGTGAAAAATGAGTCGCATGAAAATATCCACTTTTAAAGTAATTACAATTTCTACTACATTGAAATAAATACTGTAGACATTTATGTGAAATTAAGTTGTAATCCTGCAAAGCATCAAAATATTCTTCAATCTCTCATTGTTATAAAACAGCAGGGAGAGGTTTTTAGTCACACATGAGAGAGAAGAGAGAAAGGAAGAGATGGGGGGGGGGGGGAGGGGTTTAGAGGATGCAGGGAGAGAAAGAGAAAGTGAGATATATACTTGTATATGCTCACTCACTACTACCTCTTTCTCTTCATTTTAAGGAGATGTATGATTTGCATGATTGTACTTATAGCTTCAGTTTTCAGACGCAGAGAAAATTTGGTATTAGCATACTATTAGCTAGGGCAATTCTGTGCAGTGTGTGCTGGTAATGAAAGCTGATCTTGTCAGGAGACAGGCCAATGTATGACTCATAATGAGGGAGGTATACTATATTTGCCTCTTCTGCCGTGTTTCAGTGTTCGTTCGTGTCTGTATGTGTGATATTATGTTGCATTATCTTTCGCACCCTGTATTTTTTCTTCCTTCTACACAGTGAACATTAAATCTCTAAAATATGTATGCTGTTATTTTATGTGCCTGCAATTTATATACTGCTCTCTTTTCTCTCTCTCTTTCTTTTTCTTCTTTATTACATGTCTTTCTTTGTTGTTGTTTTTTTCTTAACAACTACTTGTCATTTTATTATAGAACTGAATTAAGGTGATGGGCCCATTGAAAAATGTGGATGTATCAGCTCAATTTTAAATCAGTTTAAAACTTCAATTTTAGCATATTAGGGCACCTTTTCTGGAATTAAAAAGTAATAAAAACTTCATGGTACAGCTATTAAATTGTGGTTGTTGAATTTTCAAATACTTGAAATACCAGGCATGTTTTTTAAATGACATCTTTAAAGAAGCTCATGTTTGCCCCATGGTGTATTTCTGTCACAGCGTCTGTGAAATCTGCATTCTCCGATGGTGATGACTCATTTGATATTGTCGTCAATCTAGCAGCAGAGACTCAGTACGGGAGGACAGAGGAGGTATGTCAAAGGGTGTACGACAGGAGGGGCTATTTCACGCATAATTACATGTAGCAAAGCTGGGAATGTTTGGGCAAGTTCTCCGAACATGAACCTGCACTGTTGCAGCTTTTACATATTTCCAGTTTTGTAGTGTTTTTCAACTTCTACAAAATAATGGTAGATGACATTGATTTAATATAAAGAAAAGAAACAGACATATGATTCACATTAATCAATTTTGTAAAGAATTTATGCATGCCCTGGAGTTTTATATTAGTTTCTAGCAGCCATACACGTATAAAGATTAAAAATCTTGAGGAAAAAGCCACAGAATGAATTGCCTTTATTCACAGTTTTGGTGTTTAGTTGTGAGTTGAAGTTTGTATAACATTGAGTTCTATATTCTTCTCTGTAATAATGCCAACATCATCTGAGTTTCATGTCCCTTCATTGCTATATCGTCGCTGGGGTGACAAGACCTCGTATCTCAAAAATGTAAAAATTTTTTTTTTTAGCTTAATGGTCAAATAATGGGTCAAGTGATGTCTTGGCCAAATCCTAACTGTCTTACTCAAAAAATGAAGCCACCATGACATGTCAAAGAGAAGGCTTTCCCATTCACTATAGTGCTTTGGCCGCCATGTTTTTTCGCTCTCCTGAACATTTGACAATTTTGAGATACGAGGTTTTGTCACCCCAGCGACGATATGCAGCATCTCAATGTTTTTAAAGTCTGCATTATGAAGGAAGAATTTATCATTCTGCTCTAATAGTTGCTATATTTTGTATTTTATGTGAGTGCTTCAGAATTTTTGTAAACTTATGTAAAGCCTGCACCACCGAGCATGGACTTTCGTCAATATCAATATCTCACAAATTACTCTGGCTCCACATTTGAAGATATTGGCCTGTTAGGAATGGGTTTGCCTTTATTTTTCGGAAAACTACTACGATCGCTAAAAGATGGTATACTGTTTTTTCCTTTTTCTATTAAGTATTGCCTGATTTATAGAATAAAGCAGTCTGATCATATGTACAGACATTAAACATTTCCTTTGAAAAAATATCAAGTCAATGCACGTGATGTGCTGGCAGAGATGGTCTCTGTCTGTGTTGATGCTTTACGATTACAATGTGCACATGACATTCTGTGAACTCAGAGAAAGCTGCATAAAACCTGGTAACAATTTGAGAAAGTACTAAAGAGTAGCATGTTGTGTGAATCTCTTGATTTGATTTATTCTGGGAGTAAAGTTTATCACATTGCCCTGTTGAGAGCCTATTCTTAACTGAGCTGAAGATGTCATAACTGGTGTGGCTTTCACTTACTTTCAAAGAGACAGAGTGATCAAATCACCATGAAAATGCTTAGGAGTTTGTGAGTCTTTTGATATCTACTTATCGACTTTAAACTAAAATGAAGGTGAATTTCCAAAAAATGCACCACTACTATCGAAGTTTATATGCCCGATAATGAATTGCCCCGGGTAAATGCTGTGAATAGTGATTTTATTAAATAAGAAATAAATACAGAAGAAAGGCAGCATCTTCTGAGATTTTCATATCAAGCAGTCTAAAAAGCTCAGTCTCTTCATGTCTTCTAGGTTTGTTTCAAGCTTGAGACAGTTTTCATGTGGATATTTATTAGTTTGAATACAATATATAAGTTTGTTATTAAAATTTAAAATTGTAGAATGCTCTTCCCGACAGCCAAACTGTTATGATATGTCCTCAAATTTGATTTCTATGTTTGGTACGCCCCCTTTTGAATGAGATACCTTCTGGGTAAAATTGATTCTTGATATTTTTTTTCCTATTCCTAAAAACTTTTTTATTAAGATGATGCCTACCTCTTCAATGTATATTGTAGATTTCCAGGTGAAAATATTTAGCACCCTAGTACCTAGCTACCCAGAAATTTTCAGTTGTTTTGTTCAAGGGAAACATTTTTGTTTCTCTGTTTAAGATGTCATCTCATGACAAATAACTTTTTGTTCCGAGGGACCCATATTTCAAAGGAGATGTATTTGGTTTCCATCAGAGAGATAAAGGGTGTGAACAATCTAAAAAGATGTAATACACTAACTTTAGATGACAACAGAGAAGTATTTTACATCTTACAGGAGATGTCTTTTGTTTTTTTTTTTCTTCCATGTTTCTACGGGCAGATTTATGAAGAAGGCATCGTGAAGCTAAGCCTGAATTGTGCCAGGGAAGCTGCGAGCAGAAACGTCAAAAAGTACATTGAGATATCAACAGGACAGGTGTATTCTTCAGACAAGGTAGAGACTGAAGCAGAGACCTCCGGATGATTTTCAGATTTTTACATTTGAACAACTATGAATTAGTTATACGGGGTACAGAGTTTCAGAATTTATAGTGATTGGGACGAAGGATAAGAATGTTTTCGAAATTTATAACAAATCGCAATGAACAAGGATGATGACATGGCAGCCTCGTCATAAGAATGCATGAGTTGGGGCTCAAGGAAGCAGAACAAAAGAAGAAGGCATGCACAGATTACATGTTGTAATGGAATTACGCTGCCACATTTCTGAAATATGTGAGGCTCCTATGTCATCGACACTGTTCAGTGTAATTTGTTTAAGGTTTTTCAAAGTATTGTTTCTCTGCTCAAGAACCTCAATAAATTCCACAAATCTATACATGGAACTATGGATTTATGTATCACATGATATGAAATTATGAAAATCGTCTGGAATGCCCCTTTAACTCAGTGATTGCCAGTGATGATCTGTACTTATGCAAAGTATACGGCATTTTGATATGACGTGTCTGGAAGGGTTATGTTATATCAGCAGTTTAGTGTGATGGGAAGTGTCCCATTGGCACAAATCTTTTGTCTACTTAAGTATGGTATTGATACATTGTGAGTACCGGTATTAAAATCCCCGCAATTTGATCAGTATCTATCATTGCTGAGTTGATGAGTGTAATTTTATATTGTTGTTGTGCTCAGGCATGTTTAATATGTCAGGATATGACTTCAAAATCTACATTTCCTTGTCTGTAGTCCGACTCGATACTGTGATATACAGTTTGTGATATGTGTTGGTTGAAACTAATCTTACAGTCATACATGTATCACTTTCACCTTTATCTATGATGTGGGAAAGTATGCAGGTCATTAGTGAAAGTATCCCTGTTTATTTTTTTGTCAATCCATCTTTGAATGCAAGTTTTAATGGTCTTTGTCTCATTTTTTTTTTTTTTTTGGATAAAAACCAAACCCCAGAAAGCCAGCAGTGAAGAAGGCAAAGTGTCTCCCTGGACAGGCATTGCCAAGTGTAAGCTACAGGTAGAAGAACATCTCAAAGAAATCAATGGGTGAGAAGCTTTCACAGATAATGATGAGAATGTCAATATAAATAAAGATAATTGTAATAATGATAATAATACATGACATAATAATAATAATGATGATGATGATAATAATAATAATAATAATAGTAATAATAATAATAATAATAATGATAACAGAGACAATATTGACAATATATCTCATTAAACCAGGGTAGCCTCTTCAAGTATTAGCATTGTGCTTTTACGTCCGGACAATACCTGTTGACATAACATTGTCCAGTCAGGTCCAAAATTGAACTTGCATTTACTAGCAATGAAAACTTTTTGTCGCCATTGGGAAATATTCTGTTATTTTGCTGACAGCAGTAAGTGGGTCATTCCTTCTACCATTAAGGCCAAATTTCAGGAAGACTTGATAAAGGTAATGTTAGTCTATTTTTGATAATATCTAAATATCCATAGTAACCAAGTGAAAGGCACAGTATAAACAGTGCTAAATCATGTACCCCCTGAAGCTATGTAAACTGATCATTTTTTTTTTTCACTGATGAGTGCAATGTGAAATTGTGGCACACCAACATGTGATTGGTATTAGCAGATGGCATGAATTTAGAGTGAACAAAATATCTTGAAATATTTGTCTGACAATTTTTACATACATGCTTTAATTACAAAGTACAAAATGCAGGAAAGTTTCCATGATGCTATTAAAGTCCACATGTGCAGAATGTCATATGGATCAGAAATGTCTATGCTAGTTTAATACAAATATTGGTCTTGAATTCATGTGTGCAATTTCATGCCTCTGACTGCAAGATATGTTTGAAGTAAGTGTTGTGAATAATAAGTTCAAATAATTCTCTTTCTTTTCAGGTTGAATTACTGCATCCTCAGACCAGCTACTGTGTATGGGCTTGGAGACAAATATGGACTAAGTAAGTTTTCAGTGAAATTCCTCAAGAAATAATAATAATGATATTTTTTTTCTTTAAAGGCTCTCTTCTAGTGTGAGGTTGTCCTAAATAGTCAAGAGAACACTCAGGCTAAGACCCTGTTTACAGCCCGGCCTCAATTGCGCGGCCGAGCCTCGCAATTTTGTCCGTTTACACTGCTGGGCTCGGCCGCGCTTTTAATTCAAACCTTTCAATATTTTGTCATAGTGGCGCTCTGCTTGCAAACAACCGTAATTTGGTATAGTCTGGTTTTCAGACCCTTTGCCAACTGGATTCCGTGGCGACGAAGTCGCTGTTCGGGCAAAGGCCTTTGCCGAAGGAAAAATCCTTTGCAGGACAAAACCACCTTAAACTATACTAGCTTTCGACGTTGAGGGAGTTAATATCCTGAATAGCGAAATAGTACGGGCAGAGGGTTTAGAAGCCAGACTAAAATTGGCTGCCCATTTGGCCCAGTTTGCGTTTACACTGAGAAAAGGCCGGGCTCGGCCACGGCCAAGCCGCGGCCGAGACCACCTCCAGAGCGAGGCCAAATGCGAGGCCAATTTTGGCCCCGCATTTGGCCTTTTGCACATTTACACTGAAGCGGGGCTGGGCCGAGCCGCGGCCGAGCCTCGCACTGTAAACGGGGTCAAAGTCAGACAAGTCATGTGACATTGATTGTCATTTGAAAGTCAGTGAATTGTCTCACATTGAGGTCTTTTAGAATCTCAGAGTGACAATTTGGATCTCATCTCTGTGATGTCACTGGTGGCATTCTGTGTTTATGGTCAAAATAGGAGGTTTGTGTAAATGTGTGTAAAGGGAACAACTTCCCCTCTGAGATGATGTGTAGTGATATGACACCCAGTACTTTAAGGAAATGTGTAAAGTAGTCACATTTTATCCACAGATTGTAGAATGAGGGAGCAATTTACAAGCAACATTAAAGTTGTGTATCCAGAGACAACTCACTATGAAGCTTGTTGAAGGACCTCTTCAACTATTCATAGATACACTTGTATCTGTCATAATTTCATAGCTTTTGAATCCAATCAAAACTTTGTATGATCTTGTACTCTTGTGCCATGTTATCATGTCCTCGTGGAACAAATATTCGCCTTAAAGGGGATGGCTAGTAACCGATCAGTGGGAATCAGTGGGAATGCTGAGGGATGATTGTTCCAGTCCTTGTGGGATTCATTTAAGAGTACATTATGTATCTACTGTTGTGTGAAAATTATTTGCTTCAGAACAGTCTCATATTCAAGTAATGTGCAGATTAATGCCCCGTCACTGACCAGGCACGCTAACCTGGAAATATTATAATTTCTTTTTTTATATTGTGTGTGTGTGTGTATGTGTGAAAACGATTACACACCTGTCACTAGTAATGTTTTGGCAAGATATGTGTTAATGTCTTGATTACAGCAGATTTTTGTTTTTTGTGTTTTTTTGGGGGGGTCATAAACAGGTTTGTGTGCATGTATACATATACCAACTAGTTGTTATTTCAGTCAGTCCTTTATTTTGGACAAGGACTGGTTTTACCTTTGAGTTTTCTTTTGTTTGTTTGTTTTGTTTTAACCTTTTTGTGCCCGAATGTTGATAACATACCAAATTATTTGACACTGTAATTTTGTTCTTGTTCTTGAAACTCTATTTTGATTTACCTGGTTTAAGGATGAAATTTGTCATCAGTGTAGTAAGGCGTAATCCTTTGTTTCTTTATTTTTCAATGTAGATACATTAAAAAAAAATCTTCAGATACCAAAGTTTTGTGTTAAGTAAATGAATTAATATATTTGATTTTATTCTTTCCTCTTTCTTTAGCTCCAAGACTAATAATTGGTGCAGTCTACAGACAGCTGGGAGAGAAAATGGAGGTATTAAAAATTATTTCAACAACTCTTTCATGAGATTTTTAGCTTGATCACTGTCAGGACGAGTAAATGTGATCTTATTCATGTCAGCTCCTATTGGAGGAAATTGGTGGCTGACTAAGACGTCATGTTGGATATCAAGAGAATAATCATAATAATGATACAATAATACCCATAAATTTCTAAAGCACAGAACCTGTACAGATATACTCTACTGCACTGCAAGAGCTTGTAATGTACTTGCCATAGTACACTGTTAATATCTAATTGAAGGGGTAAACTTCTCTTTTTTGATTTGAGATGATGTGTTTCTCATTTGTAGTGGAGATTAATTTCAGTTTGGGTGCTGCACATGCATATCAACTGTTTCCTAATGTTAATTCTGTTTTGCGCGATATGATACTGATGAATATTTAGAGCTACAGAGGTTGGGTGGGGTATGCTTACAAAATGCAAGTTTCAACAGTTTTAACAATGTGACAAGAATTGATAGAAGGGAAGAAATTAAAATGGGCATCAAGAATTGACAGAAGATTACTGAAAACATTTGTAGATTGGGACAGAAAATGCATGGACACATACATATACTATAGAGGGACAGTTTACTGTATGCAAGTCACATTTCATGGTGTGTGGTGTGTTTTTTATTTTTTACTTTGTGAATTGACTGATGTGGGTGAAATGGCAACATATTACACAATTGCAATGTATAATGTCTCCCAAGGTCAGAAATCACTAACTTTGCTCCTTTGAAAGGGATTTTACTTTTGTTTAGTTTTTTTTTTTCATTTTGTAACTGTGGTTTTCAAAGAGATTCAAGTACTGACAGACTTGTCTTACAATTTCCAGTGCAGGAAACATTATGCATGTAAAACTTGTGGTGTGTGCAGTATATCAGGTAATACTTGAATGGAAACTAGAAGGGAAGCGGGAAAGAGGAGGAATAAATTCAATCTACTCATTATCCTGACAAAGAAGAAGAACACAAAAGTAAAATGAAAGTGAAAGTATGCTAATAAGAGATGAAAGTGGCATATCACAGATATCCCTGTAGCAATAATCTGAATAGATAGGTAGTTATTAATTTGATAGAAGTTTTGTGTTTGACTGTACATATAAAACTGAGATGTGAACCAGTGTATTAGTTTGAAATTACCAAGCACCACTTACAGATCAAATAGAGGAAGGAAACAGACTTTATGTAAAGTGCTAAAACTGGTCTTGTGAGCTCATGAGTTGACTTACCACAGGCTTTGTTTGTTGCATTGTTAATACAGTATCTGTTGTCTCCGTTGACCTGGTATGTGGTACTTACAGCAGCAACAGCAGCAACAACAACATCATTAACAACTATAACAACAACAATAACATTAACAACAACGACAACTTCAACAACAACAACAACAAATCCATTACCTCAGCTGCATTTCCTGAGGTTTATATCAGCGTGAATAAATGGAGTACATTCAGACAAAGAATGGTACAAATTTCACTAAAATCAGACATAGAATGAGGAAGTACGAGTAGTCACAGTCAGGCATCCAAATCAGATTAGGTGATGATGTCATAACTGCCCAACTTCTCCCATTTACCAGCATGCAAATCTTACTAAATATCTACCAGTAGATGAAGTGAAAAACCCCCCCACAAAAACAAACAAACAACAGTCATATCCTTGGGTTCAGAAGATTGTGTAGTTATAGTGAAATGACTATGATGTCTACATTAGCAACCAAAAATATGACCTCATATTTATGATATTTTTATATACAAACAAGCTACAATGTAAGAGTTTCTAGGCAACAACATCATTACGTCACCTAACTGAAAGTGTAGTTGGGACAAGGAGTACCATTTTTTTTTTTTTTTTGTCATGATTCTCTTATTTCAAATCTAATCCATAATGGCACACCTACCATTCTCTTGCTTGGCTGTACTCTCGATTGTAAAGTCAACTTTAATAACCAATAGAGGCTTGACGGATAACATAATTATTAATTGAATAAAGGGATAGTATCATTGTGGTTGAGATGGCTCTTCAGAAATTAAACTTTTCTGTGAGACAATGAAAAACCCCATATGGAATATGACAGAGTATAAGATTCTATTGGGAATTCAAAGTTTACTTGATAAAGTTTGGTTTTGAAATGGCTAAAGTATCCAAAAACAAAGCAGTTTAATAAAAGGTGGGTCCCAACTTTTATTACGTGAGACGACCTTAGCTCCTTCTACTGTTTGAATTTGAATCCTTTCGGTATTAGGCTTGTTCGACCATTATTCTCAGCACACGTGATCAATGTGTACTAGACGGATTGATCAGGGAGGCTGACCTTTCACCTTTCTGGATTATCAAAGGGAAGGAAAATATTTAATGTATTACAACATGTCTCTCTGCTATTTATGTGTACCCCTCCCTACAGCTCCTGTGGAGTGCAGACCTAAACATGAGCACGGTCCACGTGGACGACCTCTGCCGAGCCATCTGGCATGTGTCACAGCTCGAGGGAAGTGGAGAGGTCTATAATGTGGTCGACAAATCTCACTCGAGTAAGTTTCAAACGTCGAAGGGGAAACTCAGTGTCATGTTCGAGCTGATTTAGAAAAGGACAGAGAAAACAAAGAAAAGAAAGACTCAAAGGTCATAGGAACAGACCTGAATGTTTCACAAAAACTAGGCTGAACAATTTGTAACAAAAGTCTCTAGAGAGCATTATTTTGTGTGCAGTTTGCAACCTAATAACCTGCTCGGTTGATACCATGGCTTCATCATAACAGCTAAAATGAATTTGGTGTGCAGGATGTCATTTCCTTCTTTTGAATTCATTAAAAAAAAATTACCAAAGCAAAGGTTTGCACATATTTAAGTTAAATAACTTGTGAAATGATGATATCAGCCCTTCTTATTTGTGTATGTAGTTGTCACCATTATCCTTGTTCTGTGAAAATATATAAAAGTTGGAAATATCATAACTATTTTATCTTTCATTTAATTGTTAAAGTTTTTTTTTTCTGTTTTATTTGTTTATGTTATTCTGCTTATTGAAGTAAACCAAACATGGAGTGGAGCTTCTCTGGAAGCCATAAATCCGTTGTTTGCATGCTGTTCCAATTTTCCAAAAATATGTTTGGTACATATATATCTACCATTGATCATCAGTGAAACATAAATCAAAATATAGATCACACTTCCCTATGGTTAAACAATGTTTTGTAAAACTTCTCCTGCCTATACAGTGTAAAATGAAATTGAAATTAGAGTAATAATGCTATGAAACTGAATTTATTGTGAGTTTTGAAAAACAATGTGATATACTGGATTTTACAGCTGTCATTTCCTTTCAATGCTTGTGATATTTCAATATTATATATACATGTATATCATCATTATAATATTATATTCCAATGGCTCCAAGATGCGATACCCTTTTCCTGTATGAAACAGATTAAATTCTTTTTTTTTCTTTTTCTTTTTTGGCTGCCGATTATATTTGTGAATATACTGTAACAGCATTAGCAAGCATTATCTACAGTCCCTTTTAATGATTTCTTTTCATGTTCCACAGCACAAGGTACCATTAGTGAGCTGGTGTGTAGCATCTTTGACATCCAACACTGCTACTTTGGCACAATGGTCTCCAACTTTGCCCGGGTAAGATGAACCATCATCATCACAGAACACAGTTAACCAGCAGTCTGAAAAGACTGGCAGTTGTTGAGATGAAAATCAAAATATTGCACATTTCTAACTCATCCAACCTGAATGGGCATGGTGAGCTCATGCCATGGCATGATTTTACCAGCATCCTTCCATGTGTCAAATTTGTCTTCTTCATTGTCATTTCTCTTCAGATTTTCAGTCCATTTTGCTCTATATAATGGGACAATGTGTAAGATTCAAGACTTTTACCCAGAGTTGTAAAATTCATGAAAGAGGTCTATTTGCGCAAATCATTTTCTGGTTTATCTCATAGACTAAAGTGAGATACAAAGAACTTTGACACAGAAAGTTGGCCTCAAACAGGAAGCAAAATAAGTTGTGTGCTTTTTCTCTTGTATACTCTGAAATATAGAAAATCTTTTAATTTTCTTCTTCCCTTTGCAGCTGAAAATGAAAGACACTGTGGAGATATCCAATGACAAGCACACGGTGCCCTGGTCAGAGGCGTGCAAACAAGATGGCATAGAGCACACTCCTCTCAGTCCATATCTTGACCAGGTAAGACTGACCATGGTCAGCTATTGCTATTTAAAAGGAAGGGTGACACTACATTTGCTCCTCCAACAATTACTCCGGTCTTGATGGGAGGATTAGAATTTGGGTTAGGGTTGCAGGTAGAATTTATGTTTGGATTAGCATGCAGGTATTTCATGGGAGCAATTGTTGCAGGAGCTTAATGTAATAGAACCTAAAAGAAGAGCCTCAAAATGGTTTATTTTAGCTGCAATTTGTTCTAGTGTAAATCATGGAGTGAGCAAGTGTGGTTAGGCCAGCACATATTTTTAGAATGAATACAGACATACCAGAGCTTAGTATCACTAGACACCTTCCACTCACCAAGGCAAGGGCATCTTTTCAATCAGGTATTTGTAGCTGTAGTGATATCATGTACATCATGAGTGTAGCAGAACACATAGTTCGATGGCTCCTTGGTTGTAGATGTAAAGGTATTCAATTCAATTCAATTCAGTTCAATTCATTTCAATTCAATTCAGTTTGTTTTCATTTTTCGACAAAAGCATGTAGACATCACTTTTTTGGTAACAGAAAATAAGGTGCGTAAAACTATGTAAGATGCAAAGAGTGTTCAATAATTGAATAACCTTATGATAATTATACATTGTCATAAACTCAAGAGATCATAGATAAGTACACAATATGCAAAATTTAAAAAATTGAGGAACTCACTATGTGGGTCTATTATCTATCTCATTTGACTGAATGTACAGTAGTTGTCCCTTTTGATTTGGTTTGGCCAAGGCAGGATTACTTCACAGATACGGTCAGCTAGGCACATTGTTAATATGAGATTCAAACACTTGAAAGCCAGCTAGAATGTTTAGATGGGTGGGGTAGGGGTGGGGGTGGGTTAACTCTTTATGTGCCATGGTGGAAACCCCTGTGTGCCACATTATTCCTAGACACCAATGTTGTCATGCTTTGAGAAAACATACTGCTTTTTTCAAATCTATGTTACTCCTGTAGATTTATGTTTAGCTGGACATATAGTGAGTGAAGTTGTTGAGCAAATGCCAAACTTTGCTTTGGTATAGATTGTATGACAAATTTATGATTGTTTTTCCTTCAAGTGACTAGTAGCTAGATTACTGTAAAGGCATGGCTTTTGCACACTAAACAGTGACAGAAACCTAGATATCACACAAAAATCCAGTAAGGAACACCTCTTGTTAGTCCATCACCACGCAAAATGTAAGATATATGTGAGACGAACTGAAACGCGAGTAACGCTTTCATTGTACATCGCCATCTGGCGATTTATCGATCTGTTTTGGCAGGTTTGTGCGTTTGAGCAGAATATGCGAAGTTGTCACGCCGTCTACTGAGTCAGACGTACGAACGTGGCACATATAGAGTTAAAGGGGTGGGTCAAATGAAATATGATTGTTTCTTTGAGGGAATGTTCACATTCTTTCTTCACTCCATTCAATGTCTCAGGAACTCCTGTATGAGAAACACATGCTGCTGGACGGTAGTAAGCTGGAAGGAACAGGATTCACCTACATCAGACAAAAAGTGACCAAGGAGGCTCTGAAAGAGGTCAGATTTGATGAGTGTAACCAAACGCAAAAAGTTTTGATGTGAACTTGCATCACAAAACCAACAAAAAGTGGCACGCATTGATTTTGTGTGAGGACTGAAAATAGGTGAAATGGGTCATCCTAGCCAATCTTGAGTTTTTCATGTATTCTGAAAGAGCAAGTCTTCTTCTACATTGTGCTAAAGTTTGGGATCATAGAACAAATAGGAAATTGCATTTTTAGCAGTTTTTCTTGAGCACTTTTTTGCAGAGTAGTGTGAGAAGGGGAGTCTTATAGAGTCCTCTTTCAATTCTGAATGCTGTACACACTCTTCACTTTCAGCTCTAATAACTTTAGACAGGATGACGATCCTGCTTTGAAAGTTGGCATTAATCATGGCTAGAATGTGTTAATAAAGCATGGTCAATTTCAGCTTAATCTGATGATCCCATCATCGTTGTTGCTCCAGTGGTTTACATCCTGTGTTTTGTCCCATTCATCGCACAGTTAGCATGGCTTGGCAAAGATTTAGTGCTTGAATAGCCCTGTACTTCAGAGCATCTTTTCTCAGTTTACACTTTTCCAGAGTGTGTGCTTTCTTCCCAACATTAAGATAGGTTAGAAGAGTCCATTTGAGTTGAGTTATACATCATTTTAAAGCTTAAAGTCTACTCTTTTAGAATATGATCGTAAATAAAAATCCATATCTGAGACTTATTGATGGTTTTGTGATGCAGGGTCACATATTGACCGATTCGGGTTCGTTGAGGGCAGCAGACATTTTATGGCACTGGGCGCAGCCATGAGCTCAAATTGCGGTGTCTCAGCCGACCCCCCCTGCTCTCCCCCACCCCCCGGGCAACATGTTTATCGCGCACTTGTAACAAAGGTTCGCGCACTAAGCAAGCATTCGCGCACTCAGTACGAGATGCCCATTGGCTAAAACAACCATGCATCAGTTTTTCATTCTGCGCGCGTGAGAGGGGTGGGGAGAGAGGAGGGGGGGGGGGGGGTCGGATGATACACCGCAGTAATGGCGCTGCCCATGCCAAAAATACACATAGCGCGTCACAGAATCGGTCAATAGACGTGATTTAGTCTGTAAGAGGATATTTTCTGTGCAATTGGCAATCCAATAACCCACTCAGTCAATGCCATTGCATCATCATTACAAGTGGAATTAATTTTGTGTGAAGAATATTGTTTCCTTCTTTTGAATTCATGAAAAAACTGCCAAAGCAAAGGTTTGTACCAATTTTATTGAGAGACTTGTGAAATGATGCAAATGTGCCTGCATAGCTAGCAGTCATAAGCTGTGAGACTCATTACCAATATAAATAGTTTAAAAATCATAATCAAAACAGTTATATTACTTGAATTTATGAATAATTTGATATAGGGTCGCAGGTCCTGTCCTGCCATCTAAAACCATACCCGAGTCAAAAATTAGTTTGTATTAAAAGCATTATTTTAAATCAGCTATGTTGAATAACACTTCAAACTTTAACATGTGAACTTGTTTGAAGCTGTGTTTTTCTTCAAGTTCAGTTGGTATTTGCATCAAGGCTTAAACTCTCACTATTTGTGCCTTTCAATGTGTCTGTGGATGTAAACTGTCACAAAAAAAAGGAAGAAAAAAAATGGATGCCTGGCTTTCGGTTAATAGATCTGATATAGCATGATGAGCAAACAATAATGCTACAAAATCTTCAGTTGCACCGGACATACTTTTCTCAATTTTTTTTTTCTTTTTCTCATCTTTCCTACAGATGGTGGATGACTTTGTTGGGATTGAAGTATTCCCCAAATCTCTGGTGCCCAGCTGATTCTGTTCCTCAGATGTGGCCAGTAAAATGAGCCTCTCTCTTTTTTCAGCTGCTTCTTTGACCTTTGACCTTTTTGCTGGCCTGCGGTGTGAGTGTCGCCAAGGTGGTGTGAAATGTTTCGTTGGTATTTGTTTTGTGTCTTCCATTGCGTCGCTGCTCTCTTCGCGTTGGGCAATTTCAGTACTTGCATGAATTCCACAAGGAGATTTAAAAAGAATTGTAGTTGTGACTGTGAAAAAAATGTGCATAACAAAGCATTGTTGAAACAACAATTTTTATTCTTGTTTGTCTGGTATTGGGGCCTTTCACACTAGAGAGGAACATTTAGACATTTCATACTTTTACAATCATATGTGTATCTGGTGTAGCAACAAATTTAAAACAAAAATGGTTCTCTTTCTGTATTGTTTTGATTATACAAATGCAACTGAGTAGACAGAATTGGACAAATTGTAAAAAAGTGGATTTAAAAGGAAATGAATTATTTGTTGATATTCATTGTTAGTCCTACACTTTTTCAGCTTACTATCACAAAAGTGTGTTGTTGGATTTCATCTTCATTATGACAAGTGCAATTTGTGGAATTGTGGAATTATGTACATACAAAGTTAACTTCATTAGAAGAAAATAATAAGGCAATGTGGTCTGTACTCAAAACAGTAATTGTGATAAGTATTAGTGATTTGAGAGTCTACCTGTAAAGTTTTTTTTTTTTTGTTAGTTTTTTTTTTTTGGTCTTTTTTCATTGACACTATGGTCCAAATGCTAAATATATGTGACAGATTTTTGTGTAACACTTTTCCTTTTCATTTGGAATTGACATAACTTTTGCTTACCCTGAGCTTGGACAAAGTAAATATTAGGAAAAAGCCAATGACAAAAGTGAAATCAAATGTTATGATATCACATCTGCAGATGTTGTAATTATGTGTATTTCTACAGACTTCAGCCTCAAATATTTGACTGTGACTTTGTGTGTTAGAAAAAGTATGTTTTTAAAGTCTTGCCATTTTAGCAGAGAATTGTTAATTTATGAAAATTTTATCCAGCTTGATTACTTTTCTGTGATTTTGTCATTAGGAGTGCAAGTATCGTTAGGTTTTACTGAAAGTGTCAAATGCACCATTAACATTCTGTTGCTTTTCAGAAGTACAAAAACAAGCAAAAATATTCTTTGGTTATCTCTTTGGTTATTTAAATGTGTGATATTATTGCAATTATTAGTTATACACCTTGACATCTACACTTTCACTCCAGTGTTCTGTAGATAATTATTGCATTACCCGAGGCCATGTGCTATTCATTCCAACAGACGTGTGTATTCCTATCAAAAAGGCTGACCAGGTTGGTGTCGACACCAAGTTGTGTTTACCTTGATTAAAGCTGAAACTTGTGGGTGGTATCTCATAGGTGATGCAGACTAATAGTGGTTCGATCAAGATATGGTGAATTAGGAAAATACTGTGAATGCATTCTAGCCTGCTACAACCCCTCCATGCTTGTTACCCCAGGGTACCCCAAGGTGGCCGTGGGTGGCCCTGGATGGCCCAGGGTGGCCCAAACTCACAGTTTGGCATGTAAAGAGCCAGTCAGAACTCACTGTACTGGTTCTTTTTCTCTCCACCCCGATTATCCACCGCCTTGTGTCTCTCAGGAGACGAAATCATGTATCTTTGAAAGAGAATAAAGATGTGATAAATGCTGTCTGAACTTGATTGTCATAATCAAATAATAAGACTGTTGGGAACATACAGGATATACAGAGAGCATATGTGTGACTGGGGAAATTTTAACTATGTGGCAGCTGTGCTGTGTACAGCATACATTCCTTTCATATATTTCCAGAGTTTTCTGTTCTTTGAACTTACATTGGATTTGTTTAAATTGAATTGTACATTGATACGGCTTGCCTGTCAGTGTTTTGTCAAAGTATTTATTGAGCCTTGTTAGTTCTGTATACTGTAAAAGTAGAAATTTTCACGGTGTTGAAATTTTCGCGCATTTCGCGCAATAAGAAACTAGCGTGAAAATAAAAGCACGCGAATATTTTTGCTTGCCATATGTTCCTGTAGTTGATGTCTTGATACCGCAGAATTAGTCGCGCGAAAATATCCACTTTTATAGTACACAGCAGGACAAATAAAAAGATAGTAGAAATATGACGGCATTGACTGCATCATCAATGCACAAAACTCATAAGCTCTAAAAATTGCTTTAAGGCAGACTAGAGGTGGAAGGGCATAAAACTATCAATTTTGACCTATATTGTAGCTGGTGAACAGCATATTTCCCTCTTTTTCCCTGTTTCATTTCTTCCGTATGTACAGTGTATGTCAGTAGACTTAATTGTTTCTTCTTTTGTTTTCTTCTATCATTTTTTTATTTTTGCCAATAATTATGAAGGTTATTGGTTGAAAGCAAATCAATCATGGATCAATGTATATTGCTCTTTCTCTTTGAGTGGTGGTTGGTGTAGCTATAATGTAAATCTGTATTCTATTTGAAGAGGAATGTGTCCGATGTTTGACTACAGATGGCAGCATATAGGGACAGTCCCCAGTGCTGATGAAAACGAGTATCACCCATAAGTGTCAGAATAACTTATTGTTCTTTTAATGTCTTGCAGCTCAATGAAGTCATGTGTAAGTGAAATATCAGCAAATGATGTGACCAAAGCAAAAAACAGTGATTTGATTATACACTGTATGCAATATTGTTTTATCAAATCATGGAGTTAAGTTGAAACAGTGGTGATTGAACATGCAACTATGGCGATAATTTGAAGCGAAATTGATGTCTGTCGTCTTACTACTGTCACAGAATTATTGGGTTGAAAAATGAATCAAACAGCTGCTGTGTAAGGATCATGTCTGAATAAGATAGTTGAGGTAATATTACAATACTATATGCTGAGGATCCCATAGTTTAATAAACATTCTAGTCACACTGGTACATACGTACCTTGTATGTACATTCATACATAACTTCTCTCTTGTGTACACAGCTTAAGAATGTAATCAAAGCAGTGAATTTAAACCAGCTGGTATCGTTTTTTAATGTTGACACATCAGAGAGTCAAATTCAGCCATACAGAAACAATTGTATGAGAAAGAAACATTGTTCACCTTGAAAAAAACTCCACCACTAGACATTGTTGTTGGTTTTTTTTCAATTGACTCTGTCTGTGTTGAAGAAATACTCTTGTATTGCTTATATGGACAGCTGAAGTAGTTTTTTTTTTTCTTTCTTTTTCTTGTGTTCCATAATCAGTATTCCTTAGCAGGCACATATTTCAATGGCCATCGTTTGTGTGGTTTGTGGTTTTTATTCTAAAATATTAGTGTGCCCCTTCTGGATCCATAGGCAGAGCAACTTCTTCAGAATTCCGTCATCTCACCAAAACGTGACCAACTTCGCAAAGTTTTTATTAAAGTACAAGTATCTTCACGAATGCATTTGACTGTAAAGAAACTTTATGACTGTGACATGTGTTTTGGAGTGCCTTTTTTTACTATCTTGAGTGCAATAATTTGCCAAATTTGTTTGTTTTTAAATGTGTACGACTATTCTTCCATGTGTGATTCATTCCTTTCAAGATTGGCGTGACGTTGCAGTAGCGCAGTAGTGTAGTAATCTCTTGAGTTTCTGTTGATTGTGAAATCTAAATCTTGGTCAAGAAGCTGATACTTTCACGACAATGCAGTCTTACAACAGGTGGCGTGTTTGTATGACATGTCCCTGCCATAGCTTCTGCGTCAAGTTTGTATTGTCTATGTAGCTGCAGTATAGCCAAGGTAATGTGGTGCAGAAATAGTGTAGTGTAGTATGGTTATGGGCAGCCTGTGTGAGATTAGTTGCTCAAACAATTATCATTAACCATTTCTTCTTGACGAGTAACTATTGTCATCATATACATCACCAAACGATCTGTCTACAGTTGACAAGGAGCAAATCTGACAAGAACTTGCACATATATTTTTCATTGTTTCTGTTCAAGTTCATCAGGTTTTTTTTTTTAAATTCATGGTCAGAGATAAGCTACACTGCAATATATGGTAGTGATTGACTATGTGATAAAATTGTAGGGTATTCAAGGTGGTTGAGTTGCGCATTCAGTAAGTTGTGCCGGGTGAATGTTTGCTTTAGCATGGAAACAGGCAAGATCAGAAGTCAAAGCTTCTACCTACAATAAATGTTGTAATGTTCAAACTGATGCATCACGCAAGTTTTTCAGTTACCATTGTAATTGTGAATGATGAACAATATTCAGATGTGAAGAACTGGTCCTTCACGAACAACCAGGGGCACAACAAATGCACAGAGTATTTGCTTTCTGCTGGATTTTCGCATTAGCAAAAACCACGAGCCCCTTTCTGCAGGAGATGTTCTGGGTCCATACACTTACTGTTGATGATGGGACCCTGGCAGCAATTGTTTCATCGCGTGTGCAGAATTACTTCCCAGAGAACTGTCATGGTATGATGTTTGGAGTTAGTGTAACAGTTTACAAGTGTGACATGAGAGTTAGTCATCTGTTATCGATGTGACCTATGACACTATTGTTAGGAAAAACAATGTCACATATTGTTTTTCAGGTTTTGTTTTGTTTTGTTTTGGTTTCGGGTTGTTTTTTCATAGATGCAAGGGAAGTGGTATGGTAGTCAGAGCTGTGTCAGGGATATGACCTTGAGATATGGGGGAAAAAGCCACTCTCTTTGTTCCTGCCTAACACGTGTCATGTCACGCTCTTTCTTTCTTACTACAGTATTTGTATGTTGATCATATTAGATGTGCAGAATAATTTTCTTGACTGAGACATGAAAATCATAGTAGAAGTAGTAGAAGTAGTAGTAGTAGTAGTAGTAGTAGTAATAGTAGTAGTGGTGGTGGTGTTAGTTGTCGAAGTAGGAGTAATACAGAGCACATTGTTGGTTATGGATTAAGGATATTGTCGATGATAATTAATTCATCTCTCATGTAACAGTTAAAGAGGAGATTTATCTTTCTTTTTCCAGTGTTGTATGTGCAAGTTTTGTAATGCACTTTTGACCAAGGGAGAGACAAATTAATTTTGTTCCAGACCTTGGTACTTTGTAGAAACAATCCACACCACGTGTGCTTGTCAGGGGAATGGTAGAAAAAAAAGAATCAGTTCTTGTCAACCAAAGTTGATTTGGTGTGCAATTTAACCCGTACAGATGTGTTTATGTCTGTACTGTCGTGGGCCCACGAAAGCTGCATCTTAATTATGTCAGAGTTACACAGGCAAGTACATGTACAGATGTTGAAAGGTGTTTTTTTTTTTTTTTTTTGCTTCTTCTTCTTTCCTTTTTTTAATTTTTTTTTAATGAAATGATTTCTTGTGGCCATGGTTTGTGGTTTGTTATCATGCAGACATGATTGCGACTGCATAAACAAACACAAAAGTATATAATTGGGTAACAGAAGAATGATGCAAGGTGCCCTTAATAAACAAACACAAAAGTATATAAGTGGGTAACAGCAAATGATGCAAGATGGCCATAATAGTGCATGCAGATTTCATGCTTGAGTAATCAGGGACAGGAAATTGAATTTCCTGGAGTGGGGAAGTGGAGAATGATGTGTAGTAATTCCTGTTGAATGCCGCCACAGTATATTGTACATGATTAGCTTTTGAAAGATTTGAAAAGTCGTATTTATTCATGGGCTTGTAAAAGTGAAGACGTGACGAGAGTGCTTGTTGTACATGCAGAGGGGAAAATCATGGTGTGTTTTAGGCAGGTTGTGGGTTTTTATTTGTGAAATTGGATGTAGGGAATAATCTCTTGCCTGTAGACTTGTGGAAAATAGTCTCTATAAATACACACTATACTCAGACGTGTTTGTGCTATTTTAAATTGTTGTTTATTCAGTGGTTGTACTTGGGTTTTAATGACATGTCATCATGCATACACAAAGGTACATTTACAGTGTTTCACTGTTCACTCGAAGTGCAAAAAGAATAAATCAGACAGAAATCAGAGTACGGTACAGAGAGATTTTTAGAGCATCACTGAATTTGTCACAGAAAAAGTGAGGATTGATGTGGACAAAATATACATCTGTGTGACCTGAATGTGTGTGTGTGTGTGTGTGTGTGTGTATTGTAGATTGATGTTTTTATCAAGAACAGTATATGAGTAAATTAATTGAAGGCAATGTGAAATTTGTAAAACAAAGCTGACACTTAACAGAGGCTATGCACATGACCGAACTAATATCTATTAATGAAGAGATACATTTTGCTGAGATACGATAGCTGCAGCTGTGTGCTGGCATGTGTATTCTGATCCCCACAGTCAGGGGTAGAGGCAGGAATTCTGTAAAAGGGGGAGGGGGCGCACCTCCCATTTTTTTATGCCTCCGCCACGAAGTGGTGCCGGAGGCATTATGTTTTCGGGTTGTCCGTCCGTCCGTCCGTCCGTCCTTCCGTCCGTCCGTAATGAATTTTGTGGACAAGGTAACTATCAAAACCTGTTGAGGTATCCTAATGAAACTTGGCATGTATGTGTATGAGGGGGTGAAGTTGTGCCTATCAACTTTTGGGTGCACATGCTCAAGGTCAAAGGTCAAAAGGTCAAGGTCAAATAACATAAAATTTCACTGTTTCCACCATATCTATTGAATGCCTGAAGATATTTTCTTGAAACTTAGTGTATACATGTATTACCCAATTAAGATTCTCTGATGAAAGTTTGGGTCATGAGGTCAAAGGTCAAAGGTCAAAAGGTCAGGGTCAAATACATGAAATTTCACTATTTTCGCCATATCTACTGAATGCCTGAAGATATTTTCTTGAAACTTAGTGTATACATTTATTACCCAATTAAGATTCTCTGGTGAAAGTTTGGGTCATGAGGTCAAAGGTCAAAGGTCAAAAGGTCAAGTAAAAATATCAAAACTTCTTTTTTTTCTCCGTGCCTTGGAAAATTGTTCAAGGAATCTTCATGGAACATAGTATATACATGTACTGACTGGAAGTGATTATCTAGAGAATGTAGGGTTCATGGGGTCAAAGGTCAAGTGCAACACTTCAAAATTTTACTATTTCCCTAATATTTATGCAATGCCAGCAGGGTTATTATTTTTTTACACTTGATGTATGCATGTGTAACCTAATAGAAATTATCTGGAAAGTTTTTTTTTTCTTCTTTTTTTGCCTCAAAGGTCAAAAGGTCAAAGATCAAGTGAAAGTGCTGAACTAACTTTTTCCTCCATATCTCAAAGTGGCTCAAGTTATCTTGAAACTTAGTACATATTATGCATGTTCTACCTGAAAGTGATTATCTTATGAATTTTAGGGTCAAGGGTCAGATGAAAATGGTAACAATTTACTATTCAATTCAGAAATTGCACTTTTTCTCCACACCTGTACCTTGAAAATTACTCAATGCCTAAATGTATGAATGGGTCAAAGTCAAGTTAAAGTCCTTAAATCCCTAGATACATGTACATGCTCTCCTATTCATCCAATTAAACCTAGGTCAAGGAAGGTGAACATTCAACACATTTGTGACAAACTTGTCATTTCAATATTTTGCCAATTTTGTGAAAATGTAATCACACATTGTCCACATGTACTATCTAGACCTATTGGGAAAATCATGCATTATGGCGGAGGCATACCAGTCGCTGGCGACATTTCTAGTTTCTTTTGTTTTAACCAAAAAATAAAAGATAAAAGAGGTGCACGCCTGGTGCGCTCCCCTTGGATCTGCCACTGACAATGCTTGTTTGAAGTTGGTATGATTGATTTGTTATGTGCCCTTCTCAGCATCATGTATTTAATGGACAAACTTCCAATATTTTAGTAGGCTGAAGTACTGATGATAAGACCCTGATTATGAATCTGTGCAAAATTATCAGAAATACACATTTGCCTTGAATGAAGAACAACCATACAGTTCATGTGACAATGAAGAATGACACAATTTAATTAACCTTCTACCCCGACATCTCTGAAGATTATTGCGTGATAAAAGTCGAATTATCACTTTTAACACTCAATTCTTGCTAGACATTCAAGATTCAACCTTTAACACTACATTATGAAGCATGGGAACAAAGATACAAAGATATGCAGGTCATATACCTCTCTCTCTCTCTCCCTCTCATTCTCTCTCTCTCTCTTAATTTCAGTGATTTGCTGGGAAAACGATTTCAGTGGAATTCATGGACAACATATCCAATGTAGGATGAGAACGGGGAGAGTTTCACATGTAATACCAAGGAGGTATACCTCCTTGGTAATACTGTGATTTTTCCCCGCCATATAGTGTGACTCCCCTCTAAACGAGGCAAATATACGTGTGTGTGTATAGTTAGCTCGCTAAGTTGCTATTCAAACACCGCAGTTTGCTTCCGATTATATAACAATTAAACAAAAAAAAAAAACTGTTCAAACACACGGACTTTTGTCAGTATCTCTGCAATGTAATACAAGTATAACTTTTTGAACGTTACTGCATAGACTCCAACCCAAAGCATCTTTTAACTAAGCGGGAGATGCTTCCGCGTAGACCTCTTAGCTACTAACTGGAGACTCTATGTTGATGCTATATGTTACGTGCACAGTGCACATCCCGAACGCTACGTCCCTTGCTACCGGGGGTCCAGGGCCTCTAGAATGGTGCTATCTTAGCCAAACTTTTGAATAATAAGTCGATAACCAAACTAATATTGGGTGGAAGAAAGCTAAATTTTAAGCAGGAGAAAATACATCTTTAAAGCGAGAGACACGGCTACAGCGGGAGAAATCCAAACTCGTCAAGCAGGAGAATGGGAGATTTTGCTAAAATAGCCTTTAGAGTTAAAGTCTCCGTTACTGATGGAATAAAACGTCATGGAACGTTACTTCCTATAAAATCTGATATTACTTCCAGGAATAAAAGAGAGCTAATCTAAAGCGAAATGATTATTATGAGCGTTTGATGCTACGCCTTGCGTCGATATTGAATACACTCGCAATGGAAGGATAATTTCATAAAAACACTGAATTGAAATCGCCATAAGCACTGAACACAGGCCAGAAACTAAAGCAAAGCATACTCATAATCATCTTGAAATTCAAATTTCAATACCCATTTGATGTCACTGAATATGCATGATTTCCTTTTTTTTTATTGCAACAAATCGCATTTTGTGTTTTTGATACCTGCATCTACGGTATCATGTCCTTACGACATGTTTTACGGAAAGAAAGGAAGATATATAGTCATCTTTTTTTTTAAACTCTGAAAAGTGACAACATGTTTCATGACTGATTTTTTAATCAGGAAGTATTGAGCAGGACGAACAGTATACAGCTGCATGGTAATCATATACGCATTATGAAATCTAATGAAATAGCATTTTAGTTTACACTTCACCCATAAAAACTAAATGTATGCACACTGTTCCTATACTCCTAAAAATGAATTATATTCTAATTTCGATTTCCTAATTAAATCAGCATTAGTCATTCTATTGTATAATAGGACACTCAATAAATCTATACTATATCTATACTATATCCACTCGCCTATGAAGACAAAGAAGACCGAGCAAATCCTGTTTCTGTATATAAACTCATCGCTGGCTGTCTGGGAGAACTTTTAATTTCTAGTCTAGCACACCTCTATTTTATGGTCAATCCGTTTGGATTAAAGCCATGCAATGGTTTGCACATTTTGTTCCTCTGAGCTGTCAGATTATGGCGTCTTCTGACCGTTGTAGACTTGCCAGGCAACGTTGTGCACGGAGTAAAGTATCCCGAGCACGGAAGGGATGAAGGTCATGGAGAAACCAAATCCCCGTAGGACTGGTTTGACGACGTATCCCACGAAGAAAAAGGTCCGACCAACGACGAAGAGCAAGACAAGCAGCGGCACCAACTGCAGCCGGTCAACCTCCAGACAAGAGGCCATCCCCAGGACAGCTAGGACATGCAGGAGGGTTTGCTCCAGGGTATTCTGGAGGATCCTCTGGTAGGTCACGAAGGTTGTCATGGACGGGGCCACAGGGGCCGTGGGATGGGCACCTAGTGTTTCCATGTTGGCGAATCGCTGAGAGCCTACTTTGTTCACACAGAAGAATAGAGGGAGAGCGGAGAACGAGAGGCAGCGGAATGCGAAGACCAGACGATCGCCTCCGGAGAGGTTCGGCGGGAAGCCAAGTTTGTAAGGGAGCGCTACATAGCCTGTGATGACTATACAGCATATAGCCATGGACACCTGGAAATAGATGACTAACTGATTAGCAGAAGGCATGGTGATAGACCGCTGATTTCACTTTAATTCCAACAAGTGAAAATATATAGTCTTTCAAACACAGCTGGATTTGCGTTTTTACTCGATGTACCCCATACAGCAACTAAATCAACTATATCCATTCGCAGCATGAGCGGAATAAATTAAGCAAAGTGAATTGGGTCCAAGTACGGTACAGCTGCGAGGGTGAGCAAATGAAATCCCGTATTCAGACTGGAGATAAAATTCCTGGTTGAATAATCTGCTGACAATATTTGAGTGATGTTAACCCTCAGTGACCCTTAAACACAAGACCCTGGAAAGAGCGAACCATTTATGCACTGAAGATGACGTGCCAGGTCTATCCTATTTACTATGAACTTTGGACTTGTTTGTGGTGTGCGCGGACTTTGTAGAATTAATTTCTTAGGACTGTTTTCACAGAGCATACGAATGATTTGAGGACACACGGTGTGTAAAATATAAACGGTAAAGGCCGATATTCGGAGGAAAACTTCCCCACAATGGTGCCGAAAAACATTCTTGCGCAGTTGAGCGTAATACTATAAGTTCTAAAGACCTACGGGGGACAGACATGTGCGAAAGTCGTGTATTACACTGTCTTGAAATTGATACAAAATGGTCATACGAACTTGATGGCCCCGAACTTGGTAAAAAGCCAACAACAGCCGAAGCAAGTATGAGGATCAATGTCTATACTTCAAGGTCACGTGATGGCACCTGAACAACACAAAAATTAAATGTTACACGAAGATGTGAATCAAGTATGTACTCAAAGGACACGGGTCTGCTGATGCTGTGTTACGTGCACAGTGCACATCACGTACCCGAAGTCCCTATATTATTTGCTGGGGGTGGTGTCCAGGGCCCCCTTTTTAAGGGCCCTTGAAGCGCAAAGGATTATTTTATGCCATTTGTATGGTGCTATCTTCAGTGGAAGATATCTTAGCCGTGTTCTTGAATTTATAACTGAATTCATTAATTACACTGATTGAATAAAACGTCCTAGAACATTACATGAACAGAAAAATAGGACATTACTTCCAACAACAACAGTAACAAAAAAAAACTATAGCTAATCGTAAAGCAAAATAATTATGAGCATTTTATGTTATACCTTGCGCTGATCAATATTGAATACACTCGCAATGGAAGGATTTTGTCTTAAAATCACTGAATTTAGATCACCAAACATGGACACAGGCAAAACAGCAATAGCAGTAAAAAAAAAAAAAAAAAAAGAAGAAGAAAAAAAGTAAACAAATAGGCCTAAAACAAAGTAAAAGCTGTCTGAGAGAATTGTGTCTTGCTGAATTAAGACGCCATTGGTAGACGTATTCATAAATGTAATGCACTCACTTGTTTATACAGCCAAGAAATACGAATGATTTCCTTTTTCTTCAACAAATCGAACATTAGTGTTTGAAACTTACAACATGTTTTAACAAAGAAAGAAAAAAAGAAATAGAGTCAATTCTTTTTAAGCTGGGAAAGTGGCAATAATGTGCTTCATGGCTGTGATTACGGTCAGAAAGTATATATTAAGCAGGACGCCTACAGTACCTTCCAATATTGATAACGCATAAGCATATGATTCCTTAATGAAACCTATATTATATCACGATGGCTTTTTTGGTTTCCATTTCACCCACAAACTAAATACAAACTGTTCATACTCCTAAAATGATGCTTCATTACATAATTGAATTTGCATTAATTATTCTATAAATATATTACTCAAATCTGTAAGTCATTACTGTTATTACTGTTTTCCAGTACTCGCCTATCACTACAAAGAAGACTGAGTATATCCTAATGTTTCTGCATGTAAAGAATCATCGCTAGCTCTCTCCAGAAACCTCCTCGTTTCAAGTCTTTCACATCTCTTTACTAAGGTCAATCCGTTGGATATAGATTAAAGCCATGAATAACTATTGCTTGTACATTTCGTTCCTCTGCATGAGCTGTCAGATTATGGCGTCTTCTGGCCGTTGTAGACTTGCCAGGCGACGTTGTGCACTGAGTACAGTATCCCGAGCATGGTAGGGATTAAGGTCATGGAGAAACCAAATCCCCGTAGGACTGGTTTGACGACGTATCCCACGAAGAAAAAGGTCCGACCAACGACGAAGAGCAAGACAAGGAGCGGCACCAACTGCAGCCGGTCAACCTCCAGACAAGAGGCCATCCCCAGGACAGCTAGGACATGCAGGAGGGTTTGCTCCAGGGTATTCTGGAGGATCCTCTGGTAGGTCACGAAGGTTGTCATGGACGGGGCCACAGGGGCCGTGGGATGGGCACCTAGCGTTTCCATGTTGGCGAATCGCTGAGAGCCTACTCTGTTCACACAGAAGAATAGAGGGAGAGCGGAGAACGAGAGGCAACGGAATGCGAAGACCAGACGATCGCCTCCGGAGAGGTTCGGCGGGAAGCCAAGTTTGTAAGGGAGCGCTACATAGCCTGCGATGACTATACAGCAGATGGCCATGGACGCCTGGAACAATATGGCAAACTGATTAGCAGAAGGCATGGTGATATACCGCTGATTTCACTCTAGTTCCAACAAATGAAATAGTTCTTCAAACAGAGATGAACTTGCGTTTTTACCCGATGTAGCCCAATACAGCAACTAAATCAACTATTTCCATTCGCAGCATGAGCGGAATGAATTTAAGCAAAGTGAATTGGGGCCTAGTACGGTATAGCTGCGAGTGATGTGAACAAATGAAATCTATTCAGACTGAAGATCAAATTCCTGGTTGAACAATCTGCTGACAATATTTTGAGTGATGTTAACCCTCTGTGACCCTTAAACACACGACCCTGGAAAGAGCGAACCATTGTGCACTAAAGATGACATGCCAGGTCTATCCTGTTTACTATGAACTTTGGACTTGTTTTTATGGTGTGCGCGGACTTAGTAGACTTATTTTCTTAGGACTGTTTTCACAGAGCATACGAATGATTTGAGGAGAACACGCGGTGTTCAAAATATAAAGGGTAAAGGCCGATATTCGGAGGAAAACTTCCCGACACGCATGGTACCGAAAAACATTCTTTCGCAGTTTGAGCGTAGTTCTTATAGACCTATGTGCGAAAGTCGTCTATCACAAAATGGCCATACGAACTTGATGGCCCCGAACTTGGTAAAAAGCCAACAACAGCCGAAGCAAGTATGATGGTCAATGTCTATACTTCAATGTCACGTGATGGCACCTGAACAACACAAAAATTAAAGGTTACACGAAGATGTGAATTAAGCATGAATTACTTAAAGGACACGGGAACGAAACAATGGCTAAACGAAGATTTTGCTACAGACAGCTCACGAGGTTGCTGCTATAGCTACTAGGAAGAGCCTGAGAAGCTTTATTGGTGGTCATATATATATATATATATATATATATATATATATATATATATATATATATATATATATATATATATATATATATATATATATATATATATATATATATATATATATATATATATATATATAGATATATATATATATATATATATATATATATATATATATATATATAACTGTAGATAAGAGAAGAGATATATAGAGAGGGGGGGGGGAGAGATACTATGTAGGAAACAAAGAGGAGTCATAGGTCGTGATTACTGAAGTAAAAAGTGTCATGAGATTTTAATACAAAATGTAATCTTGTCAAAAGTTACAGAAGCATCTCTACAGCTACATTAAAGTGACCTGGTATTTGAACTTCTTAAATGTTTCTTGACGCTGTTCATCTTTGCGTTTTTGTTGTACATTTTCAAAGTGTCATCATGACTAAAGGTTATTTTGTTATCATACTGTGTGGTGCGTCATTTTTTGTACTTAGTGATCCATGGCAAAGTGATGCGTTTTGATGAGTTACATCTAATGTGGTGTAGATCCGTAGAGTATTTTGCTTTATTTTGTTTTACAATTCTCTCTTTATTCTCATTTCTTTCGGTCGACTTAATTAATATTTATGTGTTGTTTGAAGGTTTGCATGGTGAAGTTAATTAGGAAGAAAGATTTGCGGTGACACTTTCCTAATCATGATATTTGTTGTTGATTTGTATTCTTTAACTCTTCCAAGTGTTGCTTTTAATTTTATCTTTATTATTTACATCAGTGTTATTGGAGGTTTTGGCTCTAAATCTCTTTCCGAAGACTTGTCAGTTTCTACAATTATGGTTGATACATGGAGTTTATTGAAGCAAATAGATAGAGGGACCAATGACGTAAAAACCATAACAAAACAAAGCAAACTTCGAACAAGCCGATCTCACTGTTTAGGTGGAGCTATACTAATCTAAAAACGCAGTCCCACACCATGGCCAAGTTATCTTCAATTTAAGTGACATTGCATGGACACAATAATAGAAGATTCATCAAGATCGGATATTACATACGAAAGTTATGGAATCTTGACGTTTCGCATATTTTTTGCCTAATACAAATAGCAAATATTAAGACAATTATGATGTCATCATTTCACAACCCTCTCTTTGGTGATTGTTTGCATAAAAAAAGAAGTTATTATCAAACTCATATTCTGGGTCTGTACTTTTACAAAAAGATTAATACCAGAATGTCGTTATTCATACAGTTGTGTGAAGCGAAGATGATTTCTGTTTGACTTCATGTCAAAAACAAGGAAATTAAGTGAAGATTTGTGGATAACCATTATGGGAGATTTGTAAGATAATGACGTCATCACCATTGTCAATGTTAATATGAGTATATAGGCCTATTAGTTCCAATTATTACCACTGATTGATGATAATATGAAAAGGTTAATTTTAAAATTGTCTTATTTTAGTTCCAATTTTTATGATACATTTCCCATTCTTACGTCTTATTTGGTGCTGCTATTTCATTCTTATGTATTAAGGCCAACTTGAGCATTGGAATTGCGCTTTTAAAGATGGATGAATACAATAAAAACATAGTCCTCAATATTTAGCATTATGTATTATACTCAGACAGCGATTCAGGTAGACAATGTTTCATTTCTTCACATTATATCATGAATGTCATGAATGACTTTATTAATATGGACAAAAACATTGCACAGTGATGTATAAAGCCTGGAATCAGAAGGAATAATGACATACGGAACATAAACGGGAACGCAACGAATAAAACGCACGAAAAAGAAATTAAGAAAGGGATCGTACTTTATAGATCTATACTCCCATATAAAGAAATGATTTGCGACCACCACATACTGCCATTATGGCACAACATTGGCGCAAACTTTTATAAGATTTCAGTTAGAGTGACGAAACCTGATCGAGGTAATGAAACACATATAATAGAGTATGTGGGTCTGAGGAGGACAGAAAAAGACAAACGCATACACTGACACATAGATAGAGGAGTACGGAAGAAAATTCGTGGCCCATAAATGGAAATTTCACGATGCAGATTCACTGAATGAAGCTGGAATGGTAAAAAGCCAGCCTATTGCATTGTTTTCGATTCGTGGAAGTCGCATTGATGATGCCACTAAAACATACTGCCAAGAGGAAAACTCATAAAATTTCTTTAATGGCGTACGCATCGTCAATTTCGAGTTGTTCAATTTTCATTCATAATTGAATATTCATACTTGCATTTAAATATTTCATTATTTTATTTGTCTTGTTCAAATCAGCCCCACCCCGACTCATTTGCAAATTTCCATAGATCGCAACCGCTTTGTCAGTATAGAAGTTCCTTGAGTGTTGCGACAATTGCTGTTGCAGAACTCTACTTCAGACCACACCCGCACATTTCCTTTACTTCCTATGCTGTGGGTCATTCGACTGCAATAAAAACGGATCGAGTTTCACAAAATTTTAAATATAACATGACCGTAAATAGTGTGACGGTATTCTTACCAAATAGGACATTGTGATCTTTATCATGTAGTGATTCTATACCGGTATAGATGTGTCTTCTTCAGCACAGCCACCAAGTGCTTTGCACATGAACCATACCTATTATGTATAGAGTCATACTGCTTCCAGTTTATTTTTGCAGAATATAGTTTTGAGAAGGCAATATGGAGCATGTCTATTTTTGCTCATCGTTTCGTTGTTTGTTTGTTTGTTTCTTGTCATCTTATTTTTGTAGTGTGGAAAACGCACCTTACTTTGCATTCTAGTTTGCCAAGATATGGCTGAAGAATAATTAGTGTATTATGTTAATGTCCTCTTGCAACTTATCACAAACTCTGAATACATTAACTCAGTTTCTATAGCGGCGAATATCATGCATAACCCTTTTTCACGTTTCATCGTGTTCATCTGTCAGGCTGACGTTGTCGTCATCGGGCTGGACAAAGGAGCCGTCAGTGAGGTCACTGTTGAAACAATCTTCCCACCTGGGTTCATTGTACATTCTGACATCGTCATCATCGTCATCGATACTGCTCTCAGAATAGTCATCGTCCACATCATTGCCGATCTCGGTCGACCTGTTAAACCGTCTTTCGAACTCTTCGGGAAAGTACTCCCACAAAGCATTGGTGTTGTCAGAAGAGGATGCAGGGGCGCCCTCATCGTTGTTCTCCCACTTAGGTTTTAGCTCCATGGTCGGACAAACTGGCATGGGCGCATGCTCCATAAGGTACTCCGTAACCGACGATCCCGAGCTCGACCTCCGTTCACAGTCTGTAACGATGGGGACTTTGGCCAAGTCGTAGTGGACAATGGGCTGGTAGCTGATGTACCTGCGTGTCCCGTTGTCCTGGGAGGCTCCGTCTCTACACCTCGACACCCACCGGGGAAGAACGGTGGTCGAATTCCTCCTCGTCATTACTTGGTAGCACACGACAAGGGCAGTGATGAGGAACCAGGCAAGCACACACGCACCAATGAAGATGGCGACGAAGCTCAGCCACGCACTTTCGAACAAGATAGGAAAGATGAGTCAGGAGAGAGAGTGAAAAAAGAATGAATTACTATAATTTTACAACCATGTACAACACTGAGATTGAATTCTCCTTCAGGTTTTCCAACCTGACACTCCATTACCTATTATGATAATATTGATGGAGGGTCTTCTGCATGATCATTATAGGATTGATAGAAATAAGGGAAAGATATAAACGAAGAAAATAATATGCCAGTCGCACAGTGGCGTACCTAGGAAAACGGCGCCCGGGGCAAGCGCGAAAATTGCGCCCCTAATTTCTGAAAAAGTGTTCAACCCCAACCCATCCCGGTCATGCCGGTAGGGACTTAAAAAGAAGTCCACATGATATGCTTTTCCAAGCACTTAAAAGGGGTCTTTTGAGGGTGATTTAAAAGTTATAAATTTTGAAAAATTTTGGCGAGCGAGCGCAGCGAGCGAGCGGAAAATTTTTGTATTTCAGCTTACAAAACATGGAATTCTTTTCATTTTTTCTTATTAAATCATACAAATTTCTAATCAAGATATAGTGACGGCCTTATAGATAACGATTTATTCCAACAAAGTGAGGACTTGAAAAAATACTCTAAATAAGTACGCGCGAGTGAGCCGAAATTTGTATATTTCCGCGTCATCATCACGTTTTGTTCTTATCTCTCTTTGTTTGTTTGTTTGTTTGTTTGTTTGATTTTTGATAAATTTTGGCGAGCGAGTGCAGCGAGCGAGCCGAAATTTTTTGTATTTCAGCTTACGAAACATGGAATTCTTGTCATTTTTTCCTTATGAAATCTTACAAAATTCTAATCAAGATATAGTGACGGCGTTATAGATAACGATTTATAAACCAACAAACTGAGGACTTTAAAAAAATAAGCCGAAATCTGTATATTTCCTCGTCATCATTACGTTTTGTTCTTATCTTGTTTGATTTTTTTTGCACCCCCCCCCCCGTATGTTCGAAACCGTTGGTGCCCTGTTTTGTTCCAATCGGCGATCGCTTCAGAACGAAAGAAATTGCAGCCGCTGCTCCGTGTAACATTTTGCCTTCTATAAACGATGGCATGTGTGAACACAATATATATTGTCATTTTGTCCGCGTCATCATCACGTTTTGTTCTTATTTTCCTTTTTTGTATAAATTTTGGCGAGCGAGCGCAGCGAGCGAGCCGAAAATTTTTGTATTTCAGCTTACAAAACATGGAATTCTTGTGTGAACACAATAAATATTGTTATTTTGTCCGCGTTTTCATCATGTTTTGTTTTTATCTTGTTTGAGTTGTTTTTCTGCCCCTCCCCCTACCCCATTTCCCCCCCCCCCCCCCCCCCCCCGGCCCGGGTCCGGACGAGGTTTTTTCTTCTTCTTCTTCTTCTTTATTTTTCTTCTTTTCTTTTTCCTTTTTTTTTCTTCTTCTTCTTCGTTTTTTTTTTTCGTTTTTTTTTTTTTCGGGGCACGTACCCCCCTTGCCCCCCCCCCCCCCTAGATACGCCACTGCAGTCGCATCAAAGCGTTCTGGAGTTTCATTTCTAATCACAGACGACTTTGTGCAATACCTATTAGTGAAGTTCATAATGGCTGCATTATTGACAAAAGTAATCGGTTTTTATGAAGTGTACATTTGGAGAGTCATAGAAAGATATGACATAATTATCATCCTTGGCTAAAGTACATTGTTGTGATTACCGATGTCACTGTTTCACGAAAATGTGTGAAACTTCAACATCCTATAATTGTTTATATCACCTCATGTCAGACTTCACTTGAACCTGTTGAAATGTCATTTTCTTTTATTCTACATTCTTTTTGAGACTATTTTCATCAAGAAGCCACACTTATAGCAATACTTGAAGGAATAATGTCAAACGGTAGGGCCTTACATGGTTTCATCCGTCCTGGTATCGTATGCTATGGGTTTTGTAAGTAAAGCAAAGTGAACTTTTATGAATATGCACAATTTAAATGAAAGGAAAAAGACATGACTAACTATGTGTGTATCACAATTCTTGAATAGCTAGTTTGCTCATTGCTAAATGCCGTCTCAGCCGTTGTAATGACCTCTATAGGGTATAGAGAATAGGGAGGAGCACTCAATAAATAGCAACACTATAAACCATGGTTAAAATACCTACCAGCATTGTGGGTCGGAATCTATCGGCGGTACAATCGTGCTGGTGGTGTAACTAAAATAGAATCCGGACGTGCCCCCTGTTTCTCCAGTGTCCAGTGTGTTACCTCCTTGGTTTCCGGTTTGTCTGCTATCAGGGGTAGTGAATGGTAGATAGCTCCCGCCTTCACCTACGGGGTCGGGGGTGATGACTCGGGTTGGCGCACAGCAAGTGAAAGCAACCGATCCAGTTAGCTGACAGCAAGCCGTATGGTCGATGGGATCGACACCCGGTCGTGGGCATAGATACTCCCTCCCGTGTCCGGTGGTACATCCGACATCGGACAGCGCTGGGCTGGAAGACATCTCAGTAACAGCGAACTCACAGGAGTTACCTCTTCTGCAACGTAGACTTGTTAACCGGAACCCGCGTGCCTAATATGAAGGGAAAGCAAGTTTGGGCTCACATTATTTTGTAAGTTCTAATAAGACTCATGGTTTTACTCACATCTCTCACAGGCCACATAAAAATCATCTTAGAAATATTCACAATGATAGGAATGTAGGAACCAAGTTGCATTTATGATGAGAAATATCATTTAATAAAAAGCCATTTCAATCCATCGTAGTAAAGACCCTGAAACTGCGGGAAAAAAGTAATAAACATTTTTGATTGAATGAGAAATTTGTACCAGTATAGACACGCCAATTACAGGCTTATCATTTCTCATATCGACGATTGTTACGGGTACTGTTTGTTTCCGTACACTACTAGATTCTGAAGCCCATTATCATTTATTTCTTGGGGGAGGAGGGGGGGGGGGGAGGCTTGAGATCTCGCGCGAATCTGCTCTTATCTTTATCGTCAAATGCGACTTTCTTTCAGGGTCCTTGGAACGTCTTCTAGCGTGTGTGTATAGGCCTGTAGTGGTGTGTGTGTGTGTGTGTGTGTAAATATGGGAGGGGTATAGGGGTAATGATCGTAGTTGAGTCAAGGATCAATGTCAAGGATAACTCCCCCCCCCCCCCCCCCCAGTTGATGAGAAGAATCTTTGGTCAGGTTATTCTCTGTTTAAATGTCATGATGGAAGGTACATATTAGTATTAGTACGTGGAGATGGGACAGGAGTGGATGGTTGTGTTAATTGTGCCGTTTGATAGTATGCGATTTATTTTTATCAGAGGATCATATATATATATACTATAAAAGCTGACGGCATGAACTGTGCAAATCCCCCAGGAGTGAGTTACGTAACTGATAGGAAAAAAAATGGAACATGAATGTATGAAAACACATACGCAAACACACACACACACATACACACACACACACACACACACACTAACACATCAATATCTTGAATTTATAAACTAGATTTTAACTATAATCAAAATTCATTTATGCCTATGTCGTCTTTTAATTGCTGCGTTGTCAGTATTAATCTTGTAATTCACTGACTGATGCACAACAGACATTAGACCTGCTTTCAGGTTCGTTTCAAAAGGAAACCTGGGCCGCGTTTTATCAAAAGATAGCATCGATTTTAAATTTCCTTACCACACAGGCTGCCATAGACTTACAGTTGAAGTCAACTTTATAATCAGTTCTAACTTTTCATAAAACAGGGTTCTGACTTCACATTTTGTTCCAACCGTCCTTTCAGCTGTCGTGCTCAGTCAGGTCAGGTCGGGTCAACCCTTTACGCCACCCCGCCCCTCCCCCCCCCCCCCCCCCCCCCCCCGCCGTGTATAAAGCGACGATAGAGGGCTCCCCGCCCTTCTCTGTTGCTGGTCATCCTCTTTGGCCAGAGGTCCATTTCATGAAGTCATTACACAAAGGTCTTTACATAAATCTCATAGAATTGCCAAAGTCGCTCATTAGCTATATGAGACTTTCAATACATTTCATGAAGTATCTCTTCAGTGTGTCGTAAAAAATGAACGAAAAGTCTCTCGTAAGACTTTCATGAAACGGACCCCTTGACTATCTGTGGTCTCATAATCAATTCACCCTCTACTGTTCTTCTCTGTGTCTGCTTGGGTCTGCCACGTCCTCTAGTCCCTTCAGGATGTCCAGTGAAGAACCTCTCTAGGAATGGAGTTTGCGTCCATTCGTAAGACATGTCCAATCCATCTCCATCTCTTCCTGATGATAGTGATTAAGGTCTCAAAGTCCTCGGTGGACATTGGTCATTTTTTTTTTATTCATGTTCCATATTCCACATTTCATACAAGTTTTATATTTCATTTGATTTGAAGCAGAAATGTTTTTCCACACAATGGTCAGTTTGAACCAATAATGCACAAATGTATAAGGACATATAGTTGGCGTGTAATATGAGGAACCCACTAAAAAGCAAAGCTTGTAGGATGTGGGCTCCAAAAATATAACATAGGTTTTAGTACAGTATATCAATGTCAGAAGTGACGTAACATGCAAAATTCAAAATATCGAGAATATTACAATGTTTACGGGATGTACAAGGTACATTATATAATGTTTATGATTAACTTATGGTATTGTCATTGTGCACAATGGTCATCGTTTATTTTATTGTCTGCTGTTTGAAACTTGTAGCAACTTAATGACAATTATCATGTATATTGTGTCGTGAAAAAGTTAGCAAAATGACGTCATTTATGGGGCATATACATTAATCCATCGAAGTGGGTATATAATATACTACAGATTTTTCTCAGAGATGTGATGTGGACAACATATTCTGGAACTAAGAAAGGCGAATCTATCTCGTAATTCTTGGGTTCACTGCCAAGAGACCATCCTAATCATGTTGTATCTATCCACATTTACCAGTATCACGAATATATTCAATTACTATGGAAACAAAAGATTAAGATAAATTCTCTTCCTCTGAAAAAAATCTCATCTTAAGAATGAGATTTCACTATTTCTTAAATGCTTAAATAGTTGTTTTACAGCGGCACATGCATGTATCATTAATGAAACACCTTTACGAACGTCAGACACTGATACCAGAGACGAACGGATGTGATCTTATTTCACATTGTATTTATCGGCATAGCTTGTGGGGAAACATGATCTGATCATTAAGATGTTTGAACAGTATAACATTTCAACATTACGTAAGTTGCCATAGTTTGATCTTGCGTAATATACTGTCATTTACGACGAACCACCTGAATCCCCGTGTTTACTGATCAAGGTTCGGTCTGTGGTTTTCGTAAATTGAGCTTCAAAAATCTTAGTTTGTTTGTTTGTTTGTTTGTTTGTTTTTACTACGAAACTTTTAATCAAATAAAAAACTCGCAAACATAAATAATCACAAAAGACAAGACAAGACACAACCATTATTTCTCATTTTATTATATCAAAAAGGAAGTACACATTTTCTCTATGAGCTGACGGTCTCCACATCGCGCTGGGAAACCCGGACAATATTCGAAAGATAATGATACCGTTGTCACCTGCTAATACCATATGATAGTAACGGTGTGCTTTAACACCTCAGAATTCGGGTGAAGCACCAATGATGTTAGATGGATTCATTTCAGTTGAAAGTGATCTAAGTGAACTGAATATACCTAATATGTGATACGACATTGTTCATTTGTAATTATATTTTTGAACACAAAGTTGGATGGATAAGGGTTTCCAAGGTTATGTGTTTGAATTGTGTCAGGTGTGTTCATACTTTGAAAATGATGCTGTATTGTGCCCTTTCTGCATAAGTGTCCAACTTGGTGAAGCTGTATGAATGGGTCACTATCGGCACTGGGGTAATACCATGCAGGGAGGTAGGAGAGCCTCTTTATTGTATATTATCAATGTCAGAGTGGTTCGTACCCTGTGCAGGTTATAGCCCGGGAAGATAACATCACCATAATAGACAGTAAAAATCTACATTGCAAAAATAAAAAACTGTGATAGATCAATATTGACTTCTGTTGAAGAGATCAAACGTTACATTATTCTTTAAACCGTAATGACTTGAGTATACTTTTTGGGAGTCATTATTTATCTGTTTATTTATTTATTTATTTATTTATTTATTTATTTATTTATTTATCTGTTTATTTATTTATTTATCTATTTATTTGTTTGTTTATTTATTTACTTATTTATTTATTTATTCAATTATCTCTTAATTTATTCGTTTGATTTCTCTACCACCTTGCAGGGTCTCAGTTGTGCAAAACTGCTTTCCAAAGGTGTCCTATATATAGTTTTACATGCATGGATATACATTATATCTACACGAGTTACACAAATCAAGTTACATTAACTAAATCAAACGATGTAACATGCAGATACAAAGCCATGTATAGCTCACAAACTATTATCAGAAAGGAAATAAGGACAATTATGATTTTTCATATAATTTCTTATCATTCTAAAGTGTCATTTGCTATCATTGACATTATCACCATTATTGCCAGTATCATGGATTATAATCATTCTCATCAGCAGAAATGGTGATAGTAGGCCTACATACCAGCAAAAGGGGGAGGGATGTCCCATGCAAACAAGACACACATGTATATACACACACATATATATAGGCAGACAGACAGACAGACACACACATACACATTCTCAAAAGACTTGCGGTATCCTTGAGTGAGTTAAGAACAAAATTTTGAATGCTTATACAATAACACTGCACCCTCGGGGTTTTAAAAGTCGTACCTACAACTTTGTAACTTGATTTTCACATAAACGAACAAAAATTTATATCAAAATTTCCCTTACCCTCAGAGGGGGGCATACATCACCCTCCTTCTCAGACCCCTACCCCAACCCCTTGCTCGGTCGGTTTGCTCCCTCATATAGGACCACTTCATGTAATTTCTGTACTGCCATCCCAGGAAAATTATTTTGAAGTATAATAATGCAGGCTCGTTTATTGTCATTGCTTACTGAATTTGATAAAATAATATTTTGTATTTGAATAAGATTAATCACTGAACAGGCTTTCAGAATCATTGTGAACAAGCAATGAATATGAAAATTATACATTGTCATTCGACATATCCCGGTGCTTATATTACTTAGCGGTAATATATAGGGTCAGAAAATAAACGATCGCTTACCACACAAAGACGTTGCTTTCACTGCTGCCACAACAGTCATATTTTGTTCTAGCTCCACTATCAGACCTTTACACTCGTGGAAAGTAATCAGCGCCTGTAATCAACACATTAGTGGATGAAAAACTGACGTCATGCTACCAATCATAATGTCATGGTCACAGTCTTCAACCTCAGTCTTCAAGATGGTCACAGTCTTCAACCTCAGTCTTCAAGACATATAGCAATACTGCTGGAAGTCTCCCACATGAAGCCGGGCTCTTCACTCCTTGAAGATGGGAGAGAGCAACGTGCTTATCTGGAAACACGTGGAGTAACCCAGAAAGAGACCTACTCGACTGCGGTTCAGTCAGTTTTATGCTGCCATGATCGTGCACTTAGCGATTCAACCAAATCAACTTTTTTTTGCAGGTACCGTTATCTTTGAGATACAAACTTTACTTCGTAAAACAACCAGTATTCTGCCCGCGCAAATCCCGTTATAGGCTGAATTGTACTGATGAGTTCACGGAGGAAGGGGTTTTGATGTGAAACTGTGAATGACTTTGCGTTAATTTTTATGGCTGGCCAGAGCGGGTACATGCTTAGTTTGTTTACTGCTTCTTTTTTTTTTTTTTTTTTTTTAAATCTTACTTTGACCGCGTATCACACATCCCAAGCAGGTGTGACAGTCAGGCACGCCAAGAAATGCGGATTAAAGTCCGAGCATAGGGAAAGTGCAAATCTATTCCAGCATGTCAAAGTTGACTTTGATTAACAGAATATAACATAAAACAGTTGGACAAGTGAAATTTTCATGAAAGCCCCCCCCCCCAAAAAAAAAAGGTATTAGAAATTTCAGATGTAAGTCTTTTTTTTTTTTCAAAGACCCTTGCTCACTGTGACCAAAGTTATGTTCAATAACTTTGAGGAGATGATGAAATATCTTCATGCATCTCCCACTGTCTCGCAATATTTTTTTATTTTTATTTTTAACGTGAATTAAAGAAACAGATGAACTTGTTTTAAAGTTGTGAAGATTTACAGTTATGGTGTCTTTAGAGGAAAGTTCTGGCTGAGAAACTACATATTATATAGGCCTATATATATATATATATATATATGCATTATATTCATGATGTAAACAAACTGATATATTTCCTAGTCAAGTACCACTTGCTAAGGTAACATATTTGTTGGATTTGTTTATATTATTATATATTTCTATCTCTCCATTTCCTTTCCACTCTAAAAATGAACAACTTGTACATGTAATTCGCACTATATCATTATGTCCCTCTGCGCTCCAGAATAGGTCACACATCAATATATAGATCGATGACGCAATACAAGTAGGCCTACATGTTCAGTACAATTATAATCATTATGATAATAATAATCAGTAGTAGTAGTAGTAGTATCATTATCATCAAATTCATTATCATTCTTATCTTATTTGAAATGTGGTTATGACGATATCACAGCTTGAAAACACACACACACACACACACACACACACACACACACACACACACACCCTGAGCAAACAAACAACTCAAAATGTAATACTTCAATTTCCATAATCTATCCGTATATTTTGTGCGCGTTTAATCAATTGAATTTTCATTGTTCACTAAATTGGTTCAATTTTGCTTAAACTTTATGAGTGATGATGAGCGTTTTGGGTTTTTTTTCAGTAATGGGCACTATTATGAATCGGAAATGGCATTCAGTTGAATAAAGATAGGAAAGAGAATGATTACATCACTCAAGGAAGACAGAATAACATTCTCTCATCCTCATACATTTCAATTTTTGAATTTAAATTTCAGTTTATTTTCATACTTCTCACGAAAATAGCACATTAAAAATACATTTATGCAATAACAAAGTTATGCAAAGCATAAATTGGCTGAAACTTCATTGGAATGTACAACAGTCTGTCTCAGTATAAACACAAAGGTCTGTTTAGAGTTGGGCTTTGGTCATAGTACGAGAAATAGATGGGGCCTACGTAAAAACAAGCCTGTTCAGCCGCTGGTCGCGGGATAAATCAGATACGGGGAATTATGAAGTACAGATATCTATTAAGACCATCGATACTATCAGATACGATAAATCAGATACGGGGAATTATGAAGTGCAGATATCTATTAAGACCATCGATACTATAATTAGGAGAAAATTATTGAAACGAACAAAAAATAGATCTAGTCAAGAGATAAAAGCACTAGCTTTTTATATGTGATGTTGTAACATCATGAAAAGTGAAAAGAAGCAAAGTTCAAGAATACCTGCAGTATATAAGCGTGGCCATACATGAGAACGGGTTTTAAATGTTTCCCTATGAAGTTGCTGCAAATGTGGTCTTATTTTTTGTATTTTCCCTTTATTTTTATGACTGTAACGACCCAGACAAGAGAAGATAGATCGTCAGGTGTAATGAAAGTTCCCTGAAGGGAAAAGAGAGATCATATTACTGTACTAGAGAAAAATAAAATATATATAGAGAATAATTTGATGAACAATACGAGAATATGCTGGTCTTGCATTGCATTCATGATCTGAAGAGGGGCAAGAAAAAAAGAATGGATAGCATTTCCTGGACAGATCAGGTTAACCGCGGAGAAGTTTTATGACGAGCCAAAACATGTGAATGAATTAGACGGTATGGAAATTTAGAACCATAAAAATCAGCATATTTTTGCAGGGTATGAAGCAAGAACTTCACCTACAAGCTGACAAAAAATAGCTAGAGGATAAGAGGTATGGAGTAGGTCTATATAGAGGTCAGACAGGAATAAATGGCCAGAAACATGGCGGAGTATATGGATTCGTGGTCCAGTATAGTCACGTGCGTCAAAAAACCAAAACCAAACCGCCCCCCCCCCCAAAAAAAAAAAACCCAAACAAAACAAAAAACAAAAAACAAACTAAAAAAACCCTGGTAATGTTGGCACTGATAGTGAATGTTGTAATGTATATTGTATATACCGGTACATTTAAACAATGTGCTAAAATGTAAATCCTTCTTTCACCTCTATTCTCTACATTTAGTTTCTTTCCCTCCCCGATGTGCACTATAATATAGAGGACTCGGGGTTCTCGGTGGCCCGGTGGCCCGGTGCATGACCCGGTGGTCCAGGGCATACAAACCATATCAGGCCACAAAACTTTAAAAAGACTTATACCTTTTGATGGCCTATAATCGGGCAACTAAATGTCAAAACAGATTGCTATATTTCCTTTTATTTGGCCAAACTACACATCTTCTTCAGGCTACCAATATTTCAAATTAAATGACTTTTGTGGCCCGAACATGCAACCATAATAAAAATCCATAATCTTATATCGGTTTTTTTTTTCCTCCTATATGTTCCATATTCTGTTTGTCTGACTTTATACCCAAATTCTCAATTTTTTTTTTCTGCCTGCTTGGCATTTACAGAACTCTTTTATGAAAGAGAAGGTCCTTCCTTATTGCGAGACCGTATAAAATACAATGCCAGTACTGATTTTTTTTTTTTTCTAATCATCTGAAAGAAATACAGGACTGGACGGTGTTTTTTTTTTTCAATACATTATGTTTGTGTTTTTGCATGTTCTTACGAAATATCTTATTTTGTATAATATTTCCTTTTTATGAAGCTATAATAAAAGTGTAATAATTACAATGAAAGAGGTGTTGTTTCTGGGGATAAATGAGTTGAAAATAAATTGGAAAGTGGAGGCATGGAGCTATAGCTCCTCGGTGGAGGGGAGTTTTATTGCCGTGTAAACCTCATGTACTATGTTATGAACTTCATCAGCTGCCTCATCGTGGCAGAGATCAGTGCACTGTTACGTCACTTCGGTAAGGTGATTGCACTAATCACTTTACTAACATATACCAGCCTGTCCTATAGTTTATGTAAAGATCAGTGGGTCATTTGAACTATTATACACGTCGGAGTTCAAAGATGACTGAACTTTTGTTTGTTTGCTTGCTTTAATAAAGGGGACTCGTGAGATAATGTGTGTACATGATAACATTCATATCTATACCTTTCATAGCTATGTTGTTTGCTCATGACATTGTTGATTGACTGACTGATTGATTGATTGACTGATTGATTGATTGATTGACTGACTGATTGATTGACTGATTGATAAATGAGTTGAAAATAAATTGGAAAGTGGAGGCATGGAGCTATAGCTCCTCGGTGGAGGGGAGTTTTATTGCCGTGTAAACCTCATGTACTATATTATGAACTTCATCAGCTGCCTCATCGCGGCAGAGATCAGTGCACTGTTACGTCACTTCGGTAAGGTGATTGCACTAATCACTTTACTAACATATACCAGCCTGTCCTATAGTTTATGTAAAGATTAGTGGGTCATTTGAACTATTATACACGTCGGAGTTCAAAGATGACTGAACTTTTGTTTGTTTGTTTGCTTGCTTTAATAAAGGGGACTCGTGAGATAATGTGTGTACATGATAACATTCATATCTATACCTTTCATAGCTATGTTGTTTGCTCATGACATTGTTGATTGACTGACTGATTGATTGATTGACTGACTGATTGATTGACTGATTGATTGATTGATTGAATGATTGATCGATTACTTTAATGTCCACTCTGGAGATTATTTGTAGACATTGGATATCACACACAAAAAAATAAATAAACGCAGGTCACAGGTACACCACAGATATATCGCAAAATGCGAATGAAACTAACTCATATTAACATATACAATAACATAATGTGCACCATAACAACATGATACATTAAATCGACATTTACAACTATACAAAAACTGTCAACATATATCAGTCTTATACAATTACAGTTGTATTCAACTCATAAATATATTCATTAATATCCTTTCCTGCAACATCACTATACGCCAAACAATATCTCACCTATACATACCCTAATGTATTATTATCTTCCAATATATGATTATAATTTTCATTAGTCTCATATAACTTTTAACCTTATCTAACTTCACCAAATACCAAAACTTATCTAACATCTTTTAATAAAACACCATATATATAATTTCATAATAATTATTATAATTACCGTAACAAAACTTTTTCTGACAAACACAAAACACATATCTTGCACATCGACACCTCAATATCATCTTATACACCAAATTTAAATGCAATCGCTTCAAAATTGTGGAAATAATTTACTCCAGAAAATTTTCCAAAAAAAAAAGTGTTGAAGGATACAATGAGTGTCATAATGGCATTAATGATAAAGAGAGAGATATCATCGAGCAAGGGGGAAGGGGTTGAGTTATTATACCCCCTCTCACAGTAGAGACTTTTGAACTTGGACACACCTATTTCTGTATACAGGTAGGGCCTACGTATACAAGACCACTACAAACACATGAAGATCGGGACGGAGTTGAAAAAAAGAAACTGGAAATGAGTTAGAGAAGGAAGAAAATGGATTGGAGAGTTGAAGGACAGAAGATAGACAATTGAAACGTACAGAACAGACAACTGGTGAGGAAGGTAGACGAATTCATAGCATACATAGCCATGAAATAATTTATCTCATATGCTTTGTCTGATATAGGATTGCGATAAAAAAAAAAATGTCCACTAGTAGTATATGCGCTTTCCTTTTAAAGACAGCATATTATGTTGAGGGGCGTTTTCAATACAATGCTGTGTTTATATACCACCGTTTACCATAACTGCAGCGCAAAACAAACAGACAAACAAACAAATCCAGGTAATTGCCATCAAGCATAGCGTGGCAAGGAAGACGGTATTAACAATATAAGAAAAAGAAATAATCGATACAAAACTATTGAAAGGGATGATATTCAAATGTTATATGTGTTTTCAGAATTGAAAACTTTATGTAATTTTCAAACTAGGGCAAAGATAAAGCGCCATTTAATTTCTTTTATTCTTCTTTGTGTAAAATATTGTAGTACTGATAAAGCTTTATTTTATTTTGTGCGTTATTAAGGAATCACAACACAATATCATCTTCACAGGAAGATATAAACTGATGGGAAGATCAGTGGGGGAAAGGAAAAAGAAAGGGAGAGAATACATTTAAGTATATATGTATTGTGATATATAGCCTACATCGCTATGTCAAATATCTCCTCCGCCCACAAAATAAACCGAAGAGGAAGGACAGAATTTCAGTGAAGCGTTATTTTTGTATCCTAAGATTGAGAAACAAGGAGAGAGAGAAAGAGGGGAGAGAGGGAGAGAGAGGGAGAGAAGGAGAAAGAAGGGGGAGAAGAAGAGAGAGGGAGAAGATCGGATGAATTGGTTGCAGCTTCCCAAACCACTTTATTGACAGAGGCAACTACATAGTATACAATAGAATAATTGAAAACAAAAGAAAACGCAATCATGATGATTGATCAAAGAGTTTAGCATGAAAAAGACAACGGAATTAGGAGAAATAGATAAACAATATCGGATAAACAACCACGCAATGTACACAGTAGGGACGTTGCTCGAAGGTAGTCCATAACGATTCTCGTTTTACGCGAGATTCACGCGTGCAAAATCACGTTGTTGCTGTCTTGACGACACATAACAAGATGCAGGCAGGGCTCCCGCACAGTTCAGCACAGGACGTGCATGTGTATGGCTTCCAATGTGTGCCGTGTGCCGTGTGTTATCATACGTGCATGAGTAGATTTCTATGTGATGAAACTTACGCAGCGAAATACTTTGTAGAAGTACATGGGCATGGCAGTGCTGCTGTAAATTGTTCAACTCAAACGTTAGCTGGCTAGGTTGTCACCGGAAAAGAAGTAAATTTTTAGACTTTTCTATCTGAGTCCTTGAAATCAGCAGCTGGAACTTTCAATCGTGAGAAAGCAGAAATTAAACAGCAATTTATCGAAAAACTTATCAATAGAAATCTACTGGGGGAGCTCCACTTCACTGCAGGTGCTGCGGAAGAGCAGCTGTGTTGTGTGGGACATTCCTTTTGGCTTTTGTGACTCTCAGCCCAGTCTCAAACTGGCGGCCAGTTGATAGAAACAACAGTGTGTAATTCAAATCGGATCGGAAGCAATTAACAGAAAATGGTAAGAATATGTTCTTCGCGTGTGAAATGCAACAATCCTGCGTGCATCCAGCTGACGAGAATACATTGTAACTTGCTGTGAAATGTTTATTTATGACGCCCCACTCAGCTCAGTCAAGTGAAGGAAGTGCATGTCAATTTGATGTGGGCATGTAATGACGCTAACGTTTGTCGTTAGATCTAACTCATAACTGTTAAGGCAGTAACAATGTTAGACTGTAACTGTTAGGCCTATTCCTGTTAGAACGTTCTGTTCTATGTACTGGAGTATTGTCAATCCAATCCAAAGAAAACTGAAGAAGATAAAGTCAAAGATATTGAGTGGTTGAATAGAATCTAACATTAGATCTATTAACAGTGTTTAGATGTCAACATCGCCCGCAAGAATGTTGGTTATTCAAACTTAATCAAAGTCACAACTGTCTTATTTAAACTAGTACTACATGTACTTATAACACAGAAATGTCAAGTTAAACTAATATCAGTTCGGGAAACCCACTCACAAGGGGGGCCCCTCCTTATAAGTAACCCGTCCCCCTTATAAGTAACCCCGTACGGCCCGTCCCCCTTATAAGTAACCCCCGGGGCACCCCTTAAAGGAGTCTCCACGCTTTTTTGCAATGCAACGCGAAAATGAAAGGACTGCGGCAATTCGCTTGATTATGTCCATAAAGCTTCACAAGTTTCCTAGTTACTCACGAAATTTGAGCAAAATCGGTTCGAGGCATCATATCTAAAATCATGGATTTAAATGCGATGTCAAACGACCCATGCGAATGCTGAAATGCGAGCGATTACTGGCGTGAGTGTCGCCAGGCGCGGCGGCGTGGCAATGCTTGAGTGCAGACGTGGCGACTGAGTACGGAGACTTTCGTTCATTCAGGTGGGCAAGCCACCTCCGTACTCAGTCGCCACGTCTGCACTCAAGCGTTGCCGCGCCGCCGCGCCGCCGCGCCTGGCAACACTCACGCCAGTAATCGCTCGCATTTCAGCATTCGCATGGGTCGTTTGACATCGCATTTAAATCCATGATTTTAGATATGATGCCTCGAACCGATTTTGCTCAAATTTCGTGAGTAACTAGGAAACTTGTGAAGCTTTATGGACATAATCAAGCGAATTGCCGCAGTCCTTTCATTTTCGCGTTGCATTGCAAAAAAGCGTGGAGACTCCTTATAAGGGGTGCCCCGGGGGTTACTGATAAGGGGGACGGGGTTACTTATAAGGGGGACGGGTTACTTATAAGGAGGGGCCCCCCTTGTGAGTGGGTTTCCCGAACTGATATAAAGCCTCTTGGTGCCAGAAGCACTCGTCACTGATAATAATCAAAAGAAATTGATTGAAAGCCCCACCTACACTCGTGCAAACTCTTCTTTCTAAATCTTCGTAGGGCTAGTAGTAGTAGATCAGGGCCGGCAGAGCATTTTCAAAAGTGGGGGGGGGGGGGCACTTCACAAAAAGGTCTTCAGTTCATCTTTCTCCTTCCACTTCCGGGTTTCTTCAGCTGACAAGCAAAAAAAAAAAAGAAAAAAATATTAAGGGTCTTCAGTGCAAAAAACATAACATTACCGGGCTCACACTTCAAGATCTCTATTTCTAGACCATCTTCTTAATCCTATTTCTTTTTAGTGCACTTATGACTTATGTACTTCCGGGTTAGAAAAAGTACCCCCCCAGTTCCGTCGGCCATGTAGATCAAAATGTATTCAGTCTATCACAACTCCCTCCTCAGTTTCCCAGAATCTATGTACAGGGTAAGGGCACCAGTATTCGGTCAGCCCCCAGTATTCGGTCACCATACTTGCCAACATTTTGAAATCCTGAAGAGGTAGATTTTGCGAGGGAGCGAAGCGACCAAGCCCGAGCGCGCTTGCGTGCGAGGCGGGGGGGGGGATGAGGGGGTGTCCCCCCTCGCGCGGTGTGGACTTTTTTGGTTTTTCAATATCAAAATATGAGATTTGGTGCATGCCTTTTAACCTTTTTAAAGGGTTCTTGGTATTGATAAAAAAACATATAATCCATGTAAATCTATGAACTATTTCGTAGACTATGCATATAAAAATAAAATCAGATATATTGGTAAATAATTTTTGTAGGCTAAGCATACTCGTATGTGAAAAAGTAATCAAACATATTGTTATCACAAGTTAGATATGAAAATAATGTAAATAGTTTAATACAATCACGTACGTACACGGCAGGCTGGGATCATGCCACGCCGTATGCCGTATCGGCCGCACCACGAACACGTGAGCAGCAGCTACCAAAACATTACTATTATGCGTGGTTCTAGCTACACGTACACGTGTACAGTAAGTCTTGCACGCACATAGATATGATAGAGACGAGTGCGCCACTGCAGTGTGCATGTCATGTGTGCATATTAGAAGGCTGAATACGGCGTTTTTGAGGAACGAGGTCCTTGAAATTATTATTAGTATACTAATTACTAGGTTATTTTAGGGAATCGACGCACAATGAAGGGAAAATATGATTTCCATTTCATTTTATGGTAGGTTTGCTACAAAATCGGTAGATCAGAAGAGAAAATCGGTAGCCGGTCTAAACCTCTAAAAAGCGGTAGTCTACCGCCCAAAGCGGTAGAGTTGGCAAGTATGGGTCACTTATCACTAGTCACCAGCCAGTAAGTTCAACTGTCACAACACACGCAAATCACATTAATTCACATACTTGCACACTCATTCACAACAGGAAACTCCCTTAGCCCCCTCCAAAAATCCATCCAAAATCCCAAATTTTATCATCAAAAGTGCAGAATCGGCGCTACTTTCCAAAAGTGCATGCGGGTAAAAAGGCCCAGTTTTAAGAGTACGGGTCGCCGAAAAAGCGCTAAAAATCGAGAAATACGCCGTTCTCTCGCGGGATTTTTGGCTTATCGCAAGCTTGGAGTGTAATGGTATCCTCAAAAATGCAAAAGAAAAACAAAATTTCCGTACGTGCCGATACAGTGTCCCAATGTACAAGGGTTGAATGCAAGTGCCGAGATCCCAGTATTTGGTCACCAACGGTCGCCGCAACGTCCCCGATGGAATTTTGCGCCAACAAGATAGCGTGCGCGCGCATTTTTCAGCTGCCTTGAACACGCATTGACTTTGAACGCGCACATCGCGTGACTGAATACTGGTGCCGGTGACCGTATACTGGGAAATTTTCAAGGTGAAATATTTCGGGATTTTGTGCAATTCTGTGAGATATTTAACAAAATGAAAGTTGAGATTAATGAAATGTGATATATTTCACATACATTACTGTAGATATGATGTATGAATGTATTATTTTAGTTTGAAAAATATTGCAAAAAAGCTTTTGAGTGACCGAATACTGGGGATGTTACCCTAGTATGTTCTATCTATGTGGGCTGTCTACTTCTAACTATTAAATTCTAGGTCCAACTCTTGCTTCTTAAGAATCTTAGTGTTAAGTAGATTCTGCTAACTAGCAGGTGGTTTACTAGTCTCTCCCTTTAACTCTGCTTTGTCCGGCAGACAACTGTACGAAGACAGAACTTGACGCATGCCAGCCAGGAGCGCATGATGGTGCAGGCACGGCACAAGGAGGATGTTCGGGAAGACCACCTCAAGCGGCTGGCCAAGGAGAAGGTTCTGGAGGCTAACATGGCCAGTGAGGAGCGGGTGGAGAACAAGCGCTTCATTCGCCGCCTCCAGCAAGAGGAGCAGGAGAAGGTCATGGCTGAGTCCATCACCAAGGTACAGAGACAGGCTTGAAAGATAAGCACAAGTTCACCAGCCTCACTGAACACAACTGAGGAGTGATAACAGACTGCTGGTAGTGCTAGCAAATTGAAACTTGGCAGAGTTACAGCTTCACATTTTTTTTTCCAGCTAAATTTTCACAAATTGCAATATGTATGATGCTTTGCCAGACACTTGGCGATGAAGAAGGGTATATAATAGTTAATACATCAAATTAATCAGAGGGCAATTGAGTCACTGCAGATATGAACTCCCTAAGTAGACATACATTAAAGTGTGGTTACAAGTTTGCTTGTTTAGAATAAACTTCATTGAAGTTGTTTGATTTCATAGAAGGATTGGTTTGCTTTTAAAAGTAATAATGTGGATATAAGCAGTCTAATGAAGAGAGTAATGTTTTCTGTACTTAAGGCATTTTCAATTTGTTCTAAAAGACTTGTGAAGTTGGGGATATACAATTTTTGTAGTGCATATTGCTGTCATATGTGTAGAGAGTTCAAAATGAAATCATTTACAGATGAACAGTTTCAAAACATTTTTCTGTTGGATATTTGTACATTCATTCAGAAATATACATTTTTTTATTCATTTATTTTTTTTAAACCAGGGATTGTTGAAAGTAATACATGTACGTAGCAAATGTCTTGTCAAGTATTACAAAAACAGTACCAAGACCCTGCTTCAAGTTGCTTCAACTACATTAGTATTAATAGTAAGTTGATGTTGCATTGCTCAGGCTCAGCAGGAGAGAATCCAGAAGGAGCAGCAGATGGAGCAGGAGGAGCGCATGGCCAATCAACTGCAGCAGCTCAAGCTGGCCACGCTGAGGGACGAGAAAGTCAGACAGCAGATCCGCGAGAACAGCTTGGAGCTGCGCGAGCTGGAGGCCCAACTGCGCGCGGCCTACATGAGCAGGGAGCGGGCGGCACAGATCGCAGAGAAAGAGGCCAGCAAGTACGAGAAAACGGTGAGCAGTTCTCTGACTTTCTATATTCCTCTTTCACCATTATGATGTCATTTCCTCCTTCCTTTCCTCTCCTGTCTTCATCCACTTTCATACAGCCTGTCATAAAGCTGTCGTTGCTTGTCATGTCTACCAATTCCATCTGATTACCCACAGTGCATCTGATTACTTCAGATTTAATTGATGCACTTTGTGCCATGTGCAGTTTGCATATCATACTGTTATAAAGTGATAAAATGTTATATCTCCCTGAACTGGACTTTAAATGTTTCTTTCCATGTGTTTGCTATCTCATTCACAAATAATTATGTCGTCGCTGGGGCGACTAGACCTCGTATCTACAAAATGTCAAATGTTCAGGAGAGCAAAAAATCGTGGCAGCCAAAGCACTGTACCCAATGGGATAGACATTCCTTTGACATGCCGTGGTGTCCTCATTTTTAGAGTAAGACATCTAGGATTTGGACCGGATATCACTTAACTGATTATCTGACCATTAACCCAAAAAAGTAATTTTCTCAAAAATTGCAGATACAAGGTCTTGTCACCCCAGCGATGATGTAGTTTTGAGACATTACAAGGTTTTCCTTTGTCATGTCTGTACTAATTGTATGAATAGGCATAGATAGAGGTATACTATATGGAACAGCAGAGGGAGTTCTGAATTTAGAGTCTTCGTGAGGTAATTTTTGTAACTTTTTGTCAATCAGGACATCAATTTTATGAAGAAGGTTCTTGTGCCCTATTACGCAAGGTCCCACTACAGAGATTAATTAAGTACCTGTAGTTACCCGTGGTTTATGGTACTTGCTTCATCAGGCCCGTGATGCAGAGATTGCACGCCGCATGAAGGAGGAGTCGGCCCGGGCCGAGATGGAGGAGCAGCGCAAGCTGAAGGAGCGCTACCAGGAGAGCGTGCGATACCAGCAGGAGCTTGAGAAGCAGCTGGAAGAACAGGAGAGGCGTAAGCTGGAGGATTACGAAGAATTCCTCAAGGAGAAGCTCATGATCGACGAGATTGTGCGTAAGATCCACGAGGAAGATGAGAGGTGAGGAGTACTAAAGATCTTTCTCTCAGTAGGAAAAGTATTCCTTTGCAAACAATGATTTATTTATCTTTTTTATATATTGAAAAGTAATTTTTGTGCTTTGGTTTCTGTGTAGGGCTTGTAAAAATTATGGTTACTCTGGCTGTTCATCTTTAAAGGATGTAGATGTGAAACCTTCCAGGGTTATGTGTATGTCTGTGTTCACTGGCATAAATTTGTCATTAAAAGCAGCACCTCAAACTGTAGAGTTGAATGCAAAAGGGTCATGTAGATGTGATTATTATAATTTTCAAATGGAACTTACAGTACACATGCATAATCTGAGCCCTCTTTGATATGCCTGAATACAGTTGTGTTTGCGATTCTGTTAAAATGAAAACCTAACAAGGACCTGCCCTTTGCAGCAAAAATTTATTGTCCCAGAGTCACCTGCCTTTTATGTTATGTCATTTAATGAAGATTGATGTCCATTTCTGTAATTCCTGTACAACAGAGAGAGGCAGATTTACCTGGAGAAGCAGCAGGCCACCAAACGCTACATCAAGGAGGACTCCCAGGCCCGCCAGAAGTGGAAGGACTTGGAGCGACAGAAGATGGAGGAGGAGAACATGAGAATCTTGCAGTTTGCCACCATGCAGCAACAGCGGGAGGAGGAACGCATGGAAAACAGACGAGTCCAGGAGGAGGCCAAGGCCAAAGTCCAGGAGAACGTGAGTGATAGCTGCCCATTTCTTCTCTTTTCTTACATGGTTATACTCCTGACTGGAATTACTCAACTTTTTTGAGCCTTATTTGTTGTATGAATTTATATTTAGTATCGTTCGAAGCTATGTTCAGTCTGGCGTGTGTAATGAATCCAGAATTTACTACACTTTAACTGTACCATGTGTGCTACAAGTCTGTATCTTAGTGATCTGAGTGAATGAATTTGTTGTGTCACTATTACTATTTTAGGTATTGTATAGTTAACTCTGACATTGCATCTAAAAATCTGAATGGCTTTGTAATTCAGAAACATAAATTGCAGTTAACGACTTGCAAATGTATAATCAGTGTAGTGTATGATATACAGTAGAAATTTGATATAAAGAGATCTGATATAACAAATTACCTGATATAACAAACTTATTTCTCGGGTCCCAATTAATTTATCTCCTTTGTTTTGGATGTAAATACTGATATTATAACAAAATCTATATCAGATGTAAAGAACAAATTGCCTTGGTCCCAAGGATCTTGTTTATGTTATACTGAGTTTCCACTGTACTGAGGTTTGTAGTGGTCAACAGTGATTTTGAGTGTCGTTGCAATCTTGTTCACTGTGCAGCTGAGCGAGGAGATTGCCAGGAAGCGTGCCATGGAGGAGGAAATGGAGCGTGTGAGACAGGAGCTGTACCTGGAGGAGCAGGAAGAGACCCAGCGCCAGCGGGAGATGGCAGAGATCGAGCGCCAGATCCGCCAGCGCCTGGAGCTCCAGAAGACCTACTCAGAGCAGCTGAGGCTGAAGGAGATGAGGAGGCAGGCTGAATTGGCAGAGGAGGAGGAGTTCAAGAGACAGGTGGGTGTGGCCATCTTCTGTCAGTCGTCATGGCTTAGTTTGATGAGCCGTCAATGCCATTAATTTATTAGCACTGAGTATTTTGAGGTGTTTTATGGTGCAAAGTCAAGCTGTAATGTGTTACAGTGTTAAAAACATTCATCTATGGGACTTTATTCACTTGTACAGGGTTGCATCAAACTGACGTAGGATATTCAAGCAGAGTGATGTAATCTGAGCCCCCTACTGATGATAAATTGTGAATTGTGTGGGTGATTTATACTGAGTTGGTTAACCAGTGTGCCAATGTGTCAGTGTGTCATGGGAAGGTATGGGAATATATGTCTTCTGTTTGATAGATATGATCATCAAGAATGAGATGAAATACAGGAAGAAAGGATCACAGCCAATCCTCTAAAAGTGGCTAGGCTACCAAATGGCTGTGGCTTCAGTGTGCCACTCTGCCTATGTTTAAGGCTTGTCACTAATATCTCTGTCTGTATCTTTTTTTTTTTAATCAGATGCTGGCCAAATTCGAAGAGGATGACCGCATCGAGCAGATGAATGCCCAGCGCCGTCGCATGAAGCAGCTGGAGCACAAGCGCAAAGTGGAGGAGCTCCTCCAGGCCCGCCGGGCCCAGTTTGCAGCAGACAAGGAGCGTGAGAGGGCAGAGAGGGAGGAGGCGGAGAACCTGGAGCGGCTCCGCATGCAGATCATTGAGGAGGAGAGGCAGAGGCTGCTGAAGGAACATGCCTCCAAACTCCTGGGATACCTACCCAAGGTGAGCAGCAGCATTTTTGGCATTAGGGTCACCGTGCGCTTAACCCATCATGTCAAAAAGCATGCATGAAGTGTCAACTTTGGGAATGTCTTCCTAGTGCCATTAAAAGTGTGGCTCTTTGTTTGAGGATGTATGCAAAGAGTGGGTTCCGCCCTGCACGATACAATTAATGAAGGAGCCAGTCACTGCACAGGGCTAAATAGTTTGCGTTATTACGAAGAGATGAAAATTTGGTTGGGAAACCTGTATTTATTTGCATTATCTATTGAACAATATCAAACTACAGATTTACTTTGACATGGACTTTATTGGTCGTATGCTGATCTCCAGTATTTGAAGAGGCAATTGTTTGATATACTAGCTGTCAATGCTATCTTGTCATCAGTTCCTAAATGGGCTTAATGTAAGGAGGTTTAATGTATGTGGCTTCTCCTAACTCTTATTCTCATGAATAGTTGCATGGAAAGTTCATAGGTGTCATGATGTATACAGAAGTTGATATGAGATGGGTGTTCAAGCTTTCTGAAAGAGACAAATATTAGGACAAATCGCATAACGTTTAAGAAAGTGAGGAAAAGTTGTGTTGTTTTGGTTGTTGTTGTTGTCTTTGACATTGTTATTTGAATAAGATGTATACCATTTAATCCTTGTCATCTCTTACATCTATTTCTTTGCTCCCACTCATAGGGTGTGATCAGAGACGAGCACGACCTTGAGCTCTTCGATGACGACTTCAAGAGGAGATACAGCGCCAGGCAACGAGATGTGTTTGCCGATGATGGCTGGGAATAGGGATCACGGCTTTGTTTACACCGGGAGAAGACATCCCACTCCTAAGCACTAGATGTTTTCTGCAGCAGCAGGAATGAGACTCTTGAAGGCCCAACTCAATAAGCTTCCTGATGACATGGACTGAAGAGAAATCTATCACAAGGGTCAGATGTTTGGACACTGGTATCACCAGAGTGAAATGCAAACTTTATGGGACTTTTTTGCTGTGAGTTGTTTCTCATGAATCTTGAGAAATATTTTGCTGACCACAGTCATTCATAAATCATTCATTTGAGAAGTCATAAAAGATGTCGTTTAAAGGAAATGTTTTGTATTGCTGTCTTATAAAAATTACCCTTGACTTGATTGCACTCTGAGAATATGTGAAGATATTGACAAGAAAAATAAAAAGCACACTGCAAAAAAAAAAAAAAAAAATGTGACTAATGTGTGATCTAGCTGAGAAATCACCTTGAGAAACTGGCTTACCAAAGGAAGCAAAATATTACAAAAGGCCAAAACAAACTAATGTACTCTTCTCTGTTAGATCAGTTTCATGTCAGCTTCATTTGAGTGAGAAAATGTCCCCAAGATTAGTCAATATTAGGTCATGAGAAAATTATGCTTTTGGATGTATATATATGATTCAACAACAAAGAAATTAATTTAGTAGCTGAGATGTACTCACATGTGAATATCTGAGTGCATTTTGACCTGCACTTAATGGTTTGCTTTACTTAACATTGTGTTTGTATATTTTATCAATTCAGTGGCGTATTCATGTTTTGATGTATTAGAATTGATGTTTACATGTGAATCTTAAGGCAAAAGAAGGCATTTTGAATGACCAGACCAAACTGCTAGGTATTTTGATCTTATTCTGGAAAATGGGTGTTTCAGTGTGAGATATAGAAATTTGTGTTTTTCATGACTTTTTGTGTTTCTGTGCACCTTCAGAATATGGTTGTGACCCTACAACACAAAAGTAACAGAAGTTACCAGATAAAATTTTTGGTTAACATCGAACCTTTCAAAACAATATTCACAGCTTCAGAAGTCTTTACTGTGTGGTGAACAAAATAAGGTTTAAAACTACACAGCTACCATTGTAAAGGGATTATCAAATTGAACTAAAACTTGTCATTGGCATTAATTATAAAGACAGTACAGATGACAAGTTTATCATGTATTTTGATTTGATGGTGACATGAGATGCAGATGCAGGAGAAATGAATAAGTCAGCCACACCCTGTGAGCATAATGTGAATTATGGTGATTAGTTACTTCCACGAAGTACAGATCTATTCACAGATATTGAAATGTTGTGTGCATATGTCATGGCATGCACTATATTGTATGATAGGTGATTTATGTATAAATAAAGAATTTGTTGGAAGACCTTTATGTAAAAGATTTGCTCTCATTGTGTCTCGTGATATTGAATGCTTCTTAAGAACCATGACTTCAGAGAGATAGATCGATAGGAAGAAAGATAGAGAAATAAATAGATAGAAAGATAGAGAGAGGGAGAGAGAGGGGAGAGAGAGATAGTACATATGTACATATACATACATACATACATACATACATACATACATACTACATACATACATATATACATACATACATACATACATACATACATACATACATACATATATACATACATACATACATACATACATACATACATATATACATACATACATACATACATACAGAGAGAGAGAGAATTATTACTAGGTAAAATTGGAGACAAGCATTGAGAGAAAATTTCCAAATCCTTTTCTTCTAAAGTTACATACTGTAATACATTCAACCTCACCTTAGTCAAATCCAAAAGGACCAGCAAGAATTTTTTTAAAAGGTGTATGCAAAGTTTGACTCGCTCAACTGAATAAGCAGATAATTTGCTAACATTAGACTATAATTTTTCATTGACCTAGCCAGTTTTTTGACTTGTGCGATCTTGACAGTGTGTACGAAGAAAACTTAGGTGAAAATTTTCATTCCCGCGCAGGCATTCTTTGGATGACAAAGTAATTAAAGCAACAAGAAGCAGTCTCCATGCAGAAGATAGCCCAATTAATTTGCAAGTCTTGCATGTTCTCCAAATGATACAAAGAGACACCCAGAACTTTGGACATGGACAATGTTCAACGGTTCCATGACATTTGCCCCTGCGTCAGTTGCTCCCATGAAATACAAATCTGCACGCTAAGCCAAACAGAAATTCTTGAACCTTGAACCATGAACCTTGAAGTAGTAATCCCTTTCAGCAGTTCCTTGAAACTCTTCCGGGATGGTAGAAATGTCGTGCGTCAGTGAGAGGTGACATGGTGAACAGGATGATTTTAAATGTCACTAATGTACAATAAAAGTGACGGTGCATAGTGCTAGTAAAAAACATGCCTCTTTGCTTAGAGCATGTGTGACCCAACAGGAGGCTGCATCAGCATCTACCCACAAACATAACCCTAATCCTAATCTTCGCATCAAACTAAACCAAAAACCCTATCATAAACCTAACCCTAAAGCCCTATAACTCTAACCCTAAGTACTTGGAGAAAAGCAAATGCCGTGTCACCGATGCTCCCAGTTTACCTTTGGGATGTAAATCCACTTACTGTGGCACGCTGATGCTCAAGTCAGAGCGGGTTGATCAACCCGCTCTGGCTAAAGTAGCTTAGCGCCCTCTACGTTGATTGTTTTCTCATGTTTGCTGCGACAAGTGTTGTTCAATGTTTTCATATCCCATTATGATTAGTGATTACTCCGCCAAGTACAGTCTTTCTATATTTACCTTGATTTACCTTGATGTTGGGCATAAAGTATACTGGACTTATTTGCCCCTCTGCATCCTCTTGGGTCTTGCTGCAATTGTTATTTGCTCTACTATTTGCATGCGTAAGGCAGGAGCATCATGGGGGGTATCCGGGTCATAACAGTTGAATTTATGTTTCCATGACTTTTCCAGATTTGATTTGAAGGTGTTGATGCTGCTGCTATTGATGACTTCAGGTGGTAGGCTGTTCCATAAATTAACTACATGTACTCGGTGTGAGAAGTTCCTTTGTCTTACATTTGAGTTTGCGTAGGGTTTTCTGAGCTTGAGTGTATGACCTCTTATCCTGGAATGTGTATATTGCTGGAAGAAATCTGAGCTATGCACGTCGTCGAGGCCATTCAGGATCTTAAACGTCTGGATCATGATTATCTGCTCTGCGTCTCCTATATGACAATGAGACCCAGTTTCCTCAGTCGTTCTGTGTAGCTCAGATCTCTCAGACCAGGTAGCAGCTTTGTTGCTCTTCGTTGTACAATTTCCAATTTGGCAATGTCCTTCTTTAGGCTTGGGAGCCATACACTACTGCAATATTCCAGGGATGGTCGAATGATTGACTTGTATAATTGAACTAAGCCTCTACCATCCTCTACATATCCATATATCTATACTAGTTAACTATGTATTTGTCGATTTATGGCCTTTTTATCGGTGCCTTGCCTCAAGATATTGAACTGTGAGCCCATTTTCTATTTAACTCTCAATTTCTTACATCATAGATAAATGCATAAAAATACGAGATTTTCATCAAAAAGCACTGAGATGTGGGCATGACGAAAACAAAGTTTCCATCCTGTTTATTGTTTGTCATAATAAAGATATCAAAAGCTTGAGGCAATCAAACATTGGAAGGAGAATAATGACTTACCTGGTTTATGGACTTTAAAAAAAAAATGTTTTGTGATAGGATGTACGGACAGGCCTACAACCTCGCTTCGACCTGTTCAACCACTTAAATAATTATTGTTCACACGAGAACATGAGTGCCATCAGGTATCTTTAGACCTCAGAAGTATTTCAGAGAACGACATGATCTTTTTCATTTTTTTTTCTTACGCACACAGACGGGCGTTTGCTTTGTATGTAGCCGATATGTTTCTTAGAACGTTATGCATTAGTCTCCCTTTGGAATTAAGTCGCGTATATACACGTCAAGTATCTAATATTTTTGTGCGGGGGGGGGGGGGGGTGGAGGTGGGGCATTGCCGAATCATTTTGCATGACGTCAAAGCCACGTCGATATCGCTTTAGCATAAGTCTTGTTTCTCATAGTTCTCCATGGGGAAGTTCTCCAGACAACATGCACACTTGTGTAATCTAGTCATCTGGTGTCACCCTACTCTTAAAGGCTGACACATTGCATGATTGCTATTGAACACTTTGCACAAATGCGGCTATATAGTGTATTCACAAATTATGCATGTCGGATTTATGATCTTCAAAATCCATGAAGATTACAGTCCTTGAAATGTTACTGTCATTTAAACTCAGAGGCAGATCCCATATACTTTAAAGTTTTCATTCTGCCTTTCAGTCGCAGCGCAGAGAAGGACACAAAACACACGAGGTCACTCACAACACAGCCAGCAACAACTATACACAAAATCAATATCATGTGGAAAGCTTACTTAATCTTTATCATATCCTTGATAGAATGTGAAATATCAATGTACTGATTTAAGGATCATTGTTGATCGAGAAGATTTTAGTGGTGCCATGATATCATCATAAGGTAAAAGCGTGTTTCCCTCTAAAATAATGAGTGCTTTATAAAAGGAACAATGACTACTTGCGTTGTATCGGGTGATATGTTTGTTATATCATTATACCGAAGGTTCGTTAATCCGAAATGAAAAAAAGAAAAAGAAAAAAGAGTGCGTCCTATAAAACAAACCTAAGTGAAAAATAACGAACTTTTTTTGTTTTTCTTCTTTTCATTCTTTTTAAAAATCTCTTTCGGATCAACGAAACTCCAGATGTTAACCTTCGGAATTACGAACCTAATTCGGAATAGCGAACTGTTACTGTGGTATCATTACGTCACAATACACTACCTTGATGTCATACCCTATAACTGAATCAAGTGTTTCATCGTGTATTTACGGTTATTGTTTCCGCGGCCGAAATGAGCACATGTAAGAAAACAACGACGTATACGTTATAGTTTTCCTACGGCATACATCACAAGCTATATTATTACAAATGACATCCTATACAGCTCCAACAGTTATGGTAACCTCTGTATAGTAAAAGCATGTTTTGTTTTGTCTTTTTTCCGTCAGAAGTAAAGCGCGTGCACAGTCATAACGACAAAATGAAAACGAAATACAAAAGACACGATATAGGTTTTGTATGAATAAAAAATGCCAAAGTCTGTTGATTTCCGGCACCAGAGAATACTGATGCAAAGTCCCGTGCATGACAACAGAAGTATTATTGCCCTAAAACCCTACCAAAACAGATAAAAACCCTCTCATATAAAAAAGGAAACACAATATAATATATCACCGCATGAATCCATTATATCGAATTACGCATTATAGACAGCATATACCACCACTGAGAATGCAATGAAGATATTATTGGCTGTTATAAGACACTTTAAAAAGTAGTTTCTAAATCTGAAGATGTGGACCTTCGTTAACATTCACCACAGACTGTCAGACCCCCACAAAACCACACGCTCGAATTTTAGTTTCAACATGTAATATTGCATCGTGATCTCTTTTCATAACAGTATACCGTAACTTTTTGTACACTGAGAAATAATATGGGATAATTTGATTCAGTTCTTCCTTGAAAGCACCAACATCCACAGGAAGAATAAAAACAAAATCGCCAACACAAAAAGACTGAGATCTCTTTTCTTACGGAATATGTCTGTCTGTCACGATAGACTTTTCATTCATCTATCGCACAAAGATTGATATTCAAGTAAGATTATTTATCTGTATCATTCATACCCGTTTATATTGCGAGATACACCACTCCATTGCTCCAGTCAGTATAGGCATGTTATTCCATCAATCTCAGTGGATTCTTCAACTTGCCTCTAGATATCCACGGTTAATCTACACCATGAAGACATAATCGGTCCAAAGCAAATATAGACCATATCTGTTTATCACCTATCGATTTACCGGAGTCATATTCTATTTCCCAGTGCATTAAAAAAAAAAAAAGAAATCAATATTCACGTAAACATAAAAAAAACCCCAACAACAAACAAACAAAAACTTTGTGAATAAATTGTACACAAGCGTGTATGCGTAGCGGAGATTATTGTGAAGCGATGTTACCGTTGTTCAAAAGAAAACATGAAAACAGGAGTAACATTCACTTTAAAGGAATCTGTCCACTGCGGTTAAAATTGATTTCAAGAAAAAAAGTAAACTCACGACGTGGGTGTGAATTAATTTACTGTGCAACAGTTCCCGATATCATGCTCTGAATTAAGAAAAAAAAAAAAGAAAGAAATGAATTCCATAACATTCTAGATAATATGTTTGGTGTGACTTTCATGAATATTTCTCCTGTTCCTGTTTGTTATTCCATTCATCAAAGTCAACCTCAACATACCATAGCGGAAAATCTTTTTCGCCTCTACAATATCCGTGAGGTTTGACCATGTTAGTAGCTCCATGGTTTGACCATGGAGCTACCATAATTGGTAGCTCCATGATTTGACGATTCTACGTCACTACACCTTTTCAGTCGTTCGATGCAATAGCCTGGATTACTCATCCTGCAAAGAGTAAAATCTTGGGATCAGGGTTGGGTCTTCAAAACAGGCCAGGCGATACGGAGAAATCGCGCGGGCGTTATGCATGACCGCACCCTCATTCATAACACTGGATGAAGCCCTACGTGTGTGTGTGTAAATGGCCCACTTGTTGAGAGATGGCGTGATCGGAAGCTCGGACTGTTTTGGTCTGTGTGGTGGTATGGTGGTACGGTGTCAACAACGGCGGAATCGGAGCCAACTGAGCCCCCCCCCCCCCCCCCAATACGGGTACTACGTTCGTACAATACACACAGCTAACAGAAGATAAACATAACAAACAACGTGCTTGCTATATTACCGATGCTGACCGGCGACGAAAGAACAGGCAGCAAATCTAACTCCTCTTTTTAATGGATTTTCTGAAAGTGTCAACTTCAAAACTAACTCTCGAGTTATATGTGATGGGACATATTTAGCGCCGTGTAACTCGGGTTACTATTTCCCTACCGGTCGTAATTTTCTGTTTTTGTCACGATTGGCAGTATTCCAGCGCGTCGGCATCGCCAAATCAGAAGGGCCGGGGTGCACTGCTGTGCATGCATGGTTACTACACAGTCGTTGAAGCCGGTGAGTGGGGAGTGTCATCCAGTGAGTTGAGAGGCTGTGAGAATACGGAGTCGAGTCGGAGGGAGACAAAACGCGATTCTACTGTACTGTATACTGTACTAGCAAGAATTCGCCTGAGTGAGTCATCAAGCAAGTGCGTAGTGATCTTCGATTGTAGCATCAAGTGAAAATTCTGTTGGTTTGACGAGTTCGTGGAAGATACAACAAATAATCCTAATTAACGAATTTGGATGGGTCCTGTCGTATCACTTTGCGGATTAGTGTTAGAAAAACAACTCGTCTGACAGTACTCGGTAGAATATCTCCAAAATCATTTCACGGTGCTTGTGAACTGTTTTGCTGGCTGTCGCGATCGAACACCTTGGTCTAGGCCCATAAAAGCTATATCTCTTTTATTACCGGAGTCGAGGAGTTTACTAGTATTTTTGCCTTATTTTTCAGGACAGTGACAGACACATAGATCTATTCCTGATCATACCAGGACTGCATACGTTGTTCATATTGCAGTGATAGCTACCTCTTGTGGACATACAGTCATATGACAGTAACACAACATAAAAGGGTGAGTTGAACTATTAACACTTCAAAAATTTACCTTTTCTTTAGATCTAGATCCTAATCACCTATTTTGTTTACCCCTACAAAATCATGCGTGTAGTTTGTGACAGAGTAGCTGCTATAGCATAGGAGTAACTTAACTGTTTAACCCGTTGAGGACGGTTTGATTTTGCTACAACACGCATTTCCCATAGACGCTTGCCCGAGCACGAGTATACTCGGGTCTCGTCCTCAACGGGTTAATAGAACATTGACTTCGTTGTTTTGGTTTCATTATAGAATGGTATGGTACAAGACAGAGCTTTTGCCCTTAGTTTTGCCCAAATGGTTCAGAAGCCACAACAAGGACTTGCTGCTGCAACAATCCAAAACTTTCCACCCAGATGATCGTACAAACGGAAAGACTTCCTCATGAACCATCCGGATGAAATTGACCTTAGGCTTAGCCAATAGAATTTCTACCACTTTTGTGAATCCCCGCCCCTGTCCCTGATACCGGCACTGGTTTTAACACTGACCAAAACACACTTAGACCTATGAGATTCAGTCTACTTCATATCCTCATTCACATCCTGTGAATATTACATATTTTTTATTTCCTTTGAGTGAAAAAAATTTATGAATGGATGGCGTATCTGTAGCTTTTGCCTGTACAAACAGTAGTTAAACACAGGGGAAACACCATTATTGCTACATGTTGTACTTGTGTTGATATTATTTACAAGTGTTGTTAATGTGTACACATGCTCTGTACAATTCTGTATGTGACCTTGCATCACAGAACCAACAAAGAGTCACACCAAATACAATGTTTTGATTAGTGAAGGTCAAGTACTGAAACAGGAGATTATCCACTAAATAAAATGATATACACTTGTGTATTAACTCACTCAAATCGATGTTCCTAACCAAAGTGAAATGAATGATGAAAGAGTAAATGTACAGTCTAGGAATGCTACTCTTGAGAAAAGGGGCTTTGAAGACAAAGCGATGTTATAATTTTGGTTGAGATACGGATTCAGATTTTGAATTTTTGCAAGGTAATTAGAAGGCACTTTGTATATGATTACATATGAAATATAGAAGAGCATACATGTACAACTCTAAGAGGAATTAAGAGTTTATATGATGAAAATAAGTTTTGAAATGGCTGAGATATCCAAAAACAAAGCGGTCCTAATAAGAGGTGGAACCCACCTTTTGTTTAATAGGATAACTTTGTTTTACTTTGTTTTTGGATATCTCAGCCATTTCAAATCTGATTTTCATCAAATAAACTTTTTATTTCTCTTAGAATTGTATACTGTTTTATACTTCATATTTAGCAGTTTCTACTTATATCTTACGTAGAAAGTTAAAGTCTGAATCCCCCGTCTCAACCATATTTTTGGTTCCCCTTTATTGTATCAAGTTCACTCAAAACAAATGACGATTTAATTCCTTGACAACTACAGCAAAGCAAAATTTGTCAGCTTCTCCAAAAACTTGATTGCACGCTCATTCATGACATTCTTGTTATAATATCAAAATGCAAAAGCCACTTTTTATTCATACCTACTGCCTGGCAATAGAGACAAAATGAACGAAGCTTGATATTTATCATCCTTTTATTGGACAGTGCACATAAAAATGTGAAACATTCTAAATCAATTATTTTTATGACATTGTAGTATTCAACTGTAAATAAGGAACTAACACAATGAACCTAATTCCTCTTTCAAATTACCTAAAAATATCAGCAAACTGCTGTGCTATCATGTATCATTAATTTTAGCGGATTTATCACATTCTTCCGAAGGATGCATGTCTGTCTGTCATGGATGCTTGATTTATGAATGCTAAATGTTCAGCCAACTCCTTTATCAGTGCACCCAGTGAGGAGACGGGAGGTAGTATTCTGTGAGAATTTTAAACTGATATTGTAGTTTTGTTTTAACTGATGCGATAATACATTTGTATAAAAGATATAGCTCATTGCATTCATTGATAATACTTTGTAGTAATTGACAAATGATGATGGTGATGCTGATGTGTGTTTTTAATTAATTGATGAGGGACATTAAATCAGAAGTCGTTTCTGGGTGTTGAAGCTGTACAGGAAACAGCATAGATTGCTTCATTTGTAATATCATAGAATCAGGGTATCATTGCTACTGTTACATCTCCTTTATAAAGGAATGTTGTGAAATAAAATCATCGCATCTTTACTACGTCAATGCACTAAGTCAACTAGTGAGTTTAAGAAAAAAAAAAATTATTTGCTTGTGTGAGGGCATTTTATTTCACCGTTTTAGGAATCTTCAGAAAATAATGATATGTGCATTTTGATGACATCAGAACTGATTATGCTGAAATTTAAGTTATTACAGTAGCCATTGTTGTTACTCATCTTCAGTGTTGACTTTTCTATTTTACTTCCTGCAGTGCATTACTTTACCACTTGTTAAAGAAAAGTCACTGAGCTATGATACAGAGTGAGTTATAAAGAAAAATACAGTACACAGTTGCCATTATTGGAAGGACATGTGGTGTAAGAGGGACCTGCAGAAATGATCAAGAATACCTCGTATTGATGTTTCTCAGATTTGTTGGATATATCATGTAACAGTTATATGATCAACGAAGGAACCTCAAAGAGAATTTTGCTGCGGTAGAAGATTAGCGTTTACGCCCTAGTCTTAACATCAGCACCCGGGTTTTTTTCCCCAATCATTATATGCCAATGTTAATGATGCACAGATAATGTGCATTGCAATTGTATTAATGGGATACAGAATTGCAGCTAATCAGCTAATCTACAATTTTGTGTAATGTGTACAGGGTATAGCTGTAACACATAAATATACATGTAGTTAATACAATGTCTATGTACACATTGTACATTGTACAGTGGTGTACATTCAGCTGGAAGTGTACACATCATGATTTTAACAACGTTGATGACTTCAAGTTATGAATTTAAAGTTATTTCATATTTGAAGTGCGTGAAGATATTCAAAGGAGAATGGTGTTTTTTGCAAGGTTGCCTGAGAAAGATTTGATTTTTTTCCCCCCTGGGGTACGTAGAGGATATAGCCATAGACATGTACATGTATGTTCTCATTAGCATGAATTTGCATGCAGGTACTTGTACTTGATGTGCAGTGTACACCTGCATGCATAGTGTAATTCTGTACATGTTTCCATACTGGTTACAATTAAGAATTTACTAAAAAGAATCACAAAGTACATGTTGTATCTTTTATATTCACATTATTCTCATTAGCTAAAATGAATGACATCATATTCTTTTGATAATGGTAGCACTGATTCTGGTTGTGTGTAATTTTATGCATGTAGCATTGATATCTGATGAAGATATGCATTGTATAGTGATGATAGTGATAACAAAATGTTCATTGTAAACAGTAAGAAGATTAATCATGGTTGTTTAGCCTACACTGTGTATTCCCAATGTGAACCATGTGAACATAGCTGGTCAAGGATGACCAAGAATGTGTGGGTTTACAACAGTGACCCATGAAAAGGGACTGAAAAGATGGACTATCAAACAAATGTGTGTTTAGGCTCAGTTGGGAAAGCTTCAACACAAACAAAATCTTTATCTGTTCATGACCTGCAAAACTGATATATCTCTGACCCAGTTTATGCAAATATTGACCACCCATAGTGCAGAGGACCTCCTGAACAAACTGTCTGCCTTACACCGTGCACATCTGCAAATCTCTGAGGCGCAAGTGTTAAACTTATAATATTCTTCATTCATGTTCCCATCACAGGTGAATATCCGTTGGAAGTAGCCGACACCTTGACATACACATTGCAATTATACTACCTGGTCAAGATGCTGGACGAGGCTGTGTGGAGATGGTCTGCTGTGCTCTTGACCCTTGCTGCCCTTTGTATCTGGACGGGCAGTGCCAATCTGTCACTGGACGTCCCTGGTAGCCATGTCTGTACAAGGACCGACAGGTAAGCCTTCCAACAAGTCATAGGAAAGAATGATGGATCTCATACCTGAACAAAAATGACTTCCCCAAAGAAAGACATTTTGAAATCCCAGGACATTGTATGAAATCAAAATATTGCATAAAACACACAAAGTGTTGATGTCCTTCATGTTAGAACAGTGCAAGTATTTCACCAGCTTGTTACAGGGAATTTTCTACTGGAACACCACTGACAGTAAATACTGTATAAAGTGTGATTTCCCCTCTGGAAATTGCAGACGTTTTGTGAAAGTGCATGCAAAAACAAGTATTTACTCTTTGTATTTAGAGAGAAATCCATCCAGCCTACAAATGGGGGGGGGGGGGGGGGGGGAGGAGGAGGAGGAGGGGGGGGGGAGGGGGGGGGGGGAGGAGGAGGAGGGGGGGGGTTAACTGAGCTGGAGAGGGATATTTGGAGATATCCTATTTGGTTTAAGGGCATAGTAAATGTCTTCACGGAAGCTGATGTCCTCTACACCAGCGCCAGGCTGTCCCACTTCTTTCCTGTCTTGAATGACAGGATTAACAGTGTAATGTCCTGAAATGCCATTGAAAACTGTCTATGGCGGAGAACAATTTTCTTGACTTTAAAACATTCTCACCACACTCTCCTTTTTGGCACTAAAGAGTGTCGAAAATTTGACAGTGGATTTCGAATGAGAGACCAAATAAAAAGTGGAATTACCACTAACTTGACCTCCCATTAGAGAAGGGAAATGATAGAGTCACCTTGTTAGACAATTGAAGATGGAACCTTTCAAAATTTTACGTGTACAAATGTACACGTAGCCCAAGAGAATGCTGCAGTTATCTCATTTAATACTCGTGATTGTTCTCAAAGTGATTTAATGCATAATCTTTGTTCTGTATGGTAGCTGTGTACAATGCAATTATAAAGTACCAGAGACTTTCTGTGAAAGTGGTCTGTACTTGTACTTACCCCCAGAAATAATGAAGTTAATATGTTACTGTACCATTATTGTATCAATTAGACACAAGTATACAATACCCTGCATTATCCTTAAACATGCAATATATACATAAGATAGGAAATGAAGTCCAAAGTTTGTATGTATGTTGTACACCGTATGTACAATGTACAATGTATGTGCAATTCTGCTTCAGAGTTTGTTGTACCGGTAAATTTTGTGTCACAAGATGACTTGCAAATTATCCAATTTTCCTCCAGGGGAAGATTGCCAGATTAGATCTACTTCTTCATTAATAGGATGACATTGCAAGAAGATTTGTGATCATTAGTGTTTCAATTTAGTGGTTAACAGGTGGAATATATGTTTTGCTTTGCCATAAATTTAAAACCAGTCATTGTCCTTTCTTTCAGTCTTATCCTTGATATTCAATTCATGATATTTTAGCTGATTCTGATGCATTTTCTGCAAAGTGCATTTCCTGAATATGTCTGTTAAAGCTTGTTTTAATGAATGCAGTAAAATAAAACAAAAATGGTAAACAAGTCTGTTTCATCAAAATTTAAAATGAAATCTAATTAACTAAGTGCGGAACTTTAAAGTTTAAAATGTCTTTTTAAAGCAGTGATATTCGTTGCACCCACAGGCTACATTTTGGGATTTTGAGGTCATCGCTTCATGAGTCTCACATTACACTGCATGAAAATCTTTACTAAATTTCCTTTCATTTGGCATAAAATCAAAGAGAAAACCTTGACTCCCTGTAAACATGAACTTGAACACCAGAAGGAATATATAGCACTTCTAGAATAGCCCTGTTTTGATTGTCAAAGAGAAATTTATCACAAACCAAAATTGTTAGTCTGACTCACCAATCTGTGTATAAACAATGGACTTACAAACAATGGCTTGTTCAAATTGTTTTAGTCATGATGCCAACATTGTGTAAAACATTCATGAATATGCAATCTTGTAGGATATCACTCTGCAGTTATACATGTAGTTGAATACATGATCTCAACTACAAGTGTAGTTACAAACACATTTGTAGGATCACAAGAGTAATTATTGTACAATTTTAAATGCGTAGATGCTGTCAAGAAGTCACATGTCAACTATGTAGATATACAGAGCTCTACAACTTTTTGATGTACTTTTGACATTCTTAAAGTTTTTAAAAACATTTATTATACAATTTGTATTTCCCATTCATTATACTGTACATGTATTTTGTCTTCTTTTGCTTACCAGTGGAATCAGATTATTAATGTACATTTGTATGTTCAATAGACATGGCAACCGCCTGCATACATCACCATAGTGCACACATATGATTCAACAATTAATGCAAACTTAACAGTCTGGGTGTGTTTATTTTACCATGTCATGGAGCATGAGAGATGGAGACATAGTATGAAATATCGCAGGAACAGGAGCATTTATGTTTTGATGCACCTGATATTTTATCAGTGTGTGCAGCTGAAGAAAAACCTCCAGGAAGTTGACGTAAAGTGTATGCCAGGCATACACTTATAGGGGAGTCAGAGAGAGAGAGTAAAAGAGAGAGAGAGAGAGCAAGAGAGAGCTAGGGAGGTTGAGGGAAAAATGAGAGATAAAGAGAGAGAAAAGTTCAGTTGCTTTTATGGTGTATATTATTTCTGTATGATGTTGCTATCTCACAGGTGGCCAATCATACCGTTTATACACAGGGCTTTAAATACAAATGTGTGATTGCACAGACAATTGCATCTGTAGGAATCTTATACTTGTGATCGTGTATGGTATTTTTGATTACTGTAAAAGTGGAAATTTTCATGCGTTTCGTGCAACCAGAAACTAGTGCGAAAATAAAAGCATGTAAATATTATTGCTTGTCATATGCTCCTGTACTTGATATCTTAATTCCGCAGAATTAAAAACATGCGAAACTCTTCTTACCCGGCCAAGCGCGAAAAATTAGTCACGCGAAAATATCCACATTTACAGTATCATACAAAGTATTAGCATGAATGGAATTCCAAGTTTTGCAACATTTTTTAAGGTCTCCCAGAGCTCTTCCGCGGCTATAACAAACTCATAATGAGGAACATTGGTCTGATTTGATCATCTTGGAAATTATTTCAGTGAGAAATGGGAGCCGGCCTCCTTTAATGGCCTCTAGAAAGGGCCATTTTTTACAGTATTTTATGACAAGTCACTTGTGGGCAGAAAACTGGGCTAACACATACAAAAAAGGAACCCACCTACAGGACTAGGTTTGGTGTGATGTCTCAGTGACTTTGTGGATTATGTGCTCCCCTTTGCCTCGGATAGTGTTTCATCAACTTGATCCGACTGTCTTTAGGCCTAACATTGAAAGAGGGCAGGGTAAACTACTGTGTGACGACATGAAGAGTGTCTATTTTCAGTGGAAAGGGGTAAGAGAGGAAGGAAGGAAGGTGTGGGAGGCACCAGAATGTGATGAAAATAAAAGATTAAGGTCAGATAAGATGCTGAACATGTAACCATGTCTTTTCTTTGTCTCTCCTTTAATACTCCCCCTTCTTCATTTTTCTTATCTGTCGCAGCAATTCACTCCCTCTCTGCTTGTTGCTGAAACGGTTGTTCAGATTTTGTAGACAGTTCAGGAAAAATGTGTGGGATAAAGGAGTACAGTTATGTGTGTGTACGTGTATTATGTATTTAATAGAAAGGAAGAAAATACCCTGCATCCACTCAGTTGATGCCTCATTGTGATGTACAATCATACACAGTATATGATTTTGGTCATGATTTTGGTAAGCATGCAGAAGTTTCTGCCATCAATGTCAAATCAAGACATGTCAAAATCATGTGTACCTCATTAAGGTCATTTCTGTTGTAATTGTTGTATTTCCTTTTTTTTTTTTTAGTCTATCAATATCACTGATGATATAATGATTATAGGCACGTGTAGTGGTACTATAATACAAGCCACATTTTTGTGCTATTTTGTTAAAAGATGTTTTTGAAATTCAGTTGCAATCTTTTCAATTTTACAGCTATTTCCAATCTGTGAAGGTCACCTACAGTGAACCCTATGACCAGATCTACTACACAAAGTGTACTGACATCACCAACTGGTTCAAATGCACAAGAAGAAGGTGAGATTACGCCACCTGTTTCATTCCTATCCCATAGGTACAGGACAATCAGAATCCATGCCTGAATACTGTATTAACCTAGCTTAACCCGTTGAGGATGAGCTCACTTTGCTATAACACATGCTTCCCATAGACACCTGCCTGAGTATACCCGCGAATTGTCTTCAATGGGTTTAGAGGAAAGGTGCTTTAAACATCATTGCCAATTTTCTCCACTGCTATAATTATTATGACTCTGCATATCAAATGACTGCTGTTATACTACATGCAGTTCAATTTGATCATAGATGAATAAATGTTTCATGTTTCTGTTGATGTGATCTATAAACTTTAATCACAATTGAATCCTGAGAAGAAATTATTGTTTGTGATGCCTCTCACAAATCACGTATCATATCATTTGATACGTGTATATACTGTCTTGTGTTTTGTTTGCTTTTGATGTTTTTCTTTTTATGCTGATATTCAAGTTGTGGAAAAAAAAATGAGTAAGCTCATTCATACTTTAAAAGACAGTATTATGTTTATAACCAAGTCAAATCCTCTTTTTGAATGTCTTACAATTGTGTTTGCTCTAAAATGAGATCTCAATAATGACATCGATAGATTTTGACACATTAACGATCACAGCTATATTTAAGAACACAACATTTTAAGACAACAATAGATATTATTGCTGCCAATTGAATACAGATGCTGAGAGGTATGTGTGAGTATCATGAGGGTAGTGCTTCGAGACTTAAAGGGATCATGTAGTGCTTTGTGAACTAATGACATATTATCACACTACTTAGTCCCAATGTGTGCTCCTGGTAAAGTTGTTTTCCAATCCTGGTATCTCATGCTTGCCACAGTTATTATTATCATTATTTTCTTTTTAATGATACTGTACAAATCCCAGATGATTGGAAACCCATTTAATTTAAAAACAGATTGCATGACTTCTTGCCGCCCAAGTATTTCAAAGACAGGTTAAGATTCCATCAAGATATGTCTCTGGACTAATGCTGTTTCTCTTTTTATGCCTCCGCCACGAAGTGGTGCCGGAGGCATTATGTTTTCGGGTTGTCCGTCCGTCCGTCCGTCCGTCCTTCCGTCCGTCCGTCTGTCCTTCCGTCCGTCCGTCCGTCCGTCCGTCCTTCCGTCCGTCCGTAATGAATTTTGTGGACAAGGTAACTATCAAAACCTGTTGAGGTATCCTAATGAAACTTGGCATGTATGTGTATTAGGGGGTGAAGTTGTGCCTATCAACTTTTGGGTGCACATGCTCAAGGTCAAAGGTCAAAAGGTCAAGGTCAAATACATAAAATTTCACTATTTCCACCATATCTATTGAATGCCTGAAGATATTTTCTTGAAACTTAGTGTATACATGTATTACCCAATTAAGATTCTCTGGTGAAAGTTTGCGTCATGAGGTCAAAGGTTAAAGGTCAAAAGGTCAGGGTCAAATGCATGAAATTTCACTTTTTTCGCCATATCTATTGAATGCCTGAAGATATTTTCTTGAAACTTAGTATATACATGTATTACCCAATTAAGATTCTCTGGTGAAAGTTTGGGTCATGAGGTCAAAGGTCAAAAGGTCAAGTAAAAATATCAAAACTTCTTTTTTTTTCTCCGTGCCTTGGAAAATTGTTCAAGGTATCTTCATGGAACATAGTATATACATGTACTGACTGGAAGTGATTATCTAGAGAATGTAGGGTTCATGGGGTCAAAGGTCAGGGGTCAAAGGTCAAGTGCAACACTTCAAAATTTTACTATTTCCCTCATATTTATGCAATGCCAGCAGGGTTATTATTTTTTTTTACACTTGGTGTATGCATGTGTAACCTAATAGAAATTCTCTGGAAAGTTTTTTTTTCTTCTTTTTTTGCCTCAAAGGTCAAAAGGTCAAAGATCAAGTGAAAGTGCTGAACTAACTTTTTCCTCCATATCTCGAAGTGGCTCAAGTTATCTTGAAACTTAGTACGTATTATGCATGTTCTACCTGAAAGTGATTATCTTATGAATTTTAGGGTCAAGGGCCAGATGAAAATGGTAACAATTTACTATTTAATTCAGAAATTGCACTTTTTCTCCACACCTGTACCTTGAAAATTACTCAATGCCTAAATGTATGAATGGGTCAAAGTTAAGTTAAAGTCCTTAAATCCCTAGATACATGCTCTCCTATTCATCCAATTAAACCTAGGTCAAGGAAGGTGAACATTCAACACATTTGTGACAAACTTGTCATTTCAATATTTTGCCAATTTTGTGAAAATGTAATCACACATTGTCCACATGTACTATCTAGACCTATTGGGAAAATCATGCATTATGGCGGAGGCATACCAGTCGCCAAAGCGACATTTCTAGTTCTATTTTTAATTCAAGCAATTTTAACCTACCGAGTCCCAGAATTTTGAATTTTATGGTTTGATGCTGCATTATTCGAGTATGATTTTTACTATTCATTGTTAGTGTTTTTACCACTGATCTCTGTTGGAAGTATCTGGATATCTGGCCATACACATCACCATACATGTTGTATTGAGCTCACATTATCACATGATTTTGATGACAATCTCTGCTGGAAAATGCATACATTTCCATATTTAAGAGTGTGCTCGGTGACATGGCTGGCGTTGGGCGGCTTCACTTGTTTGTATGGCATGCATAGGCAATGAGGTATCCAGACACTTCCTGTATAGAGATCAGTGGTTCTTACAGGGTAGAATTAAAAATCTCTGTCACATGATCCTTGTGTTGTTCAAACATCGGTAAAAATGCCTGTTGCAGTTGCAAAATATTAAAAAACCTCAATTTTACATTTATGACCAACTCCTCATTTGACAGATGTTTGTAAATTTCTCTCTGATTTTGTGCAGATGTATTGAATTTAATCAGTTTCATCAAATATTTGTCCAGTAAGATATGCAGTGATGTGTTCCTATGTAATGATGACGAGATATATATATTTATTCATCAAAATTCCCCCAGGATTTGATGCATTGATAAACGGTTAAATACCTTTATTCTACTGTTACAGGTATCTTTAATACTTATTTGTTGGTGTAGTTTTGTTACTGTCACCTAACACTGACAATCGTGAATGTGACTTACAATTTCTCTTGTCAGGTTAGAATCGATTGCTAACCAAAGCAATCAATACTTTTTCACTTGATATGGCAGATTTTGTACAAAGGACTTGGCTGGAGATTGATTTCAGAGATTAACAGTTAATTACTACAATAGGTATTGTGGAAAAGGGGCATTAATGAGGGTATTCATTGATAGTGATAAAATGTTAAGTACAGTGTAGTAATTAATGTTTAACTGAATGTCCCATAGTCCACAAATTAAATACACTACAGTTTCACATTTTTTTTTTTTTTAAAGTTATGGAAAGTAGTTTCCAGTGGTTCTGTCTCATTTGTCAAGTTCGTATTAAAGAACCTGTTAAATTATTTCAACTTTTGCAGAAAAATTGTTCATACTTTTAATAATCCTTTGAGTAGGTACCATGTAGTATGGTAATGGGTATTCTAGCACCAGTGTCTGTCTACAGTGAACACAAGTTTGAATTTTGAGGACTCCAGCTTACAATAGTTTGCCATTCATGAGATGGATTGGTTAAGGATGCTACAGTGAGAATCATGCAATTTTTTTCATCTTGTGGTCCATACAAAAAGGTGGAAATTCTCTCATGTGCCACAACCACTACTACTACTACTACTACTGCTACCATTATCATCTACTACTACTTCTACTACTACTACTACTACTGTTACTACTACTACTACTACTACTACTACTACTACTACTGAGTACTATATTTTCATTTCTTGAAGCGCCATGAGCACCGAAAGGTGGACCTATGGGCTATACAAGTGGCCACTATTGTCATTATAATCATTAAAACTTGATCACTGTACTATTACCTACAGGTTGTGATAAATCACCTCTGTTATAACAGTGTGGATAAGATTTGACTGGTCTTGACAATAGCAAACTTGTCCTTCGAGTCTGATGCAACATGGCCAGTATATAATCAGTTTTAGTAATGAGAATCTTTGTTACCAGTGTAACACCATGACATATTAAAGTCTACATCAAAAAACCTTATTTTTAGCCTCTAGTCTGAGTGATTGGGGGGGGGGGGGGGGGGGCTAACATATATCTTGTTTCAGGTTGCTGACAAATGCATGAAGTATCAGTGTTTAGGCTGGCTACTTGCCAATGAAGTACAAATTGTACATCTGCACATGAACCTTTTGGTAATTTTCTCATGGGGCCACTTTCATTGTTTTCCTATTCACACTTGTCATTGTCAGAACCCGGTATCGTACCAGCTATCGGCAAGAAATGAGAACGCGGTACCGAAAGTTGAAGTTGTGCTGTGATGGCTATCATCAGAAAGAGAGGATGTGTATACGTAAGTAATACGTGGCCCATGCTTTAGTGGATCTTGTGGAAAGTTTCATTCTTCAGATGAAAGCTGAAGCAAGACCACATTATTGATAACATCAACTTTGAAAACATTTGAAGACTATCATAGTGTATTAAAACACCATCTGCGGTTGTAACACAAGTACTCACAAGTACCGTAGCTTGTATTCAAGCTACCATTTATGATGCTTCCAATAATAGTGAGTTTTTTTTTGTTAGTTTAAAAAAAAAAAATCAAGGACATTACATTCATTTCATTGTCCAATGAAAGTGAAACTACATCAGTGCTATAAGAACAGTATACCCACATATTTGTCTATGTTGATATGATTACAATTAGTCAAAGAATGTACATGGAGTTTGGCTGTCATTTTGCATGTGGATACACAAGCAGGAGGTACTGTAAACCATCTAAAGTAAAAGCAGTATATCAGAATTCTCTTTTTTTGTCACTGAACGTTTTGAATAGGAAAGGATGATGCAGGAATAGATGCCTTTGCCTGATAAGTTGAGGCCCTCCACAATCTCTGTGTGCAATTTGTCACTAGAAGTATAGATCAGACTTTATGATTCATTCTGTCAAGGGTCGCACACAAACCGGAGTGTTAATTATAGCGTCAGTTTGCTGCTTTGTAAAGTTAAGCTGTAACTCACTTTTCATGATAAAATGACACTTCACGTAGGTTAGACAGCAAGGGAATAAATACAATATGTAGAATTAGACATGTGCAATTCCTTGCAATTTTTATCTTGAAGTGATTGTTTTTGTTCCTTATCTTCATCCTGTGAATACATTCAATACATGAATTGCTATTTCTTTTCAATTTCTTCAGTATAAACACTGATATATTGCTGTGTAAATTGTCAATAGTACATGCATGCATACAGTCTTATATACAGTAGAGGTGCTGTGCGGGAAATAGTGTCCCGAGCGACTTGTGATAAATTGTGTTTGACGCCGTCCCCAACAACCATTCCAAGCAAAGTCAAGTTGAGGCAATGTATTAGAATGTTGTGTTTGTGCCTGTTTTCTTGGCAGCCATCTGCACAAATCCCTGTGTACATGGGACCTGTACGGCACCAGACGTCTGCACTTGTGAGGCAGGCTACAGAGGGGAAACATGTGAGAGCAGTAAGTACATTATTGTGTGACAGTAGAGAAACATGCTGGTCAGGGCGCTCCAGCGTCTAGACTCCTTTGAGTGGGAAAGCACACAATAGAAATGGAGTTTGACAGTGGGATTGAAAGGTCAGAGGTCACGATCACGACATGAAGGTTGTGGAGTTTTGTGTTGGAGGTCGAATGTTGAAAATATGAGTCATGGTTTCCCAGCCTGGCAAACTTTCACAAGTAAATTGAGTTTGTTCTGGGATTACGGAAAGGAGTGCGGGTGAAACTTCACCGTTGGATGCCCCCCCCCCCCCCATCAGAGTGAGGGTCAAAAGGTATGAACTTTGTAACACAATTTTATAATGGACAATAGATGCAGGAGTGATGTAAACAAATTCATGTTTGTTTATTTGACCTGCCTGATTCACAATAGATGAGTGAAGTATTTTAAAGAGACAAGTATGTTGGAGCGCAGAAACACACTTCATATACTATTACTAACTCATAATGGCAATGTCTAAGATGCTTTGGTATCAGTGCAGTGTTTATTATCAAGGAAAGCTTTCAGAAAAGAGTAGAATGAAAATTAAAGGGCAGGAATGAAAGAGCAAGAATGAATGACAGAAATGACAATTTAGCTGTATTTCTAGAGAAAAAAAAAAACTTTGCATGTTGGATCTTTTTGATATTCAGTTTGTAGCATCTGTCAACCAAGGATCTTTGTTTCAGGAGGATTCATTTCGGGAGGATGTTGTTATGGTATGGAAAAGACAAAGAAAGAGAAAGGAAGATGTTGCAGTGAGACAGGAGAGACAGAAGATGAGTTTGGAACTGATTAAAAAAAGAATCTCCATGGCATTGCAGCAGTAGCTCCACACTCATTGCAGCAGTTGCCTGGTTCGGTGTTGATTTGAAAATCTCCAATTGTGGCATAGTTTTTGGGGCACATTATGAACCCTGCAATACATACATGTAGTTCCATGACATTGCTTCTGCGACAATTGCCCCTTGGAAATATCTGCATGCTAAGCCAAACATAAATTCTACCCACAAACACAACTTCAACTGTAATCCTAGTCTTCGCATTAAACTAAACCTAAAACCTTTATTACAACCAGACCCGAACTCCTTGGAGAAAATAAGACCGGAGCAATTGTCAAAGGAGCAAATATCGTGTTACCATAATAGACAAATGTATCTCTACCTTCCTTCTTACTTGGCAGAACATGTATGTCACTGTTAGAGAGACAGAGAAAGAGATAGAGAGAGATTTAGATAGAGGTCATTGAACATCAAATTGTGAAATAAGCAAAAGTCATTAATAGGGCATGGGAATTGTTTTGCAGAAACTTTTGACGTGCGAAATATCAGTATTGAACAAAAGTATCTAAATCTAAGGTCACTCAATTTCAGATTTGTTTTCCTCACTATATGTGGAATGGAAATTCTTCAGTTGGAACTTCATTCTCAATACCTTTAAAACTGTGATATTGAATTTAAGGTGTACATTATTTTGAAAAATTTGTTAAGTTTTTGCAATAGCAGGTTACTTGCAAAAACAGACATGTTTGTGAAAGAAATTCATGAGAGTATTGAATGTCATTGAGTAGTATGTTAGTTTATAAAGACTTTGACATAGCTGCTTTTACCGAGTTAGTGTAGAACTGTGTGAATGAATTTTTGCATTTGTCACGGTAATGAAAATTTTATTGTATGCATTTCTTAAATAAGTGTGATGGTATGAGCACCACATTTTGAAAGGCTGAAACAATGTTCAAGTAAATTGATTATAAGTTTAGTTGTGAAACTGTTTTAGTCCCATTTTTTTTTAATGAGTAGTGTGATCAAGGCTAATGTTGCAAATATGGACAATTTGTCTTTCCTGTTTGGAAATGATGTCTATAAACTCTAAACAAGCCTTTGGGAAAGAAGCTGCTATATAGCATGCCCTTGCTCCCTACCAGTGCCACTACAATCAAATGTACCCAGTGACGATATACAAGTCTGTATCATGTGTCATATTCATGCAGTGCCTCTGTTGACGGATTTACTACTTCGGGCCATTCTAGTAATGAGCCAAAATGAGGCCAAATTAAGCAGTGTGTCATGAGATAAATTTGTCTATTTATGTGAACCACATACCCATAATTTGTGGCAGTCACATCAAATGCTAGTATACTTCTCATATTTAACACATAGTTGGTCATACAGTGGTTGCGTGAGCTTAAAGGGGGGGGGGGGGATTAAATTGTTGTACCAGCGTGGTTTATCTTTTTGCTGAATTTTCATAGTACTGTCACTGTTGTCTGAGCTAAAACCTGGTTGCACAGAAAGCATACAGTGTATGTGGGACTACTTGTCAGAAGTCCCATTACTTGTTGACACAGTTCGCTATTAGTCCTGCCCTGATTACATGGTTGCATACATTGTCAGTGGCTTGTTGACTTTTTGGTACTAATAGGGTTAGCGAAACCATTTTGTGTCTTAACAATTTCTTCTCTGAAAAAGATATTTATCAATAATCGTGTACTGGTAATCTCTCTGTGGCATTGTGGGATTTTCTTAGATTGCATCAGCTGTCTCCTTCACTGTGTGGTCAAGACAATGATCATTTTTAGATTTACATCAACTTCAGACCTCTAAAAAATCTCTCTTTTTGATAGCAAGGACCCTGAGCAGTAAAAGTACCGAACTGCAGACATCATAGTATTCAATTTGTTGTAACAAACAGTAAATTTTTGCACATAATTGCATACAATATTATTTGTTGTAGTGGTATTCTATTTGTTTTTATTTTCCTTATGTATACTGGTTAGACTTCAACTTAATGTCATGGCTCAGTCTTAGAATTTGACTCGAATGAGGTGCAGGGGAAGTAAGAGTGGCCGATGGAGTGACTGCATACAAATTATAACTGACCTGGGTAGAGATCACATCATCATGGACTGGACTAGAATGTAGTGATGGGGGGGGGGGGGGGTATGGACAAATGAATCAGTGAAGGTAAATTTAGCACTGACATTTCACTCAAGTAATGACTACCTTAACATCTGTTTGTTATTCTGCTTCAAACGGTGGGCCATACTCAGTGAAGGGTATGATATGGCGACTATTTGTTAACCATGTTTATTGTTCAGTGTGCAAAATTCATGGTGCAGTGAGCATGATAATGATTGCCAATGTTCAGTTTCAATTGTATACTTCTTTAGGCTTTGAAACTTGTTGAATATACACTGTAGAATTAATGATCAGAATATTACGACTCATAACACAAAGTGGAGGGAGAACTGTAGCCAGTAAGATGTGATGACGTGTAAAGCAGGCACTTAGACTATGGTGTAACAGTTGTTTGTTGGGATATGAAATATGAAAGGTCACAGGTTTTGAAATATTGCACTCAACACCACCACCTATCAATGATATCCTTGTTGAAGGAATTATGTCAGGAATTGATAAAGAGACGGTAAGCTAGCTCTAAAGGATACGTACAGTAATAGTTTTTTTTTTTTTAATTGTTATATCAAACATGCAGTAGAAAATATGATGCAAAAAAAAAAAAAAGGCATCATGCCAAGTGTCGATAAAACTTAAAAAGTGGCATTTCACATACTCATCTTAATATTTGTGACAGGGCCAGATGATTTTCTACTAGCAGTTTCATATAAGTTGTGCATATCAATAATAGAAGGTAGTCTTCAATGATTTTGTCTCATGTTTCAAGTTTGTAAGAGCCTGTTTAATGATTTTAACCTTCCTATAAACTTTTGATACTCTAAATAATGCTTGCAATAGGTGTCATGTACAAAGTAATGGGTATTCCAGCACCAGGTCTTAATTTGTCTACTGTTTACTTGAACACAGGTTTGATGTTTGTAGACCCCAGCACATAATCGGTTCTCATGAGATGAATCAGTTAAGGATGTTACTGTGAGAATCATATCACTTTTCTCATCTTGTGGTCCAGACAAAGGTGGAAATTCTCTTTTGTGTCACATGGGCAGTTGTAGATTTTCAAGGTTGATCTTTGGGAATTTTTAACAGAATATATTAACTTCATACAGATTTGGTAGATTTATCTTGTCTTCTAGGGGATTTCATGCTTTAACAGAATGTTATTATTTGAAAATCACAATGTATGAATGTGGAAACAGTTCAGGTATTTGTGCTCCATGCTCTAATAACTCTGTCAAGAGATATTGAATTACACCGTGCCATATACATGTACAAAGTATGCCAACTTTGTTTTCTTGAATTTGAGTAAGGGCCAGGTTTTATAGAAACAACCTCCTGATGTAGCCTAGTTCCAAGATCAAAGCCATAGTGGACCAAATGTAGGTCCTTGTGGTGGGGTGAGCATGGATGAACCCTGGGTTGAGGTGCATTCTCTGTCTATGATCTTTATTATCCTTGATTATAGCGCACACCACAGATAACACTGCGATAAAGGATGCCAGTTTATCTGTTTTCATGTGATTTTCTGTGATTTATCTGATTTCATCTGATCTTATCTGTACTCCCGCTTAGTACTATTGTGGGCCAGTATTACTGCAATTCATCATTCGGTCAGATTGGGTTTTTGAATATTTTCGAATTTTAAGATATCTACTGTCATTATTGTTGTTCATTTGTTTGTGTGTTTGTTTTTCTTCCCTCAGATTGTCCTTCCCAGAAATGGGGTAGCAACTGTCTCCAGAACTGTACATGTTCTCATGGAGCAGCGTGTGACCCAGTCACAGGGAGCTGTGCCTGCACGGCTGGATTCTCAGGTATGTATGGGCAGAATTGAGGTCAAACATTTTACCACAAGCTAGCGGGAACAAGGAGGCAGGCAGATATTAAACACTGACATGGTGTGACCCAATGTTGATAGTACTTTGTTAGCTTTCTCTCGCGGTTTGCTTCTCAGTCTGACTAATTCAACAATTAACTCTTGACTGTACTGAGTTTAGTTCTTGGTGCCAGCAGTACTTGTAATTGCAGGCACCGTCCAATATCTGCCAGCATAATACTGCATGAACAGTTCCAAAATAAAAGGTTCTAAGATCTGTGTTCTATCTAGTGAATGCAATTGGGAGATCAAGTACAGTAAAGCAAGAAATTTTTGCAAATTGGAGCCGACATTCTTTTTCACAGCATGAAATTTTTGTGAATTGCCACTTGCATTCAATGCATTTAGTGTAGACAAGAACTTTCATGTGCATATCAATTTTGCCAATCTTTGCTCTTGCAAAATTTGCCAAAGTAAGGTGCATGCAAAAATTTCAGTTTTCTGTATGAAGGAAAGTGATGTATAACTTACATATGTTAATTGCTGAAAACTTAATGGCCAAGTTATGTTCATTGTTTGTACTTAATTTCAATTAAAACTTTTTGTACAACATCACTCAGATTTGAAAGAAAGGGCAGGTTGTGAAAAGGCTTTTTATTTGTTGTTGTTTTCCTCAGAGGCAGAAGGGGTGTGAAAAAATGATAAGTAGACTGATGCGTGAACCAAAACTATTACACGTTCTCTGATATGATGGATGACATTTGCAATAATATGCGTGTATCATGTCATTGTTAATCTTATCTTTTTGTGTACATTGCCTTGATTGTTTCAAGACATGTGTCTGCGTGTACTGTGTATTTGCCCTATTTTACACTGGGATAGCAATTAATCATCGAAAGCAATAGCTTTCTTGCATGTTAACCAACAGATTTATCACGTGGTTTTACCCTTGGCTTCATGATTATATTTGCAACAAAAGTTTGTCAGACTATCAAGTTCTTGTGACCCATTTTAGCTTGTCAACTCAGGATGTTAAATATTTTGATTGGTTTGTTGTTCGCTGCTATGAATGGGTATACATGCACCAGAGGCCTAAAGGCCCCTCTTTCAAAATTTATGTACGTGCTGTATGCAAGCCTTGAAATGAAACAGGGGAAATATGCAAATTTTGACAAGTGTAGTTGTATAGCAAACTTTGTATTTTGATCTTACAGTCTCTATCCTGCTAGTTTCTTCTCTCCCCTATATCCTCCCCCCCCCCCCTCCATTTCACCCGGTACGGAACCATCCTCTTTAACTACTGGTACTTGATTCTTATGATGTAAGCCATATGCTGAAGAAATACTTTGGCAGAGAAGCTTCCTTTCAAAATCTTTACTTTTGCATAGGTTCAGTCCTTTTTTTGTGTGTGTGTAGAGTTTTGCATCTTCTAAGTAAGTCAAGCATTAATTTGTTGACATTCAAAGCAGTGGGATCATAGTGAAAGTGACGAGTGGCTGGGAAGCAGTATCTTCCGTCCTTCCTCTTTACGGCGACACTTCACTGCAAACTTTTTTTTTTCCCTCGGAAGTTAAGATACGATGCAGGCTTTGTCGAGTGTCAAAGCAAACATATTTCCTCTTACAATTTCCTAAATCTGTTTTTTTTTTCCTTAAAGTCATGTTTTTCACATAATACCTTGAAGATAATGATTACCTGGGTAATAGAGTTATTTCACTACCTCCAACAGAGATATCACCCTAATTTTTTCCTCCAAATTATATTTTTGGATATACATTTGTTTTGTTGTCAAGCTATCTGTCTCTCTAGTTACTGTAAAATGAGGAATGTTCGCGTGCATTTTAATTTTGCGAATTTCGCGAGCGCCAAGATTCACGAAATTAAAATGCATGCGAAATTTCTTGTCTACACTATATGCATGGAACGCCAGTGGCAATTCGCGAAACTTTCATGCCGTGAAAAAGGCTGTCGGCTCCAATTCGCGAAAATTTCGTGCCGCGAATATATCATGTTTTACAGTATGTCTTTCTGTCTAGCCCTATTTCTATCTACAGTCTATTGAGAAATGTGCATTGGTATTTTTTTGTGGTTTTTAGGTTTATCTTTGCTGAATACATACATTGGTATGGGCAGAAAATATGTGAAATGAACCAGCAAGGTCCCTATATCCTACTTAATTAACAAATGTACACCATGTTAGTATATTTCATCAGATTTCCATGAACAATTACATCACTTCAGTGATGATGGCGTTGTGTTTGAAGTAAGTGCTTCATAGTATTAACGACGAGAAAATTAATGGGCCATTCGATTAAAGGTTATCAGACAGAATACATCCCTGACTAATGGACTATGTACAAGGCTGTAGAAAATGAATGTGCACATAATGCATTCTGTGGTATGGGAATGGTGCTCTCAGTAGCCTCTGCATATTACTCATCATTGAATTGGATTACCTTATGTAAGGATGCCCTCCATGGGGCCACAGACATCAAGCAAACAGTATAGGAGTGAGCCATTGTATCCCACATGCAGACAGTAATGGCCTGGAGGGTAGACATGACTGTCGCTGGAGACATAATAAAACTGCTTCCTTTGTACCCTCGTTTGATTGTGAAGTTGTCATCAAGTGAGGATGAAAAATGAATTCACAGCCAGACTGCTATATTTGGATAGAACAGAAGAAAATCATGACTTCTGACTCTAATAGAAGGATGCCATCAGACATGTAATTTCAGAGCACAATAGTGATGCTTTGGCTGTGAGTGAAACAGCAGAATGAGTCAAATCTGTCATGTAATGGTAGATATCTGTGTGTAGAATGGCCACCTGCAATTAATGGCCACTAAATTTTCCCTGCAATATTGGCCTGTGTATGTCAACCTGCCAACAGTCCCATGTCACTGTTACTCTGAGTGTCTTGTGTGGACGGGTTCATCCAGTGGTACACTCAGGCTTGATTGTGAATCATGTTTGTAGAAATGGTAAAGTATAATTTGGGTCTGAAGCAGTAGACCATCAAAATGTGGTGTGTAAATCTATTTGATCTGTGTGGTATGGCTGAGTTGATAGCAGTATTCCCATACTGCTTACTTTAATTAACCCTGTGTGTGCTGTAAGTGTCAATAGGTACAAAAAACCTCATAGCATTGTACTCACTGTCTCAGTCTAAGGCACAGAAAGGGTTAACACTCTTTGAATTCTTCTTTAGTTTTTCCCTCTATTTCTCATTCTTCCCTAATTTGCATTTGTATTGTAATCAGTCAAATACCACAGAAATCCTTCTCTTCTGCAGATTACCATTTAAACATTTCCTTATGAATCTGTCTCCTCATGCACTATATCTATAAACTTTTTCACGCTTAGCAACTTCATTTAATGGAAGTGTTTAGCTTCTTGGAGTATTTCATGACAAACCTAAAGTACATGTTCAAGAGACTTCAATTTGGTATAATTTAATGGGAAGATTACACAAAACTACTATTAAACTATAGGGTGAATAGTTGAAATGCCACCATAGCAACGTTAGATGTAGAGTTTACTGATGCTGCTTCCACAAACGTGTATACTTTAATCTATGAAACACTGCAAATTGGCACTTAATGCCTCTATGCGTTTCTTTACTCCCCAATTCTCATGATGCATATGACAGGTCCAACATGTACAGATCCTTGCCCTGCCAACACCTATGGACCGGGATGTCTTCTTACATGCCAGTGTGAGAACGGGGGAACCTGTGATCCTCGTACAGGGGCGTGTTCCTGCCCCCCTGGCTTCAGGCCTCCCCTGTAAGTTATTTACCATTGATACCTCTTTCAGGCTCACAGATGATATATTCCTTATTAAAATTAGAAATCTTGAAGAAAAGGTTTTAAAGAGACATGTAACAATAAGCAGCACATAACAATGTCTTGTTGATTGATGTATCATATCACTGTGTGTATGTATGTCTTGTGTGCAAAATTGGGTATTGATATTGATATCCAACTCAACAGTTTATTGTCCCCGCCGAACGAGTTCGAGCAGGGGACTATGAAACGGGCTCCGTACGTGTGTGTGTCCGTGTGTCCGTCCGTGTGTCCGTCCGTGCGTCCGTGTGTCCGTGCATCCGTGTGTGATCATAATGTTCAAAATGCTACTCCTTCGCCATTTCTAACCCGATTTTGATTCTGTTTGCTTTATATGATAGCACTACATAGGAGCTTTGAAACTTCTATACAGAATTTCAGTTGTGACCTTTGACCTTGACCTTTGACCTATATTGTACATTTTGCTTCAAAATGCTACTCCTTCGCCATTTGTAACCCGATTTCGATTCCGTTTGCTTTATATGATGGCACTAGGTGAGGGCTTCAAAACTTCTACACAGAATTTTGACCTTTGACTTCTTTGACCTTTGACCTTGATTTTTGACCTATATTGTACTTTTTTGCTACAAAATGCTACTCCTTCGCCATTTGTAACCCGATTTCAATTCCGTTTGCTTCATGTGATGGCACTAGGTGAGGGCTTCAAAACTTCTACACGGAATTTTGACCTTTGACTTCTTTGACCTTTGACCTTGATTTTTTACCTATATTGTACTTTTTTGCTACCAAATGCTACTCCTTCGCCATTTGTAACCCGATTTCGATTCCGTTTGCTTTAAGTGATGGCACTAGGTGAGGGCTTCAAAACTTCTACACAGAATTTTGACCTTTGACTTCTTTGACCTTTGACCTTGATTTTTGACCTGTATTGTACATTTTGCTACAAAATGCTACTCCTTCGTCATTTCTAACCCGATTTCGATTCCGTTTGCTTTATGTGATGGCACTAGGTGAGGGCTTCAAAACTTCTACATAGAATTTTGACCCTTGACTTCTTTCACTTTTGACCTTGATCTTTTTACCTATATTGTACATTTTGCTACTAAATGCTACTTCCGGCGGGGACATATTTTACGCACCGCGTAATTTCTACTTTTCCTTGTTGTAAATTTGACTGGATGCTGCGGGAATTCAACAAGAGTAAACTGATGTTGATTGATATGTTGAGTCTTTTAGCTAATCTAGTCGTGGTAGAGTTCACTGACATTTATTGTAAGACACAAATTAACCTATTGAGGATGGGCTGATTTTGCTACAACACGCATTTCCCATAGACACCTGCCTGAGTATACCCAGGACTAGCCTTCAACAGGTTAATGCAGACCAGCCAAGTCTCTGTGGTTCTGCAGGAGGCTACCTTTCATGACATGACAAGAAAATATCAAAGTCTCCCTGATTTGGGAATTCTTTTTGTCTAGTTAACGTGTTGAAGACTAGTCCTGAGTATTCTTCAGCTGGGGTTAATGGGAAATGAGTGTTTTATGAAAATCAGTCTGTCTTCAATGGGTAAGATGCATGTAATACATAAGTGTCTTCCCAATATTTCTTTTGACTCTACCTGATTTTGATGTGGAAATTTTTGCAGCCCTGTTCATGGCACAAGTGATAGTTTTTCAGTGTATTGGAGACGTGAGGAAGTGCTACAAAAATTGTCTACATAATCTCAGATTTGTGTGTTTGTGTGTATGCTTGCATGTGTGTGTGTTTCTGGGCAAGACAAATGATGTCCATGCAACTAAATCGTGTGATTACTCTAACTTCCTGATTTCCCGTCAAAGTATTTAGATAGAAGGTCAGACAAGATATTAATTCAATCTCCATTATCCATGTAACTTTGCTGACTTCTCAACAATTGTAAATCACAATGCCGTGAGAAATTCTGATTCTGCAGGATATGATTATGTTCACTAAATTCATCAGTGTGTACAGGAATACATTAATGGCTTGCACTTTGCAATCAGTTTTCCTTTCTTTTTTTTCTTTTTATGCCTCCGCCACGAAGTGGTGCCGGAGGCATTATGTTTTCGGGTTGTCCGTCCGTCCGTCCGTCCGTCCTTCCGTCCGTCCGTAATGAATTTTGTGGACAAGGTAACTATCGAAACCTGTTGAGGTATTCTAATGAAACTTGGCATGTATGTGTATTAGGGGGTGAAGTTGTGCCTATCAACTTTTGGGTGCACATGCTCAAGGTCAAAGGTCAAAAGGTCAAGGTCAAATACATAAAATTTCACTATTTCCACCATATCTATTGAATGCCTTAAGATATTTTCTTGAAACTTAGTGTATACATATATTATCCAATTAAGATTCTCTGGTGAAAGTTTGGGTCATAAGGTCAAAGGTCAAAAGGTCAGGGTCAAATACATAAAATTTCACTATTTCTGCCATATCTATTGAATGCCTGAAGATATTTTCTTGGAACTTAGTGTATACATGTATTACCCAATTAAGATTCTCTGGTGAAAGTTTGGTTCATGAGGTCAAAGGTCAAAGGTCAAAAGGTCGGGGTCAAATACATAAAATTTCACTATTTCCACCATATCTATTGAATGCCTGAAGATATTTTCTTGGAACTTAGTGTATACATGTATTACCCAATTAAGATTCTCTGGTGAAAGTTTGGGTCATGAGGTCAAAGGTCAAAGGTCAAAAGGTCAAGTAGAAATATTAAAACTTCTTTTTTTCTCTGTACCTTGGAAAATTGTTCAAGGTATCTTCATGGAACATAGTATATACATGTACTGACTGGAAGTGGTTATCTAGAGAATGTAGGGTTCATGGGGTCAAAGGTCAGGGGTCAAAGGTCAAGTGCAAGACTTCAAAATTTTACTATTACCCTCATATTTATGCAATGCCAGTAGGGTTATTTTTTTACACTTGGTGTATGCGTGTGTAACCTAATAGAAATTCTCTGGAAAGTTTTTTTTTCTCTTTTTGCCTCAAAGGTCAAAAGGTCAAAGATCAATTGAAAGTGCTGAACTAACTTTTTCCTCCATATCTCGGAAGTGGCTCAAGTTACCTTGAAACTTAGTACATATTATGCATGTTCTACCTGAAAGTAATTATCTCATGAATTTTAGGGTCAAGGGCCAGATGAAAATGGTAACAATTTACTATTCAATTCAGAAATTGCACTTTTTCTCCACACCTGCACCTTGAAAATTACTCAATGCCTAAATGTATGAATGGTTCAAAGTCAAGTTAAAGTCCTTAAATCCCTAGATTCATGCTCTCTTATTCATCCAATTAAACCTACGTCAAGGAAGGTGAACATTCAACATATTTGTGACAAACTTGTCATTCCAATATTTTGCCAATTTTGTGAAAATGTAATCACACAGTGTCCACATGTACTATCTAGACCTATTTGGGAAAATCATGCATTATGGCGGAGGCAAACCAGTCGCCAAAGCGACATTTCTAGTTTTTTTTTGGAGGAAGTGGGTATTTTCATGTTCAATACATGAAAAGTCTGTAATGGGTAGCCACTTAATAGTGGTATCAAGTTTTGTGCATTTCCCTGTGTGTCAGTAATACATTGGTACAAACATGCACACTTCCACACGCTTACACTGTTACAGACACATACAGTATGCAGACACTTTGACACACTGACACTCTCACAGACAGACATTCACAGACAGATACAGACATGCAGATAGACAGACAGACAGACACACACACACACACACTCACACATACACAAATTAGATTGATCAGTCCAATATATTCCTCCAGACAGATCTGGGCGATGACCATGCCAGGAATTTTGACTTCCTTTGACTCACCACTTCATCTCTCCTAAAATATCCCAGTTATTCCCAAAAATACTCTCACCCTGCCATCCAAAAGGTCTTGTCCAGGCCTAGAGAAAGAGAGAATGAGGGGGGGGGGGGGTAGTGGGATAGAACTGTGCAGGGTTTCAGCACACAAATTTGTGATCATCAGCAAACGGTTTGATGCATTAAACACCACAAATAGCACACCAGGAAGTCGCACCATTCAGTAATGGTTAGAATGATGATAATGGTATGTGATTATCCCAGGAATGAACCACTATTGAACACCTAATTCTTTATAAAAATTCTTTTTGCTTTTACTATTAGACACCTAACTTTTGATAAAAATTCTTTTTTTTTTATAGATTTCCATTGACATTTTGTACTATCATGATGGGCAAAAATCATAGAGAGGAATTGATCTCTTGTCTGTGAACTTCTAATCACTTTCCAAATAGAGTCTTAAGACTGCCAGAAAAAAAAAAAACACACACACACACAAAACAGTTGTGAATATTATCTATTTGCATCTACATTTTGTAGTCTTGAGTTGAGCCTGCATTTTTTATGCTTATGCTTGCTCTTTGGTGAAATAAAGTTGAATGCAGCCCATGCAATCTTTGCTTTCAAAATAACCAAATATTAGAAAGATAAACACCTGTAAAAGTTTCTGGTCAAGACAACTATTCTTTTTCTCCATTCTTCCCCAAAGAAAATATACATTCTTCCAAATTGTGGAGATTATTTACTGCATGACATACAACCCACTCCCATGAATTCATGTGCTTGGTTAATGCTGCTTGATAATGCAACCTCACAAATTAAAGTGATAAATCAAGGACTGTATGAGCTAGATGACACTGACCTGTATCGACGTCACAACGAGTAGCAGGCATTGATTATAACCTCGACTCATGGCTCAAAGGTTCATTGTATTGATCCAGTGACTCATCAAGTTAACATTTACCAGTACTCATGAATGTAAACATGTCATGGACAGGGCATGTGATAAGACTGGATGAAAAATCATGGGAGAGCTTTGCCTTTTGTACTATTTGTGTACAGTATATTATAACTTAAAGAATTAATGTGAGGTATTGTAAGTCATTGCCAGAGATGAACAAAAGGAAATCCTTTTCAAGTCTGTCTTGAATATTGGACTTGGACTGGCAGCTTTGAAATCCTGTAATGTACAGAATTTTCAAAATACCGAATTTGACAAAGGTGTACCCATAAAAGCAGGAAGTGCTAAGTTATATCCTTTCCATCCCCAACACACAGAGACACTTTGATGTAGCTACAATTAAAATGCCTCAATTAATATCACATTTCAAGGAACTACTCTGAAATGGGTCATTACATTTTCGGAGGATTAGGTGTAATTTTATAAAGTGCTTAATTTGTGTAGCCCTAGAAAGCTATGAAGAGAAAAAGGAATATCACACAAGTGGAACGTGGAAGTTTAGATATCGAAAGCTTTGAAATTCATCCTCTTGCTATAATGAGAAGGATGACCCACCAAATTGCAGATCTAACTATTTTGCAACCAGTATAGTATTCTGGACCTACAGCAGTTTTGCTTGAAAGGTGATGTGTGTCGATTAGTATACTGATTAAATGTTGTGAAATAACTACCTATCAGGTCAAGTACAGTATATATCATAGTTTTACATTTTTGTGATTTCAGCAAGGAAAGCAAATTTCATAAAAGATATGAACAATTTAAATCAATCTAATTGCTCACAAATCTGCAATATGTCATCAGAATCCAGTGTTTAGATTTAGAACAGATGAAACTGCTGTATCATCATGAATTTGAATAGACTGCACCTCTGACTGTGAGGTATAACTTCTTGGAACTCCTCAGCATCTTTCACATGTTATTGTATTTTACCCTCTTTCCACATTTAAACACTCAACCTATTCTTCAGAAACTATATATGTTTGAATTCAAACATTGAACTTTTAATGAACTTTCAATCTATACCAGACATCACTTCAGATCTATCGATATGCAGTCATTGAGCAATAATTTGTATGGGTGGAGCAGATTTTTTAAACATGCAATCCACGTCAATCCTCTAGGATGTGAGATCAATTTACAAGAGCCTGAGGTTTTATAGATACATGTTTTGTCGTGTTCAATGATAGTAAAGGGAGTACTGTTAAACCGCATTTTTGTTTTTGTGAATTTGGTGAGTAACCACATAAAATGTAGTGTCTTGTGTGTGATTCATGCGCTTTTGAGTGTCACACTCTGGTAGATACATTTTCCAGATGATTCCCAAGAGAGAAGTGTTTATTTCCTTTCAACTAACAAAACCCGGAACTGAGGCGTTTTTTTAAACTTTTCTTTTGAAAAAAAAAAGGCAAAGAAAAGGACAGTCATGAGGAAAAACTCTGGGAAAGTGATTAGGTACTTCAGTCAAGGCAAGATGACCTTCCAATATCAATTACATCATACAAGCAGGAGCGGATGAGCTCTTTCAAGAAAAGTGCGAGCTCAACCAATATTTTACACTTTTTATATGACGCATATTTTTGTAAATTTTGCTCTGTTGGGATGCCAGCGTAACTATAGAGTGTTCAGACATTGTGATCATTCTGTGAGTTCTTGCAGGTATTGGTTTAGTGTTAATAATGTCAGCAAAATTAAGTGTTAAAAAAAGATGCTGAAAGAAGATGCCAAACAGTACTTTTGTTGGCATTTCTACTTGAGCAGTTTTGTGATGGTGGCTCTGACTTTAACAGTGTGCAATTTGATTATTAGATCATTTCATAATTCTGTATTGAAATGGCATCTACTGTATACTGCGAATATTTCATGAGGTTTTTATTTTCGCAAATTTCGCGAGTCAGCTGCTATTTAATAGTGAAATTAAAAACATGCGAAAATATTGACTCTAATGCTGATATCAGTGTGATGTACGCAGATTTTTCCGTTCAGTACAGGACTCCACGATCGCGAATTTAACCATTCGCGAAATTGTCAGGAAGTCCCAATTCGCGAAAATTTAGGCCTGCGAAATATATGGTGTATACAGTATCAAGACAGCTATATGTGTCTTGAATTACAGATCAAAGAGTCAAGTAGTTTGCCAATAAGAAATGGAAATGCCTTTTGAATATTTCATCTTCTCCTTAATATCAATCTGTCGTTGCTTCTTTCACAATATGTATAGAGTAACTGCTTTTTATAGCATTATTATATATCCAGCTGAAGAGTAATCTATTTATTAGTAATGAATGGAAAAACTGTGTACAAACTTTGCCATCTTTCAGCCTATACATGTACAGCATGTTTATCAGATAAAAGGTCTGGTTCAGTGCCGAGTGAGACCAGCAAATGATGTTGAGTGTCTTCATGCTGTTTTGAGGCAAATCTACTCTAAATGGAAGCAACATCTGTAATAGAGTCACAACTGATTCACAAATATCCACTTCACTTCTCGTGAAGAGTACAATGCATACCAGTACATTGTAGTCCCACCCACACACATTTCAGGAGTCTGCCAATGATTGTCAAGTAGTTTACCCCTTAGGTAAATATTAGTGTTAGAAACTGTTTGATTATTACATTTTTTAATTCATGGTGTATTGCTGGTTAATCAATTCAAAGCCTGTGCAGTGAGAAGAAGAGACCAAAGTACTGTATGTTTTAGTTGTGACTACAAGCAAGTTTACAGAAGTCAAAAGGTTTTTTCTTTGTGATTGCAATATGCTGTTAAATGGAGTGTAAGTTTTAGGTTGAGTTTCATAATAGAAGCATAAAAAAGTGGTGTCCTTGACTTTTGACTTTCTCCAAAGTCATCATATCTTTAGAGTACAACACACTCCATGTTATGTTGACTTTAATGAATCAAGTAGAATTATTCAAACAGAACACAGAAAACTCTTTCAAATTGGATAGAAAATAGGAAAGTTAAACAATTTAAAGATTCACATGTTTTTCCCCAAAAAACATCAATATTAATCACCGGGATGTATGTGCAATCAAGATTCCTGAGAAAATCATGTTGAGACCTCACAAGGTTGCCATTCACTTGGACACAAATCTTCACTAAATACCTTCTGTTTTTACATTAATTCATAAAGATAATATCCACATCCTTCACATTGAATTGTTCTACAGTTTAAATGCATTAGCAGTAATTGCTTTTTTGAATGGTCAGGGGGCTATGATTGATAAGATATTTTTCAAAAGAATGGTAGTGTCTTGTACACACTACTGTAGTGAGTCAATGGCATGTTCTTAATGCCTAAATTTGCATGTGTTTTGTGTTTGATGTCACCATTTATCCAAAACATGTTAAGCATAATTATTCCCTAACTTTCTTCATTTTTTTTTTTCAGATTTTATTTATAACTTTTCTATCTAATCCGTCTAAAGACTCTTTAACCCTAAAGGGCCCGGGCTTTTTTGGCTATGCTCAGACCGGGGGGGGAGGGGGGGGGGGGGAGGGGGGGGAGGGATTCCGCCCCCCCCCCCCCCCTGAGATCTCGGCCATCGGAGGTGAGATCGCGATGAAATTTTGCATGCGTGAGACCCGCGTCATAATCTACAAGATTGTGTCATAGGATTTTTTGAAACAATCAGTTTCTAATTTTAATTAATTAATTATGCAAATTAAGCTCAAGGTGATATTTTAGCCTAATTAAAAGCATTGAGAGTCTAATTTTTGATCTGTAAATCTGTTTTAGCATATTCAACAATTGTACATCACAAAAACTTCCAAAACTCATTTCAATTCTTGTGTATTTTATTGTTTTCAGAATTTCTTATGTATTTCCTTGTTTTTCAACTTTTGTTTTTTCTTTGTTTTTTCATTGGAAATTGTCACTGACCACTTTTCTACCATAATTAGCACAAAATTAATCAATGAAAGTGATTAATTGTAAAAATAATCAGGTTTTTATGACTTTCATGACAGAGCGCTGTTTTCCATAGGAAATGTACACAAAATCACAAAATTTTGCCCGTTTTGGGGCGACACTCCGTTACGAAAATGGGCGTGGCTTCGCAAAAGTATGCACGGACGTTGCAAATTTGGCCTCAAAAGTTGCGCGAGACTTGAGCGAAGAAAGTCAAGAAGCCTTGCGACGAGGCCTTCTCGCGTTACAGAATTATAGCGCGAAACGTCGAGGGGGGGCGGATTCCGCCCCCCCCCCCCCCCCCCCCCCCCGGCCCTTTTAGGGTTAACACATTGAAGGCGAGTCCCGAGTATTTTCGGGCATGTGTCTATGGGAAATGCGTGTTGTAGCAAAATCAGCCCGTTCTCAATGAGTTTAAGCCCACATCCTTAAAGGAATCCTGTGTCCTTTTAAAGGTCTCGGAATCATATTGCAAATTCTCCTCAGGGTAAGTCTACACTGTGAATGCTGATGAGATTTCGAGCCTTTCCTGCAACTCTGTGCCAGATATTCTTCAGCTGTGTTTGATGCAACCACAGAATAGAACAAAGTGAGCCAGCAGTGTGTAATAAATCGTGAGAGCCTAATGATTTACCAGCTTGAACTTCAAGCATGCTGTAGAATAAGAAAGTACCCTGCATGGTGGTTGATTATTCCCCCTCTATACAGTCAGGGTCTATTGTCTCGAGAGATGTGAAAGCTGTCAGCTGTGATTTATCAAATCCTCCCTTTTATCTGATTTATCCTTTTCCCCTAGTGCAACCTGCAATGTAATGCAGGTAGATGGGGGTGGTTGGCTGGGGGGGGGGGGGGGGGGGGGAGGTGCAGAGAAAGAGAGGATGAATTTATCAAAATTGAAAACAAGATGTATAGATTAATAATCGGGATGAATATGCAGATAGATAACATTTATATGTAGATGCGCAGATAGGTAAACAACATGGACTTTCATATTGATAGATGCATCAATATAGCGATAAATTGATTGATACATTTTCAGAGACATGCCAATTAGATAGATCAATACAAAGTAGACAAACAGATAGGCAGGAAGATACACTGTACAATACATTGTAGGTACATAGATATATGGATGGTTAGATCGAATAGATATGAATAGATTAAGGTACATAACTATGTGGTTGTAGATGGATATATAGAAAGCTGGATAGACAGATAGGTAGATAGATAGATAGATAGATAGATAGATAGATAGATAGATAGATAGATAGATGTATATAGGTAGATGAGGAAATTGCATTGGTGAAAGAGGGGTGGGGGTGGGGTGGGAATCTGAGATCATGTTCCAGCTTTTGTTAGGGAATCCCAAACTGTTTTTTCCTCTGACATGAAAGTTTCCTGTCATTGTGCAGCAGACCGGCCATCCTGACAGATTATATCATCTGCCCAAGTCCAAAATTGGTCCTACCCTGGGATTTCCACCATCATGTGATTGTTAACTGGCTCTTTGTGTTAAAAGGGTAAAAGGGGGGGGGGGGGGTGTGGCAAGGGGAGAGGATGAAATGCAGACTTTCGTTTTACTATTAGTATCACACTCTGTACAGCTTTAATGCATCCAAGGCGAGAAAGTTACCTTAACCTAAAGTTCTTGGGTAGGAAGACAATTGGATAAAAAGTATCTTGTTTCTGTCATCGATCTTTCAGTGAGGTGATATAAAGTCAAAATCAGCTGGTCAGTTACCCTCTGAAAGTTGCTTATATCTTGCTTCTGATCATACGTATTGCCTTTTCCTGTATCAGTCAAACGAAATTACTTCAATTTATAACAATTTTTCTTGGTTCATTTTTGATATATTATGTTATGGTATAATGATGAGGAAGGCAATAGCCTCTGTAAATGATCTACAGTTTTCAATCACATTCTTTACCTCATCCCAGGAGGTCTCCTGTCTTGATTGATGTTAGAGCAGTTCTGTCCAAATACCAATTTCTGTGCCAATGAGTCAGATGTGCCCAAATTTCACACATATAACCTTTGGAGTAGAAATTTATGTTGCATGCAGTGGGTTTATAAAGTGGGAATGAGGACGACTTGTGTGATTATTGTAGAAGGTAGACACGAATACAATGATTACATATTTTGAATCAGTCCACTTCTGTTCAATTTGACACATTCTGATAGCTAAATCTTGGTATAGGGCCTACCTTTTCCCTACATATTGGGGTCATGACCTCGCTGCATCCTTTGCCAGCTTCTTATGACAGCATCTCAGTTTTCAGGTCTTTTGTTTGGATCTTTCTCAGGGTGTGTTGCATCACATGACTTTTCAAGCAATTTCCACATCTTGTTTGCATTCATTTTAGGCAGTTGAGAAGAGGCAAGCTTTTAGTTCTAACTGATGGCAATCCTGAATCAAGCTACAGACATAGTCTATGCTTCACTAAAAAATGTATCATACATCACAAGCTCAATTTAGGAAGTATGATTAATATTTTATGATCATGCTGATGTTTATTAACCTGACATGCATTTCAGACAAGTCAGAGTGGTGACCTTTTTCTTATGTGAGTATGTGGAGGTGAGAGCTTGGGGATGACATAACAAGAGAGCGTTCCAGTCTTCTAGAGTGTTACAGTGATGCACCCTAAGTTTAATCTGCATGACACCACCTGCCATGGCTGTTTGATCATGTCATCATTCCTGTGGGTGGAACTCTACTCAGTTTGGAGTGATTATTTATATCTGGCCAGCTGTTTGATGAAAATTTGATTAAAGGGATAGAAAATATGCACATGATATTTTGTAGCTGCTGCTGTTATAAGGAAATATTCATAGGGTATGCTGAAATAGCAGGATACTTTCTTGGCTGCTTTTAGCTCAGAGTAAATTTTGATTTCCACCACAACTTTGCATTTGGATGTAAGATGGTTACTGGCCCTTCTGAAGGGGGACACAATATATTGACTCTTTCATTGTTGAGCTACTTCTATCACTGATCTTCAGCTGCGACCATATGTACTCTTCCATTTACTATTGACACAGAGGTCTTAGATTTGTAAAGAGCTTTGCTTTTTCATCTTTTGCTCCACTTCTGACGCATTGTACCCTGTGATCCTTGGTAGATTGATTCACACTGTATGTTGCATCAATTTCATGAGCAGTTTGAAATTTTGTCTCTTCTGTGGGTTCAGCGTATCTTCAGATTTGCAACACATGTTTTGTGACACACTCAACTCTTCAATGAATGTGAGCATATATACTGTACAGCAGATATCGATAATGCTACAAACAGGACATGAATAGAATTTGAATATTTCAAACATATAATGTGTTTCATAGCTGGGGAATACTTTCTGCAATCACATTGATGTATGGTATTCATATTAATCAGTTGTTCATCTGTATTCTCCATTGCAATCCATCTATCACATGGGATTTGTATCAGTAATACTTTAGACTCACCTCCTTCTAAACCTTGTGCTGTGCAGTATGACAGTTCTGATTATCTTCCAGGTGTTCCTTTTAACCCCACTGAAGTCAAGGGTAGATTATTGTGTGTAATAGTTATGGTAGCTGAAGAGCTAGGTCCTGAAAGGATGAAAATATTCATTCTCAGGGCCAGTCATATTGGTGGTGAGAAGTCATTAGAGACGATAGCAAACTTGCCATGCTTCAGTGGAAATTGCAAGGCAACAGTGCCAAAACAACCCAAAACGTTATGGGGAAAATCAGAGACAGGCATGCAATTTTCCTAACGTCGAACAAATGTTGTGATGATTTGTAATGAGAAATCTCACCATAGAAATGACATGATATTTTTCATGTGATATCCACTAGGTGTTTGGATTCCACCCTGCAGTGACACAAAATGTGCAGCTAGCAGCTCTGAATATTATCACGTCACAGCCATACACGTATAGTTGCTTGCAGCAGATGGCAGTAACAATCTTGCATACCCATTGTGGTGGCAAAAACCTACTGTAATTCTTCAGCGCCACAAATTCATTTTTGTAATTCTTCAGCGCCACAAATTCATTGTAGCAAGAATGAATAGCTCAAATTGTGCAGTTTTTTAATGGTGCAATATTTGGCAAAGAGAACAGGCCCATTGTGAATCTTTCCTTCCCTGTTTACCAGGTGTCATGACCAGTGTCCAGAGGGAACTCATGGAGCTAATTGTGCTAGCGCCTGTCAGTGTCAGAACAACGGGGTGTGTGACCCAGCAACCGGAGAGTGTACCTGTAAACCGGGATGGAAGGTGAGTGGACATCAGTCTTAATTAATGACAGAGTAGCCGCTAGATACGCAAGGCAGCAGAGATAGCCAGAAAATGAATTTTCAAATCATCCCATTTTGTATTTCATTGACAGTGTTGTCCAGACATTATCACCATACTTGATAGAAATGGTCATTTCCTACTATAACTTTTCTTTTCCTATTTCAATACACAAGGTGATAAAAGTTCGTTTTACCATCACATTTGATTTTTTTTTTTTTTTTTTTCCGGCCAAAAACTATGTCAACTGCCTAGTTCAACCAGTTTGACTGAATTCATAATCTTATCTTGCTGGAAAGATGACTGCATGAAGCTTGCTTTCAAAAGATATTTTACATATATAAGATTAATTTTCTAAACTTCCCTTCCCACATATAGGGGGAGGTATGTGCTGTGCCCTGCCCATCAGGTCGTTTTGGCCAGGGCTGCCGGCAGCGTTGCATGTGCTTTAACGGGGCCAGGTGTGACCCGTCGAACGGTACCTGCCTGTGTCCAGAGGGCTTCAAAGGGGACCGTTGTGAGCTCCAGTGCCCCGTAGGTACTTATGGCATCAACTGTGGGCAGACGTGTCAGTGTCAGAACGGAGCCAAATGCTCGCACATTGATGGCAGCTGCACGTAAGTACACACAGACATTCATGTAAGTTTTTTTTTTTTTGGGGGGGGGGGGGGGGGGCTGGGGGTTGTCTATCTAACAGCAATTTGAATGAGATTCATAGACCCTGTTTACAGTGCGAGGCTCGGCCGAGCCCGCCTTCATTTCAGTGTAAACGCGCAAAAGGCCAAACGGGGGGCCAAAATTGGCCTTGCATTTGGCCACACTCTGGAGGTGGTCTCGGCCGCGGCCGAGTCGCGGCCAAACTGCGGCCAAGCCTGGCCTTTTCTCAGTGTAAACGCAAACTGGGCCAAATGCGCGGCCAATTTTAGTCTGGCTTTCAAACCCTCTGCCCGTACTATTTCGTTATTCAGGATATTAACCCCCTCAACATTGAAACTAGTATAGTTTAAGGTGGTTTTGTCCTGCAAAGGATTTTTCCTTCGGCAAAGGCCTTTGCCCGAACGGCGACTTCGTCGCCACGGAATCCAGTTGGCAAAGGGTCTGAAAACCAGACTATACCAAATTGCATTTACAAGCAGAGCGCCACTACGACAAAATATTGAAAGGTTTGAATTAAAAGCGCAGCCGAGCCCGGCAGTGTAAACGGACAAAATTGCGGGGCTCGGCCGCGGCTCGGCCGCTGCTCGGCCCAGCCCCGCACTGTAAACGGGGTCTACTATTGCCAAATATTTCACTTTTGTCACTTGACATGATGACCACTGTGAAAGTGAACTTTCACTAACATCAGCATTATTACAAAGGGATTGAGGACATTTTTGAATGTTGTATAGATTCATGGGCACCAGAGTTTGTTATGATTTATAGCATCCTTTCCAAATGGGAACCTATCTCTGATTATCCTTGAAATATTTCATGACTCTTTACGGTTCTTAGATATAGAATAATGATGACATTTTCCACTCCTTTTTTTAGGGAGATAAACAGATCGTAGGTCATGAGAGGTCCATGGGATGACTAGTTGCACACAAACTAAAAGGAAATGCTAATGTTGCTGTACCCAGCTCACATACACTGGCATACCTATGTACATGCTGCCTTTGCCAAAATAAAATGCCCAAAATAGATGAAGGTTTTTTCTAACTCTACTTTAGTCTCACTTGAATGTCGGATGGTGTGCTATATTTCAACAATTCTTGAGGGGTTTAATGATGACACCTTTGCAAGTCCTCCCCTCATTCCTGTGTGTAGGATTTCAAATCCAGGTCTGTGAGCCCAAGAGTCACAACCCACGCATTAGAAAGAGCCTACATCATACAGGCAGGGGGAACATGTAGTGAAGCAGGCCAAGTGATGCAGAGCCTAGAAACCTCTTTGTGAATTGAACCCTTAACAGTCGTCCCAGGTGAATCATGAGTCAGAGAATGTTATATTATATGCAGGACAGAGAAGACTCATGTTCAGGTGTCTGTCGGGATATCTATTTGAAGATTATGTGGTCATCATACCAGGGCTACCTCGGTCGGTCAAAAGAGAGCACGACCAAAACCTCTCCCCTTTCTTTATCACGTAGATGTGTACATGCAGCAAATATCCACATGCATTTTCAAAAAAGAGTGATGCTGCCATGAAATTTTGCTTTTAATTCTGTGTACTCTCTACCAGGAACTTAAAAGACTACATTAAATTGATATTTTGTAAAAGTCTCAGTATGTGTGTTCTATTTTTATGTAAAAATATTGCTCATGTAGGGTGAACAATGTACAACATGGTACATGCCAGGCCTGTGATGATGATAAAATGAATAAGTAGGTTACACAATTGTCTTTGGACTTCCAAAAAATATGTGTATAAAGTGGAAATATGTTAGTAATTCAACATCCTCAGGACTTTGTCTATTGTTTGAAGTCACTAGTGCTCATATTTTAGAAAGATGGATATGATTCCATGTATTTAGGAAGAAGAAATGTAGTCACAGCAAAATGACTGAGTTGTGTGAAACTTGTGAATAGCATGGTAGAGTGATTGACATGATTTCCCCACCACAAATATGTCTGGAGAAATGTTGAATGAAAAACAGGTCTTGTGGTTTCCTATTCCACTTTGTGATTAGTCTTTGTCAAAGACCCCCCCCCCCCCCCATTGTAGTGATTGCAGTAGGAGCAAGCAGTTGGTCATTAGACAGGACTAGTCAAGCCAGCATAGAGAGCCAAGACCCAGCAAGAGATCAGTCCAAATTTTATAATTTATGCACTTGAAGGATAGGCCCCAGTGAATTTCGCTACCAGTGTTGGGTAGCAAAAATCGGAACTAGTCAGCAAAGTGCCATCCATAAAGAAGCCCAAGCACACCCATTTTATGCTGATGGCTGATAGGTGTATCGAGCAATTTCAGTAGACAAAATGACTAACTGAATTAGTCAATAACAAAATCAGTGAGTTTGAGTTCTTCTAGTATTAGGCTTTCTCGTAATCATGAATGATAATAATAATCACAGTCGTGGATCTCAAAGAAGGCCTTTGCACTGATGTGCTAAACTTTGGTTCTAAAGCTCTCCACTCATGTCAGTCAGTGCTAACAACAGCATGAGGCCTTGAGAATAGACTAGTCTGTGATTTCAGCCAAAACAGAATGTTGATGTACACCCAGAAGGCTTGACCTTGATCGTCAATGGAGACATAATGGCCTTCTTTAATCAGTGTCGGAGTGTTGACGTAGTCATAGGCCGGCAAATAAGTGTCATCTGTGAATGTAATCAGATGGCTTTGTCTTCAGGGCTCATCAAACATGGGAACAGACTGTATTCTGACTTCAGTGTTGTCATGAGCATTGATGCTCCTTGTTTGGGTGCTGTCATCTGTCGGGAATTTTCCAAAAGATGTCTTCTTCTTTTTTTTTGAAACATGAAAAAGACTTCTGATTTTTTTTCTTATACACTCAGCAGATGTATCTCATTTGATTCATGAGTGCCTATCTCTGTCTCTTTCTCTTTCTGTGTGTCTTTGTACATATTTCTTATTATATATCTCTCACTCCCTCTGTTGTTTGAATTTACATTTTTTTTTTTACAGTGGAATATCAAAGACTCCCTTGTCACTAATTCGTTGATTGTACCATGTCGTCAAATGCAAACTGCAAACAGACAAAAAGACACATACGTATGCACATGGCTAGACATAAACACACAGACAAACATAGACAAACACACACAGTGTGGACTTCTTGTAACTAGATTCTGCTCTCAACAGAGTTTTTTTTTTTTTTTATTTTTTTTTATTGGGTACTTGTTCTTAATTGCCTCATATCCTTATCCATCTCTGTATAGAGCATTATTTCTCGCATGAAAGTACACGAATAGCTACAGTAATTTCTGAGCTACCCACTGGAACTAAACACATAGGAACAAGCTCAACATTCTGATGTTGCACTCCACTATCATGTCTGGTGAATATGTCGTGTGTTTACACATAGACTGTCACATCTCAACACAGAAAAACCTTATGTTCCATGATCAGCAAAGTCAAAATGAATTGTAGACCATACTGCATACAAGGAAATTTTGTGGTAGATGATGCATTACATGCCAATCATTTGGAACACAAGCTTGCCTCCCCATTAGGTACTGTAGGAGACATAATAACAAGTGAGTAAAGATTTAGAAATTTAAAGAATTTGTAATATTTGGGTATATGTAAATTGCATTCCAATTGAGTACATTATGTCAAAAATGTGTTAATGAGACCACATTAAATCAACATTAGGATTAATTAATTGTCAATATAATTCATAAAGTATTATTACAAAGACTCTTTCATGTGACTTTTTAGAAGGTAAAAACATAATAGCTTTAAAGTTTGGTGTTATGTATGCAAGTAATGTCATATCCTCATTGCAAAATTTCGAGTTTTATGTAAATGATTAAATTATTGATGTTGGTTAGGTGACTACAGTTTCTGCTGGTATACCGTAAACTGTCATTGCTACGACCGTCCACGGAGGTAGATTATTTGAAATAGGAAAAGAAAAAGAGCTGCTGTTCATGCCTTTGCTGCAGAAGCTTTGCATTATTAATGCACCTGTGATTAAGGGAGACGATCGTTGCTGGGGGTAGATCAGGCATGCTTTACCAGCACTCACTTAGCTAGCCTCACTCACAGACCCTTCAATGACAATCAATGGTGGGGGGACTTACATGTACTGTAGCTTCAACTAAAGTGGCAAATCGAGGAGAAAGAACTTTGGTCAACATTGGAAAGGCAGTGACTGTTTGAATTGTGTGTATCACTTGTCACCTATGGAGACTTCAAAATGATTGACCTTGTCATTTGATGGCAGAGTCACTTGTCATTATCTTCCTCTTTCATTGTGGTCTGAACATGTTGTCAATTTTATTTTCAGTATTCCTAGGCTACATAGGTGTCAGGTATATCTCCCCATTCCTCAGTATGGATTTAAATCTATGCTGCCAGATACAACACTTTTCAAAATGCATAGTTGGTATACCCCCTCCCCCCCCCCAAAAAAAAAAAAACAACAACAACAAAAAAACCAACAACAAACAAACAAACAAGCAAGCAAACAAACAAACAAACAAACAAACAAACAAACAAACAAACAAAACTCAATTTCAGTATTTGATGATGTTTTTTCTCTTTTCTCTTAAAGGAATAACTTTTGTCACAAGACAGTAACCATATAATGAGATGTTTATACAATAAGAGGAATAAGAATTTGTTTGCATACAGTCATGTAAAGATAAAGTGTGTAGTAGTATATCAATATAATCCAGGAACATCTCATACAAAGGCTGGAACTGCAATGAACTTGCGCAGCTGTAACCTCTTCTAAACAGACAAAATAACTTCAACAGCCCTGCCACAAAGTTACAACCAATTTCTCCCATCAAGCTGTGAAACAGTAAAACAGATGGTAAGAAAATAGTAAAGGTCAGCCATGATCTGGATGAGGAAATGAAAGTCAAGTGGGCAAGACTACTGAAAGCTTGCTGACAAAGTCTTACTCGTTGGTTTGCTGTTTTCCTTGCTCATCTTGGCTCTAGATACTGCCAGGAAGGATGAGAGATGAAAGGAATTTTTCCTTTTCCGTTTCTCCCTATTCTTCAGTGCAGTTGACCTTAGTCTGCTCTGATAATAGACTTAAAAACGCGCTGTGTTTTGCAGGGAAGACATAAAATGACCATCAGTTGGTTTTCGTCATGCTCTCCCCATCACGTAACTTCATACAGGCAAGAAAGCGTGGAGCTGAACCGTGCTGGCTGAAAACGTGTGTGATTCAGGAGCGGAGGAAATGCATGTCTACAAGCAATCTGTTGTGCCATATTTGAGAGCGACGTGTGTGGTGTGTCAAAGTCAAAAGAGAGACAGACAGACGGACGGCGCTAAACTATCCAGTGTATGCCTGTCTTGTCTCGTCTCATACCTCTGCCGAAGACACAAGATGGGTTCAATGTGACCATGGACACACTTATTGCTAAATTGATGCAATCTATGTTCATATTGGGATGATAAACTCAGAGGCTTCCTCACCATCGCATTCGATACATGAGAATAATAATAGAGCGAGGCTTACTCTCCCTCCATTCCTCCCCCTCTTTCTCTCACTGTCTCTGTCTACCCCACCTCATCCTCTTTCTTCTATCTCTCCATCCCTTTCCACTCTCTCTCCTCTTCTCTCGCTCGTTCTCTCTCTCTCTCTCCCTTCTATACCCCAAGTCGTCACTTTCTCCTCTCTCCACGCTCGCACTCTCCCCATCTACGTGGATGCAAAGATTGGCATTTAAATCACCGAGAGTCCATCGTCAAAGGGAAGTGGTTGTCTTGGCCCCACCCCATCCCAGAGACACCCCATCCCAGATCAGAAGACACTCTCTGAATGATTTAGCAGGCTAGGTAGACTCTGCGAGCTGGCAGAGCAGACGCAGCACTAGCGTTGAGATGATTTTTTTTTGGGGGGGGGGGGGAAGGGGGAGAGAAATTCAATGCCACTAGAGCTATATGGGTCGTAGGAAGTCACTCCCTGCATCTCTAGACACACTAATGTCCTTTTCTAGTCATTGTTTGTAGTACCATCATCTTTATCATTATTATCGATGCTAATCTGCAAGCACAAACAGTTACTAATATGATGATTATTGTTCCTCTTTTACCTTTGCTATAAAGACATTTTCATTGCTACCAGTATGATTTTATTGTCATAACTATGATTATGATTGCTCCTTTATTATTCTTAGTATCATTTTTATGACTACTGCTATTACTATTTTCATTGTCGTTGCCAATGCCATCATCGTCACAGCTTACCTTGAATCACGCAGAAAAGTTGCTATTCCATGGTTATTATTATTAGCATTTCTACTTTTACTATTAACCCGTCGAGGACGGGCTGATTTTGCTACAACACGCATTTCCCATAGACTTTTCCCCGAGTATACTCGGGACTCGTCCTCGACGAGTTAATATTATTGTCATCATCATCATCATCATCATCATCATCAGTATCATCATTATCAGTTCTAACATGATTGATGATCAAATTTATGATTTAGAAGGGAGTGATACAAATGCTAGGCTTGATTACTCCCTATGATTTGGGAAGTACACATTGTATCATAAAGGTTTAAAAAAATATAAGGTCAAATCTTGTTGGATGTATGGCAAGACATGTAAACAATGATACAATAGGATACAAATATGGCTCATTTTTTACAGAATCAAAGTGAGAAAATTTCAAATTGGCTAATCGTCATTGTAGCAGTCTCTAGTTTATAATAATGCATGAAATTTAATGTGAATATTAAGATATTAAAGTATTTATGACAAGTAAGATACAAGTAGGTACAAAGAATCAAAACCGACGGAGGCTTAATTTGGAATGAAATGACGCATCTTGGGTTTTTTTTTTTTTTTTTGTGAGGAGAGAGAATTAAGTCTATCATGTTACTCGCCAACGCTTAAAATATGCTAGTATGTGGGCTAGGTGGCAGTAGTCACAAGTATGTATTGTGTGTGTGACGTTATCAAATCCCCACAGGTTGTTGTGTCACTGCTTGACTCATAGTGTGATTGGAGAGTGCTCCAGACAGATATGAGTTCGGTTAGTTTGCGATATCCAGCAATTGTGCTAGTGTCACTCCCGGTGCATTAGTGCAGATTGGCTCATGGATTGTTTGAAATTTTGTCAATCACTTTAATAGAGCACATAGCAGATCCTTCCCCCTCTCCTTTATTTCCAAACCCGATATATAATTGGATGTCTGCAGGCTAGAAAAATGGAAGATTTGACAAGAGTAGAAGATTTGTTGAGCTCTTTGGTAAAGCGCTCCACAGTTGCGACCTGTGGTGTGAATATTTGGAGTGCTGCAGAATTATGCATTACCTCCTTAGCGACAGGTTTGTCACTAGTATAGCCCTTAGGCTTGTCGAACCTTGAATATTCTGTTCCGTAATCACCCATAATTTTTCCTCCTTTTTTTTTGTATCAACAGAGTGGTACCAACTTCTCTTTTACCTTTTTTCTTCTCATTTTCAGTTGCACTGAAGGATTTCTGGGACAGTTTTGTGGTGAAAGTGGTGAGAAAGACAAACATTTGTTATTCATTCCTTTTGCCTGCATTATCACATATCCTCAAGGAAGTAAGCAAGAAAGAGCTCCGTAAAATTTGTCCCAATTTTTGTTGTAGTTGCTTTTTTTTACCTATAGTTCTTTCTGTTAAGCTTTCATAGCATTTCATGGCCAGAAATAACACCAGCCTGATATTGTGATCTTTATGTGAAGAAATTTAAAATCCCTTCATTTTCTTTACATATTTAATGAAATATTTATGAGAATAATGGACATTCACAAATGGCCAGTATTTACTAAATCTAGAAATTGTAATGTTAGATATATAGCCATGTTCAAGACTATTCCACAGAGTAGAGTTTGACAAATAGATACTATTTGGAGATAATGTTTATAGGTCAAGCTTTACAGAACAATCAGAGGAAGTATCATTTTCTCTCTCTGATGTAGTGTTTATCCTGTGATAGGAAATATATAGAGGATATATTTCTCAAATGACATGAAAAGTCTTACATTTGATTTAAAAGAAAAGAAAAGTTGTGTTGCAAAGGAGCCTTAAAGGTAAGATTATTGATAGATGAATGTGTCTGAAATGTGCTGTTTGCCTGAAATGATTATCAAGGGTAGCCATTATCCATTTTTGACACAGTTTGTCTCCATATATGATTATAAATGATCATTGTAAAGATACTATTCTCATCCAGCAGCTGCATTATGAAAGATGTGTTGTGAGTAGTCAAATACTGTCAGAATGTTATTCCTGATTATTACACTCTTGAAATTTCAAGGAATTCAGCATATTTCATTCAGTGTGCTGAAGTGGCTGTAAAGGGATGACATCAGGTTCTAAGAGATAAAATACCTACATGTGAAGAGTCCTGTTAAACATTTCCATCAAATTCAACACGTTCTAATTAATGATTGGTCCAAGGACATGCAAATTATTGTACTTTGATGAGATTAAAGTCATAATATCATGTGGATGGGCAATAGATACTGCATAATTCAAACCAAATTTTTTATTAGTTAGAAATTGAAAGTCTTTGTAATATGATAGCAGCACCAATTAAACATATCTTTGTATAATAGTTTTTTTTCAATATTTGGTAATTAGAGCAGATTAAAAGTAGTTTGAATTATTATAGTTGGTTATTAGTGAAGTTTTAATTTGGAATTTGTGCTATTCTTGTCAGAGTTTCATATCAAATTGGCAACAATCACTGTATTTGAGCTGGTTTAATTCTCTCATCAAAGAACATGTCTGAACAATCAGAACCCAAAAACAATAAACAAACAAGAAAACAAGAACAAACAAACTTATGAAGAGGCTGGTGTTGTCATTTGTACCAGTTTGACCCTTGTGCTTTATACTCCTTTTATTCTTTTTGACTTTTTTGTTGATTCACAGTATGTCCTGCATGGAAATTTGGAAACAATTGCTCCAGACTTTGCACCTGCAACACAGAAAATACAAAGAGGTAAATACACACTCCAGTAAACATTATATTTGTGTCTAGTTTAAAATTCCTTGTTCATTTATAAGCTTTTAGAATTAAAAAAAAAGAGCTCAAAATGTAATTCATAACAAGTGCTTTTGTTAATGCAATATTTTAGAATGATACCACATCAGATGAATAACGGCTTTGAGTCTTTTGGAACTACTTTCATGAAATTCCTGTTTTTTTATTGATGTGTTTTGATAAAAGATTTAAATTTTGTAATGAGCAAAGAGAGAAATCAGATGTTAACCAAGCTGTGCTATTACACTTTCAGATGACTATAGTCTGTAGAAGGCTGTAATGATACAAGACTTATCTTAACCAAATGTCAGTCAATCAAAAAAAGTGACTCATAAATGAATGTACTTCTGTGACATTGGTTTCTATTTTCAAGTTTCTTTTACTTGAACTACCATTCTAAATTCTATACTTACATTTACTATTCAATATGTAAAGCTTACACAGGTTTGACTGTTGATTTCGATTTATTAGTAGATACACTTGTAGTTGTGACTACTATGTACTCTCTTGTAGTTATTTACAGCATTTTAAATCCTTTTCTAATCCTTTTTCTCATCACTCTCTTGTTAATCTTCAGTTGTCACCCTATATCTGGTCAGTGTATGTGTAAGCCTGGATATGTCGGTCATGACTGTGATTTTACCTGCCCCGTCGGTTCCTATGGCAACGGATGTTACCAGGTTTGTGAGTGTCAAAACGGTGCTCATTGCGACTCGGCAGATGGCAGCTGTACTTGTGCCCCTGGCTGGCAGGGGAGAATGTAAGCTTTAACTTCATTTCTTGCAGTATAACTCCTTAAGAACCATAGCTATTGCACCACTTATGGTTCAGTTTTGGAGAGTAAAACCTCTCCTTTGAAGAACACAAGGGCAAAAAAATTAACTGAAGATGTTGAAATATTCATATGTTATTTTTGTGTTTGTATTTATTACGAAAGCAATGTGTGAGTGTGTGAGTGTGTGTGTGTGTGTGTGTGTTTAAAGAAAACAAGTAACCAATGGTGTAAAATTAATTGTTGATTATGAATTTCTTATGTATTATGTTTTGTATGTACATTGTTAGTGTTCAAATGTGTGTGTGTGTGTGTGTGTGTGTGTGTGTGTGTGTGTGCTACTCTGTTTAAGAGAGAATAAAGGCAAGATAAAAAGTTGTTAGTACTTGAATGTCACTTACATGATCTCTTTCTTCTTCCCATCTGTTTGAATATATATATATATCTATGCATATTTTGGAGAAAAAAAAATGATTGCCAAATCGATATATATTATGTACATAGGCATATATAAAGAGAGGATTTTGAAAATAAATTATGATTGCCAAATTGATATTTCAGGGGTAGATAAGTAGAAGTGATTTTTTTTTCCCCCAATGGTGTGCAGTGTATGATGTATGTACCAGGTAGTTTAGGCAAAAAGCAATTGATACCAGAGAGATAAGTGGACAAACACAACCGAGGTGACCTTGAAGGTCACTCAAGAGGACAGTGATCGTAGTATGAGAGACTGAAACCAGTGTTTGGTCAGAAACACTTGCATTTTAGTGTACCAACACCTCGTAGACTCGTCAAAATGCTTGCATGCCCGCCCACTTAATAGCTTTCGTCAGACTATTTCCTATCCCCACAAATTTCCGTTTATGTACACATTTATTATTATGAATTATGTAGTTATAAGTAGTGAAATTTTTGCCACTCCCTTTTACATCCATCACCATAAACAAATTGCTTAATGTTAAAATTGAACTTTCTATTGAAGAGTTACTTTGTTTTTCATTTGCCATTAGGGGGAATGAAAACTGATCAATCTTTTCTCCCCTTCAAATTATAGTTGAAACTACTAGTTCTGAAAATCACATCTTTGGTTGGTTTAATGTCATCACATAACGCATGATAAACATGTTCTTGATATGTGTGCAAAAGAATTGTTGGCACCTCATTGTTACTCCTTGTCAATACAAGTTTTTATTTTTCATTTTGGGCTTGCAGTTACTCTGTCTAAATGATTTAGTTTCCTCAGACAAGGTTTAAACTTTGTTTTGATATTTAACCTGCAGTTCCTGTATGGTCCCCCTTCCCATGTTTCCTTTTTTTCTCTGAGATTATCCGCCCCTCCTGACCCCTCCCTCCTCACCCACCCCCATCACCACCCACCCCCTCCCTCCCATCACCCACTCTCTCAGTCTTCACACTTGGAAAAGAGACACAAAAAATCGAAGTTTCTCCCTATTACTATACTATTCCCCCTCTCACTTCTCTCACCAGATGTAATGAGACATGTCCTGTTGGTAGCTATGGCCATGGTTGCCAGGCAACGTGTAACTGTGAAAATGGAGCCACCTGTCATCCCATTGACGGCCAGTGTCTGTGCGCACCAGGTAAGCTTGACGCATTGTAACCATCAAACAGCATAGTGCTTTCTCAGTGAATGCTTCTAACTTTTTTTATTTGTTGATTTGTGTTTTTTTGTCTTTTGCGTCTTTCCTGAGTCAGTTTTGTGACTGTGTATATGAGTGTGTAGGCAAGCATACCCATATGTGTGTGATTAATTTGTATTTAGCTTCTCTGGCCCTGTCTCCTTCATTGTCTGTCTCATTTCCTATGTAGCCATAGCAGTAGCATCATTCCCTTGTGCATGTTTCAGAGTATTTTGTGTCACATTTCTCAGAATCTGGTGGTCAGAATCTGGTGGTGCTGTTGCATTTGTGTTACTGCTACCATTCCAATAATTTTTTTTTAACCTCTTTGTGTGAGCTTTCCTGTGAGCAGATCCGAATAAATACTTCTCTTGCCAACAATCCATACAGAACACAGGTTAAAGGCAATTTACATATCAATGACAGCATTGGCCAGAATTTAGTCAGATGTTATTTTTGCTGGAAAGTATTTAAAACAGATCTTTAACACTATCCAGGGGTCCATAAATGTTTGAACAGGAATCGTGCCAAATGCGTGCCTGTTCAGATAATTCAAGTTTATTGTGTCTGTGTTTTTTTATTGTACTTTTTTGTGATATTTTTGGTTTGTATTCCCACGATTTCCTTACCAGCAAACATTGAACCGAGCTCATCCTACTTTCTTTCCTAGTTATTTCCTGTGTTTTGTTTGAACCCTCACCGGTTGAGTGTCAGGTTATCTGTCTTCTTGTATGTTATGGACTCAAATAAATTAGAATAGAATAGAATAAAATTCTAAAAATTTCCCAAAACAATTTCCAACTAATTTATCAATGCAGATTGCCACACCCAAGTAGTGTATTCTTGCCAAAGAATCTGTTCCTGTCCCAAACTGATATTTAAAGGTTGCCAATGTAATTATTCAAAGTGCATTTCCACGCTGTGTAATTGGAATAAACTAACATGAAGAGAATTGAAGAAAATTCATTACAATCAGATGTAAGGTCAAGAGAGTTAAGTTCCGTACTGAATTCTGAAATTTCCATAGACTTAATACACAGACCACCAGGTTCCCGTATGGAATGGGTTGATGCGTTTTGAAATTTCATGTTTTTCCATCCAGTTTTGGCACATGCTGATAAACAAGTACCATATCTTTGTTATAGCAGTCAATGTTGAAAGGTTACCACACGATTAAATGATTTAATGCAAGAGGATGCAACTTAATCTGTATGGAAACTATGATGTAGTGCTAATGACATTGCTGAGAATTGATGTACTTTTAAAGAAATGCCATTCAGAGAATAAATCAAATAAAATCAAAATCTTACTGGTTTCATGTCAACAAGGGAATATTTAATGAAGATTCGAGTTACAATCCTTTTTTTGGCTAATATCAGGCTTTATTCAAAACATATGAAACTGTAGTATTCTGTAGCATGTTTATAATGATGATAATACTACTAATAATAATAATAGAATAGAAATAATGATAATGATAATAATAATAATAATAATAATAATAATAATGATAATGATAATAATGATAATGATAATAATAATAATAATAATAATAATAATAATAACGATGATAATAATGATAATAATAATGATAATAATAATAATAATAATTGCATTTAAATGGCACTTTTTACTGGTGTTTCTAAGTGCTATTATGTAGGTCTAGCTATTTTGATAACAACCTATCGCATCCTGATCATCTAGTTTTATTGTGGTTATTAAAGCCTGCTTGGACATGGTGTGGAATATCACTTTAGATCATCAATTAACAAACAAAGGAAGCTTAGTAACAAGTCTCAAGTCCTTCCCTAATTGACCAGACCTGCCCAAGTTCTCTGTGGCTCTGTATACAACCACGTTAACTGCTGAAGTGATATGTAACAGTCCGCTCACGGTCATATGTAACAGGTCCTTCCACTGACCCGCAGAGGACTTCTGAGTGTCTATTAATTCTTAAGTGCCTGCGGTTACACTCCTGTCATTAATCCCACCAATTAGCCCCACTCTTCCGTTAAGTGTGCCGCTAAGGGAAGTGTCGTCTCCGGTCCATGTTTGTTCCTCTGACAGTAGCTCCATACCTGAAACCTTGTTTAACAAGCAGTCTGCCAGGATGCTGTAGCCCCTCCCCTTCCCCCATGACCCCTCCCCCTCTCCTCCCCTGGTTGCCAAGAGGGCTGCAGGTGATGACAGCTGGTAATTGATCAGTCTGGGGGTAGATCGGCGCGAGGCTCACGGGGTTAACGATCAAGTTGACGACCTCAGGAACATTTAATTCTGCTACCTGCTATAGCTCCAGGCTTCTGTCTGTCACGGGTGCTAAAACCGGTATCATGCTGTAACACCTGCTAGTAGAAAGATACTTGAGCTGTGTTGTCACTGGAAGCAAGAATTAGGAGCAAAGTATGCAAGATTAGAACGATGGTGACGTCAAATTTAAAGTCAGGCATTAGTCTTGGGAAAACCTCTTGCAAAAACCAACATGTCAAGCATCTTACATTCTTTTTTAAACATGAAAAGTAAACTTTGCAAGTCCCAGAAATTCCGAAACAAACAATAGCATTTGGACAGTTTTCTACAAATTGGGTCCCTGTTTCTTCAACATTGTGTTGAGACTTATAAACTTACTGAGAGAAAGAAAGCAAGAACAGAATCAATAGAGGGTCACACAATTTTCATGTGGACATGTGTTTGTACTACCACATGTTTTGGTCTGGCCACCTACAGTGAACACTTGCTGCCTGAGATAATTCAGTTTTACATAAGATATGAGACTAATATTGAAATTTCAGTGTTCTTTAAAAACTTTGCTTACACCATACAATCACCCCATAATCAGGCATGTATGCATTTTTTCTTTTCAGATTTAATCTTATCTAATAATCTATTTTAGGCATGTTACATCATTGAGTGAGGAAGAATCCCCATTAAGATGTTTCCCTTATGCAAGAAAAAAAAAACAAGAAATAACCAATCAAAGTGTGCATTTTTTTGAAGTTTAGACATAAATGTAGAGAAAAAAAGAAAAAGAGTGAAGGGGGAGAGGACATCAAGATAGGGCAGATTAGAAGGGATCAACATTTGACAGGCTTGCTTGAGTGTATGAAGGAGGCTCAGTTCTAATGGTAGTTATTTGAAGCGAGTGGGAGTGTTGATTCAAACATGACTCATGTGAGAATCAGTGTCCACCTCGGCGCTAGCAGTGGCATGAGAGGGGTAAAGGGTAAAGAGGGGGGGCATGGAGCCAAATCTCTCTGGCTCATCAGCACCCAACATGTTGGGATAAAGAGTCACATGTTTGATTGGGGGAGGGGGAAATTTACCCAGTTCTCCTCCTTTTATTTTCGTCATGCCAGAAACCTTACACTTGGGAATCGTTTGCTGCGAGAAGTGGGAAGGGTCGATCACAAGAGGATATCACTGCTTATGCCTTAATCCCGTAAACTTGCGCATGAAATTGGCAACATGCGCTGTCAACTTGAAAAGGTTTAACTGTTTGCCGTGTTTCACACCGATTGCTCCTTAGGCTTGGTATTGACAAGTTATGCGATGATTCAGTTTATCGTCGATTTTTGCGGGTGCTTCTCCAACTTGTTGTCAATTTGGGAGACTGTATGAAATTGATTTCAGTGTGTCCATATTTGAGAAATAATAATTCAACAGAAGACGCTGGGAAACTTGTTAGAGAGGATATTTCAGAAAGGAAACTCTCAAAGGTGTTATGACATCCACCTGTTCCCAAGATGACAGATGCAGCAGAAATGATTCCGGTTCTAACAATCTTCTTCCCCATCTATGACTTGCATTGCACAATCATGAAACTAGTAAATGTCTTTCCTTGTTTACAAGCTCTATTCAGCAATCCCTTCATGAATGCCATGAAATTTCTGTTTTAACTGGCATTCAGCGAAAGGAACACAGGTATCAGATTTCAGGTCAGACTTCCTCAGCATTCACTGAGAATGAGAAGGTATATTGTCCATGATCATGTGCTTGCCAAGATTTACATCAATTTGATGCTTAGATGACAGAGTGAATGGTATTGTTAACCTTCAGAGCCCTGAAAAGTATCATGTTACACTAGGAGGAGCCTTTCATAGCTTTGAATGAAAGCTGCCCTACTTACCTGAAGATCTGTATCCTCATAAAAGTGAAAATGAAAGGGGTCAGGACTTTTATGCAATGTAAGATTTCAGTTTTGAAAGAGTGATGAAAATTGTATTTGTTTCTTTTAGTACTTTGTGTATTTCCTTCATTATGTTTAGAAATTGGAGGGTTTCCACTTAACCCATTGAGGACGAACTGATTTTGTCGTAACACGCATTTCCTATAGACACCTGCTCGAGTATTGACCGATTCTGTGACGCGCTATGTGTATTTTTGGCATGGGCGCAGCCATAGTGGGTGTATCAGCCGACCCCCCCTCCGCACTCCCCCACCCCTCTCCCTACATTAGCACGCGCGCAGAATGAAAAACTGCTTTAGCCAATAGGCGTCTCGTACTGAGTGCGCGAATGCTTGCTTAGTGCGCGAACCTTTGTCACAAGTGCGTGTAAACATGTTGCCCCGGGGTGGGGGAGAGCAGGGGGGGTCGGCTGATACACCCACTATGGCTGCGCCCTGTGCCGTAAAATGTCTGCTGCCCTCAACGAACGCGAATCGGTCAATACTCGTGACTAGTCTTCAGTGGGTTAAGGTTTTAAATGGTCATTCTCCTACAGACTTTGTATTGATGTTTATTCATGTATCACAGTAAATTTCATCCTCTGGTCTTAGTAGATAGGACCAATCCTTATTTCTACAATCTGCACGTTAGCATCCCTTGTAAGTTTGACATGCCAAATATAAGAGCTTCCTCAGTTTCCCCCTATCCTGAAAAGGAGAGGACAATCAAGGTATGCATTGTATCATCAACTTAGAGCTGTAGAAAGACGTTCATGCTGTATCAAGTCTGGAGCTAGTGCCCTTCTGACCTGCTATGGGTAATGTGTGATAGATTTGTTGGTTGTTTAAGTATGATTTGATCTCTTTTTCTTCTTCCAGGTTGGCAAGGGGTGCAGTGTAGCCACCCCTGTGAGTCTGGGACCTATGGCGAGGGGTGCAGCAACACCTGTGAGTGTGGCAATGGGGCAACATGTGACCCCGTGACAGGGGTGTGTGAATGCACTCCTGGCTGGCTCCGGCCTTCCTGTCTCATAGCTTGTGACGTGAGTACCATGCCAATTTATATATTCAACTGATAAAGAAAGATTCAGGTCATAGAGCAGTTATATCTGACTTTAATATTCAGTAAACATAAAGCAGATGATGTTAAAAACTGTGCCATAATGTGCTGAAACTATTATGCAGGTAAGTCACCCTTTGGCAACCTAGAAGTAAATGCTGTCAACCTAATCTGATTTATATGATGAACCGTTTAAAAGCCAAAGAGGGCTGCAAGTACTCTGGTATCATTGTCAACAGAAGAGTGGATAAAAAATGGAATTTTCATAGTTTTTCAGTTTGCTTTGGTAGAACAAAATATGGTCCAAACGATAGCAGCTTGTAGTAGCCTGGAATTAGAGTGTCTCTTTTTCTCTATGGTGTTAGCGATACAAGGATCCTGTTCTCATGTTAAGGTAGTTTTGCTCACATAATTCAACCTTCTACACATTAACATGCACTGGTATATCTTCACAAGGATGAAAACATATTCTACTTGGTCAAGCGCTAAGAAGTTTTGTTTAGATGTTAGATTATTTACTTACCGATGAATACCTTGCAGATTTTCCCCTTTCACATCGTCAAGGTTTGTATCTGAAAATAGATCGGCATCAAGCTATTTTGATGCAGATTTTGGGGCTAATGATCAGTTTTGTCTGTGCAGAAGATAAAAGAAAGCAAATTAAGGAATCATAGTGTGACATTCAAGCCAAGATTTGCCCTGAGCCAGTCCACTGTGCCGGTAACACGTTGGAAGTTTAGCAGAAAGGTTTGTCATGGGTTATCAAGGTTGTTTCTGCTAGAAATATCACATTTGCGAGTGTGAAACGCTGTTTGATAGAGGCTCAGGAGTATGCCATGCCTGTAGTGGTGGTGTGCCACATTGTGAGTGAGAATTAGCCGGAGATTCCTCCCAGGTACCTGGGACTTCCCTGGCCCTGGCCCCAGGTACTGGCAGTGAGCACTACTCACATGTCTGCACATCACACATGGGACTAATTTTGCGATCGGGAGAACCTCCAGAAGTCTTCCCCCCCCCCCCCCACAGCCTCAAAAACATTAAAATATCCCTCAATCTTAGCAAAGAGGAACCCTCGCTGAACAAGAGACTGCTCCCACTGGCACCGGTGGGGGAAATATTTGTCTCCATTGCATGACCTTCATTTTTTCCTCTTACTAATTCGGTTGGGAATATTCATGCCTGAGAGTTTGCGTCTTCATCCTGAAGTGCAATTCCAAATATGTTAGGTGAATTGATGGTGAGGATTTGGATGTGAATCATTTTGTAAAGTCATATTTTCAATGCCTGTCAAGTTATGACTACTCGACTAAAGGAACAGTGTTTTTTGATAATGTCAACTACATTTGATGATTTTAGCCAGTTGTGTCAAACTTGTGGTGACTAGTCTGAAATTCAATAATCTGGAGAAACAAAGGACAAGAGTTTTTTGAACAGGATGCCCTTTTTCTTAGTTCACTTTTTTTAGGTGACTTTCCCCGAAGTTTGATCATTCCAAAATTTGTTTCATGCTAGAAGTAGGTCAGTTATTTCTTTGCCAAAATCTACAACAGAAATTTGTTTATTAGAGATTGTGTGGGAACTGCTGAAAGTCCAAAAGATCGGTGAATAATCAAGCCACAGCTCCCCCCAACATTTGGATTAGTACTCTATACAGGTAATCGTGAAATGACTTCATCCATTTCTTGCTTGCTAGAGTCCTTCTCTGTCAAATAATCCACACTGTCACAACTCTGTTCAGAAAGAGCAAAAAGCTTTGCGTATGAATGGATAAGCATTCTTTTTATGATGGAGCCTAAAGAATGGGGAAATAATGCTATTGTGGGAGAAGCCTTTGAGCAAGGTGTGCATTTATTGATATTTCATACATGGACAACCAAAACAAACAGGCAGTAAGTTTCAGACGACTGCCATTGCAACCACCTGTATTTGTTCTAGCATTGCTGGTGTCCGGCCTGCCATGGGGAATTCTGAATGAAGGTTGTGGTTTCTCTTCTTGGCATTGTGCCAGGGACTGAAACCAGCGGGAATAAAGTACTGCTTTTTTTTTTTTTTCACTGGTTATGCAAGAGGAAATAGGCTGGATCCTGTAGAATTGAGTAGCTGACTCTCTCTCTCTCTAACTTCAGATTAAACAGGAAGGCAGTAAATATAGCCTTGGAAAGTTGGCGATGAAATTGGTCAATTAATGCACTGCCCTTCTAAACTAGTATTTCCTGTGTACTTTCACATCATCTTCACTCTTTTCCTTTTTTTTTAAATGGACAAAAATATTGAATTTCACTTCTTCAACGATTTTTTTTCCCTTGAATCATGTGGTGACAATAAATCTGTTCACTTCCACTACTTTCTGAATTGTGGAAAAGAAAGTATTCACACATATGCCCTCATTTTATCTTTTCTTGTAGCAAATGTGCTTGTGTTTTACCTGCTTCTTCATAAAGAAATAGTTTGCCATGTGTATTGAAACTTTCCTGATGTGCATGTACTGTGTTGTTTTAGCGAGGGCTTAATTTTTGCAAATTTCACAAATCAGTATTGGACCGTGAATTTAAGATTGCATGAAAATGTTGTCATACACTAGGGTAAAAGTGCACTTATGATAGCCCCAGTGTCAAATTGAAAATGTCTGTGACTTCCTCATTAGCGAAAATATCTGTATGTGAAAACAACAGGTTAATATATACAGCAGGGCTGGACACTAACGGTGGCCTGGTGGCCCCTAAAAACGCACATCGGGCCACCAAAATTTCAGAAGTGAAGAATTTGGTGGCCTGATCGGGCCACCAAAAAAGGTCGGATGTTTGCCTTTGGGCCACCAAAAATAAAAGTTAGTGTGGAGCCCTGTACACAGTATTGTGAAGTAATACAATGAGGGAAGTGCACCTTACACTTGAAGTTTGTTTGTTTCTATCATTTCAGCCCAAGCAATTTGGCACTGGTTGTCTGAATCGATGTGACTACTGTGAACACTCGACGACATGCTCCAATGTGGATGGTGGCTGTCAATGCACAGGAAACTATACAGGTGAGTGTTGTCCCATGTGTCCTGTAGTGAGGAGTGAAAAATCACTGATAATACATCAGTCTATTAGCAGGGCTGTACAGTCAGTCACTGCTAGAAAGAATGATGTATGATACATGTGTAGTTACTGCACTTTTATTTTTTTCTCATGAAATAATGTAAAAGTTATGAATGTAATCATTATTCATATATTTCTTGACAGATTTCATTACACATTCATCCATTCCGTCATGCAGTTGTTCACTTCCTCCATTTATTCATTCATTGATTCCTTCATTCATTTGCTTACTTCGTTCATCTGCTCTTTCAAGTTGTCATTCTGTTAATATTGCATTCATCTCCTGTAGTCGCTCATTCATTCATTCATTTATTCATTCATTCATCCATTTATTTATTCATTCATTCAGCCATTTATTCATTCATTCATACATTCATTCATTCATTCATTCATTCATTCATTCATATTCATTCATATTCATTCATTCATTCCTTCATACATTCATTCATTCATTCATTCATTCATTCATTCATTCATACATTCATACATTCATTCATTCATTCATTCATTCATTCATCCATTTATTTATTCATTCATTCAGCCATTTATTCATTCATTCATTCATTCATTCGTTCATTCATTCATTCATATTCATTCATATTCATTCATTCATTCATTCATTCATTCATACATTCATTCATTCATTCATACATTCATTCATTCATTCATTCATTCATTCATTCATTCATTCATTCACACATTCAGTCATTCATGCAATGATTCATTCGTTCCTACTCTTGTCCATCAGGTGTCCTGTGCTCCAGTCTGTGTCCAGACGGCTACTGGTCAGCTAACTGCTCCTTGACCTGTACCTGTGAGAATGAAGGCAGCTGCCACCCCACCGATGGCTCCTGCCTCTGCCCACCGGGCTTCATAGGAGAATTCTGTGAATTAGGTGTGACTTCAAACTTTCCTCACTTTAAAATCTGCCTAAGCATACCATTGCTTTAATGTTCATTTTTGGGTTTTAGTGTTAAACCCATCACATTTTGGAGGAAGGGAAGGGGGATTTTACTGCTCAAATTATTGTTTGTCAGCTTTAAATTGGCACCTCTGAATTTCACTGCATATCTTATATTGGAGAAAGATTATATAAACTATGTAATGTCATGAAATTTGCATAAAATTAGAAAAGATTGACCAAAATGTGAGACAAAGAAAGTCTTATCTTTGTAAACATTTTTCTAAGTTGAGAATCAGTTATAGAGAAAGAGACAATTATGTGTGAATACACGCAAACAAGGCTCAAATGATTTTGTTTTCTCCACCTTACCCCCCCCCCAAAAAAAAAAACAAAAAAAAACTGACAATAAATAAGATTATAATGAAGAAAAAAAAAGTCAGTTATTCATGGACTTCAGTCCCCTACCCCACCCCCTTGCCAAAGATGACAATTCAGTTCATGTGGAGAGGAGGGGTTGCATGGATACCTAGGTGATTGCATTAGGCTGGTACAAACTGTTTTATCATTTGAATGTTCTCTTAAAGATATGCAGCTTATAGCTAGTCGCTGAGGTTTCAAATCTAGGAGGGGGTAGGATTCCTTAATCATCGTTGATGGTAACAAATGGAATTTTTGCAGTGACACACCAGTCACGCATGAACACATCATTTGGGGATTACTTGCGTGCCTTTTTCTCACAATGTGTTCTCCCTTGAAAATGAGCTTGAAACCATGGATACAGGGTGGATGGGATTAGGTTGTGGTCATAGACTTGACTACCATAAATTCAAGAAGGTATGACTGGTTACCCACATTACTGTTATATGGTAATTAGTGGTTGGGAATCGGCGTGTCATTAATTAGTGCAGAATCCAATTCCTGTGTGCTGTTGTGGAGGTAGGTATTAGCAGCAGTTCAAATGACTGAGACTATTACATCTTTTATGTATTCTATATGAGTTGAACTTTTCACAGGAAATAGATGATTAAAAAGAGAATGAGTGAGTATGCATATGAAAATTCTGGTATGTCATTACAATGTAGTTGAGAATGTGGTTTGTGCTTGATATGGTGGATGATCAGCTTGTATGAAACAAATCTTGGATATAAGAAGTGTTCACATTTACCAAATCCTTATGAATTCAGAGATGCACTCTGTCTTGATAAAATAGTACCCATCTACTTGTATGTCTTAGTTGTAATCTCAAATATCATATATATCCCTGATATGAGATGTAAAAAAAGCAAAACATCAAAAAACAAAACAAAGAAAAAAATGAACCAACATACAAACAAAACATTAAATTCATGAAATTCATTTTCCAGCAAAGCTTCCTTGATGATAATGATGAGCATTGAGCTACTGATTTGCTAGTACTCATGTGCCTAACGTTTTTTTTTCCTGCCCTGCATAATGCTCAAATCTTCTATTAATGCAATGTTTATCACTCTGAAAAGCCAGAGATCATCACTGTGTACTTGATCAAACTATATCAAACTTCTGTGTCTTGTTCTCATCCACATCAGTCTGTCCTGCGGGTACCTATGGCCAGTTCTGTCAGTACTCCTGCCCGGACTCCTGTTACCTTGGCAACGGTTCTTGTCATCCGAGAGATGGGAGCTGCACCTGTTCACCTGGATACCAGGGGGCCAACTGTGATACAGGTAATTGAAGTGGTTAGAAAGCTCATGCAGACATCATTATGTTTTAGCCTGCTGTTATGGATGGTTCATAACTATTATGGTTCCTTGTATACTCGTGTTGAATACATATGATATGCAAATTGAACCTTGATAATATCTCTGCAATTGATTGATGCTTGTGATAGAAGTAGATAGATAGATTGTGATAGATATACTAGTTTATGTCAGTCTTGTGTTCAACAGTTAAGTATTATAGTTGTATTTTATTTAGCATTGAGGTAGTTTATGTGAGTGGTGTTGGTATTTTAAAAACTTAGGGAAAAAAGAAATTGACACTTCCGTTGTGGCTTCATGGTGTGATAAATACAGTTAAGGACTTAAAGAGTATATGGGTGACATTAGCCCTATGTCTCCTAAATATGGTCTTCTATACTGATATTTCATCAACAGGCAGTTTAGTTGTAAACATATCGTTACTTGCGTTGGAGTGATCATTCAAGCTTATGCTGGTTAACTGTGCTGAAATGACCATTTCAGCTAATGGTGGTCATTTGTATTGAGATGTCCATTCCAGCTGATAGTGGTCATTTGCATTGTGTCATTACAGTGTGTCCAAGAGGTACTTATGGACCAGGTTGCCTACAGAGCTGTTCCTGTAGCAAGAACTCAACATGTGACCCAGTCACTGGACAGTGTGAATGTCTGGCTGGCTGGATGGGTAGTGACTGTAGTCAGGGTAAGTTTGCCCACTGTCAGCTCCTCTTTGAATGACTTCATCGCAATTAACCCATCAAATCTCATAGCTGAAGCATCATTGTCATGTACAACAATGATGGCACTTGAAGACGGTGGTACCAAGAGTGTTAATCATTTTTTCATTAAGAAATGAGAGATATCTTCAATGGCTCTATGAGATTGATTTCATCTCTAGAGAGGCATTTACTGTATGTAGGGAGGGGTGATATGTTCTTTTAGAAAGATATGGATGTTGCTATTTTTTGTTGTTGAGTGATCCTAGATATATGTAAGGTTCATTTTTTTTTTCTCCGAATAGCCTTACTCCTGTCTGCTCAGTCATACAATCTGATTTTGTGTTACAACAAAATGATGCATCATAAGCCCATTCACACCCAAATACAAGACAATCGTCTACAAAAAAAAAAAAAAAAAAAATAGTGGCATGTGGAGGCAATAGTACTAAGAGTGTTAAGTCCCTTATTTGTGGTTCCATGACATTTGCTCCTGCGACAATTGCTCCTATGATATATCTGCACACTAAGCCAAACATAGATTCTACCCATAAACATAACCCTAACTCTAATCCTAATCCTCACATCAAACTAAACCTTAAACCCTATCACCAACCCTAACTCTAACCGTAAGTCCTTTGAGAAAATGTGACCAGAGCAATTGTTGCAGGAGCAAATGTTGTGTCACCATATCTCTAAGTCATGGGCATATTCAACACATCAATCTTATCATGTAACATCCCCATTTCCCTCACCAGTCTGTCCTGCTGGCACCTATGGCTACGGCTGCGCCTTCACCTGTGACTGTGGGGAGGGCATCCAGTGTGAGCCGTATGATGGAGAGTGTATCTGTCCCATCGGAAAGTGGGGGCCGAGGTGCACAGAGAGTAAGCATATAGCTCTGTACCGAGCTTTGTGACCTACTGAGGTTATCAGGAATACAATATGTTTGATTAGTGCAAGGTCATGAGCTCTGTCTTCATCATCCAATTTGGAAGAAAAGAAATCTGTGGAATTTTCTGTCTGTACAATGTGGCCTTAGATATATTGGATATGTTTCAATGATATATGTTTAACCTAAAGAATCCAAGATATTCTCCCCTTAAGAGAGCGAGAGGGTGTGAGTCGTCATTTTTTTTTAAACCAAAGCTCGTGCTTAACTTGACAGTTTTCATGCTTGAATGCGTGTAGACCTTCTCCCATAACCACTTTTTTTTTCTATATTTGCAAGTCTCCAAATCTTTTGAATTCTTGAGTCAGAAGCTTTGTCAGTTATTGTTACAGATGTCTGATTTCTGCTTTTAATGCAGGAAAAAAAATGTAAAACATGGTACTACTTTGAATTTTTGACACTGTTAATTTTTGACAGTGTTGCTGAATTCTAACTTGGACAGGTCGGTAGCTGTATTATTGATGGTGAATGAAGATTAGTAGATGTTTCGAAGGTAATCTTACAGTGTTAATCAGTGTGCACATGTTTATAGTTGATGAGCCCTTGCAAAATAAGCTGCGTTGTGTCCACTTTTGCTGCTCTGCAGGTTGTCCAAAGGGTCAGTATGGTGAGGGATGTGGACTGATGTGTAAATGCTCAGAGGAAGGCACCGCATCTTGTCATCCACTGACCGGTAGATGCGATTGCGCCACCGGATACCGCGGTCTCCAGTGTGAGAAAAGTAAGTTTATGAGCTGTTCATTGTCGTGTAAAAATTGTCTGTTTATATGTGACCATGCATCACAAAACAAACAAAAAGTCTCACCCCTTGATTTTATGTGAGGACTCAAAAAAGGTGAAACGGGTCAACCGAGTCAATTTTGAGTTTTCCGTATTTTCTGAAATAGCTGTTCTTCTTCTACATTATTCTTGAGTTTGGGATCATAAATTGAACGGGAAAGTTGGTTTTCAGCAGTTTTTCTACAACCCCTTTTTATGCCTCCGCCACGAAGTGGTGTCGGAGGCATTATGTTTTTGTGTTGTCCGTCCGTCCGTACGTACGTCCGTACGTACGTCCGTACGTACGTCCGCTTTCGTTTACGCGATAACTTGAGTAATATTTACTGGAATTTTACCAAACTTGGTCGAAGTATGGAGTATGATGGGGCAACGATTTGATAAGATTTTGGGTGAAATCGGCTAAAGGTCAAAGGTCAAAGGTCAAGGTCAAATCATGAAATTGTATCCGTTTACGCGATAACTCAAGACTGTATGGAGCAAATTTCACCAAACTTTGTTGGAGGATGATGTATGATGGGACAATTACTTGATTAGTTTTTCAGTGAAATCGGACAGAGGTCAAAGGTCAAAGATCAAGGTCAAATCCTAAAATTTATCTGTTTATGTGATAACTCAAAACTGGATGAAGCAGCTTTCACCAAACTTGGTCCAAGGATGATGTATGATGGGACAATTAGTTGAGTAGATTCTAGTGACATTGACAAGAGGTCAAAGGTCAAAAGGTCAAGGTCAAATGCTAAAAATGTTGCTATTTCCCCCATATCTATGCAATGCCCGCAGTTATTTTCTTGAAACTTAGTGTAGACATGTACTACTGCATAAGGATTCTTCAGAGAGAGTTTCATGTCATAAGGTCAAAGGTCAAAAGGTCAAAGGTTAGGTGAAAATGTTGCAATATCACTTTTCTCGCAAATGATTCAATGTATCTTCATGGAACATGGTACATATGCATGTACTGACTGGCAGGGATTATCTAGGGAATTTAGGGGTCATGGGTCAATAGTCAGGGGTTCAAAGGTCAAGGTCAACTCCTCAAAATGTTACTACTGTATTTCCCTCATACATGTATACTAGTATATGCAATGATTGCATTATTAGTTTTAAAAGTGTTTAATATATGTACATGTATTACTTGATGGAGATTCTCTTGGAAATTTCCAGCCAGAAGGTCAAAGGTCAAAGGTCAGGTTTAAATGAAAAAAAATATTTTGTACTGTAATTACACTCTTTCTTCATACCTTGAAAATTATACTCAATGCATAAACTTATAATAAGGTCGGTCAGAAGTCAAGTAAAAATTTTCAATTCCCCAAATATGTGTACCTGCACTCTTTAATAGACAATTATAGCAAACCCAGTTCGTGGAAAGTGAACATTCAAGATATTTCTGACAAACCTGTTATTTCGATATTTTGCCAGTTATGTGAAACTGTCATCACACATTGTCAAGACATTGTACTATACACCTATTGGGAGAATCATGCATTATGGCGGAGGCATCAGTCGCCGTAGCGACATTTCTAGTTTGGTAGAGTCTTGTGATCAGGTTTTTTTTTAGAGACCCCTTTCATTTCTTGAAAATCCTTTGCACCTTCTTCACTTTCAACTCTAATAACTTTTGAAAGGATGATGCTACTGCTCTGAAAGTTGACATTTATCATGGTCAGAATGTGGTAATAGACCATGCTCAAATGAAGCTTAATCTGATAATCCCTTAATTGTTGATGCTACAGTGGTTAACATGTTTTTGTCCCGTTCATGGCACAGGTAGCATGGCTTAGTAAAGATTAAGAACTTGAATAGACCCTGTACTTCAGAGCCTCTTTTCTCAGTTCACACTTTCCAGAGTGTGTGTTTTCTTTCCAGTATTTATATAGGTCAGGAGAATCCATTTGAATTGAGTTATACATGATTTTAAAGCTTAGAGTCTGCTCTTTCAGAATCTGCCCTTAACTAAAAATCCATGTCTGGCGACTTTTTGTTGGTTTTGTGGTGCAGGGTCACATATAGAGAAAATGGCTGTGTGTGGTATAATACTCTTGGTTTCATGTGTCGAAAAAGATTATGATGTTCAACAGATGTGAGCAGAACATCACATTGGCAGGAATTCTTGAAGGCAGCTTATATCTGGTACGTGGATTGTAAACACAAATTTTGATTGCATAAATGTCTCGTTTATGCAAATAGGGTCCTACAATGAATTGACACAGACTAAACACACATGCAAGATATCCATATTTGTCACTTGTGCAAGTCTGTGGACCAAACTTAAACTATAAATAATGTAAACTACCTTTGTGAATTTGGGCATTTGTTCGTCATGTTAGAGATGCAGTCATGCTTTATGTACCATTCAATATGTTGTGTTGTGATAAGTTTTGTGTATTTTTGTCACACTACCCCAGTGTGTGTGCCAGGGACGTACGGGATGAACTGCCAGTTTGACTGCAAGTGTCAGAATGAAGCCACCTGCGACCCAGTGACTGGAGATTGTGGGTGTAAGGATGGATGGATGGGGGAGCTGTGTGAGACGAGTAAGAAGCCGGCTTCTATCTCCTACGTATTCCCTCCCCACTTTATACCTTTCTGTAATATCAGTTGTTGTCAATGTAGAAGCCATTACAAAGGAAACATATCAAGTGTTCCCAACTACAGATATATCAAATGTAACTCAAAATAATACCCCACTACCGACTTGTGTCAGTTTTGAAATAAACATACTAGTAACATTTTTTTTTATTTTTTACTTTGAAATATTCAGTGCATCTCTTTCATAGTAATTAAGAAGATGCCTATATTATTAAAGTGTATGAAAATTGTATACTATATTATGTTGACCCTTGGGATTAGCACCAGTCCTGAATAGGACAAAATGTAGTGCAGATCAACATTTTTTCACACTTTTTAAAAAATCTATCTTTGAAAACACATTTATACGTAACAAGAGATGTACATTATGATCAATTTTTTTCAAATATTGAAATAAAAAAACAATGGTATTATCATGTCCACTTTGACCACTGTAACAGGATGTCCAGATGGTCGGTATGGTCACTACTGTAACAGCTCCTGCTCCTGTCCCTGGACAGCTTCTTGTGACCATGTGAGGGGTGATTGCCTCTGTCCGGCTGGATTTCATGGACTCTCATGCGCTCAAGGTTGGACTTCCTGATCTTTGACCTCTGTTTTTTCATAGCTTTTTTTTATAGTTCATATAAAAAAAGGAGGATTAAAACAATGTGCACAATGCCATAAAGATGAAAAAGGAAAAGATGATTTAATTATATGGTTATTGAATTTGGTGATTTTATTATATAGTTATTGAATAGAAGTCATGATGGCAAGACTTATTTCAGAGGAAAGGTGGATATTACAAGGATCATGTACAGTATGTCAGTGTTCTATGTATAAATTGTCTTCCCTATGCATTCACCCTTACAATGTTTTCTCACTCATTTTTGAATTTGGCTATGTTTACTTGGATCAGTTTAGTGGGAGTCGTAGAAGATCAGAAAGTGTCTTTTATTAATTCTGTAGTTTATTTTCTTCCATTCTTCCGTTGTCTTTCACCTTAAATTGAAGAGTGAAAAGATATGATAATGTGGTATAGTGTTTAATCATAGATAGCACTGACATCGGTGTAACAACCAACAAATCTCTTTAATAGGTTGTTGGTTCGCAAACATCATAATGGTAAGTGGGTTTATTTCAGAACTATTCACTTCTTTATCTCACACTAAACTTCGTGATTTCTCTCTCTATCCTGTCAGTTTGTGGTCCTGGCTTCTATGGAATTAACTGCAAGGAAAGATGTGAATGCCCAGACCACTACATCTGTGACTCGGTGCTTGGCTGTATTTGTGCAGACAGGACCCTGAACGGAAACTGCAAAGTTGGTGAGTCCCACAAACTTGACAGACATACCCACTGTCTGCCCAATCGATCAATTTGATTGATCGATTGATATTTGCAACATAGAACAGAAGAAGCAAACAGAAATTTGTCACAAGCAGTGTATTTACACAGGAAACATGCTTATGTTTCGTAATCAAGCATAGTTTGGACATATGGGAAGGCCAACAGTATCAAAGAGTTTGAATACCAGAGGCAAGCCCTGTCAGAGATGCTATAGAAGAGCAATTTTTGAAACATGATACAAAATATTCTATGGTAAAGTGACATTACAAATAGATGTGCATTGCACAATTATGTTCATCCATGTGTGTGTGTGTGTGGGGGGGGGGGGGGGGGAGGGGTGTGAGAGAGAGAGAGACAGAGAAAGAGAATAGAAATGAATGATATATAGATCGAAAGATTAATAGGTAGATAGATAGATAGATAGATAGGTAAAAATATGTATTCAGATAGATGGATGGTATAAAATATATATGCAGATGTTTAGATATATAGATACGGATATAGATAGGTAGATTTGGCATGATATTGTGTAGATTTCAATCTGATTTCGGATTTTGTTTTCTCTCAAGTCTACACACATTTTTTCTTTTTCCATGTATCAAAATCACCTGAAAATTTTGATTTCTGATTTTTTCAACAAACCTCAATATCATCCCTGGTAGATAGATGAATGGTCTAGAAATGATGTATTTTCATGAAGTGTAGAGGCCATTGATATTTTCAAATGTTTTCTCATTTTATGACTAGTTGGTGTCCAAAACAAGCAGACCAGTTTGATGACAGGTGGTCCCATGATCGGTATCATCATGGGTATCATCATCTTCGTCCTCGTCATCCTCCTCATGTTGGTCTTCCTCTGGAGGCGGAGATACCAGGGCAAGCCGGACTACGGCTTTGCTGTCTCGTGAGTAATAAGAAAGCATTTGTGTGGGGGGTCCAGTGACTTGTTCTATGTTTTGGTACAACTGTGGATGCACTGCAAGGAGCAGTTGGTAGTGGCTTGATGATTTGCACTTCCACTTGTAGTGTGATGATGGGCTGGAATGTAGGACACATGTAATATCTTCTTCTTTCTGTTATCTGTTATAATTTGACCTGATATACAACATGATTACGCGTTTTGAATCTCAATTATGAGGGTCACAACATGCACTACAGTCCTTGACCAGTGTGATTAATTTGGTGAACGATGCAGTTTTGTTTACTCATGACATGTACACCAAACATGTTGGACAGTTGTCATAAGTTATCTTTCTCATTGATAGACTTTTTGGTGTAACTTTTTTGTTAAGTTATTGTATATATGTTTAAAACAAAAGTGATGTAGCTTGGCAGTACAGTTTCAAATCTTGAAAAGAAGTATCTACTGAACATTAATCATCAGGTATTCAAGGGGCGACATGTTGAATGGTGGACCCACAGTGGTATCAAACAGCAATACCCACCACCTGCCGCCAGCCAGGGACTCCCCCCTGGGTGCGGCCAAGCCAAAGGAGGGAGCCAAGGCCAAGTCTAGCAGCCCCAACAACCTCAAGCTGCAGAACGTCAACCCTCTCTTCATGGCCCCAGTCAAGAACATTGAAGATGATGGGGTGTGTGGGGGAGGAGCTGTCGGGGGTAAAATGATGGGTAAGTGCTTCTCTCCCAATCTCTGTGTCTTTCATTCTATATCTCTCTTACCCCTCTCATATAGACACAAATGGGCATTCACATAGATCTTTGTTTTCTCTCTGTTGAAAGGGAAAGTCCTTTCTAAAGTTCATGTTGACTTTAACAAGAACAGTAATGTCAAACAAACAACAGTAAAAAATGTCATTCAAATTGGACATTGAGAGTAATTTCTGTCCAAATTGCATATGCAAATTAGACAAGGCAATGGTGCCAGTCAGATTTCAATAAAATTTTCCGTGTTCTGTTTGATTATGTTCCATACGTCATCGTGAACATTGAGTGGATTTTTTACTTTGACCGTCTTCCCTCTTTCATTCCACCAACTTGACATCTTTATAATTTTCTTTTGCCATATCCTTTGATGGCGGTTTTTCCAGTTATACGTCTTTTCCTTCGTATAGGTCCTTTTCAATATGTTTCTCCCTTCACCATTCCACTTCTTGTTTAAACTTGCTATCCCTTGTTATACATGCTATCTGTTTAGTTTCTCCAAAAATTGTTGCAAGAGTTTTTTAACCTTAAGACTGCAGTGTCTGTCTCTGTCGGTCTGTCAGTGATTCTATCTCATTTTCCCCCTTTCAGCAAAGTAGTGTATTGGTGTCTTGCTTGTCATGTCACTTATTTATCTTCAAGAAATAATCTATATTATAAGTTGTAGTAGTAGACAATTTTCAGTTACCATCATTATTTTTGAGAGGTTATCATAACATATGTGAAAGTAATATGACATTTTAGCTTCATAGTCTGTGACCAAATCATACCGTATACTTTATGCATGAACATATTTATTTGTTTATGCCTGTGATTGTATGACTGTAGGCGGAGCAGAGGTTGCAGATAACGATTACGAAACAAGAATTCCACCGTCCCTCTCCTCGGGGAGGGATGAGACCGTATATGGTAAAAAAAAAAAAAAAAAGATACAAGTTTAGAAATGTGCTGTGCAGATTGCAAAAACCAAAAAGCTTGCCTCACCCTGCAGCTCATGTTTTATTTTACTCAGGTTTGATCCCACTCATACTTGCATATATATACTCACCTGCAATTCCATACAGCGTGTGAGCAGATTGCATACCTGTAGTCATGATAGTGCATAATAGTGAAGCCTAACAAAAGTTTGAACTGATGACTGTTAGTGCTGGAAAGCTGTAGTGTGTGAAGTAGGAGAAATAAAGTGGTATCTGTTCGAATGGTCAATTTCGAGACCATGGTTTGGACAAAATGGTGTTAATACAGACAAACTTTGTTCTCACTCATCTAAATATTTTTGAGATGTCATGTTAACCTTCCATTTTAATTTGTAATTACTGATATCATTACTATGTCTCTTTTAAGAACTCATATCCGAATTTCCATGTCAATAATGCTAGGCTTGTAATCACAAAAACCTGTTTTCACTGTATTGATAATTATCATTCTGACAAATCCTGATACGCATAGTTACAGCAATATATTATGATATATTTCTCTTGATGCTTGGAAAAAAAAAAGAAGAAGAAAGAATTATAGTGGTCTCAACATCAGCAAAGAAAGTACAGATACATTTATAATAGGAGTCCCTTAACAAGTATCACCAGGCTCCATAAGGGCTCCTACAATAGTTGCCTTTCCACAACAGAAAAGATGTGTGTACTCTTTAGTGGATATTAACCAAAAAAAAAAAAAAAGGGAAACAAAGTTTATAATCTTAAAAGGCGGTATAATATGATGAATATAATGTTTGCCATTAATGCTGAATGTCATGAAATAGTTCAACAGATTCTTTGGCAATATTCCCTGTTGTCTTGTCAGTGTTTGTATAAATTATGCTCTGTGTGTTATATAGTTGTGTAAATATGCAATACATCTACATCTATCTGAGTGAAATTCACCCCTTCGTTCTTGCTTAAACACATCACCATCCTCATCCCGATCTGTAGAATCATCCAGATACTGGCCACAACACATACACAGTCTAAGCTTTTGTATGAAATGAATTCACAGGGCAAACATCATGCACTTCCAGTAAGGATTTTGATATATAGCCACTCACTGGCACAACACGCTAGTAACTGAGTTCAATTTGTTCATATCATTTTATGCTTGAGGCCAGAGTGTTTGTCACTGAAGAGATCATTTTTTATGTACAGTGGTCTCATTTTCTCCCTCTATTCCCATTGAAATTGACCACACAAATACGAAAACCCAGACAACTCTGGAGGCTACATGTATCTCTGCATTCTTGCTCACCCATAGAGCTTATGTTGTGTGTTCAAAGTAGGGTCGATTCAAGAGATTCAAACTATTGTATTAACATTGCTACTATACTGCTGCCCTCATACCATTGGTTTGTAAAGTTTTGTTCATTTGTTTGTTTGTTTTAAACATGGGTAATGATGAGCAAACCAATTTATACTCTTTGTCAAAACATGCAAATCCTCACTCAGACTCAACTTTGTCACTCATTCCCACAATGCTCATTTTTGTGTTGTTCAGTTTGCAGCCAAATCTGTCAAAAATGTTCACATTTTTGCACCATTTTCATTTGCATATCATCCCCAATTGCCATTTCCGACAATAGAAGACCTGAAGGAATATGAGAGCATATTGCACCATGCATATCAATGACACTGGTCACCTTTGAATAAAAGGGTGGGTTTTTAGAGTGTTACACTGCAAAGTAATGAGCCATTGCTTTCAGACAAATACTATTTCACTCACTGAAAAAGCAAACATGAATGCATCATATAGGAATATTCCATTTAATATGACATTTTAGTCGCCAACAGAAGAAAAAAACTCTACTGTCATTTGCTGCCCAAGCACTTTGAAAAGGTCAATTGAAATTGAACAGCTGCACTTAATGACACATTACCAATCAAATTAAAATTGACTGTCTCTTGCTTGAGAAAAGATTATTTACACAAGTAGGCTTTGTAGCAATCCCATAATACCTTGAAGACTTAAACAGGGCTACCCACATTGTGTTGTCCTCTTTCCAAACCCTTCTTGTGAATTGTTTCTGTGTGGTGCAGTGCTGCATCCTATATATATCTTGTTTTATGCAATTACACCAAGCCTCTGCCAGATGTAACCAAGTATATGCAAATGTTTTGTCCAATGCCCCTATGTTTTTTTTTTTTTTTAACCCTTGCCCCAGTAGATGTGCACAGCGAAAAAGCCACTAACTCCTACGAGTGTATACCACCGGCAATCCCTCCACTGAGAACTAATGTCAACAAGTTTGATGGCAAAGAACCCAATAAACTGCAGCAGGGTAAATCTAAAAGTAAGTATGTGTGTTTTCCAGCTGGATCCCTCTTGAAGCACTTTTTTCCCCTCTATACCCTGTGTGTATAAAGGTGTGTAACACTGCGCAGTGCTATGTGGTCAGTAATGCCAGTGCATGGATAATGATGTGAATATATACTTTACCTTGTAAACCAGGTATTGTGCTTACATAGTATGCAGTTTCAACACTAAATGAATGTCAACTGATGTAAAATCAGTGCTTCCCAATGAAGATAAGAATGATATAGCTGGCCACAGCAAGCCAACATTTCCCTTCTCTGCAAATTAAAATATCCGTCTTGAAAGAAATGCAGTTTTTCCAGAGGTTGTATTGAAATGGTCTCTCTCTCTTTCTTCACTTCGATCTTCCCATGTGTGATAAAATCTTCAATACTTTCAACAACAAAAAAGAAAAGTTATTTCAGTTTAGTGAATGTGCATTTATAATGATATGGCTGGATGTTTATGCAGGGATGAAGAAAAAAAAAACAACAACTACCGGTACTGATTGTGTTCTTGAGTTTCTGTTTGTCTCGGATGTTCTAGCAAAATGTCCTGCTTTATCAGTGTCATTATACTTCCTGTTGTCATGGTTACTGCTGTGTATCTCAACACACTGATGTTATGTTGATTACCAATTTTTATTGCATGATTCTTGATTGGCTGTTTTTTATTGGATGTAATCTGTCAGATTTGACCACCTAAATCATTTTGTGTTAGATTTTTTTTTTTTTTTGTCTTGTTGGTTTGTGCAGTATTTAAGTTTTTTTTTTTGTCAATGATGAACAGATATCAAACATGATAATAAAAGAATAAATGCTAAAAAAAATGCACAGTTCATAGAGCTAATCTTTCTAATACTCAGGAAATGACACATATGTTCCTTTTATGTCCATTCTATCCCCCCCCCCAAAAAAAAAAGGGAAAGGATGTTGTGTGTCTGTTACACCTGAGCGAGCTCTCTGCCTTTCTTCGAATGCACACTTGAAAAGCCAGTGATGGTTACAACAGACATACTTTTTGTTCCATGTTCAGTGTTCAAGCAGGGCAAGAACAGCAGCCCCAGCCTGAGTAGGCACTCAGGTGTGAGCGGATCATCAGAGAACATCTACGCAGATATTGATGAAATGCTTGCCCAAGCCAGGAAGGCATCAGAACCACTCCCACCGACTCCCGACAACTACTCCAGTATACCAAGAAACACCCCTGCATTCTCCCCTCAAGGTAAGAAAGGAGAATATGCTCAAATATGTAATTGGTATAATGCCCCACAGAGGGGAATTATAAAGGTATGCTATAAGAAGTGTTACCAGTTAATTGTGAAGATAATTACCAGTTGTCAAGGTAACCGTTGTCAAGGTAACCATATGTTGTCAGGCAGTGATATTGATGGGAAATGTAATCTGCAGCCATCAATACTGTATAATTTAGTTTGTATATATTACAAATCACTTTGTAACATATACTTTAATCAATATCAGTCTTGAGCAGGCAGTTTGTTATATATGATTTCATATTAATCTTTGTTGCAAGAGATATCAAAGAAAGAAAATGGTATCTAATCCATCAAATCCTTCGGATCAAAATGAAAATCCTTGAGTCTCTGAGTATGCCAATATCATATGGTATGTTTGTGCTTCTATTCTGCAGAGCCTTTGTTAATACCCTTGCCAGACACAGCCAATGGGATCAGCAAAACCCGGCCCATTTCAACCACGTCACCTGACAGCATGCACACATACGACAATGCACCAAGGGGCAAGCTTCGCCCCTTGGCTAACCACACCCAGCCGATGGTCACCACACCTTCCGCCAGTCTTTCGGGGTCGTTACCGAATGGTCCCCAAGTAGAGGAAGATGAGTTTGTGGAGATCAGTAAACGTGCTAAAGTGTCGGTCAAGGCATGAGAGCAATGTTTCCTCCTTTGAGGTACAAGGATTGACTCGCGATGTTATCTTTTCTAGACGTCTGAGGCTAGGACAAAACATTGAAGATGGCTCTTTCAAAATAGCATTTGAGTGAAGAGACAAAGATCAGCCATGAGATTTAGAGTTGATATTTTGTAGCTACAAAGTCAAACGGACTTTGATAATTCAGAGAAGTGACTAATGTGGAGTCAAGGGATCAAGGGTGACAAATGCATCGATGCTGCACTCCACAGGAAAGCTGTCAGACAGGTGGATGTAGAAGTATCATGAATCTGCCAGCTCGGCTTCTCGGAGGATTATGCCCCCATACAAGCCCCCACACTTTGCTGGCGAGTTGGTGGACACCTTTGCCTCATGTCGCAAATTTTGTAGGGAGCAGAGCAAGGAGATCGAACAACAATTCTGCATAACTAATTACTGGCACTCGGTTCGCTGCTTGTGGTGTGGTTCGGCCGGCATAAGAACACACCAGTCCCATCATGGGTTAACATTGGTTACCGGTAATAAAATCATGCAAGTTGTAATCAAGGCATTGATGGTGCGCATCCTACACAACATCATACCTTGAGTCATGTGTTAAATTTCACATGAATAGTTTACATAGACCTATTTGACTTTGGTGAAATAGATTGAAGAATTTATTTTCTTATAGTCCAGTGATGCTAGAGGTTTGGATGGTGGATGCTAGAAATGTTGCTTCCCTACATCTATCATCTGTTCTCCATTATTGTAGAGCTAGTTAAGTGAATATTTCTTTCATTAAAAAAACGGCTGTATGATTTCTTTCATTTTCTGCCATTCCAGAAGTGGAATTAAACACATTCCAACAAAAGTCTTCTTTCTGTTCACAAGTTTGCACTTTTATCAATCCGAAGTTTTGTTAGTTAGAAATTAGGTGGCTGCAATTTGATATTCTGTAGGAGCTAGCCTGAAATCTGATCATGTTCAACTTGCTACTAGAAACTGCAAAAGCTGTTGTTTTTGCGTACAGATATTTTCGTGAATGAGGAGGTGACTGACATTTTCACAAGATGTCGGTTTCACGATTTGACACCAAGACTGTCGTGAGTGCACTAATGCCTGTCCATAGATCTAATGCAATCAAGATCAAGTGGCGATATTTTCGTGTGGAACTATAGTGACTGCGTAATTTGTGAAAATTAAGCCATCGTGAAAGTAACAGCTTTTACAGTAGCTTTCTAGATATGAATACCCACATCATTACAGTGGAGAAGTAGAAGCTATTTACTCTAGAGAGATGAAGCCCATTACAGGAGAAAATGAGTCAAACATGATGCTTCTTCAGTTCTTCTCTGTCGTTAAAAGAGTTGAAGGTAAGTGGCACAATAGAAGAGGCTGTAATAATCCTTTTTTCTTTTTCTTTTTTTTGATAGTGCACCAAAGCACTGCAGAAACTCACTTAGACTTTAAATTGCATTGACTACACTTGACAGCTTTGAGATTTCATATGGTAAACTTTTGACAACCATAGTCTACACAAAACAAATTGATAATAGATATGCAGTGATCGACTTTGAGCATTCATGCAAACCATTTGAGGGATCACAATAATCTACCCATACATCATTATATCCGTCTTCCATACTTGCTTTACTTTGCAATACAAGTACCTCAACATTCTAGAGTTTGTCACATGTGGTGTACAGCTTACACATTTTCATATGTATGGGACTGAGTGTGCCATCTTTGATTTTTCTGACCAATCAACTGGCTTTCTAGTGCAGAATTTCACTCAATCATACAATGTGAAATCAGGACTGGAGATAAACATAACAATCATGCAGATATGGAATTTGTATTAGCTGCTCTGTGTTTGTTGTTTGAAGAGTTTGCCAAGTACTGAGACAAAAGAAATGGGATCACATGAATTAAACATAGAGGAAATTTATGAAAGTGGTTTAAATGCTGTGAGTTATCTAGGCTGCCCTTTAACCCGTTTAGGAGGGACTGATTTTGCTACAACATTTATTTCCCATAGACACCTGCCTGAGTATACTTGGGACTTATCCTCAACGGGTTAACCCTATTCTAACTGGGCTATTTGAGACCAAGTTTTTACTGAGGGGGGGTCAATTTGACCCCCCCTTCAGATCTCGGCCGCCGATCGTGCGATCGCCGCAAAATTTTGCCTGAAGATAGAGCTGGATGTCAACTACAAGATAATATGATCATACAATAGAAAATTATTGCCTTTCTATTTTTAATAAATTAATTATGCAAATTTGTGCATGAAATCATATTTTCACCTATAACTCCATTAAAAAGACTGGAGGATTGCTAAATTTTTGTGTCAGAATTCCTCAAGACACACCAAACAATTTTCTTGTAAAAAATTAGCACAATCGAAATCAATTTCTTTTGTTTTTTATTGTTTTGTTAATTTCTTATGTATTTCATTGTTTTTTCGACCTTTTGTTTTCTATTGTTTTTTTGCCAAAATTTGTTGCAGGCACTTTTTCAGGGTTATCTACACTAGAATTGATTAATTTCAATGGTTAAAAGTTGAAATAATCTAATTTATATCAATTTAACCAAAAAACACAATTTGCATTGGATTTGCACACGATATCATGAATTTGAGCTGTTTTTTGGTTGACATGCATATGCAAAACATTACGTAACTTCAAAATGGTGTACCTGAACGTCGCGAATTTGGTCTCAAAATATGCGGGGGACTTCAATGAAAAAAGTCGTGAAACGACGCGGCAAAATCTTTGCGCGTTGCGAAATCGTGGCGCGAAACGTCGAGGGGGGGGTCAATTTGACCCCCCCCCCCAGTTAGAATAGGGTTAAGCAGTATTGCAAATCACTTCAGTGGGTGTCTGTGTAATTTTCTTCCAGTTGTAAAGGTGCACAAGTACCACATGAGGGAAGCTCCGTGAAATTGATGAAAATATGTTCAACCGAAGTTTTGTCCAGCGATTACTGATGTCATAGAATTTCTGCGCAACTCTTTTAATACCTATGACTCGTTGACAGTAGAATGATGTCCAAGGAAATTCCATGACAGAAAAAGAAATAATTGGAGAGTCAAAGTTGATAGTGGAAGATGAGAAAGGTACATTTTTTTTTAAATAAATAAACTGTTCATAACATGGCAGTGTTTGTAGACTTTATAGTGTAGTGTTATCAATTAGGGCTGGCCTACATGTCAAGCTTTATTTCATATATCAATTATGATGGAAGCTCTCTGTCCAAATAGCTCTTCTGCAGTCATGCAGTGTTCATGCAATCTTCTTTCTTGTTTTCTTCATCAGCCTGTATACTTGCCAAACCACTCCCTATTGTCTATGCCTGCCATAATACCTGATCACTCTGCTGGTCTAACAGAAGTATGGCATTCACTTTATTTATGCATTTTTGTCTCCTTATTGAATGCTGAATTGGCATTTATGAGCTGAAGGTAATGATGGAAGAAAAGGAGCATGAGATGTAGATGTTAGCGGTCGTTGCATCTGTAGTCACATTGTAGTGGCTGATGACATGAATTTTTTTAATTATGTAATTGCAAATGTATGTAAATACAGGTTCAAAAAGTGAAACAGCTGTATGTATGATAATTACTTGTTTTTCTTAATTTACCAAAAATGATATATGTATATGAATGTAATAATATCCATCAATTATTGCAATCATGTGAAAAAAGTGAATGTAGATATTGAATGTAGAAGGGTATTTCTGTATATTGTCATGTATATGTATTTTATATACCCTCTAGCACATAAAGTTTTTTTGTGACCGTGTACACAACTCATGTAACTAGCAGAAATGCATGACCTCAAAGAGCAATGTATATGGCTTAAAATGCTCTCTCCTTTTTGTATTGATTTACAGTTGAATGCTTTGATTATGCAATATGGATATAATATGCTTCCAATATAATCCATTCATTTGAAAATCTGTGTCAACAACTTTATTTGCAATCCCTGTTTCTTCCACATTGCTTTTATTTTGTCTCTGAATGATGGTAAACATTCAAATTTCTTTTGTCCTGACCACTTTTTTTTTTTCTGTGGGGGGGGGGGGGGCAACTTTATGTCTCAAATAGCTGTGTTTAATAGATCCAAAAGATTCCTTTAAGAAAAGAACAAACAATTGTGCATGTTATCATATTGTTCTCTGCTCTATTCAGACCTTCCAAAACCTTTCTGACTGAAAAATAGGGATGATTTGGCTCAAAAGTAGGAAAGGAAAGAGCAGTTCCCATAGGAGTGTGTAGTAAGCTCATCAAGAAAAATAGGAAACTTTTATTGAAACAAGAACTGGGAAAGGCAAAAACATCACATTCCTTCCTCCAAATTTAGAATAGTTAGGAGGACTGTATAATGTGATGTCATCCCCATACTACAACCTCAAATTCCCAATGTGCTGGACAAATAATCAGGTCCAGAGTGAGCCAAGCTAGTTGGAGCAGACTCTGAGTTTGTGATTGCTTGAAATATGGTTTGTAGCTTGTGCTGGGTGAGCCCAACTCCGTAACATCGTAAAATGCATGAAGGTAGTGTGTAGCAGTACTTGACATGGTACGAGAAGTCATTTCAGGAAGAGGTCACTGATTCCTGCATTCAAATTGCCTGTGTCTGCCTGATGTTTCACTCGGTACAAACAATTACCTCTTCCACCTGTGAAGGTTTAGTATCTAAAGAATTAGAAATAATGAAAGAGGCACTATATATACTTTCTATTCTTCTGTCATTTGGTTATCTGAAATACTACTCGAGATATCAATACACTGGTTTGAAAACTTTGATGTACATGTGCCTTGATCAGACCTGAATTTGCTAAATTTGATACTTCTTCACCTCATTCTACTCTTTTCACCTAGAGCAACAGTAAAGTTATGTGGTCATTTGACGTGATTTTTTTAAGATTGCAGGGTACTGAGTATTCCATTTCTTTTTCTTGTTTTTTTTTTTTCAGTATGAGATATGTTTTCTGAACAAATCATATGATTTTAGTTTAACTTGATTTTATGTAATGTTTTTTTTTTTTTATTCATATTCTGCAACATGAAGAGTTGATCAAGCTCTTCCAGTAGACAGAATCTCCCATTACATTGCATTAATTCAGTACATTTTGTACCATTTATGGATTTTTCACCATATGGAAAATCACACTTGTGATTAGGGCAAATAGATTTATTGTACTATTGATATACTAGTGTTGAGAAAAAGAATTTGAGATATATAAACCATAGAGGAAATACTGAAATCAGGGATTAGGAATATGCGAAAGAATGGTTTCGTTATAAAACCCTTGCCAGTTTTGTGTGAATACTTAATATGCAATGTTGAAAATGCATATAAAGATGAAAAAGGGTGTAAACTCTTCTGCCAATTTGACTTAATCTCAGCCTCCCTACTATCCCGTCATGGACATTTCAGAGATTTAAGCAGAAAATCCGTCCCCTAGCCACCTTTCTAGCTTTTGTAAAGTCAAAGCGAGTGAAATGGATAATGTTGCTACCTTACTTTGTGTGCAATGTGTTGATACCATCTCATGTGCCAGTTTTCACTAGTTAGTTTTTGTTTGTAGAATGGCCCAATGTTAGTAACATGTACATAGATCAATTAAATCGTCCATCAATCTTGGTGTGAATAATGTTTAGTGCAGAAGAGTGCTCTGGTATTATGGAGGATAAATCAGTGTGTAAGAAATGGCTTGATCTCCTTTTTTGTGTAATCCACAACAGATCTTATATTCTTTAACATCAACAGCTTGTGGTTTCTTCTCTGAAAATGTTTCTTGCCATATTATGTGCTTTTGAATTTTGAGTATGAAATCATCAATAGAGTGAAATTATAATAAGGATTAGACTGCCATTAGTTCTTCTCTAGTGACTTCATAAAGTAAGACGAGTGACTACTTGACAGCAAACTTAATATTCAAGAAGACAAAGATAAATATGTAATTTGTAACCTTGACTTCCGAATTCCTATAGACAATTATTTTCTTTCTAGTACAGGCTGTATCTGTGCTACAAAATATATCAACCATTGTTTCAAATTCAATGAATTTTCCCTGCCCTCCAGAGAGGTTGTACAGCCCTGTGAAGTACACACATGTTCACCATGTGGAAACGTCCTTTGTAAAGTAACGAAAACCCAACTTTTATGTACAGTGTGTATAAATTCTTGACATGTAATAAAAATGTCAGTATTCCAAAGGATGTCCAGTGTGCTCCTGTATGCTTTTGTACACACATACACACACAAATATAAAATACATAATACATGTATACAATATATATGTTGTAATATATTATATATGAGATATATATATATATATATATATATATATATATATATATATATATATATATATATATATATATATATATATATATATATATATATGCATGCATGCTTATAGTAATACAGTGGACTCCCATTATAACAAAGTCCTCGGGACCAGCCGGCAGTTTTCAGTCATTATATAAATTTTGTTATAACCAAAAAAAAAAAAAAACACACACAAAAAAAAAACAATAAAAAACTTGATGATAATGCTAAGGGGTGAAATTTAATTTTGTTATAACTATGTTCGTTATAATGGGAGTGCACTGTACAATAAATAGACACTAGACACTACGGAGACCAATTTGTGTTTCAATGTTTTAAACTACATTATATCCCATTCATACCATGCTTTACTGCTGACAACACTCCTACACATTTTTCCATAGTTATGCACTGTCTCCCATATAGTCTCCTGACCTGTATTATCTTCAGCTCTGTTCCCTGTCATTCTAACAGCACTTTACCTTATCTCATCTCCCTCCCTCTCTCTCCCCCTGTCTCAGCAAACAAAAGATTACTAAGAGCAAATACTCCACTTCACTCAAGGTAGATTGGTTTCATGTACATTCATTTGTATTTCATTACACTGTCAAGGTACGGTACATCGTATTCTGTACAAATGATGTGATGCATCTTTGCCAGGAAAATATACATGGGGTGCAAAATGAACAAGCAGAGAATTCAGAGTATTGGAAGTACAAGTAAAATGACAGAGTTACATAATACCTGATACAAATGTACATGACACATGAGTCGGGAGTTGATACTGGACTGTTAACTCATTCACAGAATTAGTCCTTCTATCTTGCCAGATCTTATTAAGTAATACATTATACCGTAATCTCTTCATTTACCAGTGATTCTGCTCCTGTAGTTCAGGGCCCTCTGGTAGAGCAGTGGCAACACTGGAGAGGTTACCCTTGGTAAAGAAGACATTATTATTCTTATTATTATTAGGATGGGGGAGGGGTGCAAATTGTCCTTGGCTAAAATTGATTAATTTGGGGGCTTCATTTGACTGACTCAAGCTCTGGAGAGATGTAAGAAAACAAGCCCCAATCTGAAAGGAACTGGCTATAGATAGGAGCTTCCCCACATGCTTGTGATTGTAGGGCCAAGTAAAATCATCTTGTAACTAATGGTTTAATAAAAGAAAAATGACTATGTATCATATACTGTGTAGGAAACATGGTCATTAAAGACATGTCCTTCAAATGTGAAATAGGATATGTTACGTGCCACTTTTATGCATCCATAATTCAACAATCAAAGTTTGGTTTTAAAGAGATCTTGTTTTGCCCTTTCAGCGTGACTTACATGACGTGAAAAGCTAAAAGACATCTTCTCTTTTGCTATAATGCAAAGAAAGTTATGCTTGAATGTTGTTTGTGTGCTCTTTTTTTTTTTTCTTCCAGTAGTTTCAACAACATTTGCTCAGGCTTTAGATTCATTTGCACAGGAGTGTTCCCTAACTTTAACATTTTAACAGTGAGCACTGATGATCCAATTTCATATAAGATTTTTGCCATCTAGCAGTCATGGTGCACTTGGTTTATACAGAAAACAAGAAACGGATGTCTCAATTATTGACTGCTTACTACAAGACATGTACCTTCTTTCCATTAAAAGGCAAGACATTTGAATCAGAAGCAGATGTATCAAAAGAATAGGCAATTTTGTGTCATAATAGGTAGATGTTTGTACATGTACATGTAATTCTAGTAGAGCTGCAATTAGATGAACTCCATGCAAGAACAATCTCCTGGTTAGGCAGTTGGGTTGATGCAAAAAAAAAAAAAAAAAAAAAAAAAAATGCAATTCCCAATAAGGAAAATGCAGCTGGTTTAGGCACTACAAATGTCATATTACAGATAGCTGAACACATACTAATCTTTTACAAAGCCTTTGCTGGGCTACTATTTGACACGAAGTCAGTTTGTTGAAAAATGCTGACATGTCATGGTATTGGAAACAACATCTAACAATGGCTGATGTTTCGACAAGTTGATACTCCACAAGAAATATATCGTGCAGAGGTACTCATTTTGAGGCCAAATGGCAACACACTTGCTTTTCAGAACCTTACCTGTCACAAGACATTTCAGTAATCACGACAGTTTTCTAGCGAATTTGCTCCAAATAAATTCAATTTGTATCATTTATTCTGTGCCAATCACACAAGCCTCCTGGACAAAGAATTCTGAATGCCTTGTGTACAGTCTTGTCACTTAGGAATACAGCGAATACATTCCCACACAGCAAAGATAGCAATATTACAAAGTATTATAATGACAATGCAATTTCCATCTCATAATATTGTCAAATTTTCAGATTTTTCATCTTTTTTTTAAATATTGTAAAAATAGTCCTAAGGTGTATAGGGTGTTTGTGAGAACAGTTCACTATATCATTCCCATATATCTACTCTGAATAGCCTACATAAAGCAACAATGCACATATCTTCTAAAGTCTCTGTGCTTTCTGCAAAAAAACCCCTTACAGCTGAAATCCTGTCACCTCCAAATCACAGTGATTTTCCCCCTCAAATTCTGGAAGCGCATTTGGAGCCAAGCAACATGTACATTAACAACATTGCATTATAAATATAAAGCACAATGTTCCTTCATGACAGCCCTCTACAATGTTTAAAATGGAAAAAAAAATGCTCACTTGGCATCTTGAAGCAATCTGGTTAAATCTCACAACACATTCTCCACACTATTGCAGTAAACAGTGTGCAAGTTCCTGATATGTTGAAACCCCATCAGGCATGGACTAACAAGACCTTTGATTTTGAAACAAAAAGTTAGAAACTTTATAGACCCCTGTACAGGGCATCGACATACTAACTATTCAAGATATGCCAGGTTTGTTTTAGAAAGAAATAGAGAGACACAATAAAATTTTGAACCCATCACTGAACATGGCAAAGAACACAATGTGAATATCACACAATCCCATTGCAACTTAATGCAATATCTCCACTGGAAATTGAGCAAGTGGCAAATTCAATTCCATTCAATTCCAAATTGTCTGCAGCATAACTACTAAGTAGTCACTAGTCCGTTACTTGAGCTTGGGATACTTTTGGTAAGGTACTCACAAACTGTACTGACAGCAAAGGGAGGAATGGCACAGAAAAATAAAGTTGGGAGCGCGAGAGACTTAGAGAGCTAGAGAGAAGTAGAGAAGCGATTGAGACTGAGATGATGTGGTTATGAGTGACACAGATCTTGACAAAGCCAAGACGGTTAGTGGGCTCCAACAAACACAGTATCCCATCGTGGTCTGTGGGAGGCTGACTACCCTCCTTCAGTCTGAGTCGAGGTCCATGCAGTCGTCACTAAAGGCCTGGTCACCTTGATCGGTTTTAGCTCTGTGCGTGGGGAAGAATCAAACCCAAATATAGCACATGTCTGGCATAGATGACAGTCATTTTAGAAAATATGCCAACATCTGTAAAGTTTTGGGTAAATGTATAATAGACAAGGAAATATACGTACACTAGAGCAAAATCACAAAGGCACCAGACTACAATTCATGTAGTTGTGGATTGAGCCTCAAGGAATGTTCTCAGAAAAGATGTGCCACTGTACGAGAGAATGAGGTTTGTCAGAATTTTGTTCAGACAATTTGAGGTTGATATCATTTCTGAAACCTGAAAATGAGGAGTAACATACAAGCAATATCACCATCAGATCACTGGAATGGTAAACAGGATGGCATATTTGATGACTTAAAAGGGGAGGGGGGACAATTTGTTCATTTTGCTGAAATACAACGCTCATGTTTTTACTACTTTCTATTACTTCTTACTTACAGGCTTCCTTCTCCTGAGATATCACATGCACACATGAAGAACAGCTCAACTTTCAGCCAACAAATATCAAGTACTAGGGACTGCTGAATTTCTCATTGCTTGATTTCCAAAAGAGCAAAAATGTAATATACATGTACTGTGATCGAAAATGCACCTCAAGGCATGTTTACTTTAAGAGTGTAGCAACACCCAGACATATTACTGTCCCATTTCCATCACTGTTGCATTCATGGAAGACATATCATTGCAATATACAGTCAACCTCGCATACCTCAAATTAGTCGGGACTGAAAACGGTTGATAGTTTTGAGGTCATCATTAATTAGAATCAGTACTCTGCCTATTCATATACCTAGCTGTCAAGTTCATTGGGTAAGGTTGAAGAATTTTGTATCATAAATGTACAGTATTATGACAAATAGTCATTGATCACTTGTCAGGCAAGAACTGAAATCAATGAAACCAAAAGGTTGAGTTGTATGTTCAAACAACTTTGGGTATCTGCATACATTCTTAATAGGTCTGTTGTTTCACAAAGTCACCACTACAAATTATCATACATAAAGAGCCATGCCTTTCTTTAGGTATGAGACAATAATCATTGATCACTTATCAGGCAAGAACTGACATCAATGAAACCGAAAGATTGAGTTGTACGTTCAAACAAGTTTGGGCATCTGCATGGTCTGTTCCTTCATGAAGTCACCACTAAAGCCATGCCTTACTTTAAGTATGAAACAGCAGATTGTACAATGAAAACAAACGTTGAACTCCAACATACAGATTTATATTTTTCTGTCGTATTTAATCGATATGTCAGTACACTGAAAAGTGTATAGTAATGGAAGGGAAGTCATAAAAAAGGTTGTTGGATTTTAAGAACAGAACAGGTTTTGCACGATCAGTACCTAGATAACTTCAGTAATAGGAATGAAACATTAAGAAGTTCGTTGGAAACATGCCTAACAGCAAAGTGTCACTGATGGTGTTTATAATTACTCATGAGATACAACTCATAATTCTCCACAAGCAATTGCAGCTCAGCTGGTGTTTGCTGAAAGATGTCAAACTGCCTGATCACGTTGAGAGCTTGACACACTTCACTCATCGAAGGTGGTTTGCGCACACAATCCTCCCCCTGTTGGCTACTGGTTTCACCATTACTGTTCTCGTCATCGCTCTCGCCGTCTTCTTTGACTCCTGTGATTTCAACAATCTGGTCATCCGTTAAGAGCTTGACACCCGTGTCAGTTGCATCCACGTCTATGTATTTGTCCATGGCAGGTAGCGGGAAGAGGTCGGCCAACCTCTCCCAGACGCCGCGAAATTGTTGTGCGTCTTCAACACCTCCCTCTTCACCGCGATCTCCATCTTCCTCTACTTGCTCACACAGAAGAGCAAGTCCCACATTCCTGTATACATGAGCTATTGTCTGTTGGGACACCCTGTTCCATGCCGTCTTCAAAGCGATGATAGCGTCAAGAAGGTCCCATTTGAAGGGAACTCCCCCATCTGCTGCTGCAAGTCGTCTGAATGCCAGGATGTGCCGATAGTGTTGTTTCAAATTTCTGATGACACCACCATCCACTGGCTGGGTCAAGCTGGTAGTATTTGGTGGCAGAAACACAAGTTTAATGTTCTCCAGCTTAATATGAGGATGAGCCGGACAGTTATTGATGACCATAGCAATCTTTCTCCCTTCCATTTTGCCATCAAGTTTCCTCAGCCATTCCTCAAACAATGCCCCTGTCATCCAGGCCTTCTTGTTGGCTTTGTAGGCAACTGGCAGATTTTTCACGTTCTTAAATGCGGGTGGTCGCTTGCTCTTCCCGACGACAAAGAGGGGGAGTTTGTTGCTGCCATCCATATTAGCGCACACTAGAACAGTGACACGTGTATTCTGCTGTTTACCTCCATGGAAGGTAGTGCCAAGAAAACAGAGCGACTTCTCTGGTAACATTTGCCAAAATAAACCAGTTTCATCAGCAATGTAGATATCCTTCGGGTCATAACGCCTCAGAATATCTGTCAGCTTTCCATCTTTCCAGCCTTGGATAAGCTCTTCATCCACCCCAGCAGATTCTCCAGCCTCTTTGATGTAGCCTATTCCATATCGTTTCTTGAAACGACTTACCCAGCTCAGTGAAGGAGCTGTCTCGTGACCAAATTCTTTGGCAAAGTATTTGGCTTTTTCAAGCAGCATCTCCCCATCAAGCCGGAGATCAGGCAGAGATTCCTTTTGCCGAAACCATGTGATCAAAGCCGCATCCACATTGTCGAATGCCATCTGCCTCATTCTCTTGATGCCCTTCCGTGCATCACATGGATTTTCAACTGCTTGCACAATTTTATGGCGGTTTTTTATCACGCCCGACAGTGTATTGGTCTTCACATTAAACTTTGCCGCAACATCTTTTTTCTTCCATGTTGGATTTTCATCCATGAAAGTGAGGATTGAGTATTTTTCCTGATACGATTTTACGTTCAATTTTCGCTTCGTTGCCATGCTTGAAAGTGATAGACGTGCTGCTCTCTTCGACCTACAGAAGGATAATGGCAGAGAGGTCTATTGCCAGGAGTTTGTACCCAGTTTTCTTCACAATTTGGACATTGAAGTTATGCAATTCACATTCTTGCTATTCGCGGCGGACGTCTTTTTTCATTTAGGGGCATGTGGGGTCGATGGGCAACTTTGTATTAATTGTTCCAAGAGGTACTGAGCGAGCTTGACTAGTACCTCCTTGAGTGCTCTTAGTATACATTGAATTTTGCATTATTACAAGTTAAATATGGCATATAGAATATCATCATGCTAACTGGAATTTGATGGCTTTCTCAGCGAAGAAGTTACTCCAGATATTTGCCTGAAAAATCTTATAGCGTATCCTTCTGTAACATCGAAATTTATCTGAATAAACTGTTGTCAAATCATATTTATTCTTTATTATGCTTGGCTTACTTCCAGATCATGTACCACAAAAAGAGTATTCAGTGCTTACGTTCTCGGGGGAGAATAATAATGAAACAAACCTCGTGAAACAAAAAAGTTAAAAAAGCACTATGCAGGAGATTGATGTTTGGACAGCATAACTGTCAACACCTAAGCAGGTGCACCACGACGGTTGAGAAACCTATGCCCATGGCATGACTATAACAATCACAAATCAGAACACAGTGGTTAAAGAAAAGAAGTTGATGGGGCAGAGCGCAGTGCTTCTGTAAGCACTCCATTGGCATGGGTGCTATGTGCATACCGTGTACGTGTGTAGGTAGGTGTGGGGGAATTTTCTTGCCAGCTGTGTATTGCTTTGGGCCCGTGATCGTTCTGGTCTCTAAATATTTACAATCAAGTGTGGAAAGATTTATGACATGTCTTCGCTGTCTACGCGCGCTTAATTGGGGGGAGATGCTGAGTGATGTTTGCATTTCGCTTCGAGCAACATGCTGGGAAAAACAATAAGTTAATTAAGATTGGGACATTAGACTTCCCTCCGAGGTAACCAAACTTTGTATAAGTTTTTCGAGCTATGCGAGTCGTAATACACAGAAACTCCAAACGAAAAATCTGGTGATATTTGGCTTATCCGACATCGAGGTTAGCGAGGTTGACTGTATGTTTACAACTACACGTACATAAAAAACTTGAGCTCATTCCATAAAATGTGAAAAAAAAATCAAATTGCTAACTACAAAGCTGAACACATACTTGGAAAGTTACAAAAGCAAAGCAATTTAATCATTTAGAAGCATAGTGCACATCTTACTATTATGCAGATGTGTACCTTCTTAGCTAAGAGCTGATTATATGTTTCTGCAGACAATACAGGTATTGACACTTTTCTGAGAAAGAAGTCTATCCATGATAACTGCAAAGAGCACATCGGAGAAATTTCTGAACAGTCCAAATGAAATCTGAGACTCACCTGTGAGTTCCCTGTTCTCCATCTGATATATCCATGTCATCAATGGGCCGAGCCATTCCTGGTGGTCCTGGAGGCTGCTGCTGCTGTCCCATAGGTTGGTAGGAGGACCCCAGCACCGGAATCCTCTGAATGTCTGCGGGGAGATTGGCACTGGAGCCCAATGTGGGGATGCGCTGGCCGACCGGAGGAGGAGGGTTGGGCTGGCTTGACGACTGCTGACGGTACGCCTTTCCATACTCTGGAGGTACATCATCATCATCGATGCCATCATCCTCATCCTCCTCGGGGCCTTGTCCTGTGGCTGTCCCATACTCAGGTGGAATGATATTGAAGCCACCTCTGTAAGCCTGTCCATACTCTGTGGGAACTTCTCTGCTCTCCCTTGGCCTCCAAGCTGCCCTTCCATACTCCACTGAAGCATCCTTGGCCTCTCTCCTGTGAGCTCGGCCATACTCTTGGGGAACTGGAGCGTGAGACTGGGAGACTCTGTGCCCGGACGATGCTGACGAGGACTCCGATTGTGAGCCACCCCATCTTGAGCTCTGAGGCTGCCTGCTGTGCCTGCTGCTGGATGAGGGTTCTGGCGGTGGGGGAGGGGTGCGAGGACCCTTCCTGTGCCTACTCTGTTTAATTCCCTCAAAACCTTGACGTGACTGTAGAAGTGACCTTGCCCGTTCAAACCAATCCTCACCCAACCTGGATTCCTCCTCTTCCTCCTCCTCCTCCTCCTCTTCTTCTTCAGGTTCTGGTGTTGCTGCTTTTGTATCTTTCACCTCCTCTTTTGATTGTTCTTCCTTTTTGTGGGTGTCTTCAGGATTATTGAGCACCACACTATCACCATCACTGTCTGGAGTGGCTAGTGCCATGTCTGCCTCCCCTTGGTCTTCTTCTTCCTCCTCCTCCTGCTCCTCACTTTTGGGCTCATCATCTAGCCTCATCAGCCCTTCCTCTGCAGCTCGCTTCAGTAGATCCTTGGTGACACTGGACCCAGCAAAGAGGTCCGCACCCATGAGCCCACCCTCCGGTGACCCGCTCCCTTCTTCCGGTGTCTGGCTTCTCTCAGTGACCACATTCTCTTTACCTGGAATGTCTTGATCCTCTTTAACACCATCATCAGTTTGTGGGACATCCTCCTGTAAACTTGGCACATTCTCTTTTGCTGATTGCAGGTTGTCTTGCTTGGCAATGTCAACAGAATTTGTTTTATTGTCTGTGAGAGCTGTATCTGGTAACGAGTTCTGAACAGCTTCTGGGAGATTCCCCACTTCATCCTCCTGTTTAGCAGCTTCTTCTTGACTGTCCCTCTCACCATTTTCCACCGGCTTCTCTGCCTGTTTCTCAACAATTTGCTCTGCAGGACCATCCACTTGCTCCTTCTGTGGTGAATCTTTCTCTTCTTTCTCAGTTGTCACCCGGACGCTGGCACTTTCATCCACTCGGTTTTCCTTGTCTTCTGCATATCAACAGGAAACATGAGAACAAAAGCTTTAACGAGTATTGCTTGTAATGTCTGATTCTCTGCATTCACAAATAATGAGGGCTTAGTCAATATAACAAGCAAGTGCTCCTTTAAAGGGATGGTACAGTTTTGGTTGAAGTGGAGCTTCAGGTTTCCATCTTTTCTTGATGATATTTTTTTTTAGATAATGAGAAACCTCTTATGAAATGTGAAAGAGCATACAATTCTAAGAGGAATTCAAAGTTTATTTAATGAAAACTGGTTTTGAAATGGCCAAGGTATCCAGAACAAAGTGATCCTAACCCACCTTTTATTAGGATCGCTTTGTTTTACTTTGTTTTTTGATATCTCGGCCATTTCAAAAATGATTTTCATCAAGTCAACTTTGAATTCCTCTTAGAATTGTATGCTCTTTACATTTCATAGCGTGGTTTCTAAGCATCTCGTAAAATGTTGAAAGCTGAATCCTCACCTCAACCAATACTATACCATCCCTTTTATCTTACTGCTCATTCTTGGTTCATACTTCAGCCCCCAATGCATCTTCCTCTATCGGAATGAGAGAGGAAGAAACAGAATTCAAAGGGAGAAGAGAGAAACCTCACACAGCAACAGCTATAGTCCATACACAGGGCACATGAATTTGTTGAATTTGTGAATGTGAGACAAAGTCTATTCGGGTGTTTCCCATGTCACCTTGAACCATTGGGTGGCTCTAATAAAGTTTAGTTTGAGTAGTGAAATCACCGACACTGCATGACAATGTTACTAAGTCTTTGTAAAACTTGTGGCTACATAAATCTTTGGAACAGTACAACACAAGGAGGATGACTAACTGAATGCATGGGGTGGGGAGGAAAGACAACACTACCAGGCTTTGTTCTATCACTGTTACTGAAAACTAGGAGACTGTATGAGCAGTGAGGATGTCCCTTTTACCCATTTTGGGTTGCTCCGCAGCCTTCTTGGCCTCTGCTTCCATCTCCATCTTGAGCTGAGCAGCACTCTCTGAATCTTGCATCAGGAAAACTAGCTTGAGTTTGTTGTACAGGTACTCCGCCTTCTTCCGCACTGTGTCATTGGACTTGTATTTTCGCACCTTTGGCAGGGAGTAACAACAATAACAATAGTAGTAGTAACGATAATAACCATGACAATACTAATAGTGATCATGATACTACCAGCACTTACAACATGCTGATTTCTAAGTTTTCACAACATTGTCATGCTGACAGGGCTCACAACATATCACCACCTGTCACTGGATTCAAACCTGCACCCATCTAGAGACCATTCCAGCTGGGTTGCCACTTTATGGCAAAGAAGTGCTATATTCATTCACAATATGGTTTAGTTTCCTCCTGGATAACTACAATTTGTACAACTGGGTAAGGATGAGTGTCTTAAACTCAAGGACACCCTGAGGAAGCAGGGCTTTAATCTTACATCTCCTTGATGACAGCCCAGACAGATCACAACTCCCTTTCAAGGGGTCAAAGCACAAGAATACAATCAAAAATTCTGCTTACAACAATCAATCTGAAGGCCAAAGAGGCCTAACAACCCCCCCCCCCCCCTACACAGATTTTACTGTAGAAACAAACCACAAAAAAAGAAAAGAAAATAAATAAATAAAATGACTGCAATACAAGTCCATATGTTCGGGTAAGGTCAGATGCAGAATTAATGGAGATCCTCAAGATAATAGATAAATCTGTTCACACATGCAAGTTAATATTAGTACTTTGGAAGATAGTACCTTCTTGATGGTCTGGACGAAGTCCACATGTTTCTTGAGGAAGCTTGGTGTCAAACTGTCAATCATCTGATCTATGCTGGTCATGATCTGCAAGCTTTTGACCGGTTCCTGTCAAGTAAACAAAGATGACCCATCACATTCACACACAACATTTCCCGCATGTCCTTCACTAGCATAAAACTGAAGGTCAATTATAGAGTTACGATACTTTCTTTGTTTCAAATCAAGATAACAACAATTCATGCTGACAACAGACTTCAAAATCACTTTACCTCTCTCATGCTCAGATCAGCAACATGGAAAAAAGAAGAAATATGAATAATATGTTCACATTGCATGACAAACGAGTTTCAATTTCTCAAGCAATAACAAGAATGTATTCCTCATAATTCTTCAATCAAAACAGACAAAAGCTGTGCTTAACAATTTTTAAGTTTCTTAAATTTCTCTTGCCATGAAGAGCCAGTAATTCTATCATCAACAACAACAACAACAACAACAAATGTTGCTTACATTTCATCGTTCACATTAAGATTAATATACAGCATGAACTCACGGGGTTATCCAAGGCAAGTGACTGTTTGAGGCCCACATGGAGACGCTCAATCTGTTCAGCAATTTCTGTAAGGGATCAAAGGTCACGAGACAGCTTGTTCACTCATGTCCACCAAAATTTTGGACAGGAGGTAAGAACACAAACACCTAGTCTTGCTTTCTCATTTATCAGTTTCTCAATTTGTTTCTCAGTTATACTTTTGTTTCTCATTTAGTTAAATGATATGAGGTCAAAGGAAATCAGGCCACATGTTTGTTTGATACACCACTAAAATGTGTTCTGTGAAAGAGGAAATTTCTGTAGGATGGAAGTTTTTGCACCTTTCACTCAACATGACGCAAGTGCGAAAATAATAGAGAGCAAATGTTTTGCTTGTTACATATGACATTCTCTAACTCTGATTTCACATGTGGGATACTCAAAGGTATAACTGCATGTTATTTGTAATTTTATTTTCTCCACATATGCTAGTCCTTAAATGTGAGTGAAATTACTCTCTTAATGCAGTACAGTTTAACATAGTATGTGCTACCAGGAGCCATAGCCACTGTGACAGTGGTGAGCTGTTTGAAGTGCTTACTCAATTATCATAAACAGTTTGCAAAATTCATCTTTCCCAGCTGAGCTCCAAAAATCACTTGCGCAAAAATTTCACTATCATAGTAAACTATTGGAGCACAGACAGAAAGTAATTCTAAAGGATGGTTCACTTCCTTTCATCAAATTTGACTGAAGTGACTGCAGGCATGCACTCACCACTTATAGATTTTTAAGTTTAAATGACCCATCACAGTACAGTAAAATTCCAGAGTTTGCATGCAATCAACAAAGATCAGACCTTCATTGCAAACATCGTAATACAAACTATTTCAGAGGTTTCTCAACCATCACATAATGAGAGCAAATGTTCAGGCATTTAACAGATTGAGGGCAATCGGACATATAAAATACGCATACATCTTGCCTTATCATCCTGTCAGTAAGAAGATTGATAAAGAATAGACATGTACGGGGCAGAACTGATAGAATGAGAAAAAACTCACCTTTGCTTTTGTCCTTCATCATTCTAGCAATACAAGAAAAAGACAAATACCACTGATTATTGACCATGTTTTATGTCAGCAGTTTTTGAAGACTTATTGACAATCCTTTCCACAAAACTTGCTTATATCATCCTAAACCAAGACTGACCTAACAACATGCAGTATTCTGTAAAGCTATGACCATTGTTCTGAATGTTGACTGACCTAAGATCTCATCTGTATGTATCTAGTTCAGTCTCATAGATAAACATGAAGTCCAGATTTATTATGTCAGAGTGGGTTAACCCGTTGAAGACTAGTCTCAAGTATACCCAAGCAGGTATCTATGGGAAATGTGTGTTATAGCAAAATCAGCCCGTCCTAAACGGGATAAAGTTACACTCGAGTCTGAATCACACAAATCTCCACATTATAAAAATTGTCACATGCAAATAAGATCTGACACTTCATCTATATTTTTCCCACAACATTGGCACCACTTGGTCAATAAAATGAATGAAGGCTCTACGCATTTGAGCAAGAAAGCATGTTAAATATGGTTGGACACACAAGATATTTACCAACATGTTGTTATAAACAGAGATATTTCCTCATAAAATTGTATTCACAAGGAAAAGATTGTTGCTAGATGCACAAGCCAGTTGACCTTTAGGTCAGATTACTAAATTTATATTTACCAGTAAGCCTAATGCTTGATTAGGCAAGTCAGCAAGATGATAACATTTCCATATTTTATGTCACACTTACCCTTCTCTGGCTTTCTTCTTGGCCAGTTCCTTCGCTTTAAGGGCAGCAAGCTCTTTTTTCCTCCTCTGCAGAGACAAACAATCAAGATCCATATTCTTTAATTCAATATGCAAATTTGCATTTCAGTTGTTTTGGGGTTTTTTTTGTCTTGGGGGGGGGGTTTCAGTAGTCAAGATGGGGATTCAACTAGGCCGTCCTTCTTTCAAAATCTCAGTATTAAAGCATTCAATCAAACACCTTCCCATAATACTCGTTCGTGACAATGACTTTTGATAGACTGACTTTTGATGTCCTGACTGACTTTTGATGTCCTGTATTTGATTACAAACACTGCATATTCAAGTATCGAGGTGGCTAAACAGGAAATCAAAAAGCTTGCATATTGGTCAAATTTTTCTGGCAAAATATGCATGAATTTAGGCAGCATGGTCAACTTAGGATTGCTACCTATTTTGAAAACATTAAACAAGCATACACTTAAAACACAATTTAGAGACATTTTCACTACATTTGACAAGTGAAATTAAATCGATTGCAAATCAATCTGTGATCGCTTTTTTACTCACTTCTTCCTCTTTCCTTTTTTCTTCCTCTTGCTTTTTCTTGGCCTCAAGTTTCTGTCGTTCTTCTGCCTTTCTCTTTGCTTCCTCCTTTTTCTTTCTTGCCTCCTCCTCCTGTTTCTTTTTCATCTCTAATTCTTTCCTCCTCTCCTCCTGCTTCTTCTTCAACTTCTCCTCTTTCTTTTTCTCCTTCTCTTCCTGCTTCCTCTTCTCCTTCTCAAGACGTTTTCGTTCCTTTTCCTTCTCCTTCTCCTCCTTCCTCTTTGCCTTGTCGGCCTTTGAGTCCTCCTTCTCGTCTTCAGCGACAGTCTGTTTGTCTTCGTCGTCTTCTACACCAGCATCCGAGTCTTCTTCCTTCACCTCGCTCTTCCTCCTCTCTCGTTTTGAAGTTTTCTTCGGCGTCTCTTCTCTAGCTACATCCTCATCACTAGACACATGTTCATCTTTCACTTTCACCTGATTCTGTTCTTCTGTCTCTCCTACTTCGGCTTCCTGCTTCTCTACCTTGGCCTCTTCCTGTTCAGAAGACTCCCTCTTTTTCCTCTTCTTTTCATTCTTCTTTTTGGCCTTTTCCAACTTTTCCTTCTTCTCCTCTTCCCTCTCCCGCTCCCTCATCTGCTTGATTTGCTCCTCTTCCTGTTTCCTGCGGGCCTCTTCCATTTTGCGCTTCTTCTCCTGATCTCTTTCCTTCCAGGACATGTGGACATCAGAGTCATCATCACTGAAATCACAAGAAGCCAGGAAAGTATTTTGTATTACAAAGTTTTAATAATTTAATATCAACATTTTATTCTATAAGAAATGAGAGTGCAGCAGCCATTAAAGAAAAAAACTAGAAATGTCGCTACGGCGACTGGTGTATGCCTCCGCCATAATACATGGTTCTCCTAATAGGTCTATAGTACAATGTCTTGACAATGTGTGATGACAGTTTCACACAATTGGCAAAATATTAAAATTACAGGTTTGCCACAAATGTGCTGAATGTTCACTTTCCTAGAACTAGGTTCAATTGGATGAATGATTAAAATGTCAGAGTGCAGGTATTTGGGGGAACTGATGATTTTCACTTGACTTTTGACCCTTTTACAAGTTTATGCATTGAGTAATTTTCAAGGTATTGAGAAAAAGTATAATTTCAGTATCAAATGGTAAAATAGTATTATTGAAACCTGGCCTTTGACCTTTGACCCCACAGTTCCAAAGAGAATCACTGTTAGGTAGAACATGCATAAATATGTAAGTTTCATGACAATACCTTGAGTTATTTTTGAGATATGGAGGAAAAAGTGCAATTTAGCACTTTCACTTGACCTTTGACCTTTTGACCTTTGACCTTTTGGCAAGAAACTTCCCACAGAATATATATTGGGTTATACATGCATACATCAAGTTTTAAAAAAATCCTTCAGGCACTGCATAAATATAAGGAAAGTAGTTATATTTTGAGGAGTTGACCTTCACCTTTGACCCCCTGACCTTTGACCCATGACCCCCAACTTCCCTAGATAATCACTGCCCATCGGTACAAGCATATATACTAAGTTCCATGAAGATACCTTGAACCATTTGCGAGATATGGAGAAAAACATGAAATTTCAATTTTTTTTTTCACAAAATAACCTGTGACCTTTGACCTTTGACCCTGTGACCCTAAAATCCACACAAAGTATCATCCCCCAAGGATATACCCTCATACCAAGTTTGATGCAAAACCACCACACGGTTCTTGAGATATCGACAAAAACAAAACGGGACGGACGGACGTACGGACGTACAGACGTACGGACGTACGGACGTACGGACGGACGGACGGACGGACGGACGGACGGACAACCCGAAAACATAATGCCTCCGGCCACTTCGTTGGCGGAGGCATAAAAAAAACACATAGCCTAAAAAGGTAATGTTTATTTATTTGTCTGTTTGTTGTTTGTTTGGGTTTTTTTTTTTTTTTAGCCTGAACTGTCATCACAAATATCCCTACCTGTCCCTTGGTGAGATACTGTTTCCCTCATTTTACTTTGTATATATGCTGGATCTATACTTCTTGTCCAGCGGCTAGTGGTTTCGAGTGGATACTCATGTTGTATTTGGTCCAACCGTGGCAAGTATATCATGAGTTATTTCTAGTTGGGTGTGATCTTGCTTCTAACCTTCACCTCAACCTTCAAATCTCCGAGCCTGTGAGCTGAATCTTAGCTCAAGCTCTAATCAGTAATTCATCTTTGTAGCCTTTTAGCTGAAATGAGCTGGAATTCATTCGATTTATAGTAAGAGTAAATTACTGGTTTGGCCATTACAAAAAGTAAAAACATTCTTCACTGACAGCTAGATGTCATTACATCGAAGCAGAGTCAACCGAGGGAATTCACTTCTCTTTTTACAGTTAACAAACAAGTAAGACACCTGCATTCAGAACAAGGAATGCTCCACAGCGTTGTATTACATTAAAGGAATGGACATACAACGTACCTTGATATACTGTCACTAGACAGGGGTTTAGTCACTACAGGTTTCTGAGGCTTTGCTTTCTTTGTGCTGGACCGGGGTGTCTGTTTGGCTTTCTTCTCTGCAAAGGCAAACGAAATAATGACACTATAATTGTGATTACAACAAATTCCAGTATTAATTTCAAATTCTGCTTTAATCTTTTAGATCGTCATTTAGATATTCAATTCAATTCAACTTTATTTTCATTTCCATTAACCCTAAAAGGGCCGGGGGGGGGGGGGGGGGGGGGGGGGGGCGGAATCCGCCCCCCCCCCCCGACGTTTCGCGCTATAATTCTGTAACGCGAGAAGGCCTCATCGCGAGGCTTCTTGACTTTCTTCGTTCAAGTCTCGCGCAACTTTTGAGACCAAATTTGCAATGTCCGCGCATACTTTTGCGAAGCCACGCCCATTTTTGTAACGGAATGTCGCTCCAAAACGGGCACAATTTTGTGATTTTGTGTACATTTCCTATGGAAAACAGTGCTCTGTCATGAAAGGCATAAAAACCTGATTATTTTTACAATTAATCACTTTCATTGATTAATTTTGTGCTAATTATGGTAGAAAAGTGGTCAGTGACAATTTCCAATGAAAAAACAAAGAAAAAACAAAAGTTGAAAAACAAAGAAATACATAAGAAATTCTGAAAACAATAAAATACATAAGAATTGAAATGAGTTTTGGAAGTTTTTGTGATGTACAATTGTTGAATAAGCTAAAACAGATTTACAGATCAAAAATTAGACTCTCAATGCTTTTAATTAAGCTAAAATATCACCTCGAGCCTAATTTGCATAATTAATTAATTAAAATTAGAAATTGATTGTTTCAAAAAATCTTATAACACAATCTTGTAGATTATGACGCGGGTCTCACGCATGCAAAATTTCATCGCGATCGCACCACCGATGGCCGAGATCTCAGGGGGGGGCGGAATCCGCCCCCCCCCCGGTCTGAGCATAGCCAAAAAAGCCCGGCCCCTTTAGGGTTAAATAAACAGGGAAAATTATATACAATGCATTAACAGAACATATTTGTAGTAATTTCAAAAACGTACATTAACAAAATACATGTGATCATGAGTAACAACATAATTGCTTGACTTGGAATTGAGATAAAAATGCTTGACTTGGACCATCACCCCGAAGCTCTACCAGACTTCATTTGTCAATTCAGTCCAGTCATAAAGTAATAGTAGCATTCAATATTTCTGCAGTTGTTGCATGAAAAATACAATTTTAGCTTTCATTGTAAGTCTTGTCCTTCGTTCGATCCCCATAATCAACATGCACATACATTCTAACCTCTGTGATTGCCGCTGTCATAATTCATCCCATTGCACACACTCGATGGAAAGGCAGACATTCACAACTACATAATCATGCTATCAGCAATGTTGGTGCCCAGGCATTAAAATATGGTGATTACTGACAAGATACATGTAAGTTTTTCTCTTTTTTCAGTTTCTTTTCCAGCAGTTTTCATCGTATATTTGTGAGGTTCAGTTTCTTGCCATATTTTTTGCAGCAAGAGGAAGTAGAAATTTGATATAATAACTACATTTGAGTCACTCACCCTTCGGTGTTTGCTTTTTTGGCGGGGTCTTCTTTGTCTTCTTGGGCTTGACAACTTTTTCTTCCTCATCCTCCGAGTCCACGGCCGGCTTTGCATCGTCATCATCATCCTCATCATCCATCTCTTCGTCGGAATCAGCACTGACTTTGGACTTGCGCCTGGCCTTGCTTGAAGAGCCTTTGCTCTGCCGGGCCTTTTTCTTTGCTGGTGCAAACTCCTGCAAAGCAATCCATTATTTATGTTAGAATATAGTGCAGTGAACATGTTGCTACAGTGCACTCCTGTTATAAGGAACACGTTTATAACAAAATTCCGGTTACAATAAAGTAAAAACTTAGGCCGTAACATTATCCACTCACATATTTTTATTGTTTATTTGTTCAGTTCTAACGAAATTTTGATATAACAAAAAAAAAAAAACTGTCGGTCCTGAGGACTTCGTTATAATGGGAGTCCACTGTACAAATACAGCGCTGTGATTTTAAGGTATGATGCAAAACATTAAGCACATTTTTCTTTTCTTTTTTTTTTAAACTCATAGTAGAATTTCTGCATGAGAAAGTAGTTATTTCTTCGAAAAGAGAAACAAGAAACTAACCGGTTCACCTTATTACAGTATGAAATATGTTATGAACACTAGGTCTGAAAGTATTGACAAGTTTAGAAAATGATATCTTCTGAAGTTGCCAGCATGGTTGTAGGCATCACTGCTTCCGTACCTCCCCACTGCTCTCTGTGGCGCTTGGAGTTGCATCGTAGTCCGTCTCATCATCATCAGATCCTCGAACCTGGGGGCCCCCTGAAGAACGTCTCCCCTGCTTTGACTTGGGCTGGGTGGAAAGAAATATGTACCTGTTATACAGCTGGACAACAGTGTGAAAATAGAGTTCACGGTATTTCTTTACCATCATCTCTAAAACAATATTAAAGAGGACTTCAAAAGAAGTAGAAGGAAAAAAAAAAAAAAAGCTCACCGTAGTTCTAAAAGTGAGTAGAAATAAGGTTTGCACAATCAAGTTTAGTTTGCTACATTTTAACGCTTGCTAGAGGATATCCACTTCATACAATTCCAAACTACCACGTGAATTAAGAATTTCCGTCACTGTTGATAAGATACTGCAGAATTCAAAGCCTCCAGCTTTGACTTGACTGCATCAACGTTGAGCATGCATTCTTAATTCAATCCATAGTTACAATGCAAAGTCAACTGTACACAAGTCAAAATCAAAATAAATCCTGGACTGACCTGATGAAATGTGTGTGGTTATCACACTGTGGTGTTTGGTTTACATCTATGAAGCTTGCTTTATTTAGTGAAAAAATAAAGACTTTTCAAATATGTTTACAAATGAATGTATAATGGAATCTTGCGAAAATAGGACACTTCCAGAGAACATTGAAATTACTGCCCATGTTGATTTTTTTTCTAAGCATTTGAAAGCAGATGCAGAGAAAATGTTGCAACAGGCATTACAAAATTCAACATTTCACACTAACCAATAAGTTGACATTATTTGGTACATACCTTACTGCTTTCTGCACTTGCTTTCCTCTTCTTTGGCTTTGGTGTTTTCTTTTCCTGTAATAAATAATAATGAGTGCTTTTTAACTAAAGAATAAGGACAGTACAACACCTATGCATCAAACTATCCTCGAACTCTGTATTTACTAGTAGTGTCTTAAACAAATTTTGCCAACAGATAACATCAGTTTACACCTCTAAAAATAAGACAGCTTTAATTTATTTACATTTAGTGTTATGACTTGGGCTATTCTTTTTTTCTTCAAAGCTCAAAATACATCTTAATGCTTTTATTGCTAGTGTGACGGTATTTCACTTCACTAAGGATATTTCATTCATTTCAATATATGACAGCTAGACAAAGAATGGAGAAACTAACATTCAAATCCTCTTAGAAACCAAATTAATTGAATAGAAATATATGTTCAAAAATTTGCAAATTCCATTAAAAATGACAAAATCTACAAGTTCTGCCAGTCTTGTTTGTAATCACCTTGCTCTTCGGCTTCTTGCCTCCCTCATCAATCACCAATCCACCGTCCGAGTCATCAGAGTCTGGCTCCTTTTCAACTATCTCATCTCCTTCCTCCTCCTCCTCCTCCACCTCTTCTTCTGTCTTTACTGCACTTCCTCCAGTTTCCTCGTCAGTGGAGGAACCGGGATGCTGGTGGAAGAAAGGCAACCCCATACTGGATGATCAACAAACAACACTGTCATCAGCACAGCAACTATTTGGCACCCTAACATTTTTATGTGTGCTCGTTTAACTCCGGAGGAGCAGGCACATCTGTGAACAAATTTGTTCATTTATGGCTTTAGACTATCACTTGTTTTTTCTCATCAACTGAACAATGTTCTTCTCATAAATTGAGATGCAAATGCTAGCCGATGACACTCCTTTGTAGGATGTATATGACAAGACTGTCATTGATATTTAACACTTTATGATGTTTTGTAAAAGCTGTCAGTATCCAAGAGTGGTTCTTTGTCAACAGTAAAGTATCAATGCTTATAGCTACTTTTAGCAACATTCCAATGAGCAGGACACACACACACACATAAAGAAATATTTGTATCTTCCCTTTGGATTTCTTTAAAATTTGTCATCATATCACATGATAAAAAGATGATCATGACATTAGTTTGTCTATTTTTTATTCCAACAAAGTAAGAATTCACTTTGAGCTTCTAATACTTACCACTCCATGAAACTTGACATTGGGGTTGTTTTCGATCTCCCACAAGCCGATGTTGAACGCCTCATATCTTCTGTGTGCTTTTCCATATTTCTCCTTGAATTGTGCATATGGGTACAAGTCTTTCACACCCATAAAAGCCCTAAAATATTGTATCAAAGAACATTATAATATTTCATTGAGTCATCTTGCATTGACACTGCACAAGTCAATTTAAATGAGACATGACAAACAACTTAAGCTGTATATCATCACATACAGACATTATCATCATTGTATGGCACTCAATTTACAAGGGAGGCGCATCACATTCAATGCTGAATCAAGTTACTCTGTATCACTACACCTTCATGAACACACTACATTCTGTGGTTCAGTAGTAAGGTATATGACTTGTATATTTAAATCTTACTTCAGATTAGCAGTCTGAACTTATTCTAATATCAATGTTTAAGACTCACTAGAAAAGAAAAGAAAATCAAAACAAAAACGTGAGAACTCTTTGAGATATTAAAAGTCATGTACAACATCAGACACATCTTTTTCATTTTTTTTTTTTTTTTTTTTTTTGCCAGCCTTTTTCCCATTTGAACAAACATGACTACTGTACTGGCAACATATTGTACATGGTAGCGCAAATGGCAACAACAGAAAGAAAGGACACATATTAAATCCATTCTTACGTTTCATGTGTGCCAAAGAAGAAGATGGGGTATTTATTTGGAGGTGGCTTCACCCCTCCTTCTGGAACATCATCAACCTAACATGCAGAGAGTGAGATAGAAAGACATGAGATGGCATTAGAAAGACTGATAAACACCACAAGTACTAACCATACAATGTACATAGTACTCAGTCCCTGTGTCAGTGTAAGACAGCCTAACCATGTGCAAAGCTATAATTGAACACAATGTTTTTTGCATTGTCTCCAAACCCAATCATCCATATTCATTAATATTCAACATCAAACGTGTCCATCATAAAATACAACAAAGATTCATGAACATTAAAACTGCAAACGAAAGAGGAATACATTCTTAAAATAACAGTGATTTATATCATCAAATAATAAAATACTCAGTGAAGTGACTTTTTACTTTTTACAATTACAGAAAGTAAGAAGTACTCTCCTGATAGATTAAACTGTATCATTTGGTAAAGCAAGAAGAAATGTTGAATGTCCTTACCCTTGCTGGCCAAAATGGCCATCCTTTCATCTTTGCGAAGACCTTATCTCCTGGTTCATACTGCTTTGGCCGCGACATGGTGTTTTTTTTCTTTTGAGACCACACTTCTCACAGGCTGAGTTTGAAGTTAAAAATAATACGTAAGTCAGAACATTGTAAGATTTCAGAAGACAAAGATTAAAAACAAAACAAAACAGATAGATCTTTGACTGTTTGAATGATGTTCATTATGTTATTGGTCCAATAGAGTACTCACAGTAATAACTCTGATACTACATAGCTATTAAAAGTATCATGAGCCAAGTATACAAACTACCACTGTGGAGTGGTGATAAATTAAAAACATTTTGCCGAATCTTGTTAAAATACTAATATAGGCCTACTCCACATTAAATCAATCAACTGAGGGGGATATGTACAACTACAAGATATTTTGGCAGCTCAATCCACATCACAGCTATGGTTGTGAAAGGATGTCGTGAAGAAAAAAAAAAAAAAACTTAGAAAAATCTGGACTGTAGCATCACTTCTATATTCTTCCAAAGTAAAGATCTTTTAGCAGCTATATAGCCATGTAACCAGGTAAAGCACATCTCTGGTTTTTGTGAAAGGATGTAGAATATTCGATAAAATCTAGACTGTAGTTTCACTTGCATGTCAGTAATGCCTTCTTCCATACAAAGTTCACAGTCACCTGGTTGATTGACATAAGATATAAATCAATTCACCCAGGGGGATATGTTAAACTAGAAAAGATTTTGGCAGCTAAATGAGTTAGCACAGCAGCATTTCCCTGGGTTTTTGAGAGGGGTTTTCAAACAATTTATAAAAATCTTGACTGTAGCATAATGTCAAATGGATTCTTCAAAAGTTCACAACTATTTGGCTGACATTTAATGAATGGTAACAACTAGACTCAGGTTCTAAGACTTCTACTATAGAAGTATGGGCAAAATCTATTGGTAGTAACTGACATATTAAGAAGCATTGATAGTAACATCAAATGTCATGTACTCGCTCAAAACAAGCCCCATTTTGCAAGCTTCATCTGAAAAAGAGGGCTAAGTGTTAAACCCTCAAATGATGCAATATTTGGTACCCTGGGGTACCAAATGAAAATTCGCCATTTTGTCGAATTATTATTTTTTTTTCCAGCACTGTGCCCTGGTTTACCAAAAAAAAAAAAGGGTAGAAATAATTTTTAGTACTATTATGATCAAAAATATTTTCCTGTTTGTGATTATGCAACAATTAGTGCATGCAATAATAACTTCTTTTTTTTCTCTCATTTGCATGCTCGGTTGCAAATCTTCACTGTTTAATAATATGTCTACATGTTATTGTAAGTACTGATTTTATCATGTTGACTTTGAATGAGATTGGAAATTAAATTTGACTTATTATCCATTCCAAGACAGTGTCAGTTTTTTTTAGTAACAGTTAATGTTCTTGCATTGAGTGGATTGAGTGAATGAATGATCACGTGTGTGGACATTATTGCCATTCGGATTTATGCCGGCGCTGATGATGAGAAAATAGCTGCCATGACAACAATAACTGCACAAGAAAATGTTAGAGTCTACGCATAGAAATCTAGTAGGGTAAAACCCCCAGTATTCGGTCATTTAAGCTTTTCTGTAATATTTTTTAAACTAAAATAATACATACATCATATCTACAGCAATGTATGTGAAATATATCAAATTTCTTTAATCTCAATCACCTTGAAAATCCCCTAGAATACGGTCACCGTGATGAGAATTCGGTCACGCGATATGCGCGTTCATAGTCAATGCGTGTTCAAGGCAGCTGAAAAATGCGCCGCGCACTACTTTGTTGGCGCAAAATTGCATTGGCGACGTTGCGGCACCCATTGGTGACCGAATACTGGGGAATCGGCACTTGCATTCAACCCTTGTACATTGATTCACTGTCTCAACATGTACGGAAATTTTGTTTTTAGCGCTTTTTCAGCAACCTGTACTCTTAAAACTGGGCTTAATCTGCACGCGCTTTTGGAAAGTTGCGCCGATTCTGCACTTTTGACGGTGAAATCTGGGATTTGGGATGGATTTTTGGAGGGGACTAAAGGCCCATTAAGGGACTTTCCTGTTGTGACTGAGTGTGCAAGTATGTGAATTGATGTGATTTGCGTGTGTTTGTTGTGACATGACAGTAGAACTTACTGGCTGGAGATTTAATAGTGATAAGTGACCGAATTCTGAATTCTGGTAGGTGATCGAATACTATACTGGTACTCCGAGTCTTACCCTAGATCAAAATAGAACCTGTCTAGTACAGTAGATCTAGAGTTCTAGAGCAGGTCTAACGTCAGTCGAGGTTTTACATAATATCAATTGATAATGGACACAAGACGGTGCTATGCAATGGTGCAGGCTGAAGTTATCCCACGCTACGAATCATGATGCGATGGTACCATGGGGTACGGCGTGCCAAATCAGATGTGTAGAAATGCCCACAAACGTGATGTGACAAATGAAATGTAACGATCGGCAAAATCATAAAATCGGCCCCATATAGGCATAATTTAGCAGTGCGTGGCGCGCGTGCACTCCACTATTCCGAGTGTTAATTTACTGCAGTGTTCTCCGTTAGTTAGCAAGCAAGGCCAAGGTTAGGTTAGGTTACCACTGTGTAAATACAGATACTAGGTTAGGCTAATCCGGCCGTGGGCCGTGCACCGCCACCAGCTACCGAAGTACCAGCGACCCCGACACACGTGACGCCGTACCTTGTCCCACGCCAGCCGCGCCGGAGTTAGGGTTGTATCTAACGTTAGATTAGAATTCTATGATTAAATTAGTTGAGGGACATTACGTTCCTTTTTGGAAGTAGATCTTAGGTACAGTCTAGACGTGGCAAGGCCCAAAGGGCCAAAAGAGGCACATATTCACACACACAACACAGCACACACATATGAGGGATGCATGCGATGGAGGAAAAACAACACACGCACACGGCCCTTCTTCGCGGGGAAAGGCACGCACACCACCATCATCGAAATCACAGACTATCGCTATCTCGAGCTCGCTCTACCTACGATTGAAAGGCACCTAGTTATCCACGAATAATTGAAAAGTGGTAAATTCTGCTAAAGGTCATACACAATATCTTATTCATCCAGTTATTGCACATACACTCCATCACAAAAATCAGATATATGACGAGAAAAAGTAAATTTACCAGCTCCTTTCGTCGAAAGAGACTCTTCAAAGAACAGCCATGAAAGGCGCCATTTTCGATATTATCATTCAGGCTCGTTCGCGTGATGTTCTCCGTGCTATGAAAATACTAGTCGAGCACGGCATAAGCAGAGGCACGTCTTGCTCTGTTGCGTGCAGCACAGCGAGCCTAGGGGGAATCGGGGGAGTCCCGTGTCAAGAAGGTATAAGTACGGTACTACAGTATAAGGCCCGACCGACAGCAACACTCACAACAGCCGCAGCATAACTGCAGGGCACGCACGGCATCTGGAGGTCCTGGGGGTCGGTTCCAACTCGTTCAAGCGGAATCAGGCCCGAGCTTGGGTGGACCTTTTTGTAACTTGGGGTTCGTTTAGCCTGCCATACGACGTGTAATATTGACAGCCTCGTAATGTAGAAAGAGTAAGACATCTCTGACTGACCTGTGCAGCTTGCAGTCCACTAGCACTGGTCAGGTAGGTTTTGCTTAGTTGAACTTTCACTTGACTCTCGTAGAGACTAATAGAAACACTTCCCCCCCCCCAATGGATGGTGCCGCAACTGGCAACTCCTACGTCCTATCATACATCAGCATCAGATTAGGGGCAACTACACCGACATCCTTATAATTGTATAAAGTTATATGAACTGCTTTTACATGTAGTAGACCTAAGTAGAATGCTTTTGTGGGATCTGTCAGGCAGTCCATTAATTTACGCACTACTTCAAGTACTTGTACCACTGAAAATGCTGATGAACAGCAGTTTGAGTTGGATGCGTCACTGCACTGGAGATAGCGAGTGAGGGAATTGTTGGGAAATATTGATTGTTAATGTTGGTCACCGAGTTTAACCTGTTGAAGACGAGTCCCGAGCATACTTGGGCAGGTGTCAATGGGAAGCGTGTGTTGTAGCAAAATCAAACCTTCCTCGATCCTCTTCAAAGGACAAGTTCACTTCCATAAACATAAGGATTGAGAGAAGGCAGCAATAGTAGAACACATCAGTGAAAGTTTGAGGAAAATTGGACAATCGATGCAAAAGTTATGAATTTTTAAATGTTTGTGTTGGAACTGCTGGATGACGAAACTGCTAAGGCTCGTGATGTCATATGAGTACAATACAACAGTATAAAAAAATGTAAAGAAAATTCAACTATTTTCACTTTTTTTGCATAATAAAAGAGCACTTGACTTGCCTCTTTCTAAAGGCAATTGGAATAATATTACCCATAGCATATGTCAGTAACGAGTCAAGGGAATGTGTACTTTTTTCAAAAGATGAAATTTGTGAAATTCGCTTTCCTTATATTGTTGTACGCATGTGACATCGTACACTGCAGTAGTCTTCTCATCCAGCGGTGACTGCACAAAAACTTCAAAAATTCTTAACTTTTGAACGGATTGTCTGATTTTCCTCAAACTTTCAATGATGTGTTCTACTAATATTGCTACATTCTCTCAATTCTTATGTTAATGAAGGTGAACTTGTCCTTTAAGCTTTGTGGCTCACCTCAGCTAATGTTAATATCGTCTAAACTAACAACACTAAATCGTTTTGCCACTAAAGTACTTTTTGTATCCGTGTCAATATCTCAAATTCTGAGAACCCAAATTGCACAATCGCAGGATATACTGTTAAAGTGGAAATTTTCGCGGTGTTGAAATTTTCGTGCATTTCGTGCAACCAGAAACTAGCGCGAAAATAAAAGCACTTGAATATTTTTGCTTGCCATATGTTCCTGTGCGTGATGTCGTGATTCTGCGAAATTACAAACAAATTACTTACCCAGCCGAGCGTGAAAAATTAGTCGCGCAAAAATTTCCACTTTTACAGTACTTGATAGCATCGTGTCTTGTTTGTACTGCACCAACCACTGCTGCTTGGCTAGTTTGTTTTGAGCAATGACATGAGAGTCAGCGTCGATATTAACACTTTCCTACAACCGATTTTGGTTCAAATTCATGTGAGTAATCGGAAATGAGCTATACACTATATCCTGTGATTTTTTTGCAATATAATTCAGTAGACTAGAATTCGAGATATGTACATCATGGATGCGAAAGTACAGTAGTGCCACAGTTTGTGTCGTCTGTAAGACTAATGTGATTGCATTACATCACTTATCTTTACAAAAGATTTAAAGTGGACTCGCAGCTTTAGAGATCACTGAAGGACTTTATAATTTACTTTGATCCCACAATGATGTATTGTCCGACTTTCAGGCAAGTCATTCAGTATTTACAATACCTAACAAGAAGTTCACTGATACTGCATGTTGTTGCAGGTAAAACTCCATGTCATACATGACGGGGTTGGTATTCGCCATCATTCCTGCTGCTGGCACTGGGGAGCGGACGGGATTGGAGATCCCTAAACAGTTTTGCCACATTGCAGGTCATCCTCTCATTCTTCATACATTGCAGTGCTTCCAAAGGTTTGTAATCACATAGCATCGCAGCAATCACCTAACTAATTCACAGTACATTGTAGTGCATTAAATTCTTCCAAATGAAATGGTCGCAATCATCAGCTCAGAGCAAATTGCAATCAGTGTAACTGCCAGTGCGAGGACTATTTTTGGTTATCTAGCCATACAAATGTATGTAATGGGGAGGGAATATCAAATTAACTTCATTACTTTAAAGGACAAGTTCACCTTCATAAACATAAGGATTGAGAGAATGCAGCAATGTTAGTAGAACACATTAGCAGGGGCGGATCCAGGGAGGACCACAACCGGCGCACGCCCCCCCCCCCTTTATTTTTTGTTGAAACAAAAGAAATAAAAAGAAAAAGAGGGGGAGGGGTGCGTGCGCCCCCCTTTATTTTTGTAAACACGCCCCCTCTTTATGAAATTCCTGGATCCGCCCCTGCATTAGTGAAAGTTTGAGGAAATTGGACAATCGATGCAAAAGTTATGAATTTTAAAAATTTTTGTGTTGGAACCGCTGGATGAGGAGACTACTAAGGCTTGTGATGTCATATGAGTACAACAGTATAAAGAAAATGTAAAGAAAATTCAACATATTTTCACTTTTTTTTGGCATAATAAAAGAGCACTTGACTTGCCTCTTTCTAAAGGCAATGGGAATAATATTACCCATAACATGTCAGTAACGAGTCAAGGGAATGTGTACTTTTTTCAAAAGATGAAATTTTGTGAAATTCTCTTTATATTTTCCTTATATTGTTGTACGCATGTGACATCATACACTGCAGTAGTCTTCTCATCCAGCGGTGACTGCACAAAAACTTCAAAAATTCATAACTTTTGAACGGATTGTCCGAATTTCCTCAAACTTTCAATGATGTGTGCTACTAATATTGCTACATTCTCTCAATCCTTATGTTAATGAAGGTGAACTTGTCCTTTAAAGAGGTCTTTTGTTAATGAAATCCCTGAAATAGACAAAAACCTCAAATATAGCATCACCATGGGCTGTAGAAATGGACAATCCTAGTGACATTTATAACCATTTCATATTTTGTGCAAAAATCTTCATATGCCGTGATCACAAGAGGAGATAAAGTAAAACATTTCTAAAAATTTGCTTTAATATCTATGGAAATGGCCTTCCAGTTTCCTCTGCTTGTGGAGTTGTCACATGTCACATCCATATCCAAAACAACTTGTATTTTAAAGGCATTCTTAACCCGTTTAGGACGGGCTGATTTTGCTACAACACGCATTTCCCATAAACCCTTTCCCGAGTATACTCAGGACTCATCATCAATAGGGTAAAGAGAACTGCATTCATACTGTACATACAGTACATACATACTGTGTATCTAATGCTGTATATTTTGCAGTTGTTTTTCTTTTGCGTGAATTTTATGAGTCAACTAATATTTGCACAATATACAACTCACAAATAGTGCCTCCATTTAATACAAATGCTCTGTATACATAATATTCCAAGGGGGGCGGGGGGGGGGGGGGGGGGGATGGAGGGACCACTTCACTAAGTCAAACCAATCACTTGTTAAATTGTCTTACAAGTCCCAATTCATTAAACATTATGTCATATATGGTATTTCTAGTAACTTTCTTCTGAGTTTAACAGATATGTAGATTATCATGCTTCATGATGAGGAAATTTCTTCATTTTCAGATACCTACACAAGTTGTTCATAAGAGAGTGTTTATTTCCCATTAAAATGTTAATTCTGTAGCAGGTTGTGTATTTAAGCAGCAGTTTAGTGGAATATCTGTTTTGTCTATTAAATTGTGAACATGAGAAAACAAAGTTTCTTGATTCTCATCTTTTGCACTAGTGTTCACAGACTATATTTGTGCCTATTTCTTTTGAAATTCCATATCATATTAGGTCATGGATTGACACAGTGGTTGTGGCAGTGTCCAGTGACTGGTTGGCGTATGTGCAGGACCTTGTAGATAATCACTGCCTGAGCAATGTTCGTCTGGTGCTTGGAGGAGAAACACGCCACCTGTCAATCAAGAACTGTGTGGAGTATGTCCGAGACAAAGTGGTCAGCAGAGGATTTGACCAGAGTGATGTGACGGTCATTGTCCATGATGCTGTCCGCCCATTTGTGGCAGAGGAGACTCTAAGAAATGTAGCAGCTGCAGCTCACAAGCAAGGGGTTTGTATGCATATTGCATTCTGATGTGCAATCGGAGCACCATGTTTTACCATTGTGCAAGTCTCCATTTACAGTAAGATGAACTTTAGCTTACAGGGGACATTTGGAGAAACTGTTTCATGTTTGCTTTTGTTTCTTTTCTTTTTTCTTTTTTCTTCTGTAGCCCAGAACGATGATACTTTTTGGAAACTTTTCTTTTAAGGAAAATATATGAAGAGGCAATTGTTATGATTGCAGTCAAGAATTCATTGTGACAAGATATGAAATCATTTTATTTGATTGTCAAGAACTGCCAAAACCTGCCTTTCCTTCATAAACTATTGATTGATTGATTGTTGTTGTTGTTGTCATATGAGCACTTGCTTCGTATCTAGTGAAGCAGATAAGTAGGTATTGGAGTACCCTTGATATGTGTGTACTAATGTAGCCAACATCAGACATAGTAAAACCAGTTTTCATTTTATGATATGTTCATCTCTTGCTTTTAAAACTCTTCTATGCAGGCAAGATGTGTCTTGTTCAAGCATGATTTATAATGGTTCATTTTGCTTTGGGATTTCTCATTATTTGTAGCATTATGTCCTCTTGCTACTTTGAGCCAGTCAAAGCACATAGGAAGTGTGACATGTCTACTGTTTTCTGTGCAAACAGTCAAAGTTTAGGTTTAGAAATCACTGGTTGTACTTGAAATCAGTACTAGTAATCTGTGTGTATCTCCTATATTTTAACAGGCTTCTGGGGTGGTGTGCCCATTGGTTTCAACAACGCTAGCCACCAGACCCGATGGTATTCTTGATTATTCCCTCGTCAGGTCCAAGCACAGGAACAGCCACACTCCACAGGCATTTTCTTTTCAACCTTGTGACAGCGTATGAAAAGGTAATAAAAACAAATACTTCTGTTTGTTTGCTGACAGGGTCCTGAATTACTTGCTTCTTAATCGTCTATAATGCAAGGGAGAATATAAAGCTACACAACTTTTAATTATTAAAAGGAGCTGAGTTCCAGAAGAAATGGCTAGCTGACCAGAAGGAAATTCTTAGTAACATAGATTAGTGACTGCATTCATGAGATACAATTTTGTTCATATTCATTAGTATATTATCACATCATGGAATACTTGATCACATCACATTCACTTTAGTCAATCATGGGTAAAAGAAAAGCAGAAAATGACTTTTCTGACTTTTATCTCAGATGTTATTTACTTGTTATCATTATTCCTGTCTTCCAATTCATTCCTTATTTTTCATTTGTGTCCTTTTTTAGTTTGTTTTCTACTTTCTTTTCTTCACGACATGCCTTCTAGTGCTTGTCTACACCTCTTTATATGTGTGTATACGTGACTGTATGTGTATATCAGTATATTTTTCATCTGTATTTAGTTTCTTTTCTTTTTTTTCATCTGTCTCATGTTATTATTGTAACAATTTAAACTTTACCATTGCTAGATAAGCGATCATGACCTCCAGTATGGCACAGAAGTTCTCCATTTAGCCCAGGAGTATGCAGGAACCAGAGCCATGCTGCTAGAAACAGAAGACGAAGTATGGAAGGTAATGAGAGCTAGAGATTATAGCTATTAGACTAGTTTTAGGCTCTTCTTCCTCAATATTTACAAGGAGTTATATCCCCAGAATTGAAGCTGAGGTTTCAGTATCTTTGGTACTGTATTGTAGGCTAATCCTTTAGTGGTGGATAATGTTATAGATGTTAACATACTTTTAATGATTCCATACACTTGTTTCATATAGCCAGATTGAATGTAGAGAAGAAAAAAAATGACCCCAGAGGGTGGTTCATTTTCCAGCTGTAATATGCAATATCTGTAGTTAAGATGGGTGTCTTTGCAGTGTTATACCACAAGTGATACTGTAAACACACACATTTTTGCCGTGCATTGATTTTTGTGCATTATGGGCTACTTTTGGCTACCGTGAATTCTAAAACCAGCGAAAATATCTTCACAATTTTCTCTGCACATTTTAAATGGGTTGACAATAGTGCAGCACATATTCTAGAACTCAAGAATGTTTTTGAGCTGCTCAGCGAAAAAAAAAAAAAGATTAATTGCACAAAAATATAGACATTAACAGTATGAAAAGTCAGTGGTGTAGTAGAACACCAAGAGTACAATGGTAGCCAAAGAAAACAAACCTATTATAACTGACATTGAAAGTCTCTCTCATTCTTTTTTAATTCTAATCCCTGCATAATGATTACATAAGAAATGCATTCAATGTGTCTTTTGCAAAATTGATATTCCAAGCAGGGGCCGCGGAAGCGGGGGGGGGGGGGGGGGGGGGGGGGCTGGGGGGGTCTTGACCTTGCCACCCCCGTCCCCCCGGTTCCGCAGCCCCCCCCCCCCCCCCCCCCCCACACTGAAAAACATTCCGCGGCCCCTGCCAAGTATAAAATGAGGATCATTGTTACTGGCTTTTTTTCTTTCCTTTTTTTCAGGTTACTTACCGGAGGGACTTTTATGCAGCAGAACAGTTTGCTAGGGGTGAGTGGAATAGTTTTTATGCTTTAAAGATATGATAGCTCAAGATTAGCAACCAGATTGCTTGTCACAGGCTGACTTGAGAAAGGCGGAGTGAAACCTTGTGCAAATGAAGTAAAGGTCAGTTTAATAGAATGGAATTTGACTGACGCTAATGTAAAGGATTTTTCTGTACCAAATGCATGATGGCTTTATGAAATGAGTGATAATAATAGAAATTGTGTTGAATTCATATGTCCAGTGATTGATTTATCAGCAGAAGGTTTACTTAGCAACTGTGTGTTTAAAAATAGAGCTAGAACCAGATTAAAGTCATCTCATTTAAGTCGGATAAGGTGGATTATCATGTATTGCAGTACTTTGACTTTTCTGATATAAAATAAATTGACATCATGACATCAATTTCCAACACTTCAGGTTAGATTTTCAGGAGCAGGACAAAGCATTTCAACTAACGGGTACCTAAACCTAGCAATTACCAATATCCTGCCCATTGATGCGTTGGACCGATGCTTAGTTTCGTTCATTCCTTTTCAATTTCATTCTTTCATGTTACAGAAAGACTGTCTCAAGTTGGGGTGGTGGCTGATTCTTGTACCAAGTGCATAAGTGATGTCTTGGAGCAGAAGCTGAGAAAGAAGAGGCTAAATTTCAAGCAAAAATGTCCCTCATTGTCCAACCTTCCAGCTGATACCAATGCCATCATTATCATCAAGGTGAGTTGTTTTACTTCATTTTTGGATATCTCAGCCATTTTAAAACCAATTTTCCTCAAATAAACTTTCAATTCCTGTTCAAATGGTATGCTCTTTTCACATTTCATAAAGTGGTTTCTAAGTATCTCACAAAAAGTTAAAAGCTGAATCACCATCTCAGCTAGTTCTATGCCATCCCTTTAATACATGGGTACTGTGTGCTGCGGAATACACAAAGCTCCCATAGAACTCATAGCTAGCAACTAGCACACAGTACTGCCCATATTTACTGTGTAGCGAAGAGTGACTGCGAATAAATATCTTTGATGAATTCAGTCGGTGCTCATTTAGAGTGGCCCTTTAGTTTTCTTAACCCGTTAAGGATGAGTCCCCAATATACTCAGGCAAGTGTCTATGGGAAATGCGTGTTTGTAGCAAAATCAGTCCTTCCTCAGTGGGTTAAACTATCATGATGAACTCGCTGGTATCAAATCGTAATAAACCGCAACAATGACAGCAATATGGCCAAAGCCAGTTATCATTCAAAATTTGTAATTGCAACCATGGTAGTTGCATTCAAAATTGGTTACTGATGTAGCAAGTCATTTGAGTATTATCATCATTTTATTGCTGTGTTGTCTGACTTGAGCTATTCAATTGATGTCAGTTAGAAGTTAATAGTCTAGTCTCTTAATGAAATGAGATTAGTTAAATGTTGTGTTGATGAATATGTTTACCAGGAAGTATAATTTTGAATTGGACATGTTCACAGGCACAAGATGCATACTACATTTAAACAGCTAACAGGAATATACAGTGTTGATTAAAAGGTTTTACTGTTACAAAACAGTTTTGATATAAAACTACTGAATCAGAATCTTTTAGAAAGAATGTTTGAGAGAGCAGGTGTTTTAAGTGAAATTGTTGCATGAAAAGTCCATTTTTCATCTTCCTTTCAGCATCAAGTAACTGATGCCTTCATTGCGGAATGTGCAGGAGAACTCCGGGAAGCTATACACAGGGTGAGGAGGACGTCTGCACCCATCAGAGGGTGTGTTGTGCTGTATGTTACCATGGTGATGGATGAACCCATTGCGGGAGCATGCAGCATAATGACAGGCATCAGGGAGCTTGGTACAGAAGAAGGTGCGAAGGATGTCTGTCTACACTGTGTCATTGAAAGCAAGGTGTGTGTGATGCTTAGCAGTGTCACTTTGTGATGCCTTCTTGAATATGTGACCCGCTACAACAAAATGATCCTAAAGTCGGGCGAGATCGATTATTTGAAAATTGCATGACACAATTCCCTAATCTTTCTGCATTAAATTGATATATAACACGTCTCATAAAAATAATCGGCTGCGGAGATATCGATGTTTAAAAGAGAGCATGTCGAGACGTCTGGGAAATCACTGTTTCGAGAAAAGCGCCCTAAAAGTTCTCCTTGCGACGCAATCACAATCAAGAGACACGCAAGTCAGTATTCACCTCCGGACAATAGAAGTTAAGCCCTAGCAACCCTGGAATGCTCGGTCCTCACCGACCAATCAGTGACCAGGATATCAGGAGAAGCGGCTAGGCATAGCGCAACCCGCCTGCACGCACCAGTCGACTGGGCAGTGTGCGAGCTTCACGCTTCGGTTAGCGGCAAGCAGCAAACTGACCAACGAGATCACTCTGGTTGTTGTTAGGGGCGGAGCCTATGTGTGGCGCTCAATCCAAATGTTCGAAACAGTTTCTGCTTCGCTGAAACGCTAAAAAAACATGGCCCAGAAAAACGCTATTTTTTGGTCTTTCCTTTCATCATTTTGCTTCAAAATTTCGACAGATGATAGAAGACATGTCAGACTCTAATAATATGTCAAATTCAGAAAATCGTAAGTTTTGACCAATTTTGATGATCTAACTTCAAACTCGATTTTCACGGCTTCGACCGTGCGCGACTTTAGGACCATTTTGTTGTAGCGGGTCACATATACTCGTACTTCCTCCTGACAGCAGAGCCACTTTGGAACCCCTTCCATATATGCATTTATGTATGACAGCTCCTAACTGACCCGTCTAGTAGCCTTGCTCATATCTTCATCGTCATCATCATCATCATCATCATCATCATCATCATCATCATCATCGTCATCATCACTATCATCAAGGCACTGTCTTTCGGAGTTGATGTTTTCAAAATGTACCAAAAGAAAAATAGAAAAGACACAGCAAATATGTACCAATCGTGATTTCATGCTAGCGTTACAATTGAGAGTCAGTTTTACAGGTGTATTCAGGTTGGCACCAAAACTGAATCTGCTCATTTCTCTTGGCACCATTGTGTGTATGTTTTGTGATGAGCTTTTGTAGTAGTAATTGCCTGTATCCTTATGTCAGATCCTTCTCTTTTGCCTACAGACTATCAATGGGCCACTAGAGATGGAAAAGACGGACAAGGCGTGTCAACTGACTGCAGACCTCGTTCTCAGAAGAGATGAACTCGTCACTGGCCAAACATTCATTTTCTAGTATTTGATGAAGCTCTTTACTGCTGCATCTCATACAGTGACTTAACTCAACACTAAACGAAACACTTACTTCATTCCATAAAATGTTACTTTTCCCACTTCTCTTCTGTGGTTCATATTAAACCAGAGTTGCCAACTTTGCAGAATAGGGATGGGAAATTACAGGGCTCAAAATCAGTAAGTTTTGGAAGATATCAGTAATTTCCAATGCAGCACTCTGAATCTCAAAAACATGTCACTACAACACTGCATGAACATGATGTGTGTTTGATACAGTCAGATTTGTCCCATACTGCATGCCATTTACACTGTACTGGTATAGAAAGACTTACTTACTGCACATTATGTGCCCTTTGACTTGTAGGGTAGCATTTAAGGTCTTCCACTCAGATCTGCTCTGGGCTAGCAGCTCAATAGTCGCCCATGTGTGCTCCTCGGTTCTGGCTCAACTGTCCACTTCCAGATGTTCTCTTCCTCTTGCCCTTTGGGGTTAAATGTAAGGCTATGTCATCTGGTACCTCTCACAACACATGGCCAATCTTCTCAGGGGAGTGGTTTCCATGTCATCCATGTGACATTGGTCCAGCAATTTCTTATATTAACTTTGGCTGACCCAACGCACAACTTTTACATTTGCCCTTGTTACATTCCCGCTTGAACTCCTGTTTCTTCTCGATTCTTCACTCATTGTGAATCGATCTTATCCATTCATGATCGATCCACCTCTTACACATTCATGTCGCTCATCACAACCTTCATGTCGAGCGTAGGACTATCCAGTAGGTGAGATTTACTATGCTTATAAAATGTATCCTTGTCATCGTCATCACTGTTGTTGATGGGAACATCAGTTTGAAAGATTGTCATGTTCATTTGTTTTCCTATAGGTAAGAACCATGAACACAGTAAAAAGCGAGCAACAAAATTTTAAAGACAACGCGATTATTAACAGGGAACCAGTGAAACTACTGCAAAACGGGTGTTATGTGGGTACATTTGCTGGACAGAGTGACTATACAAGCTGCTGAGAAAACAACAGTTGTGGCAAAATTTATATCTTACCCTCTTCATAGTCTTTAGAAGCAGGAATGCATTCCATGATCCGTCCATATAAAGTCTGTCTCTATCCTCACAAGATCTGTAATCTGTTCAGAGCATGCTGTTTCATGTAATACGTAGGCATAAAGGCAAACCAAAACTGTCCACTAGAAATATTCCACTTTTAATTTTTTCCATTTTTCCAACTTGGTGGGGTTGGACAGGTCATTTCCTTGCTAGCTCTCTTCAGTGATATCCTGTCTGTTGATGTGGCTGATATTAGATGCCTTACTTTCTCCCGCGAGGATTCCTTACCATGTCTTGTGGAGTCTTCCATTAGGGGTTCTCCCGGCAACTGGGAAATTTACTTTTCTCTTGAGCCAGTGTGTCTTTGCTCTCCTAGCCACATTTCCATACCATCTCAGTCTGCTCTTCCTTAACATATTATGTTCAATTTATATGTCTTTCCACCATTTTGCTTGCTGTCTACTTGACAAGTGACATGGTTGCAACTTTGCACACTTCCAAAACATTGTCACTGAACTTTACTTGAAAGCAGACCTCTCCTTTGGCGTGGCTTGCCATCTTCTGGGTTAGGAGGTCAGAAAGAGTTGTGGACCATAGACTGGGTCTACATTCAGTCATATTCTTTCTTATCATACCGAAAAGGCGCTCGTCTGCAGCATTATTTTGTGAAATGGGCAGAATAAGATGCATCAGTTATGCCAGAAGATGTGTCGTTCATTTGTGAGAGTATTGACCATGTCAAGTCTACTCTTTCTTCTGGTACGATGTCAATCATAGAATCGCTCTGGTAGTTGGAATCATTGAACAAAGTACTTTACTGAAGCAACTAGGATATTTCAAGCTTCTTCTTTGGATTGGCCTCTCTTGCATACATAAACAAGCCATCTTTACAGGGGAGATCTGACACAGCATACAATTAGAAACTGCAATAAAGTAGCTTGTAAGGTTTTGAAGGATGACGGACAGGAATGAGGGCTACCACACCAGAGACATTTCTCCGTTTCCACTTTAAACTGTCGTTTCCAAACGATCCTAACTCCTCACAATCAATCTCTCACATGCACTCATAATTGATCGATCTTACTCCCCTGACCAGCTTCTGAGGAAAAGAATATTGCCCTCTTCTTATCCATGATCTGTCCTGTAGACAGAGTGTTCCTCACTTTTATTCCCCCAGGATGAAATCTTCAAATAATTATGGTTTGTCCAAGGTAGATCACCAGTAAACTCCTTTGAAAGGGTTTACCTATCCATTCTCTGTTCCTGCTGCTTCAGTTAAATTCACAGTATCCATGACTGTACTCACGAACACTCCAGTCCAGTGAAGAGGCTTATTGTAGAACTGTCTAATTGTAAGTCCGATTCGACTAGCCGGCAACACCGAGGATTTGGGTCCACAGGCGCTTGCATCCTGATAACTGCTGGAGAGGCTGCTGCCCATGTACGTTGTAGAGTGAGGCTTAAATAAAGCTGTCTCCATGCACGCAAAGTGGAGGGTGAATTTTATACATCTCGATTATGATTTGTGTGGTCACCTTAGTATATGGCTTCTTGTAGGTTAATTAGAGGGCTTTTTCCTATTCTGTCAATGGCCGAGTCATTTCAGTGTATCTTGTGAGAGAAGTAACAATGCCCCATCTCCTATTTGGAGAATATGCCAGTAATTCCAGTTTACAACCTATAATGTATGTTTCCTGGCATGCTTTGCTTTATAGGCTCATCGATGACAAAAACAAACTTATCTTGATCCTTGGCACACCTGTCCACACAAAGTTTGTGCAAAGATTGTGCATGTTGAGCTGAAATCAGTGCTATTAATACAACTTTGTGCATTAGTGTGGGACCAAGTAGTTCAGCTGTCTTCTTTGATATTAGTCCTTCCATTGTTTCACATATGATTCATACTGTTTCTTAGTTTCCTCACGTCATGCTGCTTGGACAGTTCTTTCTGTTCAAATTGCCTCTGAAACTGTACAAACAAATAGATCAATATAATCCCAAAGTTTGTGAGAGGTCTGTGAAACAGGTCAAGTGAGTAATTACTTATCATTATGGATAATCAGTGGTTCTTCCACCACTATATCTGAGAGAAGAATAAATCATACCTGGGTGTGGGTCTGTTTGGTGCAACTAGAATGCCCTGTGCTTTATCCTGAACAATCTTTTGACTTTTCTGGCCAGTGGGGCAGAATTCTTGGGGTAATGCTGTCTTGAAGACTGCTGGCTTCACAAATCTCATCAGCAGTAGCCTCAAATAGTCCTCCAATATATCTAATAGGAGATGAACGTCTGAGTCCTCTTGCAACTCAGACGTTCATCCGAGTCCTTTTTTGCGGGGGGAGGGTAGGAACAGACATTGAAACTATACCTATTTCTGAAATTCTCATTAAATGCAATGTACTGAGTAATACATTTTAAAGGGAAGGTAAACCCAAAAAGCAATGTGGATTGAGTGAAAGCAGCAACATTAGTAGAACACATCAGTGAAAGTTTGAGGAAAATCGGACAATCGATGCAAAAGTTATGAATTTTTAAAGTTTTGGTGTTGAAACCGCTGGATGAGGAGACTACTAGAGGATATGACGTATGAGTGGACAACAATACAAAGAAAATATAAAGGAAATTCAACAAAAATTCACTTTTCTAGAATTATGAAAGAGCAATGGACCAACCTCTTTCAGAAAGCAGGGGGAATAATTGCTACCCATAACATATGTCAATGTCAAGTTGATGGAATTTGTAATTTTCATGAAAAATGGATTTTTGTAGAATTTTCTTTATATTTTCTTGGTATTGTTGTCCACTCATACGTCATAACCTCTAGTAGTCTCCTCGTCCAGCGGTTCCAACACCAAAACTTTAAAATTTCATAACTTTTGCATCGATTGTCCGATTTTCTTCAAACTTTCACTGATGTGTTCTAGTAATGTTGCTGCTTTCACTAAATCCACATTGCTCTTGGGGTTTATCTTCCCTTTAAGCCGTCGCACTGTGTGAACTAACATAAAGTTTAATATCAAACCAGCCATCAGCTGTGCTACTATATCGTGTGGAAAGTACATGTATGTAGATTGCAAGTTGTATCAGTATTACATTTCTCCCTAAATGCTGGAATGTGACTGTGCAATAACTTTTTTGACTGTATTCACCAGGGTTTCCCCCAGTATTCATTCTTAATATTTTGTTGGTGAATAGCAGAATTGCTTTGAATAGAAATATGATAAATCAAATTTCAAAGCTTGTCAGTTGGTAACAAGTAAGACAATAATGTGTGGACTCTCACGCAGTGGAAGTCATGTTTTTAACTAATGCATAAAACATATAATGCCCAGTGGGAATTACCCTTTTTATTCTGGTGCTGTGTGTTGATGAACCAAGTTTCTTGATGTTTACTGCTGACAAAGTTGTTATTGCCTTGCCATATGTGTAGTAGACTTTGAGTGATGTTATGTGAATCATGGCTGTTCCTTATTTTAATCATTCTGTTCATGGTCCATGAAGGGATGATGGAATTCAGTGTATAAGTGCTTTCTTGGGTTCATCAGCGAGTGGAGAAACTACTAATGTACAGTACTGTAAATGGCATTCGGAAATGATCGTCTACAATTGTTTTATGTCCGTATAGTTTCAGCAAGTATTGAGAGGACAAAACTGGTTCAGGGTTTGAATGAAATAAATAGATTTTCACAGAGATAATCTGGTCCAATTTTGTCTTTAATATTTAGACAGAGCTAGACTAACCTTTGTCACTGGCAGAATGGGATTATGACCATACTTGCCAAGTGTATGGCAAGCCAGAAGGGAAATAAATATTCGACCTTTCGTCTATTTATAAACTAAAGTGAAATGGTTTTTAAATAGACAAATGGTTGAATATTTATTTCCCTTCTGGCTTGCCATTCAAGTGCATATTATAAAGCCAGTGATCTGTTTGATTTTAAACTTCAGATGTGGCTGAAGATCTACCTGACATTCAGTACATGGCCGCAAATGATTTTTTTTTTCATACATGTATGTGCAACTCTGCAAGAAAAAAACAAATCTGATATTTCCAAATCTGCAACTCAAATTGAATGGTGGAAGTACATGAATGTTCCAACATCTGTACATGTATATGTTTTATGTTGCAGTTCATTTTCATTAAGCCCATCAACATATCATAGATTCGACCAAATGAAAAAAAAAAATCACATGGGCTTGAAGTTAAATTTGCCAGTAGGGATATAAACAAAAAGGAATAAGTCATATAAATTTGAATTTTAGATTCTTTAATGTCTCATAGTGAGATTGATATGTTTATTGAGAAGATAAGAACCAAGACATTGACAAGCTGCATGTGAGTATTCATGCAAGGAAGAAGAGAAAGCTTTTAGTATTAAGTATGTATACTCTGTGCATGACAGATTACTGAAAAGTAATGCAAGGAGTTGACAAGAGGATAGTTATTGCCAGACATTTCTGATATTTTTGTGCTAAAATATGTGGTGCTACTTGCAATTTTGTTTTGTACATATTTGAGTGCTGCTTTTTTTTTAGCTCAGTGTATCTATTGCGATAATTTATCGTGTGTCATGTGTTGTGAGGAAACTAAGTTGGTTTCCAGATTCTTTTAGAAACCCCATGACAGATTTTCACCAGCTTTGGTAGGTACAATTCCATGGGTGATAGGATCTGAATTTCATTCAAATGGGCACCATGTCCCCCTGTGGGCTCCCAAATTAAAGAATTCAAAAAAAAAAAAAAAATCTTCTTCTCTAGAACCAGAAATGATAAAGCTAAGTTGGCAACTTCAAGTTAGTTCAAAGCGGATCCAGGGGTGGGGTGCCCACATAAGGGCCCAAATTGTAAGTTTTTATCTTCTTGAAAACACACAGTGAAATTATATTGGCAAAACTCCCAAATTAAAGAATCTTTACAAGTCTTCCTCTCTAAGACTAGGAATGATGCAGTATAAAATTTTTGTTATTACTGTTTTGAGTGAGTGGATTGGTGATTGTCATTTCAGGTTTATACATGTCAGATCCAGGCGTTGGCCCTGTTTGGGGGGGGGGGGTAAACTAGGGGCCAATTTTCATGTTTCATCTTCTTGAAAATACATTGTCAGGTTTTCACCAAACTTGCTAGGTATTTATAATATCACCATGCAAGGTAACAGAGTATATAGCCCCATATGGGACACAATATCTCCTCTTGGTGGTGGGGTGGGCAAAGTCCCCAAATTAAAAGAAACTTCAAATCTTCTGTAGAACCTCTCTAGATACTAGTCAATTCTATTTCTGTGTAGAAATAGATTGTATATTATTTGATAATAATATGAACTAGAACTACAAAGTATAATCTAACATTATTCCATATAACAGTATGTACTAGCCTATGATCATGTAGTCATGAAGAGAGTAAAGAGTTGGAAAGTGTTAAAAATGTAAGAGACCATCATCTTCCATGAACTATGCAAATAAAGCTGTTGCTGTTGTAATTTAACAGTGGTCATTTAAATGGCCATTAAAGTATTGTAGCTTATATGATCATGAAAGCTGTAGGCCCTTATTCTTGTTCTGTTACCGACACAATCTTCATTCATCCAACTTTTTGTCCAGTTACATTTAAATATTCTTCTTGACTATGATAACTCAAGATAAATCTTTAGCTAGTACAGTGACACTTGGTATGTGTGTGTATGATTGTTAGTATTGACTGGTGAGATTTGTGGGTTTGAGGTAAAAAAAAAAATTAATGGGCAGGGCTAAAGACAAATTCTAGGATAATAACTATGAAACATAATTGTATGAAAAGACAGGTACCATTCTCTGCTAAGACTTAACAGTAACAGACGCCTCTTGGCAAAAAAAAAAAAAAAAAAATACATTCCTGGTATGTCAATGGGTACCTGGCATTGACCCTCAGCATGGGCATTGCTATTACACTGATACATGTAATGCTATAAACTGAAAGGTAAAATGAAAATTATATTTACTATTGTTGTTCTTGTCTTTAACTCTGAATGGCTCATTGCTTTTGAAAAAGAAAGAAAATGGATTCACTGTGACTCTGTGTTACTGTACACATTGTATGTGATAATTTAGGCCTGCATACATTGTTGTACATTCTCTAGATTGGAGAAACTGAATTATTACTCATTTGAATTCATAGTGTAATGAGGCTGAGTACAATTCATTGATAACTGTTTTATCTCTACTTTTGCTCTTAATACCAGTATGTGATTTTATTATAATAATGTACCCAAATGAGGTAAATGCATGAATTACAGTACTTGTATTATGTACACTCTTCATAGTACACCTGTTTCTGCCCATTGATGTCATCAAGTACTGCTCATACTGTTGTCACACAAATGATCAAAGTGTTGTATGCTGAGCTCTTAGACTGTGATGTACAATTTTCTAATGTACTATTCAATCCTGTGTTCTCTGAGGAGTACATGTATTTAACTTTTTCTATTAAACGCATATTGCAGCAAATTTTATGTGCTTTCACCAATGTTTGTGTCAAATTTCAAGTGACCCCAGTAAAGGAACAATGATATCAAGCTTAGGTTACAATTTCATGGCTAGGTGAGAGTGGCCAAGATGATACAACACTACATTGTACAATGTGACATCAACACTTGAGCTTTTAGATATACAGTGTAAGTTGCAAGGGGAAAGTGACAAGTATAATATAAGTGAAAAGAGGGACAAAAGGAAAGAATTGAGTGCCACCTCTGCCAGAAATTGCTGAAATTAAAGGTCTTGGATATCATGTTTTTGGTTTATAATTCAGCAACATCAACTCCCCCAAATAATGATAATGATAATAATAATAATAATAATAGCAGGACTGTATTGTCATTCTCAAAGTATGTGCTGATTTGTGAAGAACTTGATACATTGTACTTTACATTCGAAATAACTTCCTGATCGTGATAGGTTTTGCTTTGGTACTTGCTGTTTCTGTTTCAAATGATTAAGTTTAGAACCATACAATGGAAGAATACATAGAATGCCTGGTGAGTGCATATCATTTCTGTTTCCTCCTTCCAAGTCTGATATACAGGCAACTCCCATTGTAATGAAGTCCTCTGGACTTGCAGTTTTCTTTTGCTTTATCAAAATTTCATTATAACTGAACAGTAAAGTAGGCCTACATAAAGATAGACGGAGAATAACTTGTGGACATGAATTTTCACTTCATTGTAACAAGAATTTTGTGCATGACTGTGTTCTTTGTAATGGGAGTGCATCGTAATAACCAATACAAACAAGCACCCCCTCCCCCCCCCCCCCCACACACACACACACATACTATATATATCGTCGCTGGGGTGACAAGACCTTGTATCTGCAATTTTGGTGAAAATGACGTTTTTGCATTTATGGTCAAATAATCGGTTAAGTGATGTCCTGTCCAAATCCTAGTTGTCTCACCCCAAAAAATGAAGCCACCATGGCAAGTCAAAGGAGCAGCTGTCCCATTCAGTACAGTGCTTTGGCTGCCATGTTTTTTGGCTCTCCTGAACATTTGACATTTTGTAGATACGAGGTCTTGTCGCCCCAGCGACGATATATATATATACAGTGTATATATATATATATATATATATATATATATATATATATATATATATATATATATATATATAATATATATACACACATATATAGAATTATATATATATATATATATATATATATATACATATAATTGTATATATATAATTATATATATATATAATTATATAGGATGTTGGTATGTTGTGGCATGTAATTGCCGTAATTTTACCTCATAGCAGTTTTAAGACAAACAAGAATCTGGCCCTTCCCACTGCTTGCCTAATATTGAAACACAGTATACTTTAGGGAACCACTCGATCAGCGGCATTATTAAGGGGCATAGTCCCGGTAGTGTAGAGGGCGCTGTTGATGATACTGCCGATCACCGTTAGTATTGATACAAAGATTACCGAAGTTGAGCTGTCATCAAGAGTAAAGTGCATAGTTGTTGCTGAGTAACGTTGCCTTCGTTGTCTTCTCTGCGCATCGCGCAGTCTGTAGTAATGCCAGGGTGCATGCATATGTGCTTGTTATTATGACATCACAAAAGAAGTTTGCTAAAGCTGTCATCCCCCTCAGCCGAATCATGAGCCGAACTGTGATCCAACAACTGATTACAGTGAATCGGACTTCTTCGGACTCGGGGAAGTGGGCCAAAGTGTAAGCGCTAAAAAGGAGTCGATAGCGTAGGTCTCTATAGGAAACTTGTGCCGTGCGCCCGCGTACGCATTTGACTGAAACACCAGGACCATGCACCTTTAAGTCAAAGACTCCAACTCTCCCGCTTTCAAAGGGAGATCTCCCGCCGAAAGCCCATTTGTGCAGAATCTCCCGTTCTCCCGCTTGAGATTCAATTTCTCCCGCTTGAAATGATTTCTAACTTAATTTCTATGTATGTTGAAAAATAAGCCTTACATGGCACGAGAGAGCATCTAGAACCCTAGACCGCTAGGAACTTCGTGCTCGTATTGTGCGCTTCGCGCACAACAAGTTGGAGTCTCCCGTTTGAATATCATATATGCATCCCCATAGTTTTACTACTGCAAGAAAAGATATGCACTCACCTTTGACAAGTACATGTATGCTTGCCAGGTATATGTGGCATACAGACCAGACTTTGGCATGTTTTAAGAGGGTGTCTATCATTTTCATGCCTTTTTCGGCTTTGCTCTCTTACATTCTTTCCATTTTAAGTCCACAAAATTGACCAACATGTAAATGCATGATAATTTACTAAGCCAAATAACAATCCATTAATTGTCAAGTACTGTCATATGTTATAACTTCTTTAAATGCTATATTTTGAGAACGAAATAAAATACTGGCTGGTGACTAAAAAAACAACAACAACAATAACAACAATCTGGCCCTTCCCAACACATGCCAAATATTGAAATACCAGTAATACTCAAGGAGAACATAGGAAACCCATGTCAATTTTGAACTGTCAGTGTACACACTCTGACCCCCTAATGCCATTCTTATCAACCAGTGTGGGCATGAACACAAAGAGATACACATCTAGAGGCCAAAGTCCACATAGATAACAAATGGATCAAATTTGTTGATCTGTGCGTCATATGCAACACACATGTAAATTGCCTCCTAGTGTAGTTCAGTTTTGACTTCAAGAGCAAATTGATATGAAATTCCGGTAAAGTGGAATATTGTACATAGGCTTCTGAACAGAATGATGATATATTAACAGTGTCTATGTCATGATGTTATATGAAATAATTGCACTTCTCATTTGTCCAATTTTTTACCAAATGTTTGCTTGATAAGAGCACAGCTATGAGTTTGCCCCCAAATGTCTTCAATTGTGACTATATGATAATATATCAGGGGCGGATCCAGGAATTCTGTAAAGGGGGGGGGGGCGTGACTAATATTTCTGGCGCCACTTCCGGGTTTTATTTCATTTTTTTTCTTTTTATTTCTTTTGTTTTTTACGAAAAATAAAGGGGGGGGGCATGCGCCGGTTGCGCCCCCCTCTGGATCCGCCACTGTATATGTTTGGTTACATACAAAATGCTGGCAGGAATGAGGCTCTTCGTAAATTATCTTATAAATAATGTTTGATATTTGAAAACACAATTCATGAAGATTATGGAATTGCACAAATCTAAAGTCAGGCATTTTACCATTTGACCATACTGTACCTTCACTGATATTCTTCCTTGTAAGGGATATCAACATGTTTCCACCTGAAATCATGATTGCCATTGATAAATTTCCCCAGTTTTCAGTTCTTCTAATCTTCTAATAACTGCATTAAATTTGAGATATTCCATGCACACTTTGCTATGCAAGCTGTAAAAGCATTCATACAGGCAGCAGAAAACAAGCACAGATACAAGTAAGCCTACATGTACACTCATGAGTGGGAGCATCTCTGTGAAAGCTAACACACACACACACACACACACACGCATGCATGCAAACATATACACACACATACCACACTGAACGAGAGAATCGACAAACATATTAGTTCTGCAGAGAAACGACAGTTGTGAACAATAATTGGAATCAACCGCTTTTGCGGTGGATGTAACTCGATCATGGATCTCACACATGGGTTTTCCCCTTTCCAAGTCCCAGAAAGCATATGTTCTATTCCTCTGGTTGATGCTGCTTATATTTATTAGGAATTTTACCACTACATACTACCACTGCTAGCATTTCAAGAGGTAGAGTAAAATATTCTCGTTCATATTAGCTTCTTTTGTTCATGTACTTATGCTTCTGTTGCAGAATTTTCAAAAGCCTCTCAGTTGCTAAATTTCTGATTCTTAGGGGGCAACACAATTTTAAATGTTAAAATTCCAGTTTCTCTCTCAAACTGCCATATTTTTTTTTTCAAATCTCTCTGATTTTATGCAGATTTGATGTAGTTAGCCAGCTGCATTTAATCTCTCTCCCATATAACATTTGATGTGAATTCCGAGTTACCAATTTAATGACAACATGACAATTTGTGCTGCAAAATTCTCGAAGGACACTCAGGGTTAAAAATCAACTCTTCATGAATCTCGTGACAAATGGCACAACTGCTGCATATTGTGTTGACTTCCAGTAAGTCAGCACTAAAACCTTTTTCCCGCCTTGTGTGTGCATGTGTGTGTGTGTGTGTGTGTGTGTGTGTGTGTGTGTGTGTGTGTGTGTGTGAATGATATGGAAGATGAGATCACAATGGCGGGGTTGGAGGTCTACTTTATTCAATACAACTAGCTTCAATAAATAACACACACACACATACACACACACACACACACACACACACACACAATTGAACAATGGGTAAATATCACCTCAAGGCTGCCTTTGGTGCCTGACATATGTTAAATACCTACACTGTAACCTACTAGTGGGAGGTGGAAAGGGTGAAGGAATAGCCAAATGTAGATACATTCTAGGACCTAAATGGAGGGTGACTTTACTATCTCACCCTCTCTTTCTGCCCTTCTCTCATTTCCGCTCCCTGTCTTCCTTCTCTTCTTCTTTTCCTGGTCTCAGAGGATTCCAGAAGACTATGGATGCATATTGCATAACAGAAATGAGAAGATAGCTTGATAAAATGTCAGACACATTCCAGAAGACCTTAGATGCATGTACTAGCAGTCACATAAATGAGCAGATTGTTTGACAAATTGTCAAGATACATACCAGCAAAAGAAATATACCTGTAAATGTACTACCTGTAGTATTCTTTTTTGTGTACTGTATATCTGTTTGAATATTTCATACCTGTGTCTGTGTACATGTATATCTACTGTCTGTACAAGCTTGTATGTCCTGTCTACCTTCCCTCATATTGCAATGCATATCCTGTACTTCATTATCAAGTGACACTGATAACGGATGCAATTCTACAGCTTCGGAGAGACATAAGTTGTTTACTTCAGAACTCATTTAGATCGAGTCTGAGGTTGAAGGAAATGTTTGTTCACCTCCATCCGAGGCCTCTTGTCAGTGACATCTTGGCAATTTCCTGATGAGTGGTACCTGCTGCTGACGCTGGTGAACAATTACTCACACCCCATAAAATTGTTTCACTCACTAGTAATTCACCATCTTGCTACACAAGCTGTGCTCTTTATGTAAAACTTTCTCAGAAATAATACAGGAAGTGCGTAATTCATTGCAGTACTGCCATGGTTGTCCATCAGTAAATCGTTTTACTTAATCAATTTTAGAATTTGCTTGTGAGAGATTATGGAAGAAATAACATGCAGATACCAGGAGAGTGTGATCAAGAACTGAATATAGACGATTTACACTGTAACTGCATGCATGGACTAAAAACTGGTGAAGAGAGGGAGAGAAATGGAGGTTGGACAAATATATTCAGTGAACATAGGAATGAGTGAAGAGAAAGATAAGAAACACCATAGCATATATGAATGCTCACTATGAGAAATATGTGACATATCTGCTAAATTCCTTGGTGAATATCTATGAAAATTGTATACATATACAGGGCTGTCACTAGTACTAGGTGATTTCAACAAGCAATCAGGAGACATGCGTGTATTACATTTATATAAATAAACCAAAATGATATCCAGATCAGGGAGGAATTTGTTTTTCATTGTCAGGACACAAAAGATAAATCTCAGTGTTCAGGGAGCATCCTAAAGAGTCAGGAAGGCCATTTGTATGTATTTGAGTGAACATTTACTTTTCATCCTGGCAATCCTTTTCCTTTCCTCACATCTCTCTATCTTTTCTTTTCCACTACATGTAACAATGGCACCCAATACAATTTCGAGACAAACATTGTACAGATATTAAAAAAACAATCAATCATAAGTGATTCCTTTATTGATCTACAGTCATATAAACTTTGTACAATCATAATCACTCTTTTCCAGTACTTACATGAATGAAAGGTTACACATATAACTAAAATACATATTTGAATAACACCATTTACATGTACATGAGCATTATTCATATGAATATGTATGAATATTGCCCGCAGTATATTGTAAATGAAGAAGTCAAGGAATGATATTATGCTTTAATCAATAATGAAATCACTATATTGTGTGTACATGAACATCTATTGAGAAAAAGATTTGTAATATATTTGCGTTGCAGATTTTGAAACGGGCATTCAGGTCGATCCAGTTGCACAAATTATATACACTAAATACAGATACATAATAAAGCCGACTTTTACCTCTATGGACCTTAGTGCTGCCATATTAGTTTAAAAGAGCAAACTGAATACTGTAAATGGTAAATAAGTCACCTGGTGTTAAGAAGATACATCCCATATGATAGAAATTGCCAATAATGTGGTATCAATCTATGTACACGTACATGTACATTATCATACATTCACTACAGATATTATTTCTACCAAAATTGTATGATGATACTGATTACATTAGATTGAAAAATGGAAGTAAAAGGTATTGGGTTAAATGACTGAGGGGGGGGGGGGGGGGGCAGGGTGGCAAACAATGCTGCCAATGGAAATAAGTAACAATTCTGATAAAGGTCCACCTTTCTACCAGTATCTTCATGTTTGTTTTTTGGGTTTTTTTTAAGCAGGATTCGCTACAATAGGGACTAGCTACTGAATCAAAATGCTGGGTATCATGATGTTACTGTACTTATGCCACAAGCACTGCACAACGGTCCTATAATTTGACATCCTGTGAATCACGTTACCCTTGACCCTATCGTCCGTGCTCTAGTCATTGCAACGATCAGAAATGGGAAAGGTATTTGCTTTAAAAACTAAAGGAATAACAAAAAACAAAACAAGGAGAAAAGGGACATGTTCAAACAAGACATCCAGGTCCAGATTTCTAGCCTGTTGTGCAATATGCGGCAACACAGCTGGAGTGCGTCTGACTAAGAGATCAATTTCCCACCAGACATCACTGCCAAATACACGTCATGCACCACTTTGTAAAGGTCGCAATAGATGCAAAAATCCCATAAAGGAAGTCAGTTTTTAATGCATGCAAGATGGTAAGTAGTAATTGACTCAGTCCCAGTTGGCTTGGAAAACAAACAACAGTTAAAGAAAAAAAAAATCTAGTGCAGAATTGTGCATTTATGACTGAAATTTAAGGCTTAACATTAGTCAATCCACTGCCAGTTTACACCATCTGCTAACTAAATAATCAAATGTGCTAGACAACCATCATACATTGTAAATGTACTTAATAGTAAAAGCTTACAAGAAAATATTCAGCTACAGGGTGAAATATGATACAGTATAGCTGCCACATTCAGAGATCAACATAACATACATGGTTATTACACACAAGATACAGACTTGCCAATCCCTCACATGCTAAAAATGTGCTCTGTCTTTCCTCTGTCATAAAAGAAGTTAAAATTTGAAAGCTGCATTACAGCATCTCATCTCCCTGATTACAGCCATAGTTCAATCTTCTGTGTAATTGCTAAATAGTTAAATATATATGTACATGATGTCTGCTAACATTGAAGGCATCGTGTGGAAATACGAATGACACATTGCAAAGGTTTTTGATTCACAATTAGTATGTGTACATGAGTCACTGTCATGGGTTATACTCTAATATCCTATGCTGAATAATTTTTAATTATATTACAGGACAAAAAGACTAACAGGGAGAGTAACATGATGAATTTAAGAACAATACTTTGAACTTACTCTCACAGGTCAGTGTGTGCAGTGTTAAGAATTTACAGTGCTTTTCCTTGACTGGAGCAGAAGGCATTGACATACGACACTGTAAGGTTGAACTGGTCAAAAAATTATCCCTCCTGACATTCTGGTATTTAAAGATAGTGTATAGAGTTGATATGACACTACACTTGCCTCCCGTATTGTCTGATTGTCAAGGTATACCAAGGGTAAACAGGAGCCAGTGAGTGAGAGTACAAAATCAATGCTCATCAATTTTCTGATGCCGTTTACTCTGCTTAAAAGAAGCTTCACAGGGCACTTCAGAGATTCATTACATCACAGGTCAAATTTATGAACACAGGTTCCGCCATACATGTACATACACCAGGGAGATGGAAAAGAGATTCTCTCTTCCACCTCCCTGCATACACTATACAAATGCAGTACTATACTGAAATTTTCACATGTCTCCAATTCCTTGGAACATCTGTATAAAAATTTGCTGGGAGCCACATGGCTTCCTTAGTCTGTGCGCGATAATGATCCTCATATTCCTGAAGAATACTCATTCATAGCAACTTTGAAATGACGATGGTTATGGTTTAAATCTAACCCTCTCAGCGCAGCTTCTTCAAAACACCATAGACAGTGTATGCCATGGTCATAACAGAGGCACATGTAACCTTGGTACTTCACTTCACGAGGAGAGGACAGCAGTCACAAAGTCTATGAAGTCAAATTTTTCCATAGGCACAGTTGAAAACAGTAGTTGAAAAAGGCTTGACTCATAAAATGTACACTTGTCATATTTTAGCAAAGATATCATTACAATACATACACCAGACAACTACAATCATGCCAGTCATTTAATGTTCCAAATGTGGCAGCATCAACTCTATAGACATAATCACACACAACCTACGTTTCAAACGGGTGATGTCGCCAGTGAGGTTGGATGCCATTTTTTGCTCTTGTACACAGCAGAGCCGGCAGAATTCACCTACCACATCGTATAGCCACCATCCGAGCCTCCTGTCATCCAATTGCTTGGCCGCTGGGTGACCACCACATTCTGTCCCTGCTGGGTAGCCATCTGGGCTGCATTTGGAGCGCAGCCTGGTGGGGGAGGCTAAAGGGAGGAGGAGGGGAGGGGAGGGTGGAGAATCAGTTATCTGCCACAGTCATGATCTGAAGTCACTACACTTAATATATAAAATGTACATCAATACATTTAAAGAATATTATTTACTGATTTGAACAAAAAGACACAAACTGCTCATCTCCTCCTAAAATTCTGCCAAGTCTTAACTTCAGACATTACATGTTTCAAAAGGACTTCATCAACATACAGACTCTAAAACACCCTCTGTTCACAATCATTGAAATAAAAAGTTGTAGTCTGGTTCTCTTGGGCATACAAATGCTTACAAGTGCAACCTGGAAACATAGACTGGAAGTTATCATGATGGTGATAAATAAATACAGTACTCACAGGAATAGAGGGCGGCGTCCTTCCATCAAACCGTGCACCAGCATCAAAGCCACCTTGCACTAGAACAGACTGGGGCTGTTGTGGTGGGGGAGCTGCTGCTACAGGATAGCCTGGGTTGTATGTTGCCTGCACATAGAAAAACAAGCATGGGACTATGACTTGAAGTATAACAATTTACTGTCAACCATCAGTAAAAAACATCTATACAAGTGCCTCTCTAAGCATGCTTGGAAAGTCGCAATTGTATTCGATAGTGTGATCTACATGACTAAATTTTCTTTACTGAAATTACAGTATGACTGCATGATGTACATGTACATCTATCACAAATTACCAAGCACCTTACATGAATTGTAACTTCAGACAGGAATCATCTAGTACTTGAATAGCCAAATTCAATATGTATAGGCATGCCTCTTTTGAACATAAATTTCCCACGTCACTAGAAATGTATGAAATGTTAATTTTTCTTTTGCACAAGAGCTCTGAAATGTTGTGGGCAGAAAATAAAACATGAAATTTCTAAAAAATTCCTTTTTGAATTGGGCTTCATTACATGAGAACTGGTGTAACAAAACACATTTCCAGCATGTGCTCAGCAAATGTACACATAGGCCTAGGGTCGCAACTGAAATGAACATCAGGAGTGTTCACACGTACAATTCCTTTCCATGTTATAAAATAGTACTAGATGTATAGTGTAATATCTTACTGGGCCTGGAGGTGGGGCTGTGGCTGAGTATGGAGGTGGAGCGGAAGGGTAGCCGGCCCCTGGAGGTGGAGCAGCATACATTTGCTGGCTCTGGACTGGTGCTATCGGAGGCTGAGCCGGGTACTGGCCTTGGGGAGGATGTCCCGGGTACTGGCCTTGGGTAGGATATGCTGGCTGTTGGGTGGGGTAGGATGCCGCTTGGGTTGGGTAGGGCTTCTTGCCATCATTCTCTATAATACAAGAAAGATATTGAAAACTAAATATTTACTCTTTTCCAATCACAAACTCAAAAACATACGAATTCACACCTCTGTATACAAAGATATGACCTATTGTACCACAAATGTTGTACATATTTGTGTGGACTTAACTAAGACCAGCCCGAAGCATCCCCACAGTTTACAAGTTCTGTACAATGGAGCATGCATCCCAGGTTAATGTGGACTTTAAACATCAACCAACTAAATGACACATCCAGGAGCATTGTAGACACTTCTTTTTAAAATTGTTCATAATCACCGCGCACTTAAACTTTACAGACAAAGGGCCCGAATTCATGAAGGTGGTACAAATGAAACCATGGTTTAAACCATGGACAGAAACCATGGAGCACCAAGTGTCGCATGGAATTAACATTACGAAATCAGTCATTTCATCGATGAAATGATTATTTTGTAACGATATGACAATTTGTAACTCAATGAACATTTCATCCATGAAATGATAATTTTGTTAACGAAACGGTCATTTTGTCGATGAAATGTCCAATTTCATAACGAAATATTAAATTCCTTGCGACACTTAGCGCTCCATGGTTTTTGTCCATGGTTTAAACCATGGTTTCATTTGTACCACCTTCGTGAATTTGGGCCACAGAGTCTAATTACAAAGATGAGATTTTACAACATACAGGGATTGTCTGCATTTATAGACACAATGAAGAGAAATGATTGGATAGGGTTGACCTATCACACATCACACTGTCAATGGTGTATGACAAAAAGTTACAAGGAATGAGGACAACACTAGCACTGCAGTTTGCAGATTTTGCATCCCCTCGTAAAAAAGGAACAAAGTACATGTTTGTATACACAAGTACAACTACACAGTAGTGGGAGCAACAATCAGCAATTCAATGTTGTGAACATGCACTTGATGACAGACCTCGCCTATTCAAAATTCCAGGATTATCCAGACCTCTTTGCTTCAAGTTACTTGTATCATTTACTATTTTTGAAATCATACAGTTTTAATGTATTTTCATGTAAATTTACACTGAGGAGATTGCCATACCATACCAGAGTATTTTCGTGACTAAATTTATAGAAATTTACCTACATGAAACTGCAACACAAAGCTTACATATACATCTTTTAATACAATAATACTACAGTACAGTACGTCACCCCTTATCAATTTCCTCTATCGAAATCAGGCTTGCTTACTTTTTGATTTTCCAAATAGAGGCATACTCAACGCTCAAAGCAATCCTGCTTTAATTTCTAAACAGTGCCACAAAAACTTGAGTTGGGCAAAATGTGGAATAGTTCCAAGTTAACAATGGATCACCACCACTGGCACTGCACCACTCTCCTGGCAGCTGACGACGCTTCAAGACAGTCCAATGCAATGCAATGCCGGTATTTTTATGCTTGGTGCACCCACTGGCCACTGCTGGCGAGGGTTTTCCCTATGAATGGGTCGACGTGAAAATGAGTCGAATCAATGTAAACCCGAGTGTCACAGTAACACACGAATTCTGATCAGTCCTCTGTCTTCTGAGTTCTGTCTCACCGACTTGTGACGACGTGAGGTAGGAAAACAGGGAGTAGTAGAAGAAAAGGGCTGGGAAGGACTGGTACTGCAGTGGTCAGCAAGTCCTAGGACTAACTTTAGGTATCCTACAATCCGTTTAGCAAGAATGGATTTTTCACCACGATCTCCACCGTACAGCACTGCCGAGACATACACATCAAGTCATAATAATGCTCTCTGTACCGATTACTGCACTGCCAGCCAGGGTACGAAGGTGAATGAGTAGGCGAGGGATCGCGCTAGTCGTGCTTTTCTGTTTACAAAAGAGAAACTAGTCTTTTTCTAGTCCGCAATGAGATATGAATGTTACAGTATAAGCCAGAAATCCTTACAGATGATTTTCTGTAGGTAATTGGCTTGTTTTCATTCCTTGATATTATTCAAATTAGTTTTTTTTATCACATGAACTTCACAATGAAGATTTACTGATCAATGATTACTGCCAAAAGATGCATACTGTCTGAATTTTGGTGAATGAAAAGACTATCATTGTATTAATACAGTGTACGTAAGTTTCTATTTTGGGGGATTCGGCTTGTGATCGTAAAGAGGAATGTGCGTGTTGATTCGTCACAAATTCCTTTACTAAATCTCTTGTTTGTTTGGACTTCGGTTATTGTGACGTCACTACTGACAAAACTTCACTAGGTAAAGTGACGAAAGTTCGGCATGGCCATGTTGTTGTCTACATGCAGGACAAAAGTTTGGAATCCCATAAAAAATAAAATGAATTAAATTCTGAAAGTCTTGGAAAAACTACACCAATTTCCACCGAAGAATTCTGTCTCTTATTATTGTCACGCCCGCTCTGGTGCCTACCCACGAACCATAAAACAATGCACCTTTTCTCTCTTTTTTATATTTTTGTAAGTGAAGCTGGAATAATAAGATTCCTTATGCAAAAACATGTGATACTGTAACAATGTTACAAAAGATAACGATGCAGCATCGAATTGGGGAATTTTGAAAACAACTTTTGTTTTATGAATAGAGGTCAAATCAAAAGTATAATAAATTCTAATGATTTTGATCTTCTCTGTAAGAAAATACTCATTTTTTCCTCGCTGTTTTAGAGGTTGCAAACATTTTCAAGCATCATGACGTTGTCAGCTTAGAAATGGACTCATCGGCAATAAAAAATGTCGATTGTAATAACAAAAAAGATTCCCCGCAATGAGCAACAAAACTAAATCTGCAAGATGATATAGTCCGTTTTAACCTATGACACAATGCTGTAGGCCTAAACAACGTTTACAATCGTAACAAACAAATACGATACACTAGTAGCTGCTGTTGAATCTTCAATATGCACAGTACACTCGACAATTTGATAGAGCGGTCAGGAGAGAGACCACAGTTTTGGGGACGAAATCAATCCATAAAGTTTATATGGGATTGACTTTGTCATTACTACCATTACCAATGTTTACAATGTCAATGACAACGTTAGAATCTGATTTTCAGAGAAAATGATTAAAAGAATCCGCTGGAAACTGCCACACGAAGTTTAGAGCTGAGCATAGCGATATACACTGTATAATAATTTTCTTCTTTGTATATAGATACGGAGCTCAGATATCATTGCATAACGGATATCGGTATATGTATATATATATATATATATATATATATATATATATATATATATATATATATAAGTAACAAAGCTGCAACAAAGTTCATGCTGTATTCACCAACGGTTTATTTCTTCACACAAATTTTCGAGTAAAGGGCGGCGAGACGCTCGAAAATTTGTGTGAAGAAATAAACCGTTGGTGAATACAGCATGAACTTTGTTGCAGCTTTGTTACTTATCTTTTTATCTTTCCAACACGTGGACTACCTTATCAACATATATATATATATATATCAGGGCTCCACACTATTTTGTTTGGTGGCCCGAAAAAAAAAACACAATAAAAAACATTAAAAGTCCTGTTTTTTTAATGAGTCAAATATTTAAATTTTATTATAGTAAGAATTGGAAGTTGGACATATCTAGGCCTACTCATAAATAAACCTCAACAAACTCGCAACACTCACTCTCAGGCACTCATTCAGTCCTTTTCATCCATCCTTTAAACAAATTTGACTGCTAATTTCCGGCGCAAAAAGTTGCGAATTTATTGACATACTTTTCAAAAAATTTGCCTTTTTTTGAAATTTGGTGGCCCGACTTTCATTTTTGGTGGCCCCGGGCCACCGGGCCACCGTTAGTGTCGAGCCCTGTTAATATATATATATATATATATATATATATATTATATATATAATGATAATAATAATGTGTGTGTGCGTGCGTGCGTGTAAACATAAACCTGAAAGCAAGAGATTATTACGCATTTGTATAGAGGGAGACAAAAAATTAAGAAAACTCACACCTCAAACATAAACCTGTCCATGAACAGTGCCAGGCTTTAACAGGGGTGCTTTATAATCATGTTTGCTTTGTATAAGAAAGACACAATCATCAGCCTCTCGACAAACGTTGATAGGGAAGGCTAAGGAATATGGTGAGGATGGACGTACATACACACGTAAGTTTAGAAAATGCTTTCTTCGTGTGCAATCGAGTGAATGAATTCATCAAGCATCACGTGGAACCATGGAGAGTGGAATTTAGACGAAATTCATCAGTCAGGTTAATCCTTTCAAGCACGCCACAGCATATATACTTTTGTTTCCTACAAGTCTAAAACGACATTATTTTGTTCTTATACATAAACTCAATAATCTATAAAATGCAATAAGCGATTGAACGATCTGTTTTCCAACTTCATTTGTATTATAATGACTTTCTTTTGTGTTTAAGAAGTGTTTCCTCTATGGAGGGTTCAATGTTCAATACTTAAAAAAGAAAATGAATGAGATAAAACTTTTAAATGAACCCATTTTTCTCTATCCATTATACATATACGAGTCATATTTGGAAAACAAATAAATTACTTGATCCAATCAAAGTACTTGGTGCTCTCGTTTCTGCATCTGAAATGTTTTACGTATCTGACCAAAAAAAAAAAAAAAAAAATCTCCACATCTTACTATTCAACATGAAACAAACGCAAATGTCATCATTTCCTATAGGCCTATCACAGCTATATCCCTCTTCACTAAAATGTATGCGCAGCATTCAATGAATTGGAATTTTCAAAATAATGCAAAACCGTTGCCGTATTAGTTCATTTGAACGACAAGTTGCGAATGGGAATGACTATTATTTTGATGCATGAGCGTATATTTGACAAAAATGAATTATTCTAATATGAATTGAATGACATACAACGTGTATTATGTAACATAACAACCAGACTCCAAGGTATCTGAATATACTCCTTATGAATAAAGAGAAATATTAGATCCTATGAAATTCACAACCTGTAACTCAGCTATGCATGCATGCATGCATACAATAATCCAAAATCTATATACTTCTGGTGATCATGAATCAAGGACCTTCAAACACAGAGTTGTGGTAATCACGCGTTGCATGCATATCCATGTTTCACAGTTGCTGCAACAGAGCCTTGAATTCTCCCCTTGACTATCAGACAATTCATATCCATAAACTCCCTTAAAAAGCTCCGGAAACACATTCATTTTTCAATCCACTCTCTATTACATGTCTATCATAATGTGATGGGTATATATGTGTGTGTGTGTGTGTGTGTGTGTGTGTGTGTGTGTGTGTGTGTGTGTGTGTGTGTGTGTGTGTGTGTGTGTGTGTGTGTGTGTAGGCCCTATCATGATTTACACCCGTATATTGCCTCCATGGATCTAAATGATGTTTGAAGTCTAAGAGACACTATAAATTGAAGCTTGCTCAAAACTGTTTTCATTAAATATTCTGAAAAATGGTCTTAAATTTTCTATCTCTGTCATTTTGTAAGCCCTCTGAGCCTTTGGGTAGGAACAATGTACCTTAAATTTATTATTCAATGATATAGACACGTCAATACTCACGCCATGGGACAATGCGTATATAAGTATACCCGCAATGAACACAAAGATTGATTCTGATTTATCGTTAACTTTTAGTGTTAGAAACCCTCAAAATATTCTACAAGAAAGCACATGTGACCATGAATGGATTTGAATTCTGATAAAAATCATCGATGTATCGATGTCAAAATAGACCAATTGAACTTAATCATTGCTCTCTGACACAATTATTATAATATGCAGGTTAAAATTCTTCTTTTTGTTTCTTCTTCTTCTTCTTCTTCTTCTTCTTCTCTCTCTCTCTCTCTCTAAGGTGATAGTCATATGCGATTATGGTCAAGATAGTTAATGTTTTCATATTATCTTCCACAAAGCACCATTATGATCATGGGCAATATACGTTTTATTAAAAAAAATGTTAATGTATTATGCAATCTAGACAAGCATGCATGATGACTATACACTGAATACAAGTCATGAGTGAAACCAGTAGACCAAATTTAAACGATGTTTGAGACTTCTTTTTAATAAAAGTATGATTGATCATCCTTGAAAATACCGAAGAGACATCATCTGCTGACTATGGAAGAGATCATTATACACACCAAAGAGATTCTATGATGTAAACTATAACCTCTTTGTATCGGGATCATGACAATAAGTTATACAATGTTTATAAATTGCCATTGATGCCATGCACGATGCCTGTATCAATATGAAACTGTATTATACAACACTGAAATGACATACAGAAACACTCAAAAGAGCACCAGTCCACACAATCATGAGAAATAATGAACCATGCATGGAATTGAGGAATATTTTGGAGAATCAGAGGTTGAAGAGGATGTAATTTTATACGAAAGAGAACCATTCTCAGTACACATCCCTATATACTATACTTCATTTCAATAATGTTTGATCGATCTGCATAATAGGATAACAATTTGTTATGCATACATTATGATACTTTTTAACGGGCGTATACTCGTCATGGTGACGCCACTATGGGGCATCTCGCAATACAATCGTGTCCATATCGATATTGGAACGCACACGTAAATATTATACATAAATCACAACTGGGTGTATATTACTGTATGTACGAATTCGTATATAAACGAAAACAAATCACCATCAACAACGTAAATCTATGGCTCACCGATCCTTATTATGTAACTGCAGGCCAATTATTATTGTAATCAAGGTTACATACAATATGCGCGTACTATTACATGTATTATCAGATAACTCTACGAATTTATTCCTTGAAAGTGAATACACAGGTGCACTAAACCACTGAGGTATATGTCAGTTTCATTCTCAGTTTACTTACTTGACATGGTGCAATATTAGTCCTTGCTTTTTCGAAGCGCTCAGAAGGTGTTTCTCACTTTAGGTTAGGATGGCAATCTGCAAACGAATGTAGAGTGAACTCGTCTATACAGTGACCTACAAGCTTTTTATAGCATGGAGTGGGCGTGTGTGAGTGAATGGTGTACGCCACAGCGTTCGGTTGCTATCTCCCCGTAGAGTCCGAAGGTCTCTTGTCCATGTACAAAATGCATTGACAGAAAGAGAATTGAGTAGTTGAGAGGTTGGTGTGCCTCAGTACGAGGGACGATAGTCACAACGGTACATTATTTGCGTTGATTATGTAATATGCTAAAGACAACCGATACGAAGCCCTATGGGCTGTTATGTCGCCACGTTAGCTTTAGCGGTGGACATCGAGGGAACCTCATTGGATTTTGTCTTGAGTGGGCCTCTGTAGTTCGCATATATAGATTGCTTATCGCAGACCAATTGAAGGCCATTGGTGACACATTTATTGTGGCTCTAGTGGCGTTTGATGATACTACCGAAAAAAATGTATGAAAGGGTGACGTCATCAAAACTTCAATCGATTTTCTTTTCACTCTTGCACGTGTCATCTCATGGTATGATAATCTTTCCAGCCTCAGAACATTAAAAAGATAACTGTTAGAAAAAGGAAAATTATACATAAAAACCATGTTAAACTGCAGAAATACTCGTATGTGATATCTCTCTCTCTCTCTCTCTCTAAATATATATATATATATATATATATATATATATATATATATATATATGAGTACATGGTTATATACACACACACACACACACACACATATATATATATATATATATATATATATATATATATATATATATGTGTGTGTGTGTGTGTGTGTGTGTGTGTATGTAAGAGAAATATGCTTTGTTTAAGAAATATTTAAGAAATCAAACGGTACAAGGAAAATGTATGGAGTTTAGAAAATAGGTGAACAATATAATAAGAACATGAAGCACTGAACGAAATTACTAGGATATCAAATTAAAACGATAAAACATACTTTAAATGAAGACTAGCTGTAAAGCTATCAATGAATGAAACAGGAAATATCAGAAATTAACAATAACTGAAATTTAGTGCAAAGGTAAGTCTGTCACAAATAAAATAGAAATAAGCAAGGTGTATGACAATTCTTGTTAGCTAATGTGGAAAAGAGATTCATGATGATTCATGTTTAGATCTATAAAAATTATTCTTTCAAAAACCATTTGCGTGAAAATGTTACTGATTTTTTTTTTTATTTCTTAGTCCTATTACAATTTCAAATGTTTTAGATATAGGGCCTACTTTTAGAATTTGGTGTAAAATTGCGGGGTACGATGTATTTGACACAAAGGTATATAGCAATATCGATGCAGTTGTGTATCCTTTGTGGAATATTTTATGCTTCTATTGAACAGGGCATTATTCAAGTGTATTAAAAATTAACAAAGTGACACCAATTTTTGAGAACGGCAATAAAGCGTTTGTAAGTATTATATTACATTTCTGGGTGTTATTATTGATGAAAGATCATACTAATCATATTTCTTTTAAAATATGAAGAACAATTGAGGTACTGAATAATCTAAAAACATGTACCTACTATTACTGAAAATTTGTTGCAAATCTGTATGATATATAGTATGGTTTTATCACATTTGTTACATTGTAATATAATATAGGATAGTAATATTGTGCAATATATTTATTGCAGAAACTTTTTTAAATTTCAAAAACGTGCAGTACGTACAATAACCAAGTCACATTATTTGGCACATACTAAAGAATTGTTTTTAAAACTATATACTATAGTGTAGTACATTTGTATAAACAAATTTCAGACTGCTTCATCTATTATGTATTATTTCACAAAAGAGTTATGACCTGATGTTTTTGATGATTACTTTATCAACCCGATGAGGACGAGTCCCGAGTATACTCGGGCAACTGTCTGTGGGAAATGCCTGTTGTAGCAAAATCATGCAGTCCGTCCTCAACGGGTTAATAATTCTGATGTGAGCACGTTACTTACTTACTTACTTACTTACTTACTTACTTACTTACTTACTTACTTACTTACTTGGTTATCATAAAATGGAGTCCTTTTATATAGACACAATTTCTCAGGAACCGTATTTTTACAAAGGTCCCATAATTTGGAAGAGCGTGTCAGATAGGTTTAAACAGACTTCCACTTTCGGCAATTTCAAAAGGAAGTATTTTTTTTTTTCTATTGCAGAAAGAATAACGCAATACACTGTTTAATGATACCTATTGTTCGTTCATGTATTGTTCATTGTTGTTGTTGTTGTTGTAACTTCTTTGTTTGGATTTATTTATGTTTGTAGCAATTAACGTAACAACAGCAGTAAAAGAAAAAAGAGGTTGGCCTTGATAGGTCAACTGGCTTTTGCTAATCCCCATGCACGTCTGCTGCGCTTTCTTGTGTAAAGTGATATGATGGCATGTGACCTTATTTCCATCTATTTTGTGTAATATAGGTTTTCCCGCCCCATTTCATCAGGTTTGCATTCGGATTAACTATGAGAAGGCGTTCAAATTCAGGCGATTTTCGTCAATGCTCTGCTCTCACGAGTCAGCTCAGTCGGTAGCGCGCCTGTGCATGCCTCACGATCCAAAGGACCCCGGTTCGATTCCCAACTCAGATCTTGCTTCATCGCAAAGAACAGGGTGTTGAACCCGGTGAAATGCATGGTCCCACCTCACATCCAACTGGACCCCATGGAAGACCAGCTATAGATTGCAGCTAAATATGGGCTATCCAGCCATCTTCTCAGACGGAAAGGAAACAAACAATTTTTATTCTTTCATCATTCAAGTTCGTTTCATGTCATTCACAATATTCGCGCATCATGGCTGTGTCTTTGCCTTTGACCTTTGTCACATAATTATTATCTTTTGATATAGTAGCGAAAAGTACAATGTGTATACTTCAAAAAATTGTTTTTCTTTCAAGGATGATGGCTGGTCATTTATATGTAATGAGACATGAATTAATATTGTATACGTTTCCTATATCTGGATTCAGAGGAAATAAGATTGTTGTGACACCATCACTTGAACCTTCTCAAGAATTCAATACCATTACTGTGGCCTGATACACAAATTGTTACACACAATATTATTAGCCCCACCATATACATAGTCAAAATTGTGACCAAACACCCTACTACTTATACCACTCGATATGCCCTTTCTTGCCAATTACGTATACCCAAACCCAGAACTGAATATAAGAAATGCTCCTTCCCATATGCTGCAAGCAAATCATTTAATGAGTTGCCCATTTTTATTCAGACAGCCTCCTCATTGCAAACATTTAAGAATCGTGTATACGCCAACATCAATCTCTCATATAAATTTGATACGAACCCTTTGCACTATAGCTGTCCATTATTCAGATATCTATTTTCTCGACCGCTCGTTTTATGTTCTTTCTTATGGGGTGTTTTATGCTCTCACGAACCGATTGTTCTTTAGCTGTATCATATCTATGTTCGTTTTGTTCTTGTTTTTTATTGTGTGCACATTGTAATGTGATGTATATCAACGCAGGGCTCCCTTGAAGCAGGCCTTTGTGGCCCTGAATGGGACTATTCATATACCCTGCTTTTAAAGACGACTTAATAACTAACAACTAACTGACTAACTGACTAACTAACTAACTTACTAACTAACTAACTTATTAACTAACTAAATAAATAAAGAAAGAAATAAAGAAATAAAGCGGTCCACAGCCGACATCACGTCTGCTAAATAACTCACATTTCTATCATGATGGTTCGTCACAAATTAATAGATTGTGTAATACCACATTCATTCGTACGAGACATAAGATGTTGTATGCTATTATTTTGTATATGTTACTATAGCATTCTCTATAATATGCCAGCGTTGTTCTGGACTGTTCGCTTGTCTTCGATTACATCAGGGAGCCACCTCCCTGATTACATCTATACTGCATAATCTCTTTCGACTGCCTCACCTTGTTAATGATTCACGACGCATTACTGTTCATTGGGTCAGGTGCAGATAGTCCGGAGACTGAGAGGGAGTTCATCTCAGGATTGCTCAAGTATCATGGCTGCTGATTATAGGCCGGGGAAGTGGGAGAAATTATAAGCAGTGTTCCATTAACTCATATGAACTTTTCTGTTTTGTTTTGTTGCTTTCGATTGCTGGTTGTAGTTGGGTTTTCTTCTTTTTTTTTTTTTTTTTTTTTTTTTTTTGAAGGGGTGTGTTATGGAGGGGGTGGAGGGCAAGAGGGAGTTGTTCTAATAATCCTGAGTGTGAACTCACTGGCTTCTGAACAAAGTGCTTGAATTTGTTCTTTTTTTTTTATCTATTCAAGCAATCGGATTCTTCAAAAAGACAGACCATTTTTCTTCATAAAGAAAAGAACAGGAACTGCCGATATTCCTTTTAACCCCTGAAATTTGAGCATTTTTTATTTTCAGTGATCAACTATTTTGTATAATAATCAATGTATATACATGCCCTATTTTCAACATGGGTTGTCATAATTATTATTTCATGATAATATAGCCCGGACTTTGGCATGATTATATTTATCATAAAGTTCACGTTCAAGTTTATTTCATCTTTCCTCCTTTTGTATAGTACATTTGATTTACATTAGTAATGACAAACTCACATGTATAAAATAAAATGAAAATGTATAGGCCTACTGATGAAGCAGGAAAAAAAGAAAGAAGAAGAAAGTTGAGGAGACCCATTTATAGGAAAAGCAACTGGTTTGTAAAATTAAGGGTCGTCATAATCACAACAAAATATTCAGCAACTGATTAAATACTAAATACAAGTATTCAATAACTATATATATCAAGCAAGGGGGTATGGATAGGAAACAAATATTTACTAAAAGGGACATAAATAAAAAACAATCACAACGTTGAATAAGAAATAAAGAGAAAAAGATAGGTGTAAAAGCAAGTAAATGCATAGTTCACAAAAACAATGAGGGAAAATTAATAATGATTAGGCCTCATGTAAAATAATACATTTTCTAAGCATCATTCAACAACTATAATAACAAGCAAGGGGGTACTATGGGATAGAAAACTAAATATTCACAAAGGGATATAAAACAAAAAAACAATCACAATGTTCAGATAAGAAATAGAAAGAAAAAGAAAGATGAAGCAGAAAGCATATAATTGATATAATTCACAAAACAACGAGGAAAAATGATAAAAATTAAAAAATATAAGCCTACTTCTAAACAACTTGGCCTGTATAGCATATTTGACAATCATAACAAGGAAGATGGGGGTATATGGATAGAAAACATTATTCACAAAAGGAATATAAAACAGAATAAATCAACAATCGCAATGTTAGATAAGAAATAAATGAAAATAATAGAAGGAACAGAAGCAAGTAAATTCATAAGATAACATTGAGGGAAAAAGAGAAAGAAAAAGAAGGCTACAAATGTGAAAAAAGTATTCTGTTCTTTCTAAAGATGTTATGCATTAACAAGTTAATGAACAATTTTATTAAACATGGCAACACAACCATTTAGAGTGCAAGTACACAAGTCAACCTAGTAATTGACTTCAGTTTACCTTTAAAGATTACAAAAAGTTACTTGCTTGTGAGACAGATGTATCTTTATGCAGGGCTCGACACTAACGGTGGCCCGGTGGACCGGGGCCATATGCACCCCAAAAATGAAAGTCGGGCCACCAATATTTAAAAAAAGGGCAAATTTGGTGGCCTCGGGCCACCAAAATTTTTTGAAACTTAATTATGTCAATAGATTCGTAACTTTTTGCGCCGGAAATGCATAAATGCATGCAGTGAGTGTGTGACTCATAAAAAAACCCAAACAAACAAACAAACAAAAAAAAGACAGGACGTTTAATGTTTTTTATTGTTTTTTTTTTTTCTGGCCACCAAATTTTTCTCTCGGGCCACCAAAAACTTTAGATTTATGATTTTTGGTGGCCCCATTGGGCCACCAAAAAAAAGTATGGAGCCCTGCTTTATGGATTTATGAATTCATAACTTGCACTAAAAACCCCTCAGTGTCATGCTTCGTAAAACTCAAAATTAAAATGTTTTCTCTTTGTAAAAGTGACTTGCGCCATCTATGGTTCACATCCTGCTCATGATGATATTGATTGGGTAGAGTCAAAGAGATTTTTCTCCTCGGTTGTTTACACAAGTTTGTGTGCATGTGTGTGTACGTGTGTGTGTGTGTGTGTGTGTGTGGGGGGGGGGGGGGGTGGCTGAAGTCTCTTTCTATTGTTGCATGCAGCTCTCCCAGATGAGAATCCCTTCCTTTCAACGCAATCGTGCTGATCGACCGCACGTTTTGTATCCAGAACAACGGGACGCTAGGCTAGGAGAACCCGGCTGGCTCGGGGAGGACGGACATCCATAGCTGGATGGTCAACGTCTGACACGTTACTACAGGTAAACTTTTAGTAATCATGTGAACGATGAAGATCTCATCACCGGGCAAAGAGGTAAAGAGCATTAAGACTGCAACTGCAGTGTTCTTGGATTTAACGCTAATGAAAGACGCAAGGGAAGGACATTTATATTACCAAAGGCAGGGGTCTAGAGATATTCTACTGGTTTCTTACTAGCTTTAGATTTGTTTTAATGCGAACAATCCAAAATCTTTCGAAAAGTAACTTTGATTAGAGGACGAGTGCTCTGCCATTCCGTGAGTCTCTCCGTTGCGGCCAGTCGACTCGCCCCGATGTTGCGTTGCCAGTGATCAGCAGCGAGCACATCCCACCTGCTAATCCAAATGCCAACAAGATTCGACCAGATACTACAATAGTGGTGAGACTTGTAACAGTTGTTACTTTGTAAAATTTATAAATTGCTAGTCCGAAGAAGAACAGAATGTCGTTATTTCTATGATATGGTTACAGATAATGCAGACGGCTGTTGTATGCGGCCCGGGGCTTTATTGTCAGCAGAAGCGTCGTCAGCGAGCGAGCTTTTTATTGTTTTGTAGATCTTATTTGGTATCACAACATCACTGGTCATACATTGTTCAAGTTCAGCCAAAACACCAATGGAAATTGAATGTGCTGGCTAAATTAGAATTACTAATTAAGGGCTTTTTACACTTGTGTTTCTTAACCCCGGACTTTCTCTGACCCAGGACTATCGTTAGTCCCGTACCAATTTTTTCAGCTTTTTACACTCGCCAATTAGTCCCGTACTATCTCTTGTCCGGGGCTAAGGAGAAAACTGACCTTTTTACACTCGTCTTTCTTAGCCCCGGACTTTCCAAACCACATGAATATTCATAATTACGCTGTGTACTGTACACGTACACGCACGCACCGGCAGCACTTGATTACCTCGTTTCTGATTGGTCAGTGAGGGTCGCACTTCGTCTCCGTCGCTTAGCCCAGGATTATTTTTTCGTTCTGTTTACACTCACTTGCTTGGCACCGCAATTGCGGTGCTAGCACCGCAATTGCGGTGCTAACCCCTGCTATTTTGCAGGGCCAGATAGTACCGTACTATCGGTGGGGCTAGCCCACTTTGGCAAAAACGAGTGTAAACAGAAAGTGGGCTAAGGATAGTCCCGTACTATCGGTGGGGCTAAGGCCCCCCCTTAGCCCCACCGATAGTCCGGGGCTAAGCAAAAATTTACAAGTGTAAAAAGCCCTTTAGAGATCTTTCTTAACAGATTTTTCTTAACATTTCAAGTCAGATGTACAATGCTTTGAACTTTGGATGGGATTGTGTATTGCATTAAGATGCAGGTGAAAATTTCATTCAATTTTCATAGAGCCTCTTTGTCTGTACTATACTGTAAGCTACAATGTAGGCCTAAGCCAAATTAATGTTTTTTTTTCATTTTAGGAAACATTGCTGTAAATTTTCCATCCCTTGAAAATGTGCAAAATTATTTATCTTTTTGTTGCATGTGTTTTGATTTGATAAATTAATCACTTTTGGTTTGATCAATTGATCAATTATTTTTATTTATTTCTTTTGTATCATTCATGTATATCTAGAGACTCTAGTTACTTCTTTCATATTGATTTATTCTATTCTGTGACAGTGCAGAAGGCCTATCCGCACTGTGTATAACTTTTTCTTAAGGGAATTTACAAATATGTTGATTTGAATTGAAATGAGTGATTTCAAGATGATATCGAGAAGATGTAATCACACTTTAGCCTGAGGAAGTGACCAAGAGCTATGCTCTTTTTTGCACATTTGCTAGAAAAATTACATTTGATCCTGAGGAATACAGGAGGAAAGTGTTTGCCTATTGTGATGTAAAGGTTCCCCATTTTATTCCATGTAGGATTTTGTTGGAAATGTCTGAGATATCTCATATACCGGGTAATGATGAAAACAAACTCAAGATCTAAGCTGTTTATTTATAATCCCACTGCATTCATGCGAGCTACTTTATCTGGCTTCCACCGGCATATTAAAGTCAATTATGATCCCTGCATCCCTCCTGTGTGGAAGAGGAAGCAGGGTGTTAATTGACTGTGTCAACATACTTGAGTGGCTGGTTGGCATGGCAACCAGATGCTGTGTGCAGCTTCTATTGTTAGAGGTCTCAGCCGACGTAGGGTACGGTATCTATAATATACGTATGTATGCAATGAATGGGGATGCTGATGCAGGTGATGGATAAATTGCCCAAGGGGGAAAGAGCTGCTAATTAAAGGTAGCAGCCAGCATTTTCCACAATATGCCAGAGGGGGTTTGCTTTTGAATAGAAAGGAGCACATTAAAGATAAATTTCATAGTTTCACATATAGATAACCATAAACTCAGTGAAATCAAACCAACTTAATTCAGTAGGTGCATTGTAAATGTCTTTTAAGTCAAATAGATAAAGAAAAAAAGAAGAAGACAGAATTTAAAACAAACTTAAGTTTTGCATCCCCCCCCCCCCCCCAACAGTGATACTGGTCTCAGCTGCATCCAAGAGAAAGCAATGATGATGAAAACCTCTCAATTCTACAACTATTGTGTTCTTGGAAAGTATCTCTCAGTATTTAATGATTTCAAATCCTAGATCTCTTTTGACAGTCGTTTCTGCCAAATATCATACCTCTAAATAATGTAGGTTGAAGGATATAATTTTCTCTTTTTAGAATTCCTCATACTCATTAAATCTATCATATTTTTTTTTAAATCTTAGATACACTGAAATGTTCAGGCTCCAGATCGAACTTTAATTGTTTGTCTGATTCTGTGATACAACTTAAACTGTTCAATTTGTTTGATATTTCCATTTAAACAAGTCAATCAAAATCAAAGTGGAACTCTTCTTGATATGACTATTTGTGTGTTCAAGGCATTTGCACATCAACATTTTTTGATACGGCGAAACCAATGATACAGCACAGCAGTACAGTACTAGTATTATACTAACGTAACCTACTCTATGTACCCACATACAGATATATTCAAAATGTTCAAGAACAAGGAAACTGCTGAATTCTTCAGACACTTTAGTTTTTGCTTGCCTCATCCAGATTGTTTGATGTGCATATCATGGATTTGATGGTGAACCTGTTGCAGAGCAGTACATGTACAGATATTGCTTTTTTTTTTCTTTTTTTTTTTGAGGCGTAAAATAACACCTGACATCCCAGTAGGGGTTATCCACCGCATTTTCTCTGTTAAGGAAAATATACTCCCAAGGGACTGCCACATGTTATATTGCAATGATAGACAAGGCAATATGTTATACCATGTATATGATCGACTTTGTGCACATAAAATCATATAATTTTAGCCCGTCAGCAACCAGTAAAATTCTTGAATTACATGTATATGATGTATTACTTGACATACTGTCACTGCTCATGATTAAAAGATTTTAATCCTCAGGCTCACTGCAAGTGCATGTAAATAGTCATATCATTGTATTATATGAGAAATCACCAACCAGTAGGTATGTAGACCGTAGTATTTTTTTTTTTTTCATATTCATGAGTGAACAGTCTCTCATACATTGTAGATAATCTCAATAGTGCAACTTATATGGTTCATTTTGTAGCTACATGTAATTATGTATTGACAGAAATGTATAGAAGGTTTGCAAGAACTTCCCACTTCCCATGTATTTGTACCTAAGAAATTAAAAACATTTCGATTGAATAAGCCAGTTCGGAGTTCCACTTTGCACATGAGCAGAAACAAGGTCATTCGGACCAACAGGCATGTTGGTTTTTAATTTCACTGGGATAAGCATATGTAATGTAATGATTATTCATGAAATACTTATAAATGCTGCTTGCCAGCACATCCACCTGGCAGCAAAAGTGGTATTTGGCAATATCAATAGAAAGAGATCGTCAATACATTCAATGCAAAATAACGAAATGGATGCTTTCCCAAGTGTTCATTCACGGATCATTCTGGTCATCTGGTCGACGCAAGTTCATTCTTTGTTTGAACAGGATCAATGAATTCCATAAATTGTTATGTAAAGCTTACGCATTGTGTCGCTCTAAAACGATTGAAGTGCCCCTAACCGACTGAGAAAAAGGAAAGGTCATTCAGACCAATGTGCCCATGAGCTAACTCCGAACTGGCTTATTAACATTTTGAAAGACTTGCACTAGTCTATCAAGTGAATTTGAAGTCTTGTCTACAACCTTTTTGGATGAAGTGACTGGATTAGAAGAATTGCTGAAACACATTTGTCTGCTTGGATACAGTTTGATAGCTGGAAAGAATGTAAAGAAGTGATAACTCAGTTTCAAAATGAACATTGACAAGACAAATCACTCTTTGTTTGTATGTCAGGTGTTGTATTCTATGGACAACTATACTGTCCATTGTACCAGTCTGACACCTAATAGGTTTGGTAGGATAGAAGCAATGAGCGATGAGGTCAATTTACATACATGGAAGGTCACATCTGCAGAAAGCAACATACAAATAATGGCATTCTACTCTCTCTCTCCTCACTCTGCGTCCCCTTGGCAGGACAAACAATGACCCAGCAGCTGAGGTGGCTCCAGTGTAATTCAATTCCTGGTGAAATTCAGACAAGTCACCAGAGCATTTCATCCTGCCCCATTTAGAGAATGACAGGTATGTTAACGGTTGAAAATTGCCTCTTTGATCCCACAGCGAACATTTCAATTTTTCGCTCTTTAGAACTCAAGTGTTCAGAAATATACAGGGCACAGAAATTGAACCAATTTGTATTTATGAGGGCAAAGCCATCATTGACTCCACAGTAAACATGCAGCATAATTCATTATTGATCTTGGGTAATGTAGTTTACACTAAAGTGTAGATGGTGTTTGTACTTCAAATGAAGTGTTGACTGTGTATGTTTTTTCCATTCATGTTATCATAAGTTAGACCCCGTTTACAGTGCGGGGCTGGGCCGCGGCTCGGCCGTGGCCGAGCCCGCCTTCATTTCAGTGTAAATGCGCAAAAGGCCAAATGCGGGGCCAAAATTGGCCGCGCATTTGGCCACGCTCTGGAGGTGGTCTCGGCTGTGGCTGAGCCGCGGCCGAGACCGGCCTTTTCTCAGTGTAAACGCAAACTGGGCCAAGTGCGCGGCCAATTTTAGTCTGGCTTCCAAACCCTCTGCCCGTACTATTTCACTATTCAGGATATTAACCCCTCAACGTCGAAAACTAGTATAGTTTCATAAGGTGGTTTTGTCCTGCAAAGGATTTTTCCTTCGGCAAAGGCCTTTGCCCGAACGGCGACTTCGTTGCCACAGAATTCAGTTGGCAAAGGGTCTGAAAACCAGACTATACCAAATTGCGTTTGTTTACAAGCAGAGCGCCACTAGGACAAAATATTGAAAGGTTTGAATTGAAAGCGCGACCGAGCCCGGCAGTGTAAACGGACAAAATTGTGGGGCTCGGCCTCGCAATTGAGGCTGTAAGTATGGGCTTGGCCGCGGCTCGGCCGTGGCTCGGCCCAGCCCCGCACTGTAAACGGGGTCTTATTCATAATACACAAACATTTTGCTAATGAAGATGCAACTTGAAAGATCTCGAAAGATTTCTCATAATACAATTGACGAAGTAACTCAGATAAAGTGTAGTTTGTTGTGATGGAGATAGCTTTTTGTTATAGCTTGTCATTCCATCTATTGATCACTAATTTTTATGAGATGTTAATTCAATCTTGCCTCAAGAGATAAATCCATCTTAGTTTAATGTCTGAAGGATGAAACATTTACTGATTATTAAACTGCCAGTGTATTTTCTTAATAATATTTGTTAAAGTTTTAAGCTCCTTTAGATACAGAGGATAAAGCAAGTACTGTAAAACGAGGAATGTTCACGTGCATTTTAATTTTGTGAATTTCGCGAGCGCCGAGATTCGCGAAATTAAAATGCACGCTAAAGTTCTTGTCTACACTATATGCATCGAATGCCAGTGGCAGTTCGCGAAAATTACATGCCGCAAAAAAGGCTGTCGGCTCCAATTCGCGAAAAATTCATGCCGCGAATATATCATGTTTTACAGTATTATGTTTGCAAGTCCCATTTGTGCTTACCCCCAACTCAAGAATAAACTACCACAATGTCATTAAATCAGGACAGTGATAGTGGAGCTAGGTCAAAGGTCAGAATGAACAAGTTTTATTTAGGTCAAGGGTCATGGTTACAGCCAAACTGATCTATGCTATTTTTCACAATGACAGCAAATATTCACTGTAATTTGATAATTCTCACTTGCACAGACAGATTATCAGAATATTTTGAAGGGGGTAAACAGGTGGCCATGCAGGGACTGCAGACAAGGTCAAATTATTGAATTGAATGTTAGAGTGATTCCTTGGATTTCAATAAATATTGTGCAGAGGCATTTGATCAAGTTCACAGCCAATAAAAAAAGATAAAGAGAATGATAGTGATACTGAAGGTAAAGTCCGTAGTCAGTCCTTGCTCTGACATTTAAAGGACAAGTTCACCTTCATAAACATAAGGATTGAGAGAATGTAGCAATATTAGTAGAACACATCATTGAAAGTTTGAGGAAAATCGGACAATCCGTTCAAAAGTTATGAATTTTTGAAGTTTTTGTGCAGTAACCGCTGGATGAGAAGACTACTGCAGTGTGTGAATAACTTGGATGTCACATGCGTACAACAATATAAGGAAAATATAAAGAGAATTTCACAAAATTTCATCTTTTGAAAAAAAGTACACATTCCCCTGACTCGTTACCGACAAATGTTATGGATAATATTGTTCCCCCTGCCTTTAGAAAGAGGCAAGTCAAGTGCTCTTTTATTATGCGAAAAAAATGAAAATATGTTGAATTTTCTTTACATTTTCTTTATACGGTTGTACACATATGACTCACAAGCTGTAGTAGTCTCCTCATCCAGCGGTTCCAGCACAAAAATGGTTAAAAATTCATAACTTTTGCATCGATTGTCCAATTTTCCTCAAACTTTCACTGATGTGTTCTACTAATATTGCTGCATTCTCTCAATCCTTATTATGTTAATGAAGGTGAACTTGTCCTTTAAAGGGATGGTATAGTTTTGGTTGAGCGATGGGGGATTCAGATTTTAAAGTTTTGTGAGATGATTAGAAACCACTTATGAAATATGAAAGAGAATACAACTGTAAGAGAAATTCAAAGTTTATTCAATGAAAATCAGTCTAGAAATGGCTGAGATATAAAAACAACAACAACAACAACAAAGTAGAACAGTGTGGTTCTAATGAAAGGTGGGTCCCACCTTTTATTAGGACCATTAATTGTGGATAATTTGGATATCTCAGCCATTTTAAAACTGATTGTCATCAAATAAAAATTGGATTTCTCTTAGAATTGTACGCTCTTTTATATTTCATTATCTCACAAAGAAGTTGGAAATCTGAAGCCTCACCTCAACCAAAACTATACCATCCTTACAGAATACTTTGGAATCTATGCAGTGGTATTCTAAGATGTATGTGGCTCCAGGGAGATAATTTTTTATGCTTTTTTTCCCTCAATGTTATTTCTGACATTTACTTGAAGTAATTACACATGTGGTATCACAGTTCTGTATTCCTTGATGGGGGTTTAACTTGCAGGGAATATATCCTTACAAACATTTGAAAGTGAAAAGAGGTATATTGTGCAAGGGAGCAAAGTGAAAGAGGGAGGTGTCCCTGTGCTTCAATGTGAAGCTTGCACTTTTTTGTTCTTTATATGGAAATTGTTTGATTTGGTGTATACTATTTGAGGTATTTTGTATATGTATAAAGAGACATTATTATCTATTTTATTGTCATACTTAGTGCAATAATTTTCATGGCGGGTTTGCAAAAAAAATATGTTTATTAGCATAAAACATTGGTAACTGCTTCAAATTTCTCAAAAGCAGTATTCTACCACCCAAATTTGCAGAGTTGTCAAGTATGGGAATAAAGCTTTCAGCTTTTTCATTGGCTTCTTTGTTGTGTTTTCAAAAACGAAGCAAACAATCCCTCATTAAGAAAAACAGAACGAAACAAAACATGACACTGCAAAGGAATTCAGTGTTACATGTGTTTACCTACATATCTACGTCTTTACCTGATAGAATTTCTCAGATTAAGGCTGCATTTGAGGGCATAATTGAATGCTTGAACATTACCCATGATTCCAATTTTTCATTGTTCAAATGTGTTTTACTCATCATATGTGCCTCACTTTCAAAGATACTGGTATGTTTTTTACAGTGTCATGCAAACATCTGGTAGATGATTTTCACAATGTTCAAAGCACAACGGATAATCACTTGCTCACTTTGTTGCATACTTGGCCCTGTCTATAGAATGAATTTTATGATCGACATCATAGCAGAGCTCAAGTGAGTTCTCTATAGTCTTCCCACACTCTAACATTTCATTGTGCTTATGAATATGGTGGAATCTTTTCAGTGTGGTCGGAAGTGTATGTTATTCATTGTGGGAGGTATAATCCCACTTGGCCACACACAGAGATCACCAGAACAAATGAGACTACCCAACCATCAAGACTTGTTTTTGATTTGTTCCCAGCATTCTTTGCAACCTTAACCAGGGTAGCAACTCTGCTGTGGTCCATAACTCAGGAATATTCTATTGATACTTTATTATGTTTCTCTTAGCCTGGTTCACAGATTTATATTCTGCTCAGTGATATGCATAAACTTGTAATACAGTATGAAATATCTCAGATCCTACAGATATGAACCTCTGTAATAAAGCCTGTACCCCTTCAGTTGGAATAGTGTGAGATGAAAACTGTGACTATTAATAGTAGAGGGAGTAATGCGCTGTGAATGGTTCCTTATTGTGAGAGAAGGTGAGAGCAAACTTGTATCCAGACTACAAGGGGGTGGGGGAGGGGGGGGGATGGTGGGGACTGTGAGTTTGGGAGATTACCCTATGCAGACAGACAAAGAAAGAGGATCTATAAAACATGTTGCCACATGGATCTGAAAACAGTTTTCTGGATCAATTAATCCATATCTTGTGATAGAGGTGAATATACGCTGCTTCGTTTGCTGTTTTTCCTAACCTTTCAATCTCAATATTGCAGGGAAACAGAAAAATTGTCTCGAGTTCACAAAAGCAACATGACTAGTAAGAAGATAACTCCACCTTCCACGTCAGAATTAGGTAAGTTTGGAGTCGAAGGTCTTCAATGTACCTGACGACTCTCTATGTTGCAGCATACTCTGATTTTTCTGCATATTTGTGTGTGTGTGTGTGTGTGTGTGTGTGTTGTATTATGTGCTATGTTCATGTATTTGGATGTTTTGATGCAAAATCAAGTATTCTTGCCAAGGTTGAATGCTGGGCAGTGTCCAGAGAGAACAACACATACTGATGTGATGCAGAAACAAGAGTGTCTTAAGTTTATGTCTTACAGCATTAACTTACACTTTACATGCTGATGATTGAATTTCTAGCAGTATAGCATGCATTGTTCTGATTGAATTTTTGTTCTATTGTCTATCACACCATGTAATATGGCAGTCATGTCAGAAATCATGTTAGGTTTAGGTGTGATGCATGAGGTTTTTAGTTAATGGCATCAAGCTATCTGTGTACTTGAGACTCTTTGCAATGTGGTTGTAAACACAGAGGGTTTTGATTACAAGTAGATGTAAAATGTTACTTATAATCTGTATTGATGTCAGTCAGATCAAAAGCCACACTTTCAAAGCTACTGAATCTGCTTTATACCTAATAAACCACAGTGATGTTTAGATCCTGCCTAATCAAAGTATTAAAAAACTCACTTCTCTCAATGCATTGATATAGATGACAGTAGCAGTAGAATATATCATGCAAACAATCTTTCTGTGAGCAAAGAGTGACTCATTTTTGTCAGAATGTACTGAACGTGATGTTTGGAAATTGACTGATTATTTTGCCAGGTCTGACGATGCGACTGAGTTACAACTTACTTCCAGATGTTCATGATGATGCCATCAACGAGGAGCTCCTTGAGGCGCTGCGGCAAGGTTTGCAGGACGTCAGTCGGCAGCGCCTCCGCTTTGTCCTCATTTCTTTCCGTCGCCAGGCCAACCAAGAGAACTGCTTGGCACTCCGTGATGTCATCAACATCCTCAGTGAAAATAAAGTGAGTTTGTCCTCTTGGATACCACTCTTGTTCAAGATGTCTGAGCAGTTATCATTAATGTCTCATCCCTACAGTCACTCCTGCCTTTTTTGCCTCTTCACCCATTTTAGTACTCCATCTACCATTACAAACTCTTTCTATTCCTTTGTTGTTTCTTTTCAAATGTCCATAAATGTGAAATCAGGGTTAAATTGTGAATTTGCAAAATACTTTAGTGAGGATGAATCCTTGGTTCTCCAATTTCTTGTGAAGAAGTGCAGATTATTCTGGTGGTTATATTTATGACAGGAATGTAAAACTGCATATTATATTTATTCTAAACATGGTCATTATGGCTTGTTTGTGTAGTGCCAAGTGCTTTTTAGTAAATTAAAGTTGCATGAGAAGCAGTTGCTTGGGAATACATAGGTGTCAATGCAAATAGAAAGATACAATGCTATAGAGATATGTGGCAGCAACGGGATAGGGTTTGGGTTACTGTGCTCCTCTCAAATAATAATACTGTATGAGGTTAAAGAATTCAAAACTTTTATAATGGAGGTGCAGTGCACAACAATCTTTGCTCCTGATATTGGTAACTCAATGACTGTCCATGCTAATAATAGCAATCATTCCATTTTCATACATAATAGCTTCATGGCATTTCTTGACACGTTGAAGGTGGTCTCTCACAGTTTGCTTGTCAGCTGACTTCTTGTTTACACCGTGGTAAAGTAGTAATGTGTTCACTTAACATCTGACTCGTTGGATTCTCTGCGTGACAGGTCAAGTTCAAGACCCGCACACTGAAGCTTCTTCAGATGAAGTTTGAGAAGAAGCATGGCCTGGATTACGAAGCCTTGTGGAAGTTGATGGTGGAGGCGCAGTCACGAACTGGTATGTTTCAGCTTCCTGCGAACTCTACCTTATGTAGTTTGATGGGAAAATTGAAAGAAGACAGAGAATAGGAAGAGAAATTCCAAGGAAATCTTTTGATGCACCTAGATCTTTGCAGAAATACTTTTTGTTGTTGAAAAACTGTGAGGTCAGCATAGTTCACATCAAATAGTTTGTCTAGCTAGGGCCTGTTAGCATTCAGTGTACATGTACATCTGTGGATTCTGTCAAATTTAGGACATACATGTACAGATAATGAATGATTTCTAGTTTTAAGAACATAGAAAAGGGTTCAGATAGTGGACATCAAATTAGACAATCCTCGCTATCGCCAATGATGTAAAAAACTTCCTGCGCACGCTAAAGAGCTCTGTCACAGGTGCACTGTGGGATTCCTCGGTCCATTGTTCGCTTCCGGTTGTCTAACGCGAGTCACAGTTCCCATACGATTCAATGGAGTTCTTTGTCTGCTTTTCCGTTGTTAGCCCTTTTTTTCTTGGCTATAATTCAGCTTAAAAGAGTTGAAAGTGTCTAAGCTTTACTGATTTGTGGTCACTAGAGTCATGGTTCACTACTGCAAGGCTTCAATGTGCTGGTCACATTATGGAAAGCGAAGAAATCTTCAACAAAAAATACCTCTTTATAAAGACAGAGCGTGTTGTAAGTGCATGTGCAGCCAAAACCGGGGCTAGTTTGCCACCCGAGCTATCCCATAATGCATCTTAAACGCTGCTCTGCGCACGGCACCTACGTATTGGCGATACCCTCAATTGCAAACTACTCATAGGTAGCAGGATGAGTGCATTTAATCAAAAATAATGTACATGCTGTGCTTTCTTTAAATGTCTGTGTGAGCTTGTATTAGGTATATTTCCTGAAGCAATGGAAGCAACTGTGTTTTAGGAAGTATATTCCCACAGTAGACATTAAAAAAAAATTATATATATATATATATATATACTAGCAGCACCCGTGGAAATCCACGGGTCTGAGGGGTTTTATTTTTTTTTTCTTCTCACAGATACGATTTTGCACAGTTTTATTGATGAAATAAAAATAGATTTTTTTCTCATTCTTTCGTCACTTGTGCTCGATCTCTTCTACCCATGACCACCACCCCCACCACACACACACACACACACATTTCCACCCCCGCAGAACACAAAAAACAAACAAACAAACAAACAAAAACAAACAAACAAAAAACAAAAAATAACCCAAAAACAAACATTCACGGAAAAATTACCAAAAACGCTTATGAGATTCTCCGAAAGTTCTGCCCACAGATTCTTCCCGTCGGAATGGGGAGATACTATTGACACTATGATCCTTTGATATTGATTATATCCCCTGCTCTTGCATCCATGCAGGCACCCGAGGGATTCCACGGCTGGTCTTAAGGCCTAGCATTTTTTTTTTCATTCCTATTTCTTTTCCCATGTTATCAGAGAAAAATATAATATTTTTGATCGTCTTCAATTGCTCCCTCCTTTTTGTCTTTAATCACCATAACTTGGTTTGATAGATCATAGAACCATCCGTTTATTTGCTTCAGACTATACATCATCATTATTATCATCATATTATTATTCTCATTAGGCCCCTTTTCTCATATTGCTATTATAATTATTATTGTTATTTGGGGAGGGGGATCATTGTCATTAGGTTTTATAAGTATTAGGCACCCGTGGGAATCCACGGGTCTCAGGGCTTCGTATTTTTTTCCTTTAATATTTCTTGAACCACGTTATGAGAGAAGAAATACACAAAGAATATTTTCGTCTTCATTTGCTCCCTCATTTCTGTTTTCATAATCAAAACTTGATTTGATGGATCTAGAACCACCCGTTTATCTCATTGATACTGTTCATTGTTTTTATTATAATAAATAGCATTATCATTATTATTATTATTATTATTATTATTATTGTTGTTGTTATTGTTATTGTTATTTTGTGGAAGGGGAGATCATAGTCATTCAGTTTTATTATCATTTTATATTATTCATTGACATGGGGATGAATCAGGGGAATTAAGGAAAAAAGTTTATCGGTCAAGAATAGTGAATATCTTTTTTTTTTTCTCCGTCATGTCAAGGTTTCTCTACGACTGATAGGTGTCGACGTTTCAAATAGCTTCATTATCATTGCTATTTCATTTTAAACATCAAAACAGTCCAGTACCTGTTTGTGTCTCTTCCGCCCACTCTTAAGTTATGGATCATAGCACCCCCTCCCCACTTATTTGCATCGGCCTATTGTATTATTATCATTATTTCAGTGTATTGTTGTTATTGTTATTATCATTATTATTATTACTAACATTATTATTATTATTTAGGGGAGTGGAGAGAGTAGAGTCATAATACAGGGATGATCAACCAAGGGAGGCGGAAATGTTAATTTGTTAAGAATTGTAAAAATCTGTTTCCCCCATTTTTCTGCCCTTGATAAAAAGTATTTCTGAAGACAGCCCTGCGCAAACTGTCCAAAACTGCTTCACTGCACTAACATACGTAATCTTGTGCTGAGTAGGACTACTTCATAAGACCCCTAGTGTTTTTGTTACTATTGTGCTGAGAGAAATCAAATATTTTCGTCTTTGTTTGCTCTCTTCTTTTTGTTTTTATCACCAAACCTTGGTTTGATGGATCATAGAACCACCCGTTTATCTGCTTCAGACTGTACATTATCATCATTATTGTTATTATTAGTATTATAACTATCACTATTATTATTATATTATTATTATTATTATATTACCATTATAATCATCATTGTTATATTTGGGGAGGGGGAGACCATAGTCATTAGGTTTAATAAGTAGGCACCCGTGGGAATCCATGGGTCTCAGGGCCTCGTATTTTTTCTTTAACATTTCTTTTCCCACGTAATGGGAGAAAGAAGAATATTTTTGTCGTCATTTGCTCCCTCTTTTTTATTTTTATTACCAAAACTTGGTTTGATGCACCATGGAACCACACATTTGATGTCCACTTGTAACTTCAAAAATTGGCGGTCAGCAAAGCGAGGGTTTCCCCCGCGTCCGCTCGTCTAATGAATATTCATGTTTACAGCAGCCATGCAGTAAACGAATGAACAGCGGCGCGTGTACTCTGATATGGAAGGGTACGATCGGCAAGGACAAAATATACGTGGATATTTAGCCGTCCTGAACAGTCTGAGTACAATGATACCCGACTTGAGAGTAAACTAAATGACGTACCTGAGCTGCATAGTATCCTGCAGTTGTGAAGAATACAATACAATAACAGCATTCGTTGTTTTCATTTGGGCACGCCAATGGCGAACGTCGCTGTTCGTAAATGCCCTTGTACGAACAATGACCGCGCCGTGTATTATACCATAATGAATGTCCAGATCACGCGCACGCAGATAGTGTTTCGTGTAACCATCGTCGATACATACACAGGCGCAGGCCATCCACACACTGGCATACCGTTCCGTACCCGAGAGTACATTGTGTGCGTGCGTGCGTGTCCGCCGGAATATGACAGAGATTTCGCTGCACGCCATCATCTTTTTGACTTTAGTATTCCCACTGTCTCTGCAAGCTAAAAGATGGACGATCGAGAAAACAGGAGTCCAGCGCAGGATCGGTGAATATTTAAACGCTCGGTTCTGACGTCACGCACAAAATGCATTATGCATCTATCTAATTAATTTCTCTTTGTCGTCCTCGACGTCGATACGGAGGCAGAGCGCGGACGAAACCCGGTCCAAGGCACGTAGGAGACCCTCCCGCTGCCGACGGCACCGGTCTCGGGGGCCCGGAGCCGACGGCTCGGGAGGAGATAGACAAACCAGCAACGCCGGAATAAAACAGGAAATACATAAGGCCCCGACAACAACAACAACTTCGCCTTTTACTGTTATAGATATATACGTACATAAAACACTGGGCCTTCTTTATTCATTAGTTGCTATATTCAATATTTGTAACATAAGAAAATAAATTAAATACAATCAATGATATTGAATAAAATATCTCAAAGTTACAATGTGCCTAGTAATCCTAAATTATAATTGTTATTATATATATAATAACACAGGTATACATATTTGGCAACACACTGTATGCTATTTTGTTGTATGTCATAAACCCATCAGTTGTAAAAACACCTGTCATGCAGGTCGAGACAGTGTCCAGGCAACATATGGCAAGCGGGACCAGCTGGATGCGTCGGGCAGTCACCTCAGCAGCGCCATCAGCGATGCCCGAGACGTGGAGCTGCTGACCAAGCTGAACAAGATTCTTCAGACGAGCGACGGCTTTGACCTCAAGGAGATGAGGGCAGTGTGTAAGAGTTCGGATGTCAGCCAGCATGGACTCATACCCAAGAAACGGGTGAGAATGGGTGGAAGTTATCCTTAACCCTCTTGATCTTTATAATATTGGACATTTATCGAATATTGTTACATATTTACAAGATGCATATGTACTGATGTTATTGATACACTATATCCTAAAAATGTTAACAAGAGAGTCATATAAATAGGGTCTTCTTGTCAAAGGGCTATAATCAAGAGCTGATGGTGGATACTCACAAAAAAAAAATCAAGAAAAGCCTCTGAAAGCTGTGATTTTACAAATAATCATTCTCATTTGAATTTGAATGCAAACTGGACATACGACTATGCCAAATTTACAAATATCACACAATGTCAAAGAGTTTAAAGTTATTCAAAGCTACATCAGACCAGCACATAATTTCATGTAAAATGAAAACACCATGCTGTCATTCATTATTCTGTCATCTAAATTTTGACAAGAAGAAATGATCTTTCCCAAACTTTTCCTCCACATATGAAATGATGCATTTTTATGATTGGCAGAGAAGCACATTTTTGATATATATTCCTTTTTAATAAAATTATACCTGTGCCAGCCATCCCCCCCCCAAAAAAAGAAGAAGATAGGGCTTCTAATATTAAAACTCATACCTCCACCACATATCATTGCTTGAGAATGAGAAGGGCATTAAGTTGCCTCAAACACTAGTGGCAACTTAACGCCCTTATCATTCTCACCCACCGATATGATCTTTCCTTTCCCATCCATGTTTTGCTTTCTTCCTCTGTAGTTCCGTAAGATCTGCAGTGACCAGTGTCTTCCTGTAAGTGGGGTTTTACTGTCAACCCTACTCAGCAGGTGTGATGATGAGAAGAACGGCCAAATAAGGTAACAAACTCTGGCATGATAAATTTGGATTTATTCTGATTCAACTCTTGATAATCAACTTGTACCCCAAGTGTTTCAAATGACCTTTTTCATTTCTCTCTACATGTTCTTGCATTTGGATTGGACGACTTCATGGAAGTTGATTAACTTTCTGTATTGGAAAATTGTGAAATTTGATTTATGTAGATCTCTACTAATGCAACATTTTCAAGAAACTGAATTGGCATGTACATTAAGTCATATAATTATAATGCCTTATGATCGAGGGCTTTTGTTGGAGTTTGATCATTATGAAACAACTTTCTGAGAGACCATTCCCTTAAAGTTGTGTCTTTCCAGGTTAATATTTATCATCTGTGCAAGCCTGTTAATTCATATGAATGTATACCTAGTTGAGTGTGCTAAAGACAGTGATACCTGTTCAAAGTCCACGTCGCTGCAACAAGACATCCATTGAGTTTTTAATGACATCACTGTGTGTTTCATAATGCAAGTCTTCCGAATGAAAAAGGAGGTTGCCTAATTCTGTGATGTAAAGCAATACTGTCATTTCGATACATTTACAACTTCCATACAGATCCCCTTTATTGAAGTCCAGCATGAACATAATCATAGAAAAATGCCTGTGACATATTATGTATATAAATGTTTTTGTGTTTTTTTCATTAGTCTACCACATATGCGTGGGTATAGCAAAATAATGCATTCATGTCATTTGAAATAACTGTGTCAATTGATTGTCTATTTTTCTATTCTTGTATGAGTTCTGTGATTATTTTGTCCTGCATTCTCAAAACATTTCGCTGTGTCATTTTAGCTGGCCAGAATTCATGACCCTTTTGGAGCGGGCAGTTGGCCTGGACAAATCTCTGTCCACCTCGCAGCAGGGAAGACCCAAGTCAGTAGCATCATCACAGCAAGGAGTCACACTGACCAGTAGCCTGAATATTAGCAAGGCTGGGGCTGAGACTAGCAAGGCAATTTCGTCTGCTACTGGTAAGGAGTGAAACTCTTATATTACGAAGTGAAGTGATAACCTTTTTTATTGTTTTCTGTCATTGATTAATGGGTCATGTTCAGATTAGGTCGTCTTCACAAAATCTTATACATAGGATCTTTTTCGGGTGACAGACACACCCACACAACCAAAGATTCTTTGAGTTTGCTGCACTCTGGAGCTCTATATACTCTATTCCATATTTACAAAGTCTCCACTGTACATCTTTTAACCTGTTGAGGACAAACTGATTTTGCTATAACATGCACTTCCCATAGATACCTGCCCCAGTATTCTCAGGACTTGTCTTCATCGGGTTAAAGAAGTTGCATAAAGCTCACATCTCTTTGTATAATGAATTGTATTTGCCAGTTTCTGGATTATCGCTGATGCCTGTCTATTCAAAATTTTTTGCATGCCAGTTCTGAAATACTAGTAAAAATATGGTGACCTGATTCATTAGTGATACCCATTCATAATGGCAACATCATGCAGTGGCTGAATATTTATGATAGCTATAGCCCAATTTGGAGACAATCACTGTTTACATATAATTTATGTAATAATTTTTATGTGATTCCTCTGTTTATGTTTGCAGATGCAATGAGCGATAAGGATAAGAATCTATTGAAGAAGCAGAAGAATGTATCCTTTGAGCACTCTAAGGGTTCACTACCGAGCAAAGCTTCCAAGCCAGTGGTCTCAAATGCTGCCATCATGGGAGACGATCAAACAGAAAAAGATTTCCTCCGTTCAGAGTATCGGCGCATCAGTGGTGATGCTGCCATGTCCAAGCCCAGTGCCACAGAGGGCTTGAGACAGGAAGCAACCCTTGACCTTGCCACGGAGACTAAACAGAATCCTGACAAGGGATCCACAGTGGCGGAGACCAAGCCCACGGCAAACAGCCTAGCCATGTCGCTACCCTCCCCGCCAACTCAGTCACCAGCCGTCCCTAAAAAGCAGACTAAAACAGCGTGGAGTAGGACCCAGTCTGCCAGACCGAAGACAGCAAGCAGCAGGCCCGCAAGTCGCGCCACTCCTCGTGGTGTCAAGAAGACGAAGGTTGCTGAGAGCGTTGGAAAGAGTGAGTCCAGGACCGCTCATCAGACAATGAATATTTAACTTTGAAGTTACGATCAACCTCAAGAAACTCCTCAGACTAATAAGTGTTTTGCAAGGCAGAATTAAAAGCACATATTCACATATTCGTGCAGTAGGTATTGTGAAAGGGTCATTACAGCTTACAATGCCATACCAAAAACTCTCCATCCACGTCCATAATGTAACGTCATGATGATACAAAGACTTCAATCAAAGAAACTGGAATCTGCTGACAGTATCAGAATATGATTCAATTAATAATTGTAATAATCATTCTTTTTTTGTAACACCCAAAGGGCATGCCAAAGAGAAAGTATATGTCCAACCATTATAAAGCCTACCATCTTCTTCAGATGAATATACAGCACAAGTACATACCTTTTCGAAGGGAAGTAAGAATATATTGCAACATGCTGCTTACTATTAATCATGACATTTCGATCATATAATCACCAGGTTTTGTGTGTACATGTCGAATAAGCCTGTACATGGTATTCTGTCCATGAATTCTGGAGAACTGTTTAGACATGGTAACCGGTAGTGAACTGTGATGCAAACTGGAAAGGCAAATTATTGTGGTGCTGCATTTGTGATCACTGTCATAGTATTGTTGGAATAAGTAAGGAGTTACACTGTTCGAGGAATGTTCACTTGCATTTTGATTTTGTGAATTTTACGAGAGCCAAGATTCGGGAAATTGAAATGCACGCAAAAGTCCTTGTCTACACTATGTGCATCGATTGTCAGAGGCAACTCGTGAAAATTTCATGCCGCAAAAATGGCCATCGCCTCCAAGTCGCAAACATTTCATGCTGCGAAATTATTGTGTTTTACCATTAGTTTCTACCATTCTGTTGTGTACATTTGTATTTTCATTTTATGACCACCACAGCATCACCAAAGAGAAGTAATAGTAACCTTGGTGCATCAAAGGGCAGGGAGAAGGTGACCACTCCAGAGAAACGGCCGAGTCAGCAGACGTCACCAGGAAGCGAGAAAGAGAGCTGCCCACGAGAAGAATCAAAAGGTATGAAAGTCATTGCTAATTCAAGTAATTCAGGCATGATATTTTGTAGATTTAAATCTGATTTCAGATTTTTTTTTTCTCAAGTTTACACACATTTTGCTTTTATCCATGTATCAAAATCACCTAAGAATAATTTTGATTTTTGATTTCTGATTTTTTTCAACAAACCTCAATATCATCCCTGGTAATTGTAATTAGCAAAGCCAAAACTATGACTTATGTGTATTGAAGAACTGCTTGTCATGCAGTGCAAAGTGAATAATTGAGCATGAGGTAGGGAGTTGCAACTTTTATTTCCTTTGTGCATCAGCCTTTTTTGCAAAGTTTCTCACATTAAGATACCAAAGTCAATTTCATGCAACATCAGAATGATACTTTTTAATAGTGTAGAATATCTCCAGTGCCACAAAATATTAACTAGTACTAATGTCATATGCTTATCCAAAGGTTTGTAATATGCAGGTATGCTCTCGTTGGAACAAATTACAATATTCATCCACTCTTTACGTATTGTCTTTGAATTTAAGAAGTGACCGAAATAGAAAAGCAAAACAAATTGATACTGAAACACTGGAATCTTTCTCACATTAATTCATTTTTTGTCTTCAGAAACTGATTCCCTCAACCAATCAAATACTTCAACCACATCTACTGCTGTCACTGTGGCCAACAGTGATGGCTTGAAAGGTAAGTTTCACCCTTCATATCATTCTCTCTATAGACAGGAGGGTGCTGTAAGTATGAGTGATAATCCTTCCAGTCTAGTGGTATGTACAAATGTTTGACTGTATCATTAATGAAAATTAATCAATTGAAGAGGAAAGACTGCAACAAGAATGACCTCTTTGAAAGTTACAAATAATAGAATAAAACTACAATATTCAAGACAGAAGAATTATGACAAAGATGAAGTTCTATGTTTACTACTAATATTAACATACACATGTATTATGAACAAAATCGTTCTATGTTAAACATGGTTTCTTTAGAAAAGTGAGCATCATTTGACTTTTATCCACTTTAATGCTGTAGGTAATGCCCATGTATCAATCTAAAAACTTAACTCGATCAGGCACATATAATGACAAATGTTAACATGAATGTAATAAGAATCAGATGAGTGGAGGAAGAAAGATGGTGTATGTATTTAGGTATATATGAAACTATTGTAAATGATGACAAGTATCATTGAATGAATGATTTTGTGGTCCTATGTGACAACACTTTTCCTGTGGAACTATTGCAGTGTTCCTGTATGCTACGCCCTGTGACAGGGATTCCTAATGTCTGTAATTTTTTCTGAGATATATATATGTGACCCGCTACAACAAAGGGATCCTAAAGTCGCTGACGGGTTAGCCAAGAAAATCGAGTTGGAAGTCAGATCACCAAAATTGTCAAAACGTTCGGATTTCTGTTTTTAACATAATTTTGTAGTCTAATATATCTTCTATCATCTGCTGAAATTTTGAAGCTAAATGATCGAAGGAAAGGCCTGAAAATAGCATTTTTCTTGGCCATGCTTGGGGTGCCGGTCAGCGACTTTAGGATCCTTTTGTTGTAGCGGGTCACATATATATGGGCCGTGACGCGAGAAAAGGGCCCTTAGTGCCGCTGCGTGCAAACGCCAGAAAACGGCGCGGAAGTTTAACAAAGCAATACGCGCAAAAAAGATCAACTAGCTAACTACGCGCACTTGCATAGATGCAGCAAAAAGTGACAGGATTTGGACAAAACATGCTGTTTTGAATGTCGTAATTGGGACATTTAGGAGTGGAATTTCAGAAAAATGTTTTCATATCCAAATACGTCACAGTTTCTTCTACAATATGGAGGTGAAAACTCATTTTCGGTATTTAATGCCCTAAGGGCCCTTTTCTCGCGTCACGGCCCATATATATGATGCATCACGCGTTACCTCGGGGTACCATAGTACCCCGAGGAACCAGGTTGTGTAGCGCCACCTCACAGCCACAGAGAAATGCATGCACTGTGTGTGCATGTACATAGTCATTCCCATGCCACTGCATGTGATACTATGCATGCATGGCACGCTGTGCTAGCAATATCGTGTTCTTCAGTGCAGTGCAGTGCAGTGGCTAGTGCGCGCTAGCTCCAGCACCAAAATGATTTCCACTTTTTGGCAACCCAGGGTACAACCTTTTTAAAAAAATAAATGATTCAACAAAATGGCTGATTTTTATTTGGTACCCCAGGATACCATTTATGTCATCATATGACGCACTTTAACCCTATTCTAACTGGGGGGGGGGGGGATCAAATTGACCCCCCCCTCGACGTTTCACGCCATGATTCCGTAACGCGCAAAGATTTTGCCGCGTCGTTTCGTGACTTTTTTCATTCGAGTCTCCCGCATATTTTGAGACCAAATTTGCGACGTCCGGGTACACCGTTCTGAAGTTATGCAATGTTTTGCATATGCATGTCAACCCGAAAAACGCTCGAATTCATGATTTTGTGTGCAAATCCAATGCAAACTGTGTTTTTTTGTTTAATTGATATAAATTAGATTATTTCAACTTTTAACCATTGAAATAAATCAATTCTAATGTAGATAAGCTTGAAAAAGTGCCTCCAACAAATTTTGGCAAAAAAACAATAGAAAACAAAAGATCGAAAAAACAATAAAATACATAAGAAATTAACAAAACAATAAAAAACAAAAGAAAATGATTTTGATTGCGCTATTTTTTTACTAGAAAATTGTTTGATGTGTCTTGAGGAACTCTGACACAAAAATTTAATAATCCTTCAGTCTTTTTGATGGAGTTATAGGTGAAAATATGATTTCATGCGTTCATTTGCATAATTAATTTATAAAAAAATATGAAATCAAAATTTTTCTATTGTATGACCATGTAATCTTGTAGTTGACATCCGGCTCTATGTTCAGGCAAAATTTTGCGGCGATCGCGCGATCGGCGGCCGAGATCTGAAGGGGGGGTCAAATTGACCCCCCCCAGTAAAAACTTGGTCTCAAATAGCCCAGTTAGAATAGGGTTAAATACAGTGTATATATATATGACTGACAACTAAACACATATATAATTAAGGTGATAAGACTGAATTTTGTTATTGTTGTTGTAAGAGTGGGATCCTCTGCCTGTTTAGATATTCAAAGTAGTAATGTAGTTAACAGTGATTCAAATAATCTGTGGATACCAGAGATCTATGCCGTGTAAAGTTATGTAATAGAAATGAGGTGTACTAAAACTTTTTTAAACATCAATCTATCATCCTTAGACATTGACTCGCAAAGTGGTAGTGTGGATACAGGTCAGGGTGGTGCTCCTGGGAGCACAGCACCAACAGAAAATATTCCCCAGGGGTTGATGGCCCTGGGGACGGGTCAGGAGGAGGCCACGCCCAGTGATGCCAGCCTTCAGAAGAGCGCATCCAGCCCCAGCATCGCATCCACTCAGATCAGCCAGCTGTCACAGGACTCGGACTCACATGCCTCTTCCCAGGGTGAGTTGTCTTTGGAGCCCAGTCTGCTCTAAAGGCTTGAACTCTCATTTAGTGTTACTCTCCTATTCCTAGAAATTTTATCTGACTAGAGCAGCTGTTAGGAGTTTGTAGCATTTGATCTTGCATCCCTATACTTGGCAAGGCCATGACACAAAAACAAAGACATGAGTAGTCCTCATAGGTTCTTATATTTCCATATGCCTTTATATTTTAAGCATCTGAGTATTTTTACGAGAAAAAAGTAGAACAGTCACAGATGATACAGTTTCACAAAGAAATGGAATTTGTTAATGTGTATTTTGTGAGTAGATGACAAGATAATCTGTTGTGGCTGTTGCATGGCTGATATCTCATTTTGAAGTGTACAGAGGACATGGCAGGGCATGAATGAGACTAGTTCTAGATCTTTCAGCTTGAAATTTATCTCAGAGATGTTATGGACAAGTACTTTATATTGTGTTAATTTCATGAATTTTCTTACTCCAAAGATTGATGTATACGCTACATATACTGTGTATAGACTCTTACTAAAGGTCTGTCATTGTGTTCAAACATATACATTTTTAATTCATCTTTTTTTTTTTATTTCAAATCATTTCAAATTAACTTTTATGTGTTTGTTCTCTTATTGTCATTAGCCCCATTAGTGTAGATATCACTTTTGTTTCATTTCTCTTATTTGTTACCCTATTTCTACATCTTGCTGATACTCAACTGATTTTATATAACACCAGGTGAACTGTTCACTTTGGTACATTATAGACTTGAGTAGAACTCTGCAGTCTTCAGTAGCATTGTGGCTTGCTGTCTATTGCAATATGGATATAGACATCCAGATGTTGATGTTAAAGAACTGAACTGAAACATGTCTAGATAGGTAATATTGTGTTGTCATATGCTGTCCTTTTGGTCAATTGTCAGATGTCATGTCCGTAACCCACAGAGTCCTCCTGTTAAACCTACTCCAGTGACCATTTACAGTGTTTGTTTGCTCCAGCCGAAGAGTATCAAACATATTTCTTAATTGATCTTTATCAGGGGAAAGTAATGTATCGGCAGTATCAAGCCAAATATCTCAGGACTCAAACTCGCATAATTCCATACCAGGTGGGTAATGCACTTTAGGAAATTCCAGTCAAAGTTCTAAGTGGGCATTGACATTTTTCTCTTAAAATCATGCATCCTTGCAGAATCCCTTTACCCAGTAATACATTTATTGGTGAATGAAAACAAACAGGGATCTAGTATACTAACAACTTTGAATATACAGCTTGCTTGGCCCTTGGCTTTGATTCTCTCTCAAACAAATGCACTTCATAATCAGAGTTTCTTTCCTAGTCATGGTATGATATGTTTGGATATGAAGTATCTTTCTAGTCTTTAGCTTTTCTTCCAAGTGTGACAGTTGCAGAACATAAATTATGCTCAGAAGAATAATCATACTAATGCTCTTTCTGCAAGTCTGTTCACTGCAGTAAATTATTAGTTACTAGTAGTATTTGTAATCTTTTGATGATTAAGGTAAAATGAAATGGCTAATATGTGAATTGTGTGCGCAAAACTATAATGCAAAGCTCTACAGTGAAATAGGCCTGCTGTCTATTCCTTTTCACATCTTCTTTTCATATCTTGTGATTCCTTCTCGCTGTCATTACTTGTTACATACCAACTAACATTTTTTTGTCCCCGCCGAACGAGTTCGAGCAGGGGACTATGAAACGGGCTCCGTACGTGTGTGTGTCTGTGCGTCCGTCTGTCTGTGCATCCGTCTGTGTGTGCGTCCGTGTGTGATCAAAATGTTCAATTTGCTACTTCTCTGTCATTTATGAGCCAATTTTGATTTTGTTTGCTTTATATGATAGCACTACATGGGAGCTTTGAAACTTCTACACAGAATTTCAGTTGTGACCTTTGACCTTGACCTTTGACCTATGTTGTACATTTTGCTACAAAATGCTACTCCTTCGCCACTTCTAACCCGATTTCGATTCCGTTTGCTTTATGTGATGGCACTAGGTGAGGGTTTCCAAACTTCTACACAGAATTTTGACCTTTGACTTCTTTGACCTTTGACCTTGATTTTTGACCTATATTGTACATTTTGCTACAAAATGCTACTCCTTCACCATTTCTAACCCGATTTCGATTCCATTTGCTTTATGTGATGGCACTAGGTGAGAGCTTCCAAACTTCTTCACAGAATTTTGACCTTTGACTTCTTTGACCTTTGACCTTGATTTTGATGTATATTTATTGTACATTGGCTACAAAATGCTACTCCTTCGCCATTTCTAACCCGATTTCAATTCCGTTTACTTTATGTGATGGCTCTAGGTGAGGGCTTCAAAACTTCTACACAGAATTTTGACCTTTGACTTCTTTGACCTTTGATTTTTGACCTGTATTGTACATTTTGCTACAAAATGCTACTCCTTCGCCATTTCTAACCCGATTTCGATTCCGTTTGCTCTATGTGATGACACTAGGTGACGGCTTCAAAACTTCTCCACAGAATTTTGACCTTTGACTTCTTTGACCTTTGACCTTGATTTCTGACCTGTATTGTACATTTTGCTACAAAATGCTACTCCTTCGCCATTTCTAACCCGATTTCGATTCCGTTTGCTTAATGTGATGGCACTAGGTGAGGGCTTCAAAGCTTCTGCACAGAATTTTGACCTTTGACTTCTTTGACCTTTGACCTTGATTTTTGACTTATATTGTACATTGGCTACAAAATGCTACTTTGCCATTTCTAACCCGATTTCGATTCCGTTTGCTTTATGTGATGGCACTAGGTGAGGGCTTCAAAACTTCTACACAGAATTTTGACCTTTGACTTCTTTGATCTTTGACCTTGATTTTTGACCTATATTGTACATTTTGCTACAAAATGCTACTTCCGGCGGGGACATATATTACGCACCGCGTAATTTCTACTTTTCCTTGTTTTTTTGCATTTATTGAAGACAAATTTTATTCTATTCTTTATAGCATATTTTGGAGGAAGGGGAAATAAACTTGTGACAGTGATTGATGTTCACAAACTTAGTGTAAAAATAATCATCTTTCAAAGAAAACTGGGCCCACATTTTTTTACCATTTTTGTTCACCAATCTGGCATAAAATTGAATGTACAGTACCAATGGTATCAAAGAGATGCTAATACTCCTTGGAATTCTTTGAACTCCAATCTTTACTGGTAAATCAGGATTTGAAGTCAACTTCTTGTGGTAATCAAGCAAGGACTAGATAAAAAAACCAACATTAGGAGTTACATGTATCATTGTATCCCCCGAACAGAGTTCGGAGGATACTGTGGATTTGGCCTTGTTGCGCCGTCGCGTCCGCATCCGCGTCCGCCACAGAGATTTTCTTGTGAGCACTCCACTGGCTGCAGTTCTCCTTAGATCATCTTCAAATTTGGCATGAAGGTGTATTATGGTTAGATGAAGAGGCCTATTGTTTTTGGTGATGGCGCACTCGCTTGTTCCGTCTTTACACATGAAAAGGTAAATTCAATAGGGTCTGCTTGTGAGCGCTCTACTGGCTGCAGTTCTTCTTCGATCATCTTCCCATTTGGCATGAAGGTGTATTATGGTAAAATGAAGACGCCTATTGTTTTTGGTGATGGAGCCCTCGCTTGTTCTGTTTTTATACATGAAAAGGTAAATTTAACAGGGTCTGCTTGTGTGTGCGACGCTGGCCTTGTTTCTTGATCGATTCTTTTCAAATTTGGTATGTAAATGTATCATTGTCAAATCTATACACCTATACCTATTGATAATGTAAAAATTGACAAAATTAATAACTACTTGAAATTGACTAATTGATCACCCAATTCTTTCAATCAAATGATCACCTTATCGATACTTTTTTCCAAATACGTCTTGAACGATAGTGATATGTAGTGTGCCGTGATTAAATACTAAATCGGTGGACGTGGAATCTTGATATAATTTGTAAATACGTACGTGTATAGCTGGAACGCCCATACATCAATACTGGTGCTTATGGAACAGAATTTAAATGTGCAGTGCACAAGTGCCAATGGCTATGATCTGATTTATCGAAGTATGTATACTTTCATCGGCAATCACAAGTGAATTATGGCTGTTTATGTGTATTCTAGCTGTACACAAATGTGATTTTCAGGGTATTGGTACACTGTAATGTAGAGATACGCGCGGGGAGGGCATCACCCAATTGCACTATACTCAAACACAGGGAGACTTCAACTTTTGGTGTATAGTTCCAGCTGACATCGGCAGCTTTATTTCCGTAACTACAGTTACATATTCACCAGATCACAAGACATTTCCAACTTCAAAGACGATACACTCGGACTGACTGATGATGAGCAGCAGCTCATCATCATTTTCAGACAGTTCTCTCCCCTACATACTGTAGGTCTGTCTTAGGCGAGATCTAAAATCCAACTCCTCTTCCCACACCCAAAAAGCTAACCTCAACAACTAAGGACAAAGGAACACAATTTCCCAAGTTAAACACAGACCCAATTAAAAACCCATCCAAGGTGGCCAACTTAATTCCCTAACAAAACATTTTATAGTGCTATTAAGTTCCTTAGCTGTGGATACAGAGAAGGCACATTGTACAAAGAGCTATACACCCTTCCCTGTTGTCTACCACAGGTAATCCTCCCATAGTCCCAACTCAATTGCCCACCAAAATAAAACCCAAACAAAGTGCAGCTCAATTAACTCTAACAACAATATCTGCACTTTAATTGCAATCTCCAGTTTCCTGTCCTGGTTTACACCTTATCAAAAATTCCAACTGACAGTAAAATCTAACACTATATCTCTCACAAAGTGTGAATTGAAATACTTCATTAACATAAATGCACAGGAAGGATAGTACACTGTTAGCACCATTCCCGTCATGGTGTCAATCTTATGGTAGTGCTCTGATCCAGTGCCTTACAATGCAGCACATCTATATGAAGGTCTTGGTTTCACTTTATTCAGACTTCGGGAATTTGTGATGATGCATGCAAAGGAAGCAAGCCAAATAGCTCTAACACACACACACACACACACAACACACACACACACACACACACACACACACACACACACAAATCCAGCTCAATAAATTGTTGATGGTTTTGCAAGCTCTGTTTGATAGCCAACTGTATGTTTTCCATCTGAAGAGGGCTGCATACCTCTACAGAGCTCATAATAACAAGCATTGAGTCATTGAACTGTACATGTCTTTCAAGTATTGTTCAATGGTGTGATCTTTCTCCATTGGCTGGTTCAATCAAGTACAGTGTAGCATACTGTACACATGAATGTATGCCATTTATACATGCATAAAATTTGCTATATATGAATGACTGCAGATCTGACACCGTAACAGAATGCCTGATCACAGTTATATATTCATATATGATAATATATATTCACATATATATTCATATATTCATATAATCATATAATCATATATTCATATAATCATATATTCATGTAATTATATATTCATATATTCAGTATGGACCAGTTGATCATTTGTGATTATTTGTAAATATTTGTAATTATACAGTTACAGACAAGCCTGATTCCACATAGACCATGTACAAAGTACAGCCGGGCCTAAGGCGGGGCCTAAGGCCGGACCCAAGGCCACGGGCCTTAGCCCGGAACCAGGGGCCCAGAGCCCAAGTGGGCCCAGGCACAGGGGCCCATAGCCCAAGTGGGCCCGGGCCCGGTGGCCCAGGGGCCCGGTGGCCCAGGGGCCCACCGTCTTATTTGTGGGAATTCACAAAGGCCAGGAGCCTAAGTGCTGGCCCAAGGCAGAGACCACTAAGAGTACCAGTCATGAATTGCTGTGATAATGATGTGCCAGGCCTGTGCATGCACATATTATGTAAATACACTGTACGGGGCTGTGCATATTATGTAAATACACTGTACACTAACTATACACAGCCCAGTCGCTGTATAAATCGCGACAGGGCTGTACCTGAGCAGCCCACAACACAGAGCAAACACGAAGTAAATTTTACGATTGCATTTAGTTTTGATACTTGACATCTTTTTTTGTCACCTCAAACGGATCAAAGACAATCTTTATTAATGAGACTTCATACCGTACCTGTTTTCCTGGGGTTATTTGTGGGAATGCTGCGATCTGGGTACTATTCGCAAATCTAACAACATGTGAAAATATCAACTCCTGATCATGTAACGTTCATGTGTACATTTCTGTGTTCACTGCTGTATTCCACGAACATGAATTCAACAACTACTGTTATATCCTGTAATATGAGCTGCCAGGACAAAACTCCAATACGCTCTGATTCTGTATAGCAATCACTTTCAAAGCAATGTATTGATACATTTCTGCCAGCTAAAAATTCTTAAATGTTGGTTCACCCATGTGAACGGGTACAGAAACTGAAGCCTAGGTGGTGGGTTAAGCAGCATTGCTGCTGTCCTTACAGTCCCACTCATATGTTTTCATGTTAGTCTAATGCTAGTTTGTGGCAATAAGAGAGTGTGCCAAGCAGTTTGCCAAGCAGGGATTCAGCTGGATGTCGAAAGTGATTAGCCATTCTGATACTTGAATTTAACAATACCATTTAACGATTCCATACCACCTAGCTAAAACCCCAACCCTATCAAATTCTTTAGAATTTCTGCTATCAAAACAATGATAGGATAATCTGCAGACAAAGTAGATTTTTTCTGTTACAAATCTACTGTTACTGTGTTATTACCTCCGCCAAGGGGGAAGGTTATGTTTTCGTTACCGTTGGTTTGTTTGTTTGTTTGTTTGTTAGTTAGTTAGTTAGTTTGTCTGTGTGCAAAATAACTCAAAAAGTAGGTAACGATTTTGGATGAAACTTGCAGGAAAGGTTTAGATTGATACAAGTAACAGATGATCAAATTTTGGTAGTGATCTGAGAATTTTGGAGGAATTTATGAAGGATTTTTGATATTTTGGCAGGTAGGGTCAATGAACTTGGGAGTTCAGGCTGCGCGTATTTGAGGTTTGCATGCGCACACTAAAGTGCGTGCTCTAGTTTCTGCTAGGGCGAAGCGCGCCGTGCAGCTGAGGGTTTATGACGTAACAAAGGCTTCTATATTGGGAAATTGGGCGACTTTCAGCACACAATGCTATAAGTATGTATGGGTGGAAATCACTTCTATGGAAGAACAAGATCAGTGGTGGAAATGAGCTGCATGCTTGGCAGAGGTCTGCGCTCTCAGAGTGCTTCTGTAGTTTTGAATGTCTTCCTCTGTGAAAAATGTGAAATCAATGAAAGGAAAAAATATGGTACCTGGTAAATATTAATAGCTGTGCACATTATTCACACATGTACTATACAATGTATGACAGTAGCATATATTCACTCACAAAAAAACACTGATACATGTAAAGGAGTTAAAGAATCAGCAGACATAGTTTTACAAGATGTATTGCAGAGTTCAATTAATATTACATGTAGTATTAGTATTAGTATTAGTAGTATAGTAGTAGAAGTAGCAATGATAATAGTGGCTACTTGTATAGCGCACAGGTCCGCTTTTTAGTGCTCATGGCGCTTCATGAATGAAAAGATAGATATAACACATGTTCAAACATGACAACAGAGAAGAAAATGGCAAACAACAACAAACACATACCAGATAAAGAATTGTTCCGAACATTATAGACTGCAATTATAGTCCTCAGTGTGAGAGGAATAGGTAACGTTTTGAAGTTTGGATTTGAATGTTTCTGTAGATGGCAATTATAGCTGTACACACAGAGAAAATGTTCCAGTTAAAGAGGAACGTAGTCATACAAAGTGTATGTATTTCACATTTTTCAGTATTTTCAATCTTTCATATCCATATGCAATGGGCATAATGGACTCATTTGCATATCATCTGCATAGTATGCTATCATGGGGTGTGAAAGTATGCGGAGTGTTAACATATAGGTCATCCACTCATTGTATCCCCCGAACAGAGTTCGGAGGATGCTATGGATTTGGCCTCGTTGCGCCGCGTCCGCCGCAGAGATTTTCTTGTGAGCACTCTACTGGCTGCAGTTCTTCTTAGATCATCTTCAAATTTGGCATGAAGGTGTGTTATGGTAAAACAAAGACGCCTATTGTTTGGTGATGGTGCCCTTGCTTGTTCCGTCTTTATACATGAAAAAGTAAATTTAACAGGGTCTGCTTGTGTGTGCAACGCTGGCCTTGCTTCGTGACCATTTTTTTTTTTCTTCAAATTTGGTGTGTAAATATATCATAGTCAAATCTATACACCAATACTTATTAATAATGCTGCCCTCACTGTTCCACCTTTTACAGGGTCAAAGGTCACCCTGATCATGTCAAAATTTGCAAAAGTGCTTATTTATGCAATAACTTGATTGTTACTCAACGGATTTTATTCAGACTTGCTAAGGAGGTGTATGGGTGGTCATTCTACATGAAGGACACAGCAGTTTGTGGTGACAGCGCCCTCAATGTTCCGACTTGGAGGCCATGTCACATTTCTTGTACATGTATTATGCTCTACACACGTATAAGCCACATTTCTTGTTGGATTTTGTTTAAACTTGCTATGGAGTTTTGTGGGGGGTTATTCTAGGTAAAAAAAAAGTTTCCATTGACAGCGACCTCAGTGTTCCGACTTGGATGCCATGTCACTTGTGTGCTCTCTATCAGCCACATTTCGTGTAGGATACCATTCAAACTTGCTGTGGAGGTTTATGGGGATTATTCTGGGTAACAAAAGTTTTATTGTCCCCGCGGAACGAGTTCGAGCAGGGGACTATGAAACGGGCTCCGTACGTGTGTGTGTCCGTATGTCCGCGTGTGCGTCCGTGTGTGCGTCCGTGTGTGATCAAAATGTTCAATTTGCTACTTCTCTGTCATTTATGAGCCAATTTTGATTCTGTTTGCTTTATGTGATAGCACTACATGGGAGCTTTGAAACTTCTACACAGAAGTTCAGTTGTGACCTTTGACCTTGACCTTTGACCTATATTGTACATTTTGCTACAAAATGCTACTCCTTCGCCATTTCTAACCCGATTTCGATTCCGTTTGCTTTATGTGATGGCACTAGGTGATGGCTTCAAAACTTCTACACAGAATTTTGACCTTTGACTTCTTTGCCCTTTGACCTTGATTTTTGACCTGTATTGTACATTTTGCTACAAAATGCTACTCCTTCGCCATTTCTAACCCGATTTCGATTCCGTTTGCTTTATGTGATGGCACTAGGTGATGGCTTCAAAACTTCTACACAGAATTTTGACCTTTGACTTCTTTGACCTTTGACCTTGATTTTTGACCTATATTGTACATTTTGCTACAAAATGCTACTTCTGGCGGGGACATATATTACGCACCGCATAATTTATACTTTTCCTTGTTTTTAATGCATTTGGATTGGGGTTCTGTTATGTCCTCAAATTTGTAATTTTCCATCTCATGTTGTGCATTCTATGTCCAGCCACCTTCCCATGTACACCCCTCATCCTTCATACCTGCATCATTGTCCTCAGTGAGAAGACTGTTAAGTGTTTCATGTCTGTGAATCGTCCTATGTTATCATTTACCATTCTGTACACTCATCTCTCTCTCTTTCAATTTCTCTTGCTGTCAATCTCTCTCAGACTGTCCATCTGTCTGTCTCTGTATCTGCTAGTGCATCATTCTCTCTCCCCATTCGTGTGTGTGTGTTTGTCTGTATGTGTGTTTACGTGTTGCCCTCCATTCCTTTCATGTCTTTGCTTGCTGCCAGTATCTGACACGCCCTGTATCATGCATATATGTGCTTTGGCCTCCTCATGCACAGCTTCAGACCAGCCCCTGCTGTCCTCCAAGCAGCAGACCGGTGGCGACACCCGCTCTATCCTCTCTTTTGTCAGCAGTGTCGGTGGTGGTAGTGGTGGTGAGGAGAAGAGGAAGGGTATGGGGTCCTCCCTCATGCGGTCCTTCAAGAGCCTCCTCAAGAGGGGGAAGAAGGGGGAAGGGAAGGAGGAGGAGGAGGAGGAGGAGGAGGAGCTGGAAGAGATGGAGATGGATGGCGAGGAGGAAGAGTTGATGAGGCTTGGTGGTAGTAGGGATGGGAGTGAGGGTGGAAGCATTGATGGCAATGATGAAGGTAAGATAAAAAAAAAAAGAATGCTTACAAGACTTGAACAATTTTTTGGGGAAAGTGGCATATTAACCCTCCCTTTTTAAAATTTTGCTGCTGCATATTCTATACTGTTTTTAGCGCTTCTTTATAAAGGCATTATAAAGATTTGTGCAAAGCTCTGCATATGAAGATATAAAGATTGCATGCAAGACTTACAAAATTTTGTAGCCTTTGAGATCATTGTTGAATCATAATATTTTGGGAAAAATGGTGCATTAACTCTCCTTTTTAAAAGTATTCTGCTGCATATTCTATACTCTTTGAGCACTTCTTCTTTGTAAAGGCATAAAAAAAAAGAACTGTGCGTAGCTCTGCAAATATGGTGTGGTTAAAATAGCATTTCTCTAGTAGAATGCTTTGCATGTGATTTGATGTTTGATGTGGTTATTGTTGAGAATACATAAAATGTGATGCAAATTTATCTTCATGCATAGTAAAGCTTCACAGTACACAGTAGTGTAGACACTTATATCTCCTTACTGAGAAGTCACCTGTCTTTCACTGTGTCAGTGATTGAGAGTATATGAATGTGAAGCTATTAATCAAAGTGCACATTAGATTATTTGTGCTTGGTATCGTGTTGTCTATTAATTTTCTCAAACTGAGGGATGAGCTGTGGCAGGATAATATCATGACGTGAGAACTAGAAAGGTGCTTCGACTGCAAAGTCTATGGAGTTAGAGCCCTTCTAGCTCTGACTTGGACAATATTAAACATTTTTTGGCAACGATGATCATGATACAAGCAGAGATCACAGTTTTTCACATAGTGGTAATGATGATAGTGGTACAATGATTGGGAGGTAATTATTGTAAAAAGAAAAAAGTAGAAGAAAGAAATAGTGCAATGTGAGAAGTGGTGTTTGACAAAGTTAAAAGTATATTTTCAGGCACATGCAAGGCAGCAATATCATGTATGTTGTTCAATTTTCTGTTCCCTGAACACCACAGTGGGTACTACTGGTGTGCGTAACTTATTTCTCTTACCCACTTTTTCGCAGAAGACATTGTCGAAGAAATTGAAGAGGAAGTGGCAGAATCTGCCCAACCAGGGCAAGAGGACAAGGAAAAGAAGGAAGAGGAAGAGGAGAAGGAGACTGACGTTGAAGGTTCTGTCACCTTGGACGTCGTGGTGCAGGGGAAAGAAGTGAGGTACTACAGACCAGATGCTTACAGGCAGACTCAGATGGTGCCAGATCCACCATCAGTAGAGCTACAGCTGGACTGGGTGTAAGTATGAGTGAAGATTACCATTGATTCTCGTAGGGGACATAGTGGAAGAAGTAGTGCTAGATTATAGTTAGAAGGTTCTGTCACCTTGGACGTCGTGGTGCAGGGGAAAGAAATGAGGTACTACAGACCAGATGCTTACAGGCAGACTCAGATGGTGCCAGATCCACCATCAGTAGAGCTACAGCTGGACTGGGTGTAAGTATGAGTGAAGATTACCATTGATTCTCGTAGGGGACATAGTGGAAGAAGTAGTGCTAGATTATAGTTAGACGGACATTATGGATCAAAGATTAACGCATAATGGTCGGACAGTTCTGTGCCCTCTTTCAACTGCTAGTCTATATTAGCTGTATCAGTTCACAGAAACTATGGAAATTTCATATCATGACTACTTGAAAATGATATTGGCAAGATGTACGGTCATTGTGATTTATTAGAAAAATCTATGTAGAGAGATGCCCATTGTGATTTCTGCATCTAGTGTCACAATTGTATTGATGCATATCAAGTTTGCTTAAATTGTGGAATTGTGGGCATTTCATGAAGTGTTTTGTCCGACAAATTAGGGAGGCATATTTGCTCTCAGCCAATCAGATGCACGAATTATCATTATGTATTTATTTTTTTAAAGCTGGAATAGGATTTGTGTTGCCTTTAGTGATGCAAGTGAACATAAAGCCATTGAAATACTATGATATGTTTTTGTGCGTTACCCACCATAATAGTGTTCATTGTCAATGACCATTTGTTACCCAGCATTGTATGTCACATTGAGAAGTACTCACTTCTATCTCTTGTCCGTTGCGGTGCAGATATGGTTACCGTGGCAACGACTGTCGTGGGAATCTCTTTGAGGTGTCTGGAGGAGAGGAAATTCTCTACTTCATGTCGAGTATTGCCATCATGTACAACCCTACTCTCAACCTGCAGCGGCACTACACCAAACACACAGCTGAGATACGGAGGTGAGCAATGGACACCATTGTGTGGAAACAGTTGTTTTAAATCTGTCAGAAAAAGAAATGTTTGCCCCTTTGTTTGTGCTAAAAGTAGGAACAGAAGGACATCCATGAATTATAAATGCAATATCTTGCAGACACTAAAAAGATTGTCTAAATGTGAAGGATTATGAATTTATGTTCTTTTCAGTGTGACAGTGCACTCTGATGGTGTTACTGTGGCGTCAGGACAGTCTAGAGGACCAGATGCATCTGGGGTTAAGGTTAGTGCTGTGTAACTCAGACTGAACTACTTTAAAACCAGAAACATTTGTGGCATGAAAATTTTGCAAATTGGTCGACTAGCATTCAATGCATAGTGTAGACAAAAACTTTGATGTGCATTTTACTTTTGCAAATCTTGGCTCTTTGCGAAACTCGCAAAAGTTTCATGCATGCGAATATTTCTGGCTTTACAGTATCAATGACAACTCTAGTATGCTTTGTCTTACAGTGATCTCACAGTGAATATTCGAAGAGTGCACAGATAATTTGTGGTTAACATGTAAATCAACCAGTTTAGAATTCTCTGTGCCATTATTTTGCATCTGTATTTAGATGTTTGACATATACCATACCTTTTTTTTTTACATAATTACAATGAGTGATAGGAAGACAAAATGCACATGTGTATCATTTAGTTGCTGTTTTTTGTTTTTTTTTGCAAGGAACATTTTTTTGTGTGAAGGGATTCTTCACTTGCTCAACATCTTCAACACTGTCAGAAAATGTATGTAAAAGTTTTTCCATGTTTAAACCTGTCATTGATGACATTAGAGGAAGATATTAGAAATCATATTTGAATATATTATATCATTGATATGAAAGTGCAAAAAATAAGCAAACAATGTAAAAGAAGCTATAACATTACAGTGTAAATGAATGAAATACATGAATTTGCATGTGTTTTAGGCTTCAATCCATATATGGCGTGTAGACACTCTAGAGACCAGTGTGATCATCGAGGAAGGATTTGATGCTGTCATTTGCCTGGCATTTTCACCCCATCAGGTAAGTTTCCCCCAAAAGTCACTGGTTTGTTACATTGGTGTTTGAGAATGGCTGTTTGGCATACAGACTGTCAAGGGAACCTATTAATCTTCACATTTTATGCTGTAGATTTGTGATTATAATCAAGGTTTTGCTACTCATTATAAAATGTACCATAAAGCTGGTTAATGATTTTGACTTTTTTGTTTCGTATGATTTACTGTTTTGCACATGAAAAGTAATGCAGTGAAGTGAAATAGTATTTAGCTGTGTATGAAATCCTTACAACATTGTTGGCATATTTACTCTGGTCTTTTAGTATGATACATACATGCATATGAATGTAGTGAATGGAAACAGTATTTTATCAATGTTTAAGTGCCCTAGAATGTTATTTACATAGACTCATTACTTTTTAGTTTCTGAAGTGTTTATTTCTTATTCAATTATTTAACAGGATCACCTATTAGCTGTGGATAAAAGCAACAAACATACTTTATCTGTGTGGAATTATAAGTCTGGGGAGAAAGCTGCATCAGCACTAGTAAGTCTATACTCCTTTGCACCTGGGCCCCATTTTATAAAAAGTTGCTAAATGATTGCAACTCTTGCTGGAATGGCAATTGTCATGGTAATGACAAGAATCCAGCTTCGTGATTGGTTGCTGCTACAGAAAGTTGCTATTCCAGCAAGAGTTGCCATCCTAACATCTTTTATGAAACGGACACAGATATCTTCAAAAGATTGTTCAGAAACCGCCTGTTACAGGTGGAATAAAAACCAACATATTGTGAAATATGTGTAGTATGCTGACTGGAAACTTGGATGCAAATCAGGGATTGATATTAACATTGTATTCCTGATTCCAAGCTATGCATGTGTTCTTCCTCACCAAAAGAAATGGTTTCATCACAAATAACGTAAGACACAAATAGTTTGAGGACAAGTTTGAAAATGGTTCCTCAACTTAGCTTGATCTCAGCATAAAAAGAAATGTCCCCTGTCCCTAAAGAAAATAAAAACAGCAGCAAACAAACATAAGAACAGACAAAAAAGTGGCATAATTAGTTCATGCCACTGTGTCTTTGAGTAGATATCCTTAAAGTCATACCAAACAGCAACATTTTGTTGTACCAGTATTGTCTTTGGAGAATACATACCGATAGATCCTGCTAGATAAATTGACAGAATCTGTGTCTCACCCCTTTCCTGCTACGACTCTAGATGAATACCTCAGTCGTCTGTCAGGCAGCCTTTCATCCCAAAGACCAGCATCAGATCATCAGCGTCGGGAGGGAGCATTTTGTCTTTTGGAAGCTTTCCAAGGAGAGCGAGGAGGGAGCGTTTCAGCTGGAACAGAGCATGATGGGAAACTATGAGGTATCAAAGAGACTTCATCTCCACCTCACAACCAGTTTTCCTTGTCCTCGTTTACTCGTGTGTGTTTATATGAGCATATGTTATTGTTTTATGAGTCTGATTGTTGCCTTTTTCATAAAATATGCATGATAAGTACACCAAGGCACGGTATTTTGTATAAATTTCATAACTGTGGTATACTGTGGTTGTCATATATTTTGTGTGATTTTATGTCCTTATGAATTTTGTGAGTTTGTCTAACATTGATAAGAAAAAAAAAAAAAGCACACCAACATATTGCCACCTGTAACACAAATTAATGAATATTGTCTCCATGATGAGAAACTGCTAACTTTGCCATTTTTTCCCCATTATGTCAGTGTTGTTCTCCATGTCTTGATTTGCAAATCATGTTTGTGGAATGTATTCCATATACGGTATTTGATATCTACTTTCATATCACTAGGTGTACAGTGCATGCAGATTTACATATTGTTAAATATATATATATATATATATATATGTTTACATGCCATGGAACCCTTGATAGACAGCAGGAGAAGTGTTTTTTTGTTGTTGTTTTTTGGTGAAAATATGTCTTCACATTCTCAAAAACCGACTTCCACATTTACACATGCACCATCTCTCTGTGTTTTGGTTAAAGGGATGGGACAGTATTGGTGGAGATGAAAACTGGGCTTTTAACTTTTTGCGAGATACCAAGAAAAATTGTACAGAGCATACCATTTTAAGAGGAATTCAAAGTTTATTTGATGAAAGTCGGGTTTGGAATAACTGAAACATCCAAAAACAAAGTAAAACAAAGCAATCGTAATAAATGGTGGATCCCACACCTTATTAGAATCGCTCTGTTTTGGATATCTCAGCCATTTCAAAACCAATTTTCATCAAATAAGTGTTGAATTCTTCAGGAAATTACATGCTCTTTCATATTTTATAAGAGGTTTCTCATTATCTCACCAAAAAAATTTTAGAAACCTGAAATTAGGTCTCAACCAAAACTATATGATCCCTTTAAGATGTTATGTTTCAGATTTTCTGTCATGTTGGTGCATTAATTGCTGGGCTCTTTGGCTAGCCTTCTATTACCCATCATCTGCTATACGTTTCTCTCTCTTCGTTGCAGACAAGTATGAAGGCCAAGTATGTGATCAGCATGGCGTTCCGTTCTAATGGTGACCTGATTACAGGTGACTCTAACGGCACTCTCTACGTCTGGCCGTCAGGAGGCAACACCATCTCACATACCATCAGTCATGTGCACGAGGTAGGACCAGGGTCCCTATTTTACCCAGAGATTTGCAGTCAGCTACAATATTTACAAAATGATATAACATCAACTGAATTGCTATGAGGTTATTGGCTCCAGCTGAGCTGTTTCCATGATATTTTTGATAATTTGATATTACAATTGTTGAAGAGTGCTATGTGAAACAAATTTTTGATAAGTGACATGTGATCATAATTATGATTTGTCTTACATTGTACCAAAAAGCACTTTCAAATGGTCTCCTTTGTTGATGGGTGGAGGGGTGGGGGCGCTGGTTGTTAAAGTTGTTGAGTACAGGAAGAGACTGTTTATGGGGAGCTAATGAGAAAAACTACAAAGAAAGTGACAAAGAAACTGTTGTTATATTTCTTTGTCATGCATATCGACATAAACTTATGTGTCTAAGATAATTGAATTGTCAGATCCCCCTTTATGAGTTGATAAGCAAATCATGCACCTATCAAACCTAGATGCTTGCACACAAACTAATTATCACTCTCCCAACATGATATCAGGGACCTGTCTTCAGTCTTCAGACCATCGGCAGTGTCATAGTATCAGGGGGCAGGGACGGGGTGCTACAGTGCTGGACCCTGGCAGGAAAAGGGGGTGATCACCATGGAAAGCTGCAGGTGAGTTGTCTTATCAGGTGATTGGTCACATGAATACTATGTAATTGCCCAAGTGAGGCTATATTTGCAATGAATGTTATTACCAACAGAAGACTTGTGCAAATTATAAAATATGTTGACTTGTGCATGCACGTCTATCCAGAGTGATGCAGACAAGTTGTTTGTATGTTATTCCATATACTTTTTGAGAAATGATTCCATATGAAATATGTGTGATATGGTGTCGTACAAAAGCAAAGGTAATAATACATGGTGTACTGCATGCTGTCAATATATATCTAGAATGTAAGGTAATGGCTTTCATTGTGGGATATAACTTCATTGGCTTCAGCGTAATTAGCATTTCACCATGACATCCTTGTACATTTATTCCCCAACTAATACACTATTTACTCTTTCTTTTGACTGAATAGAATATGTAGTGACGGCTCAAATTTGTCAATACCTCATTCGGTCTAAATCATCTATATTTGTATGGAATAGATTCCAAAAGAAGAAGGAGGCATCCGCTGCATTCTCCATAGTGGATCCAACGTGTACGTCGGAACAACTGTAAACTCTCTCCTCCGTATAGCTCTCAAAGACACAAAGTTTGCCATCACTGGAGACGAATCTACCTCATGCCTAACCCAGGTGAGTGTGGTTTAAAACACAATTACAAAGTAATTACAAAGTACAATTCATTATTCTACATTGTTCTGTCTGATATTGGTAAAATTAGAAGGAATACATAAAAGACATCTTGAATATGATGAAAAAAAAAATCTTCATTTGTGAAAGCTTCTGAATATTGTTGATGAAAAGTGGTGAAATGACAAGCTTTGATGCAAAATATCCAGTGAAAACCCGCTTGAAGTTTTCAGAATTGTTTTGTGGTAATTAAGTTAAAAAGACATTCCTCCAGAACTACATGTAATTATAGACATCATAGCGTATTTATATTGTTCTTTATAGTATTCTTTATATGCTGTAAAGCTGTGTTTTTCTGATGGAATGACAATCTATACTTAGGGCCACTTTACATTCATGGTGTGGCCCATCCAGTCTCAGAATGATTGTTAAAAAAAATGGCAAGATATTATTTCAACTTCAAAGCCAAGGCTGTGAGTATCCACACCTTCAAATTTACCGTACTATATAAGCTGTTATTTTTGTGAATCACAGTGGGATCGCGAACTTAACAACATGCGAAAATGTCGGAATGCACTAGGGTAATAGTGCAAAAACGATAGTGTTGAAGTCAATTCGTGAAAAAAACATCTCGCAAAAGTGTCTGTGAGCTCCTCATTTGCGAAAATAGCAGCTTATACAGTAATATACTGGTACGTTCCTATGTGAATTTTTTAACATCACCTACATTCGGATCAAAAGCTCTTTTGCCTACCATGCTTCTAGCAATTTAGAAACAAAAGGTTGCTAGTTGCTTTTGAAGTCTGTTGAGTCTGATATGCCTTTCTGCTACTGGGCTGATAATGGGTTGTGCCACCGGTCAATGAGCTCAGTACCTTTGCTTTCACACAGAGTCATTATGAAGAAGTCCACTGCCTCACGGTGCTCCCTGGTGACCGTTTCATCACGGGCAGCTACGATGGTACCGTCTCCCTCTGTAGCTTGGCTGACCACCGTCCACTCTGGAGGCACGCTGTCAAGGGAACCAACATCCACTGCATGGACGTTCACTCAGACAGTGATCTTGTTGCCGTGGGAACCAAGGATGCAAAGTAAGACATGAGTGGGCTGGTTGATAATTTTATGATGCTGTTTTTTTTTTTTTTGTTTTTTTTTGGTGTTGCCTGTTTTGACTGCATACTAATATTCATCTTAAGCTATACATGCTCTTGGCTACTGGCATGGCATCTATTGTAGAGTTTGTGATGTAGTAGAGATGACATTCTGTAAATTATGTGACTTTAAGGTTGATTTGAGGCATTGCGTTGTCCATGAGACCTTGCATGCTACATTTGTACATTTTTCAACATGTTTTTGAGTTTTGGTCATTGAAGTGTATGGGGTGATGGGAAATACATGGAAAGGATAAAGTAAAAGATATAGTAGATAGTAGAGGCATATGTTCACTCATTTTTGTCCATTGACTGCATGCAAGCTTGACTGTAGCCATTAGTGATAATGACCATGTTCCATCCAAAATAGTACATATAGCCTGTCAGTACATAGCAATGGCCTGCCTATACTAACACCGTGAGCTCAAAGAGTATCGAAGGTCTAGATTGAGGAAAGCAGACAAGTTTGCTCTCAGAGAGATAGCTATTCTCAGTGATCCATCTTTTGTGTACCTAATCTGGAAAGCATAAATGCATTGAGTGAAGTGCAGTGTGACAATGTTATCAGGCACTGACATAAGTTTCCAAACTGCTCATGCTAATTTGCATAACTTCTCATTCATTTTGTTAACAAATCTGCTTTGATGCAACCCAGAATGGGCGACAGGTAAAACCTGTGTGTGTGTGCGCACTGAATGCATGACTGCCAAGCATATTGTCTAATACACTCTCCTCCAGAGATACTTGTATGTTGGCTCGTTTCTCTTTTCAGGATGAAATGAGTGATTAGAGCATCCATGTATGATTATTTATGTTATTGATATGTTGAAATTGCTTGTTTCTTGTATTCCTATGATATTATTGATCTGTTGAAATTGCTTTTTTCTTTTGTTCCTATCACCTGCTTGCAATCAGATTTGTAAATTTATCCATAAGGTTGTGTGGGAGACATGAAATTATTTGATTTGATGTAATTTGTAAAAAGACTCACTCCCTTCACTTGCTGTATTCTCTATGTGAATCTTAAGTGCATGGCTGTTTTTTCTGTTCCCTGTAGGGTAGATCAGTTATTTAATGAATAATCCAACACACTTTGCTTGGGGAAAAAAAAATCTGATGATAAATATGTGTGAGTTCATCGCCAGCTACCATTGCTTTCATTTTTGTGACCCTGCATCACGAAACCACCAAAAAGTCACCAGACATGGATTTTTAGTTCAGGGCAGATTCTGAAAAAGCAGACTGTAATATTTAAAATGATGATACCTAACTCAATGCAAAATGGACTTCCAAACCTGTTTTAACAATAGAAAGAAAGTATCGGTACACATTCTGGAAATGTGTACTGAGAAAAGAAGCCTTGAAGTTTATGGTCTATTCAAGGGCTTAATCTTGCTGTGTCTGGTTCAATGAATGGGACAAAAATTATTTATTAATTTCTTTTTTAGAAATGAAAGGGGCCATTTAACACATACCTAATCACACCATTATACAAAAAGGTGTTCAAGAAAAACTGCATTAAACACAATTTGCCATTGGTTCTATAATCCCAAACTTTAGAATGATGTAGAAGTATTGCTCTTTCAGAAAAGAAAACAAACAAAAAACAAAGATTGACAAGCTTGACCCATTTTACTTTTGAATTGTTATGTAAAATCGGGGGGGGGGGGGGGAGGGTGGAACTTTTTGTTGGTTTTGTGATGTACAGTCACATTTATAATTAAATTGTATGCTTAACATTTGTGTGCATAAACTGTGTAACTTTTCAAGATACAAGATGGTACCAGAGATAACCACTCATAAACAGAAAGAAAGAAGTTTTAAAAATACGATCAATTCTTATCAGTCCAGTTTTGAATGATATTTTCAGTTTAGCTTTGAGATAGTTTGCATCTATATTCCTTCCAAGTAGTTCTTTGCCCACAGCTGGTGTGTGCCTGTATCCTATTCATGCTTGCTTGCTTAGTAATGCTTTGTTTTCTTGTGCATGCTGCATGCTGTCTTTATGTATACTTCAAGCTATGACAGGAGGTAAGTGCATGTCATAGTTTTATGCTAAAATAAAATCTATTTAATTTTTGCATGGAGGGTTCTTGTGGAAGTTTGTGTTTGTCTTATTTGTATACATTCAATCACTAGTTTTTCATAAATTTTCTTTGTGTGTGTGTGTGTGTGTGTGTGTGTGTGTGTGTGTGCATGTAAAGAGATATGGTCTATCAATTAGTGAAGTGGAAGCATTTGCTGTACATTACTAATGGGAATTGTTGATACTATTGGCTAACATTTATTACATGTGCAAATGTTGTTACTGATATTAAAGGGACTGTACAGTACTGGTTGGGGTGGAGATTCATGTTTTGAACATTCCAAAGTGAGATAATGAGAAACCTCTTTTGAAATATGAAAGAGCATGTGATTTCAAGAAGGATTCAACGTTTATTTGATGAAAATTGGTTTTCAAATGGCCGAGATATCCAAAAAAGTGATAATAATAAAAGGCGACAGGCCACGCCTTTTATTAGGATCTCTTTGTTTCACCTTGTTTTTGGATATCTCAGCCATTTCAAAACCGATTTTCATCAAATAAACTTTCGATACCCCTTGATTGACATCTCATAGAATGGTTTCTGAATATATCGCAGAACGTTACAAGCTAAATCCTCACCTCGACCAGAATTGTACACACCCTTTAAACAGATGCTGCAAATGCTGTAAGGAAGAGGATGAGGACATATCATTTGAGAAATGTATCAATCTTTCCTACAGATATTTCTTTCTCCTTTTTTTTTTTGTGGGGGGGGGGGGGGGGGTTGTTTCAGAATGATTTTCATGGTCATTATGCAAAAGGAAAAAAAAAATCCATAAAATGAGTACTCCACAAATGCTTTGAAAAGTACTTGTACAATTGAGTATTGGGTGTGGACAAACCAAACAGTTGTCATGTTTTGATTTGAGTGAGATCACATATTTTCTCAGAAATGAGTGTTCACCATGATTCTTGTTAAAATATGACTCATATTAACTGCAGGAGCATACCATCACACTTACATCTATCCAATCTTCAAGCACCTCCATGCTTTTATATGTGAAGAGATACTTCATGGTAATTCTACCATATAGGAATGTCCTTGTTCTCATTATTAACAATTAAGGTAGGCATGTATATAGTGCTGTATCTTTGGGATCTTTGGCCTGTTGGCAGGGTTGGTGAAGTATCCATGTATTCAAGTAAAGAGGAGAGACTTTGAGCTTTAACTAAAACCTACATTTGAAGTACTGGTGTGCTGGATGTGTCATTTGACTTCATGTGTACCCAACTTGCATTAAGTATACAATGCAGTGATGACCAGTAGCTCTACTGTATATGTTTTTTGCAGCTTGGTGATTTTGAGCGTTGGTCAGTCTAATGAAGAACCAGAGGTCAACCGCTACAAGCTGGGCAAGGGAACCGCAATGTGTCTCAAGATTTCACCAGGTCAGTCTCTACTTAAAGGGATAGTACAGTATTGGTGGAGATGAGAATTGGGCTTTTAACTTTTTGCGAGATACCAAGAAAACACTTGTGATATAGTACAGAGCATACCATGTTAAGAGGAATTCAAAGTTTATTTGATGAAAATCGGGTTTGGAATGACTGAAACATCCAAAAACAAAGTAAAACAAAGTGATTCGTAATAAAGTGTGGGTCCCACACTTTATTAGAATTGCTCTTTTTTGGATATCTCAGCCATTTCAAAACCAATTTTCATCAAATAAACATTGAATTCCTCATAGAATTACATTCTCTTTCATATTTTATAAGAGGATTCTCATTATCTCATCAAAAAATGTTAGAAACCTGAAATTAGGTCTCAACCAAAACTGTACAATCCCTTTAATAAAAGGTGGTTAGAGGAAATCATATATGGATATGTCATCAAAATGCAAATTCTGTATATCAAAGGGAAAACACATGAAAATCTAAACCGAAGGCTGTACAGGCTTTCTTTTTATTTTTTTAATGGATTGTTTCTACATGCAAAATGATCAGAGCATCGGTCAAGCAGGACAAACAGTACAAGCACTGTCCGCAGGACTTACATCAGTCAAAATCTTCTGTGATAAATAATATGTTAATTGAGTTAAACAGTGACTGTTGAATCATTTGAGACCTTGACTTAGCTGAATATTTGATATTAAGATCATTTAAATCAACATGTAAGAAGCTGCTTGTAAAGCAATGACACACCTGATCAAAGGTGTACTGTAAAAGTGGAAATCTTCATGCATTTCACTCAACAAGAAGCTTGGGCGAAAATTAAAGCATGCAATTTTTTTTTGCATGCTATGTGTAACAATTATTTCATGTTCTGATCTCATGGAATTTAGCAAAATTCATCTTAACTGTCTGAGTACAAAAAGTTACACATGCGAAAATTTCCGCTTTTACAGTACGTATAAGTTAACATCTCTTGTTCAACATGGGCTAAATCTTTCTATCTTTTGTAGTTACTGATCTCTCTGTGAACATTTTTCATTTCTAACAGATGGCGAGTTGATAGCCATTGGTTGCCAGGACAACCTCATCCTTGTGCTGAAGACAAGTGATAAAGGTCACACCCTGGAAGAAGTGGGCAAATTTTCTGGTCACAGTGGACCCATCATTGGGCTAGACTGGTCCAGAGAAAAGCTGGCTGCTGAGTCTGGTTACCTCCTTCAGAGTTGTTCAGATCAGCTGGATTATATGATATGTAAGTCTTGAGAACAAGGCTATGCACTCATGAAAGAAAAAAAGAAAAGAGTCTGCAACATGACTTTTTTGGCTGATGCCTTTAACTTCAAAACATTTATTTGTGGAAACAGATGTCCTTGCCTTTGTTTTTGCAGGAATAAGGATGATTCCTTGTTTGAATGGGTTTCCTATCTAAAGATGGGTGTGTAATACCATTTTTAGTGTTTAGTGTGAAGTTCAGACTGAGGAAACTATTTCACTTAAACTTTACTGTTGCACTTTTGAAAGGAAATTTGTATATGAAAGAAATCTACAAGAAGTGAGATGACTAGGGAATATAACATTCCAGGAAATCCATGTTCCATTTCCATATTAACATTTATTCTTAAATTATATACTTTAAGGACATGATGGACATACGTGGGGATTATCACAATTGTGAACAAGTCTCTCTTTCTAGACTTAACTCCTATTTCTTCCCTTCCAATTCTCTCTCTCATTGCCGCTCCATCTATTTCTGCTCCTGGTTCGGAATCACTACCCCCTTCCAACCTTGCCATATCAACAGGGAGCAGTCAGACCTTTGAGGCAGTCAGTGGTCAGGAGGTGAGGAATGTTGAATGGTCATCACAACAGTGCCTCATGGGATTTCCCGTCGCAGGTAAGAATCTTGACCAATCGAGACATTTTTATGTGTAATGTATGAAATAAGATATTCTGCTGATAGCTATGATGAGGTCATTGTGTGTGCACGTTGAGGACTTTTTGCTCTAGAAGTGTTTGTGTAGGATATTGATCATTGATCACTGATTGAGGGCATTGGTGATTGTTGTCCATTTCTGTAGTGATTTATCTGATTAAAAACAAACAGTAAGGGGGGGGGGGATGATAAGGGATGGGGGTTGTATGGCATCTTCTCTTAATTCAAGTTCACCTGAGCAAGTACTCATGTTCACTGGGCTGCTTAAAGAATAACTACATTCTTGACTACTGAAGCAGCTGACAATAATGTGATCATCTCTGTATAGTTTTGTTAGCTGTTTCACCACTCTCTGTCCTATGATTATCCATGTTTTAGATTCCTGTTCCCCAGATTTGTTCCTGTGGCTACTCAAAAGCTGCATGAAAAACATCTAAATCATTTTTTTTTTTTTTTTTATTTCACAGAATTTATTTGTGTATATATGTTTGTGTGTGTGATTCATCCCACTATCAAAAACTGATGTGTTATTCTTGTTTCTTGCCAAATAACTCCTTGCCCCATGCATACTCACATTATACCCTACATCGCTGTGAATGTGTGCTCTCACCATACCATTTATCACAAGGTATCTGGGGTAAAGAAGTGGAGGGACCCATGCACTCTTCAGTTGATGTTTCTCGCGAAGGGAGCCCCCTAGTGGCAGCTGGTAGCTCTGATGGTCAAGTTGCCTTATTCCGTGCTCCATGCGGACACTCTGAGGTAAGTTCACGGTGTCACTACATTCCCCATCTCAAGGTAAAATAATCATGATCAACTCTACTAGCTTGTGAGCAGCATTTTCTAATGTATTCTGAACCTTTTTTTAACAAATTGTATATGAATGTTATTTTGCATATGATTCAGAATCATGTATTATTAGTTTAGAACAGTATGGTAACGTTTGAACTTTACAGAAATGTTAGTGAATGCAGATGTGTTAAAATGTGTTTTTCTGTTTCAAATCTCTGAACAAATTAAAGGAGTCTTGTGTTTCAGGAGTTGAATACTTGCACTTATTGACTTGGACATGGAGATTTGTGTTGTACTTGCAACAGAAAATTCATAGAGCACCTCTGTTAGTAAAAATTGTAGCTTTTGAGAGTCTAGTGATTATACTTAAGGCACTAATAAAATTGATCTTAAAAAAGAAAGAAAAAAGCAAATGTTGCAGACTGGTGGCAAATCCATATATGCTTTTTCTTTCATTCATGTTTAAACTGCATATATCACTGATGGTACTAAAATCTTACTAGAAAATTGTTCTGACAGAGCAGCTCTGTTCTTTACATTGCATGATTTAAGGTACAGTAAGCTGCTATTTTGTTGCGTAAGTTACATTTGTCTTTTACTGCCATTGACTATGATAAGTTAAACCCACATCAACATTCAAAGTCAACGAGAAGAAGTATGTTCTGTTTGTGCTCTATTATGGAATAATTGCCTTAATATTTACCCTCCAATTTCGATGTCAAGAATGCCATTCATCTAGGAAAATTTTAGCACAACATTTCTTTTTCTCTTATCTGATCTATAGGCTCAGTCAAAGCAGTTTGTTGCCCATCCACACTGCAGCGTGTGCGTGCGGTTTGCGTCTGCTTTGGGCCAGTGTCTCCTGACAGCTGGGAGCAAAGACTACACAGTGTGTCAGTGGAAAGTTGCATCATGTGAATAATTATCTCTTCATCCACCTGTTCACTCATCCAATCATCCATCCATCCATCTATCAATCTGATCCACGATTAGATTCACTCATTCACACTGTATTCCTTGATTAAACAGTGACATGATCTTCATTGCAGTATACTATGTTGAAAGCAGAAATCACATGCACACACAAACACTCAGGTAGCAGACACAAGATTTCGTGTGTGAATAAAAGCTCTGAGATTATTACTGAGCACATGAGGGAGTAAAAAAATCTGTGAAATAAAGACTACAGTGTATGCAAATGAGAAATTTTGATTCATCTATCCACCAATCCATGTCTTTTGAGCCTCTATCCATCCATAATTTGTAAATATGACATTATTGTGTGAATTTTCTGAATTTATGTTATATTTGAAATGCGCTGAAAATGCAATTAAAAAGAAGCAAGGCTGTGTACAGATGAAACCTGTGGATGGTTAAAAATATCCAGCGTTTGCATTTGTTTATTCAATAATTCATCCGTCCATCTCATCCTTTGGATTAAATGACAAAGTGTACCACCGGTATGCACAATTTCAATGCAAAGTTATACATTCCACACTGCTGGATTGTGTGTATTTTTTTTCCAAGCCTTGTTTGTATGTTGAATGAATGATGTCTTGTGCCATAATTCTGAATGCTTATTTGTCTGTGGTATGATAATGGAGACTGTAGATTTCTCAAGAGAAGGGTACAGCTCCAAAATCCTCTTCGATACGTAATAAATGAGTTTCACAATACATGTACAACTTTCACATCTATACCTGTTGATTATCATCTTCACACAAATACCAGTACTGTATACAGCTTATATTTGTGATTGGGACTTTTAAGACAATTTCCAATGGTTGGGTTCATGATCGAGACCCAAGTTGATGGTGTAAGGAAAAAGTACTATTCCCACCTTTTATAATAATTATACATCATTTTTGTCATGGAAGGCAATATTAATGTGAATTTATTGCTCATTTCACAATTATCAGTTGACGTGAAATTTGTGAAAACAGAGACACCACAAAATGTACCGTGTATTAGATAGTCAACAGGTATTAGTTCACTTGTGTGCTCCAATTCCATGAATGGTCTGTAGTTTATGGTTGACCTTGTATTGGAGTGTAAGGAAACCTATGCTGTCATTATGGGTTATACTTTCTAAGGAAAATACCAGACTGCTTTCTGTACCACCATATTTTCAAATACTGTAAAATGTGTAAATGGTATTTAATGTGAGCTGTGCTCAAAATTCATGTTGGAAATAAATTTCCTGTGTCAGTTGAGGCATCTTCTTTTCTTGACAAGAAATATTCATATAACAATATCACAAACAATATGAGGTACAGGTGATATTCAGGGTACATGTAATTTAATTCTGTGTTATCAGGTGTGGGGTGGTGTTAATATGTGTGAACCTGTCCTGTGGTGCATTGTTTCTTGTTTCATTGTGCAATAGTGATGTGTCATGTTTATCTTTGCAGAATCTTGCATTCAGTGGTGCATAAATTTCCTAAATTATTTTGCCATGATACAGTGTATGTGTCAAGATATGCAACAAGAAACTTTTTAGCTGTATGTAGGTGTTCTGTGTTAATTTGTGTTGTGGACAGTTGCAATAGTTATGTAATACATGGACTGCACAGTCCAAGTGATCTGGTCATGTATGATCGTACCAGTAATGCCTTGCATGATCATGTTTTGACATTTAAGGTCAGATTGCCATGAATTAACTTGCACTAACTTAACCACTTTGTGGAGATACTTCAATGTTTCAAATATGTAATGATGCAGCATGGTGAAAATTTGTGTGATATGGATAGACATACAGTACATTTTCATCCATTTGTTTGTCTGTATTTCTGCAGATTGTGGCAAGATTGTATAGCTTTATCTTTCATCTTGTTGAAGACAGGTACCTCAGGCATGTAATGCAAAGGAGGGTAGAGAAACAAGCTCTCAATAGTATCTACAAATGTACATACAGGAAGATGTGTTACATATGAAGAGTTTGTTTGCAAAAACCAATAAGTCCGTATTTGCCAAATGGAGATATTTGCGATTAAAGGTCAAGAAAAATAAAGAGAATAATGAGAAAATTTTTGCTTCTTTTGACCATAACTTTAAAAATATACCTTTATATGTAGTGACCAATTTATCATTTAAAAGGTATTATTTTGTACTTTATGACAAAGATCGTACTTCAAAACTTTCAAAAATGGACTTATCGGTTTTTGCAAACAAACCCTTCATATCTGGACCATGATTGTTCCAGATTATACTTGTAGTATAAGGTCATGTTAAATGATTACCGTACAGCCATGGGGAATACAAATGTGACCCGCTACAACAAAAGGATCCTAAAGTCGCTGACCTCTGAGCCAAGAAAGTCGAGTTTGAAGTCACATCATCAAAATTGGTCAAAACAATCAGATTTCTGTTCTTGGCATAATTTTGTAGTCTAATGTTTTGTCTATCATCAGCCAAAATTTCGAAGCTAAATGATTAAAGGAAAGGCAAGAAATCAGCGTTTTTCTGGGCCATGATTTTCAGACTTTCAACGTAACGGAAAAGTGTCTGAAGATTTGGATTTAGCACCGCAGCTAAACTCTGCCCCTAGCAACAAGGGAGTGATCTTATTGGTCAGTGCGTGGCATCTTGATTACTGATTGGTCGTGCGTAGACCGCTGCCGATAAGTTTGAATGAACATCGCGGAGATCGCTAGGAGCATGCCTTCTATTGTCAAGCGGTGAAAACTGTCTTGTCTTCCCTTGATCATGATAGCGTCGGAAGGAAAACTTTGAGGGCGTTTTTCTCGAAACTCTGATTTCCTCAACTACTTGACATGCGCTAATAAAATCATCGATATCTCCGCAACCAAGTACTTTTATGAGTTGTGCTATATATGAAATTAAAGAAGAAGAGTAAGGGAATAATGTCATGCCATTTTCAAAAAATTGTCCTTCCCCGACTTTTGGATCCTTTTGTTGTAGCGGGTCACAAATGTTGTGATTGAATGCATGCCTGAATGCCAGGTGAAGACCATGATGTGAAAGTGTGATGTTGTCCTGTGAGTTAGGTCTTGAACCAAGTTGAGAACCAAGAAGATTGTCTTAATAATTATATTTGTATGGAAGGTATGATTGTATAAACTATATGCCATCATCATTATGCGATTTGTAGCTAAGAATTATCAGGTTATGATGCATGTACATATTTCAAATTGTTCTTTCATCCTGACTTCCGTCCAATTGGTGAATCCCTCCATTTTTCAAGTCTTTCAGTAAGTTCACTGTCACAGTGATCAGAAAATTATCATTTAAGATCATTTGTTCCCCCACACTCATATATGCCTTGATAATCATGTTACACCATTTACCATTAGTAGGCTTAATGATTAGGTGTAATGATTAGTGTAGTTCATTTAGGTGAAGTCATTAGGAGCATAACATAAATAGTACATTGTCAAATATCACTGCTGGAAATCTTGATGTCTTTGCTCTGCATTATTATTAAGATTATATTATACTTCTTCAGTGCAGAATTTGAGATTATTTGAAAGGCAGGCTAGGACATCAACATTGTCTGTTGATGATCATTATGCATTGTTTGTTGATGATCATTATGTACATGTGTCGTAAAAAAGAATTTCAAAAGTTGAAAGTGTGCACTATGACATCACAATGTACATTCTCTGAAAGATTTCAGCTGTATTTGGTCTTATGTTGTGCCCTGTTCACACAGGGGACCTGATCTGATTTATTGTCAGCAATTGCATCTATATAAGATTTTAATAGGAAAGTGGAACAGGACTTTTTCTGTGGTTTTTTGGGAAAAGCAGCTTATTTTTCAGCATGGTCCTACTGTGACTTCTCACAACTAAAGGAAGTCCAGAAAGAATGATGCACCGTACTGTATCGAGTTTCATAGTATTTTGACCGTGATTCTGCCAATTTTAGGTGTACTTACTTCCTTCATGCCACTAGAAAAGAAAAAAATCGGCTGGAAATGTAGAATGAAGTGGTATCACTGATTACTTTTACGTAGCCCTCTTCACAGTGGAAGTTTAGCTACACAACTATGAAGAATTTGTTCATGTCTTGGTTCATGTAACTTTATTTCCTGGAAGTAATGTGATGGGGCAAATCACAAATGGGTACACAGAAATCAATTGAGTCTTTTATATGTACTCTCAGTGCAAAATAATTACAGGTATATTATGGTTAGGTTGTCTCATCAGACCTTAGGCAAAATGTAGAGTACAATGCTGAATGCATTAACTTTCTGCATAAAGATGACAAAGGGTCTCCCTATGCCTGGTGACAAAAAGTTGCTATTTACAAGACAACAGATTTGTTTCATTATCATGTAATAATCACAGTTCATCTACTGTTATGCAAATAGTTGTATGTATGGAAATACATTTATCAAAATTTAATCATTGAGATGTAGATTTTTAATTAATTAAAGTGACTTGTGTCTGTACTTTAAAAAGATAAGAAAGAAACAATGTATATGATGTGATCATGTCTACATGTGAAAGTAAAATAAAAATGTATCATATCCAATACTTTCTTTGATTTCTCTGTAATGTTTGTATTTCTTTCTTTACATTGTTGCTTAATTATCTTAAAAAAAAAAAAAAAAAAAAAAAAAAAAAAAAAAAATATATATATATATATATATATATATATATTGTGCTATATATTGTGCTAGGACCTGATTACTTCTGATTAGCTGTGCTACCACACACTATGTGCCAGCTATGACTAAAAAATGAAGGTGATTTACGAATACTGTAGATCAGTACAGGGAATCCATGTTCTAACAAGGTTGCTGGGATCACTAATTTTTCCTGTTGTTTAACTAGTACCTCGTAAATGTACTGAAAAAGAGACCAGCTAAATACACCACAAGTAACGGAAAATCGGGGCCACCAAATTCATTTCATTAAAAGTGGTACTTTTTTGGGAGTGGGCTCTTTACAATGGTTTCACTGTACATAAAAAAATGATAGGAAAAGTATAGAACTCATGGGTATGCAAGCTATCAGAGATTATTCATAATCTCTTTTCCATAACTGACATCGAAATCACAAAGATATAATGGGTACCTTGCATGGTAGGATTTTGTCAAAGGTATGGCATGATATGACATGGATCAATTCAATTGGATTAGAGAGATAGACATGTAAATTTTCAATATGCATTTTATTTCGAAAAAAAAAAAAAAGAGAATGGACATATTATTTCTACTACTGACATTTCAACACTTCTATCATACAAACAGTTACATCATTTTTGTTAAATGTGCAACTCAAGTGCATGCATGTACTACAAATGATGTTCCTTTTTTCCCCCTTCACTTCTAGAAGATCTGAAGAACTGCTAGGCTACATGAATTCTACACAGAAAGAAACCTAACTCGAAAAAGTCTGTCAAAAGTCATTTCATTTTGATAAGTGTGGTCTACAATTGTATCTGGGCGAAGTGTATTCCATTTTTCTTCTCTGGTGGCTAATGATTTTATTTATTTTTTTATTCCTAACTTGTACAATGTAACTCCTAAACAATGACAAAGTCATCTCACAATCAAACAAGTGGAAATTGTGGTCTAAAATCCCCCTTCCCTTTCAACAAAACTGCACTTCTGACATTATACCTAGATGAAATAATCTCAATACATGCATATAACCTTGACCTTTAGCCAAAGACCTTCTGCAAGTCATGCCCAGAATGATTTTAAAAGGTTATCCTTCACAGCACGAACAATCACAAGTTAAATGTTTTTACAAAACCAGCACAATTCAATCCTTTGAAATTGACCACAACCAGATCTAAATGAAAACAACTCAAAGAATGAACCCCTGGCTTTTCATAGGCTTGTACCAAGTGTGACTGAAATTTGTAAAATGTATCGAGAGTTAATGTGTGAATTATTATGTTGCTGATACAACCCTTACCATAACCCTTGCCTTGGCCCTTACTTTGACCTCATAATCCCAAAATCTGTTCAGTTCATCTCTGTAAGATTTTAAAAACAGGTTGTGAGTTGCACAATTGAATATGATCAGGTTGATATTGGGTAATCATAAAAAAAAAAAAAGAATGGACAGACCAGCAGATGTAGGCACAGAAACGGGTAAGACAAATACTCCACTTTAAATGCTATCTCCAGAATGCATTTGAAAAAATTAACATCAAGTAATTCCTTCTTCCACATACATGTATCTAAAACTAAATATTTTTTTACATCCATCAAAAATTGGTGTAACTGACTAAAATGTATATCAAGACCATCAGGAATGAAAATTGATCTGAATAAATTACAAGCAATGTCCACATGACAAACATAAATTTGATTAGGATTATTTGACACTGCACTGCAATGTGCAGTGTGCAATGTGCACTCCCTCATCTGTGTAGACTATCACACAGAAGAGGTGAGAACAATACAGTAATCCTTGTGCACAAAATCTACTAAGACAAATTCTAGCAACTGTTATGAAGAAAGAAAAAGACTTCACCATCTATGTACACATACAAAAAATGTCGAGAATGTTGGGGCATTGAAGAATCTGAAATTTAGCAGAGCCTCATCAAGCAAAATCTCAAAAGAATTGCACCAGATCCACTCACAGAAATGTCTAGCTTGGCCAAAATACTACATACAGAGTAAATAACTCTAGGAAAAATGAATATGATCCAACGATTACACCCCCTGATGAAATAAATCTTATTCTGCAAAACTTAATTACATTCATTTCTCCACTCTGCGAAAATGACAATCATGTTAAACTGATACAGTTTTTTCACACCAAAGAATTAACCACACTACAGAGTGGACACATTTCTCAATTCTGACACACATATACATGTACTTCACCACAAAAAGAAATTGCTAGATCATTCCTCTACTCATGCTTTATAGGCACATAATCTTCAGCAGGAATTTATGTCTCGGAATGATAGCCTACCTGCAAATGTGACAATTTACTTCATTTTCCACAAAGTGACTAAAAAAGGCATTCCTGGATACAGAAGTATGCGTGAGTCAATGGCCTGCATGAGTCCGTCTCTACAAAGTTCTGTATCTCATTTGGACAGAAGATTCAATGTAAACATTAAATGATGCTGAAGTCATTATTTCCAACTGTGTTTTCTTCTACTGTCTAAATTACATTATGTTCGACTGTAACATAATTGTATGAAAATAATACTGGCAACAATCAAAAGCTATTACAGATAGTGGGCAGAATAGACATAAATCATTTTAATATATGTGTTATACACGAGTATCAGTAGTAAGCAATTATGGATATTCACAAAGATGAGCACATATCAACATGAAGTGAAAATTTCTGTCAGCAGCCCAGGTAAACTTCTCTGTTCCCAATTTACTATCAGTAAAATAAAGCAAGAAATCCTAAAATTTCCACATGGTGGAAAAAAACTAAATGAATGCATCATTTTCCCTTGTACATGTACATGTAACTGGTACACAGCAGGTCTGAAAGTATCACAACTATTGAAAGTTGCCTACAGCCAATAAAGTCTTTTAACCCTAATCAGGCTGGGGGGGGGGGGGGCGGAATCCGCCTCCCCTCGACGTTTTGCGCAATATCTTCGCAGCGCGATAAGCTCCCGCTGCGATGTTTCATGACTTTTTTCTTTCAAGTATCGCGCAACTTTTGAGACCAAATTTGTTGCGCCCGTGCGTACCGTTTTGACACGACGCCCGTTCGAAAAAAATTTGTCAACCCCAAAATTGCTCCAAAACGTGATTTTGTGTACAAATCCAAAGCAAATTGGGTTTTTTCAATTAATTCACATAAAAATTCATATCTTGACTTAGAATGGATGAAATTAATTTATTTTAGCATAATAAAGCTTCAAAAAATGTCTGTGACAAATTTTGGCCAAAAAACAAACAAAAACTAAAGGTCGAAAAACAATACATAAGAAATTCAAAAAACAATCAAATACATAAGAAATTAATTTCGATACAGATTTTTTTTTTATCCTATGTCTCAGGAGAATGATACAAGAAACATTTTAAAAAAGAAATTAGCTTAATTAGAGCATTAATAAGTGATTTAGAGCCCCAAACTGATTTTATGCATAAATTACAATAATTAATTAATACAAAATATAAGAAAAAATTTGCGGAGAAAGCAACCATACATTTTGGTAGTATACGTCGCGGGCGTCGCGTGTGCCGATTTTCGACGCGATTACGCGTTCCATAGGCGAGATCTGGGGGGGGGGGCAGATTCCACACCCCAGTACGAGCCCAGCCTGATTAGGGTTAAAATACACATGTGTTTGTTGATAAGAATGTATTCCATGTAAATGATCACTAAAATGACCCTAACCTTCATGTATGTGTTCCAAAGTCATGTCTTGCTTTGGAAGACTGTGATATAAAAAGAAGCCATTAGAGCAAAGGCATGATTTTCTTTTCTTTTTCTTTTTTGTATGTGTGTGAGTTGTTTCCTTAAAAAAAAGAAAAACAACAAAATACCCCCTCCCCACAAAATCAGTCTTTTTCAGGTTTTATGTGACTGTATGTACTCATACATGTATCTAGCATGCAAGCACACATATCACTAACAAGTCTGTCTTTATAAATGCACCTGTGACATTAACTTTACAAAGAAAAGAGTACAGTACAATGTCACCTTTCAATAATTGTTATCTAACACAGATTCTCATGAAATGCAACATAACTAGTTGTGAACTCAAGGAGATAGTAAAAAATGGATGGTCAAAACAATGACCACACAGGAAAAAGTTTGTGATTTATTCAGATATGACTATCCAATCAAACTTCTTGTATATAAGACACATAAAACACTCTGTACACCAGAAGTGGTTGTCATACTTTTGATTTACTTGCATGAGCTGTGACTTCTGAACTAAATCAGCACAAGAATTGTTGTCATTTCAACTGCTACCAAATCAGGTTTTCTGCTTTAATGCCTTAAATACACCCTAAAGCAAAAGAAAACAAAGTTATGTTAATAAATAAGCAAATCAAAATTACAAGACAAACAAATACCAATGAAATTCAACAAATTAGACAAAAGTTCAATGAGATGTCATCTTTCCAAACTCAAACAAATACAGACCAGATAAAAGCCTGGAATTGGTACATGGTCCCACCGCTTTGGTCTGTATTAGTGCAAAATCATCATAAAGACTGAAAACAATAATATAGTTTGATTGAGCTCTTTAGAAGTACTGTGGGCTTTGAAATAAACCTACAAGTATTAGTGTATATAAAAACTAATCTTGTTTTGTGTGCTCTTATATTGTTTTCATAACCTGATGAAATGAAAAGACAAACAAACAAAGCAAGGACCACCATGTGTGTTTTGCTAGTATCAGGTGGGTTGGTACAGAAAGAGTGTACTGCACAAAAACTTTGCATTTAAAATCCTTATGGAAACAGATGAGGTGAATGAAATAATCAACACTTGATAATGTTTATGAATAACAATGACCAAAAAAAAAAAAAAAAAAAGAAGATACACAAACCACCCAAAGAAGCCTGATGTGACATAAACTGCAGCCTTGCAGCCACCTGATAGCTCTCAAGTACATGAAGAAAATTCAATTACATGAAGAAAAATAGCACATATATTTCAAACACAAACTAGAATTTCACAAACTCCAATCAGACTTTGATGGCAGGCACACATTCATGTTGCAATGTTTCCCCAAAATGTAAACAAACCCACAAGTCTTAAACATATCATGATCGTAGGTCTTCCTTGAATTTCACCAACATACTGCAAGTTTTAACATGGGTAGGCACCTGATGCAGTGGGTCTAGTTTGTGTTTCTTGAACAGTAAGACATAAATATGGTTAACAAATCAAATACAAACAATTAATTTGTACTACCTAAGACAATGCATTTTGTACAGCAAACGATTCAAATTTCCTTCACTTATGGACACTGCCCATAAATAAATATGCTACTTCATTTCCAAAAACACACTTCATCTCATGATTCACTGTCACTGTAAGAACTGGTTATTGAAACTAAATCATAGCCCTGCAGCACAATTTGTGTATTTGAATTTAAATTCTGTAAGGAATTCTCGAGACAGGGTGTTACACTCACTAAGGCAGAAGAAAATGGCAAAAAAAAAAAATATGTGACAGTCCTACAAATGCTAATTGTAAAGTGAACAACTGATGCATACATACAGAAAAAACAGTAGTACAGTTTCAGAAATGAAGGATCCTTCAGTGAAAGTGAGATACCACAGATTACATCATTAGTGCATATTTACCAATCTACCTTCACATTGTCAATTAAGAAATAAAAGGGCTTTAATCCTGTGACACTTTCACATGTTGAGTTAATGCCCTTCCACTTCTTAAAGGACAAGTTCACCTTCATTAACATAAGGATTGAGAGAATGTAGCAATATTAGTAGAACACATCATTGTAAGTTTGAGGAAAATTGGACAATCCGTTCAAAAGTTATGAATTTTTAAAGTTTTTGTGCAGTTACCGCTGGATGAGAAGACTACTGCAGTGTATGATGTCACATGCGTACAACAATATAACAAAAATATAAAGAGAATTTCACAAATTTCATCTTTTGAAAAAAGTAAACATTCCCTTGACTCGTTACTGACATATGTTATGGGTAATATTATTCCCATTGCCTTTAGAAAGAGGCAAGTCAAGTGCTCTTTTACTATGCGAAAAAAGTGAAAATATGTTGAATTTTCTTTACATTTTCTTTATACTGTTGTACTCATATGACATCACGAGCCTTAGTAGTCTCCTCATCCAGCGGTTCCAACACAAAAGTTTTAAAAATTCATAACTTTTGCATCGATTGTCCAATTTTCCTCAAACTTTCACTGATATGTTCTACTGATATTGCTGCATTCTCTTAATCCTCATGTTAATGAAGGTGAACTTGTCCTTTAATTGCTCAACTCCTCGAACCATGGTTATGTTCGTTTCAGTGTAGAGTATTTTGCCCCGTCTTGGAACGTTCACGGTGATAAGATTTAAGTGTACTCCAGGCAAACAAAAAGAGATCACATCCTGCTGAAGATGCAGGTATACATTCATTCCACTATGGGCTTCATTGTGTTGATTGGTTTGGCAAGAGACAGCCTTCTGCATCATTCACGGTGTATGAGGACAAACACTCCAAGACCCGCTAAAATAATATACTGTAAAGAGAAAGGATGAAGTATATTTAGTGTATTTGATTTGGAGTCACCACAATTAACCATTTAGCAGCACGGAAAAATTATTATCACTTGTCGTCATTGTGTGAAATGACTCCTCAAAAAGTCAAACAAAATCATACACAAAATTACTCTGCACACATGACACAAGTACACATTTTGTACTGGTTCATGTTGAGTCTTTGGATATGTGCAGGTGCAAAAATGTAGGAAACAAGAGACCCGGGGGTCACACGCTCACCTGAGTATCGCAATTTCACCTTCCATGCATTCTTGCACACTCATACCTGAGAACATTGGAAACTTAGGTCTGCATATATGGATCCCAGAGACTCCAACTCTCCCGTTTTCGACGGGAGATCTCCCGCCGAAAACCCATTTTTGCAAAATCTCCCGTTCTCCCGCTGGAGATTTGATTTCTCCCGCCCTGGCTCTGTGTCTCCCGGTGGAAAGGATTTCTTACTTATTGCTATCGTATGTTGAAAAAATAAGCCTTAGATAGCACCAGAGAACATCTAGAACCCTAGGAACTTCGCGCTTCGCACACATCAACTTGGAGTCTCCTGTTTGCTAGGGGTTTCGGGCGGGAGAATCTCCAGATGAGAAGGTGCTTGGGGTTGGAGTCTCTGGGATCCCCCCTCCTCAACTCCAGGGTGTGGGGGGGGGGGGGGGCAGGCAGCCCTGATGGATCTGCAATGAACAAACTTGGAACTAAAGTCATCAATGTACAAACTCCTGGTACCGGTATTAACTTTGCTTTACCATTTCTGGTTCTAGAGTAGTAGATTTTAAATATTCCTTCATGTGTGTGTGTGTGGGGGGGGGGGGGGGGGGGGCACCTCTAATTCCGCCAATCCAAACAAACTACAGTCATCAATGTACTAACTCATAGTATTATCTAAGCCCTGTCACTTCTGGTTCTAGAGAAGATTTTTAAAGATTCCTTAATTTTAGGGGGTTTGGGCCCCCTGGGAGCCCCCAGGTGGGCCATGGTGCCCATTTGAACAAATTGAGATCATATCCCCCTAGGGATGCTACCTACCAAGTTTGGTGAAAATCAGACATGGGGATCTCAAAGTGAAGATGAAAAAGTACAATTTAGGCCCCATTAGGACCCCTCCCAAGCCCCCTCTCCTGGGTCCCAAGGGGGGCACCCCTGATTCCCCCATGAACAAACTTGAAACTACAGTCATCAATGTACTAACTCATAGTATTAACTAAGCCCTATCACTTCTGGTTCTAGAGAAGAAGATTTTTAAAGATTCCTTAATTTTAGGGGGTTTGGGGCCCCCCTGGGCCCCCCCAGGTGGGCCATGGTGCCCATTTGAACAAATTGAGATCCTATCCCCCTAGGGATGCTACCTGCCAAGTTTGGTGAAAATCGGTCATGGGGTTCTCAAGAAGAAGATGAAAATGTAAAAAGTTTACGCACGACGCACGACGGACGCCGGACGAAGGGCGATCGCAATAGCCAACTTGAGCCTTCGGCTCAGGTGAGCTAATGAAAAACTACATCACCTTTGAACTTTGAAATAGACATTTTTACTGACATGTGAGATGAATCCATGGGTCCCTTGGCTACATAAAGCTTGTTATTACACACTGTCAACAATGTGTGTGTTAATTCACATCATACTTTGTCTGATGCTATGACAAGATCATCAATCTTTTATAAAATTCTTCACCAAACTATACATGCAGTCCTCTGCATCTTCTACCGTTCCTCCCGCAATTTCTCAGAGAGCCTTCAGTGCCCCTATGGCAGGGTAGTTATCTGCCTGTGTAAATGCAGTCAAGTGGTACATGTATCCCCTTTCCATGTTCAACTACATGTGCCATTGAACAATGAAAATATTGATCGGGAGCGAAGTATGAATAGAGCGTGCGGTGATGGGCTCACAAACTCTTTTGTTATGCACAAAACAAGGCACCTGCATGGGGTCAGCAAAACTCAAAATCGACTGAGCTCAGCCTTGATCACTATGTACATCTTCATACAAGTTTTACAGCAAAACAAGCACACACTATATTGGAAATAAAGGTAAATGATACTGTGATACACACACTCTTCCTACAGAAAGAGAACAAATACTGATAGAAGAATAGCATCAGTTTGTTGGCCTCTTGGTATGACCACAAACCACTGTGTTGCAAAAACAAAACAAACAAACAAACAAAACAAGACAATCACCTGGCATTTTCATAATTGATGCTTACCTTTAATTTAGGGTAGTCGTTCATCATAATTGTAACATTGCCAATGTATGGAACAAAACCTCTCGCTCTGCCGACGACATCTTTCCTCTCCAGCCAGAGTTGGCCCTTGGCGTACAGCCCCCTGTCATCTACCATATTATTATCACCTTTTGTTAAAAACTTGACTGTTCCATCTTCCCTGTAGAAGAACAAGGCCAGGACACAAGAAATTATCAATCTCTCTCTTGTTCATCCTCTTTTGAGAGATACTAAATGACTTAATAAACCAATATTCTGGGTGATTTAAGGAAGAAAATTGCATTGCAAGAATAGAAACTCTCTATAAGCATTTGTTTTAGACAAAAGTAAGTGGTGTAAAATGATCAGAGAAGTGGAAATTAAATCAAGAGTACTTTGTTTTGGCATTGATAAATCAACTGTTATATCTTATGGTCATCTAAAAATAGATATTTGGTCACATGCATGAAAATGATAGTGGTCTTAAAACTAGTTTGAAATCCATCATTTGCATTCAATACTGGAACCCTTAAATTTTTTACACTTTATCCTCCCCCTCTTCTTCTCTCTCTCTCTCTCTCTTTAAAAGATAAAAAAAAAGAGTCTCAGGATATATGAAGGCAATATTTTTCCTACATATTTTCTAAGATGTCTATTTCTTACAAATTACATTAGGAAACTAACCTGTTATTCTGAAGGGAAGTACTGATATGACATTTTGGATAAAGCCATTCTGATTTCACTTGCTGTGTGGTTGTTGTCTAACTAGTTATATTTGAAAAACATACGCTACTAAGAAAAAAAAAATATGTATACATATATATATTGAAGATTTTTATAGAAAATCTTTTAAGAAAGATCCTGTTCCCACTCATGTCAACTGAATTGAAATACATAATGCAAAAGACAGAAAACATTTGTTTTCTATGTGATATGTCTGGCCTGAACAGAAGATAACGATATTATGCACTTTTGCTGCAGGCATTAGTAAGTAATCAGAATCTGAATGTACTGTTTCAGTGTGCTGCTGGGCAAGTCTTACTTCTCATGCAGACGAAGGACTCTGTGCACGATGGGAATGTCTCTTCCTTCGATCTTGAACACCACAATCTCACCAACGCGAATGGGATCTTCTTGATAGTTTGTGAGGAACAGGAGATCACCACGGTGGAATGCAGGCTCCATACTACCACTACATTTAGAAATCAAAGGATACAATTATCATGGCATGCAGCAGACTAATTACAAAATATATATTTTTAAGTCAATAAATATAGTAAAAGCCACCTCAAATTCATTTGGTGTGCAGTGCATTCATCATTTTTTTTCTTTTTCATGTAGCAAAAAAAAAAAATGGAAGATGGAAAGAAAAATAGTATGCAATGCAAAAGTAAAAGCACAAACATGGTAGCTCAACTGAGAAAAATTTAACATTGAAGACAGACAGACACATCTACAATTGTACGCCTTCCCCCTTCATTTCAAAGTAATCATTCATACTGTTCCTATTAGTTTGTTATACATTACACATTAATATTTTGGGATTGATCTCTAGATGAGTTCTGTAAGAGCAAAGACCCACAACTTGAGTGTTCTTGCCCAAAACACCTAATCTTTTATTCTTGTAGAGAAATAACGTAAACTACACAAGGGCAAGGGGAAAATGGGGAAAGTACAAGTGGAAGAGGAGGGACAAAAAGGGGAGTGGGAGAAAGACATGGGTTCACCTGAAGGAGGTAGAAGCAGAGAGAAGCAAGAAAAGGAAAAAAAAAAAGATGAAAGAAAAGGAACTTGAAGTGTACTGTAGACCAAATTATGACTTCAGGCAAGTACCGGTACTATAAGGATGTGATGATCTGCAGGAATAAGAAATTGATATGGGATGAAGAGTGAAGAAGAAGAAGAAGAGATAGAAAATAAGATATCCTAAAGAGGAAAGGGAAACAAAGAAAGGCATGAACAAAAAATACTGGTAAAACAAACAAATGAAACTAGAAATGTCGCTATGGCGACTGATGCCTCCGCCATAATGCATGATTCTTCCAATAGGCGTATAGTACAATGTCTTCACAACGTGTGATCCATGACAGTTTCACATAACTGGCAAAATATTGAAATGACAGGTTTGTCAGAAATGTCTTGAACTGGGTTTGCTTTAATTTTTTAAGAGTGCAGGTACATATATATGGGGAATTGAGAATTTTTACTTGAATTCTGACAGACCTTTTTATAAGTTTATGCACTGAGTAATTTCCAAGGTATGAAGAAAGAGTGTAATGATGGTACAAAATGGATTTTATTTATTTATTCATTTATTTATTTATTTATTTATTTATTTATTTATTTATTTTTTTTGGGGGGGGGGGCATTGAAACCTGGCCTTTGACCCTTAACCTTTGAACTTTGACCTTCTGGCTGGAAATTTCCCAGAGAATCTCCAATAGGTAATGCATGTATTATGTTTTGAAACTAATAATGCAAGCATTGCATATACTAGTATATGAGGGAAATAGTAAAATTTTGAGATGACCTTGACCTTTGACCCATGACCCCTAAATTCCCTAGATAATCCCTGCCAGTCAGTACATGCGTATGTACCAACTTCCACGAAGATTATAGATACATTGAACCATTTGCGAGAAAAGTGATATTGCAACATTTTCACCTAACCTTTGACCTTTTGACCTTTGACCTTATGAAGTGAAACTCTCTCTGGAGAATCTCTACGCAGTAGTACATGTCCACACCAAGTTTCAAGAAAATACTTTAGGGCATTGCATAGATATGGGGGAAATTGCAACATTTGTAGCATTTGACCTTGACCGTTTGACCTTTTACCTCTTGCCAATGTCACTAAAATCTACTCAACTAATTGTCCTATCATACATCATCCTTGGACCAAGTTTGGTGAAAGCTGCTTCATCCAGTTTTGAGTTATCACGTAAACAGATAAATTTTAGGATTTGACCTTGATCTTTGACCTTTGACCTCTGTCCGATTTCACTGAAAAAACTAATCAAGTAATTGTCCCATTATACATCATCCTCCAACAAAGTTTGGTGAATTTTGCTCTATCCAGTCTTGAGTTATCGCGTAAACGGATACAATTTCATGATTTGACCTTGACCTTTGACCTTTAGCCGATTTCACCCAAAATCTAATCAAATAATTGCCCCATCATACTACATACTTGGACCAAGTTTGGTAAAATTCCAGTAAATATTACTCAAGTTATCGCGTAAACGAAAGTGGACGGACGGACGTTCATACGGACGGACAACCCGAAAACATAATGCCTCCAGCACCACTTCGTGGCGGAGGCATAAAAAAAAAAAGCCTGAAGAAAGCATGACTCACCTGAGTACCACAACAATGGGGCTCTCACTCCCTGTCACAACCATCAGTCCTTTCCATATCATGAGAGCAGATGACACTATCATGCCAAAGTTTAGCACTTGATAGAAGAGCTGCAATGATGACAAACAAAATCTATTTTAATCTGCCTTGTAAGCCACAAGATTCGAACTATGAAACTCAGATATTAAGCAAAAACCCAAGACAATACAAGTTTTGATTTTAAACTGAATATCAAATTAAAATTCTGTGCAAATCATACAAACTAACTCTTTAACCACTTTTGTTTGAATTCATAATTTGATATACAGTAGGTCTATACTTACTGCATGTGCACTGGATCTTAAACAAAGCACATCAACCATCATCACATTTATTATTAAAGTAAGCCACCAAAAATTATACCGCCAATGCTTGACTACAACAGTATCCTTTCAGGGCACACTCAAATTTTGGTAGGGGCGGTTACAGGTTAGTTTTGGTTCAAGTACCGATACTCGCTACATTTTGAAAATACTACAGGAGTATGTTGGAAACAGTTCACAACTGCTCTTGCCTGTTTTGAATATAAACTAGATTACCTGTGATTATGCATACTTGTGCTTGTGTCATTTTGATACCTACAGTACAAACATATTTTCATTAAATGTAACGTTATAAATTCAACTTTACATTTAGGGCCTACTGACCAAGATATATCTCAGAGCTGAGGTAACTATACACAGCCCTCCCCTGTCGCTGTACACAAAAGTTGCAACAGACTGAGCATGGCAGATGCCATACGTACCCAGACAGCTTCTGGTCGGGCTAGGATCAACTAGTCGAGGTTGCTAGACACAACACTACAATAACACTATCTTTAACACTAAGGCCCGAATTCACAAGGTGGTACAAATGAAACCATGGTTTAAACCATGTACAAAAACCATGGAGCGCTAAGCATTGCATGGAATATTTCATTACGAAATCGGTCATTTCGTCGATGAAATGATTATTTTGTAACGAAATGACATTTTTGTAACTAAAATGAACTTTTCGTCCACAAAATGATAATTTCGTTAACGAAACGGTCATTTTGTCAACAAAGTGACCAATTTTGTAACGAAATATTACGTGCGACACTTGGCGCTCCATGGTTTTCGTCCATGGTTTAAACCATGGTTTCATTTGTACCACCTTCGTGAGTTCGGGCCTAACAGTTACAGTCCACGACTCCAGTCCAGACTCGGCTGAATTAAATTTTCTGCTCTTGTTCAAATTTGTGCCTGACCTCATTTCACGACGTCATATTCCTGTGTGGCTCCAGATCTACAATTTATTCCAACTCTGAAAGTAAATGCAACACATTGAAACAGCATACTGTACTAGAAAATCTTGACTGACCGAATCTAACCTGTTGTGAAAGCTAATGCCATATGGTAACTGATCACCCACTTTTACCCATTCCGGAAACTGCGGGAATGCGAATAGGTGGGACCGACCTATAAAACTGAGGTGGATTATTATTACTTCTTGAATACCTACATCGTGAGAACTTGAGGAAGAAAAAGGAGCAAAAGGCACGTTACCTGGCGCTTATTCATGCGCCTAACTTCGTCAAGAAATTCTAAAGCCACCATCATTAACAATTTCGATACTTCTTCAGCAGGAGTCAGTTGCAATACACAGGCAACGTATCCTTGAGGTTGAAGTGAACTGAACGAAGCTAGCTATATAGTAATAGCCCATGCGTTTTTAGCTTGCTTATTCCATCCACTGCACACCACGTATGTACGACATCCATGCTACCGGTTTCACGGTTTCACGGTTTCACGGTATCACGGTTGAAAAGCTCCATCCGGAACATCACTCAACGTTGATAGCGGTCTGTGAGGGAACGGTATCTAATCGAGCTGTGCGCTCTTTAGCTTTTGTTTAAATATCATTGAATCTTTGATGGAAATTAATGAGTGGGGAAGGGAGTTCCAATCTTTGGCAGATTTTGGGAAAAAAGACTGTTTGAAGCAGTTTGTCTTGCTAAAAGGAACCTCAAGGGAGAGCGGGTGAGATCTTCTTGTAGACACGGAGGGGTCTCGTTTCTTAAATTCCAAGTAATCCGTAATAGAGAGATCTACATTGTTGTGGATCATCTTGTGCATCATGACCTGCCTGTTGATGAATCTTCTTTGTTGGAGGGGTGGGAGTTGAAGGGATGCAAGCATGGCTGTGACAGAGCTTTCACGTTTATAATCGTTAAGGATAAACCGTGCCGCTCGCCTTTGTACAGCTTCAACTTTCTGAATATTGCTCTTGGTATGTGGATCCCATACTGAACTGCAGTATTCAATATGGGGACGGACGAGACTTTTAAAAGCTTGGATTTTCACTTTTGGAGGGGCTGATCCCAGGTTGCGACGTAGGAAACCAATCATACCATTAGCTTTAGATACTGCGTGGTCCACATGAGTATTCCACTTCATGTCACATGACAGAGTAACTCCAAGGTACTTATGCTGGTGGACTGATTGGAGATCTTGACCGCAGAGCCTGTATGTGCGCTCAATTTTGGTCTTGCATCTGGAGAACCTAATCACACTACATTTGTCTGGTTTGAAGGACATTAGCCATCTCTCCAAAAGTTTGAGATCCTTCTGGAGCAAGTTACAATCTGATGGGGTTTTGACAGGCCGATAAACCACACAGTCATCCGCAAAAAGACTGACATTGGATTTCAAATTACATCTTACCGATGTAAGAAATACGAATTTAGCTAGCAGCTGCGCTAAACGAAGCTCGAAGCTGGATGGTCAATTTATAAGATCTCAATAATTTTACTACAAACTATAATTCAGCTGTACTTTTAAATATCTAATAAATTTAATCATAATACATTAAAATCTATAACATTTTATAATGGTTTAACTGGGAGACATGTTATTCTATATGACAGGGTTACTTTACAAGTAATACAAGTATTTTTCAGACGTAATTTGTCAAAGCAGTTAATGACACGTTACCACTGCGGGAAATTCTAGAAAAAGCCCTGGCCGCCGGGCCGAGTAAACACGGTATACAATGTACTTCGAGTTAACAGTATTAGTTATGATTATGTAACATCATCAAACAAAGGAAGCAATGAAAATAATGAAACAAATTAACTTAAATCTAAAACGTAATTGTTAAGATCTGAAACCAGGTAATCAATTAACTTCCACATAGGGAGAGAGAAAAATACATTTGAGTAGATGAGCAAAACACTGACAGACCAAATTAAGAGAGAGAGAACTAAGAGGGGAGAAAAATATCTATAGGCCTATACAGTGCATATACACTCAGCAAAAAAAAAAAAAAAAAAAAAAAAGCAAAGGCGGTTTCAAGTTTATATTTCTCACAGAATTTTTGGCCAAATATGTTAATGTATTATATACGACAGATTATGAAAAGGTAATTCAATTGGCTATCAACTTGTTAAGTCAATAAAAAGGGGGACTTTATGCATGAGTGAACAACTTCGTTTTTCTCTTCCAAGGCACAAAAGTAAGAATTGCACTTGAAAAATGAACAAGTTGCCATTCATCCCCAAATGCTCTTCCATGTGGAAATAAGAACAAAAGACAAATTTAACCAAAAAAAAAAAAAAAAAATCAATTCAGTTGCAAAAGTAAACCTATGATCTCTGTAATATATTTGAAGCCCAAATGATCAATAAATGCTAAAAATAATCGAAGAAAATGAAGAATTTTCTGTCAAATTCAAACGAAATAAGAGAAGCAATATTAACAAAAAAGATAGGATTTTGAATTGACTTCTCAAATAAGGAAAATTGTAAATTATATTTGGTTCTTGAATTTGACTCATGGATTCTTGAATTCTAAATTGAATTCATGAATAAAATACAGACATTTTGTTCATTTAATCATCTTTGTACCCTTACTCCCTATGTCATTTGAAGTTTGAGTTGACAAAAAAATCTTATTTTCCCCACTTTGACTTTGTTTGCGGTTCTACAGAGACAAAGAGAACAAAACTTATTTTTGCTATTTCATTCATCTCTTTCATTGTGTTAAACTGGTCTTTTGCTATTATTGTTCTCTTAAAGGGCATTTGCAAATGAATTATGTCAATTTTTGCAATTTTTACTTTTGTGCCTTGGAGGACAAAAACAGATGTGTTCACTCATGCATAAAATTGACCTACTAGGTTGACAGCCAAATAAATTACCTTTAATATGGTATAAAATACATTTTCATCAATCTCTTCTATGAAAATAATGAACTCGAAAAAGTGTTTACTTTCTTGTCTTGTTTTTTGTTTGTTTTGTTCGTTTGTTTGTTTGTTTTTTTTTGCAGAATGTACAGTAGATATACAGGTATAATACAGCTGTACAATGTATAGGTATAATGAGAACAAAGGAAGGGCAGAAATTGTTCTTGCGAACTGTGCGCCTACTTGCACACATGGACAAACTCTCAGATCTATAGGGCCTACCCCAATTGAACATAACATGAACACACATAAACACACACACATAAATTTTTTAGTAGGTACTGTCGACAGTGATTGTGTGCTGAATATACATGATAACGAATGTTTCTTTTTTTTTAAGGGTGTTAGGGGCCTACTAAAGAAAAACGAATAGAAAAAAAGGGGAATCATAAATCAATTCAAAATTGTATCAGTTGAGGTGTTTCATTCTATTTTGATTGCTCTTCATTACCGTGGTCTTCTTATATTTAAAAAAAGCAGGTCCACAATTATGCTGAACATGCTTTAATCATAGACATGTGGATTATGTGAATGCAGCGATATCATTAGAACACATCAGTGAAAGTTTGAGGAAAATCAGACAATCCATTCAAAAGTTATGAATTTTTGAAGCTTCTTCATAGTCACTGCTGGATGAGAAGACTACTACATTGTATGATGTCACATGCATAGAACAATATAAGGAAAGTGTGAAGAGAATTCCAAAAAACTTCATTTTTTGCTTGAATTATTACTGACTTATGTTTTGGGTATATCATTCCCCCGCTTTAAGAAAGAGGCAAGTAAAAGTTCTTTCACTATGCGAGAAAAGTGAAAATACTGTATGTTTAATTTTCTTTATACAGTGCATTTTCTTTATACCGTTTTTTGCATGTGACATCTCAAGCTGTAGTAGTCTTCTCATCCAGCAATGCGGAACAGAAACTTCAAAAATACATAACTTTTGAACGGATTGTCTGATTTTTTTCAAACTTTATGTATTGTTAAATACACAAAATGTGAACAATAGTTATTAATAAAAATGCTTTCAGATTAAACCGTCTACAGTTATGGTTTAATGAGACAAATACTGAAATCTCCTTATATTTTAGGCTTTACTGCGAAAATTGTATATGGTAGGATGCTTTGTGCTACAACAGACCTACACATATGCATCAAATGTGATATCTTGAACAATTTTTGAATCACTGTTTCCTATGTAAACAAGACCTGTAAGGTGAAAAATTAAGGCAGAATCCACAAGTCAAATCATAAAAAGCACAAAAAGTGTTACATGATGAATAGCAAAGCCATGAATAAAGCAACTGCATGTATATTGGACCTATAGCAGATGGCAGTTTTTGCACACAGGTTCATCAAAACGCAATTTTGACAAAGTTCTCTTTAATTTTTGTACATGGGCCAGCACATGGCACCTAAAATAACAAGGCTGTGAACATTTGGTGTAATGTGATAGCATTTTATTCCAATACACATGCAAATTATTCCAAGCACATCACATTCAAAGATAAAGAAAATACATGTCTAAAACACAGACTACATGTATCTAACTTTGTGATCCCTTGGATCTATTCTGATCCCCTTTAGAGTCTTATGACTAGCATAATGCACATAATATAGTACATACATCAGTAAGAAACAAATTTGGATAAAAACCTAATATGCATCTATGGGGGTCCTTCCAAGATATGTAATGGCTGTGTTCAATATGACCTGTATGAATCTTGGTACTATGTGTCTGTACCATGTGTAAATTATTTATATTTCATTCCTTGCTTTGCCAACTGAAATATTTACCTCCCATATTGAAAATGAAGACTTCCCAATTTATTTTTTTTTTCCAAAAAAGGTTAGAGGAAGACTCTTTATAGGTAGTGGATATCCACAGACTTTAAAACAACAACAAATGGGTTATTTGCAAATAATTCTGTTACAAATTTATCATCTCTTTGTTTAACATCTGAATGTATGCATTTTTTTCCTTCTGATTGACCAGAAAGCATAAACACTGTCTTTTTGAAACCTTTGAAACCAATGAACTTTTTTACTATAAACTGTAAGTAGTCCATAGTGGAAAGCTGTACAAATTTCAGCATGATCCCACTCATGGAGACTCCCCTCATTCCACTCACGGGAGAGAAGATTCACAGGATATTTCCTTCACATCACACAGGATCCTAGCCACAGCTACAATGTTCAAATTCAAGTCTCTGTTTGGAACATTATCTGAACTCTGAGCATGATCAAGTCCATATTCATGCACAATAAGATAGCACTATGCTCTGACTGATGACTTAATGATCCATGATTTTAAAACTCAAAGTGCAGACACTATTAGTCCTTGACAACCCTCACAATGGTTGCTTCACAAAAGCTGTCATTCATTTGCTTGCATCCGTGATGTATCCCACAGCCTGATTGCCAAGTTCCTTCACTTTCTCTGGTCCTGCTGCTAGTGATGAAAATGTCCACTTCACACCTGCAAAATACCCATGATATCAAAGCAGAAACACAAATGAGCCAAAGAAGTCACCACAAAACCTTCATGGTATTAAGGATAAAGTGGACAAGAAAAACAGACATAGAAATATATATTAAAGCATACACTGCACTATGCTTTACTCTTATACTCATCTTGTCATGAAGCCCCATGCAGTAAGATGAAATATGAAAAAGAGTAAATGGAATATTGATTTTCAGTGGGCTCTAACACATCAAAAGGTCCACATTCTGTCAATGCTTTTACTTCATGGGATAACAGCTTGAAGAATGTGTTGTTGTTTTTTGTTAAATATTTTTCTCCCAAATTGAATACCGACAGTCAATTCTGCAGCATCAAAATGTCTTGATGATGATTTCTCATAGCAGAGGTGCATGGCCCCTTGTACAGTAGGTTGTACTCCAATATTGTAATTTTCACAGTTACAGCAGTTTCTTGCCTTAGAACATCAACATCAACACACACAAACATGCTCACAAAAAGTATGGCACAATGAATTCAATTGAATCCAGTAATATGTTTCATCTCATTTCATATCAATGTAGGCACACAATGGATGCACTAGCACTAGAAAACAATATTAGACTGACATATATCTAGAATGATTTTTCTCATGAATAGATTGTTTACCTGAATTCCAGCCTTGTTTAAGGTTGCTTGACAGCTGCTCTGATGAAGGTATCTGTCGGGAAGATAATTATGAAGCAAAACATGGGAATTGATTACTCAATCACTACATCCTTATCATCCACTTCATCTGATCTAATCTTGTCAATTCAGAGTCAAAAGACACACCAGCACATTGCATTCAAAAAAATATTTGTTTATGTAAAAAATATCGTGGTAGATGTCCCAACCTTTTCAGCAACATACATAATGATTATCTTCAATCAGCATCTACACTGTACAATGTAGTAATGTTTCTGGGTCACAAGTTTCTTCATGTAAAAGTATCAATGTTCTTAAGTGATACCGAACTTTATAATGTGTGGGAGGGTCACATACAATAATTGAGAAATGAGAAATAGGGTAAAGGCCGTATCCTCTGCTATTTTGGAAGATTGGTAGATGACAAAAATTTTGTAATTCCACACAAAGCAAGCATGAACAGTGCTAATACTACTTGTCTGTGTGCCTGACTGGGAGAAAAGTCAACTGAATGTGAAAATGCCTTTGATTGTGCTCAGTAAGACATCATGGGATTTCTTGTGTATGACATGATTATAATCACCAGTGCTGTAATTTTTGGCAATACTGTCATCGGTATGATTAACACTATCATCTTTAAAGGGTGTGTACAGTTCTGGTCGAGGTGAGGATTTAGCTTTTAGCGTTTTGTGAGATATTCAGAAACCACTCTATGAGATTATTTATTATTTCCGTTTTATTTCAACAGGGTAGCCCTTTCAGTTAACAAACTGCTCTACCAAGGGGCCCTGCACAATAAAAAGATACAAAAACATATCTTCAAATGCACAACGTTATGATCAAAACAAACGTAAACATATCAACCAGATAGCAAAGAGAAAAAAACATATGTGTAACAAAAAGTATACTATGATAAGAATACAGCATGAATGAGAAAGAAAGAAACCCAGAGAATATAAAACGCGAGTTAAAAAAAACGACTATAACAACAACAACAACAACAACAGAACAAATGATATGTCAGTTCCCGGTGTCACAGAAATAATCATATTATGTATTGCACTCTGTTTTTCGTGTAAAAAATCACAATAGGGTTAAAACTTGAGAGATAAAATTCTACTCTGTTTTTTAAATACAGGAAAAGATGACAAAACTTGCATAAAACGAGGTAATTCGTTCCAAAGAACTGTACACTCCCTTTAATATCATGCTTACTATCATCATTACTGTTATCATCATCAGCCCTTGTGACATGCATTGAGGAAAAAGGTCAAAGAGCAGATGTGATGAGGATATCTTACTTGTCTAAGGTACTCATCCTGTGTCTTCAGTGAGCCAGTGAGGCTCCTCATGGTCTTAGCACCATCAAGGGAAGATCCCCAAACTCCTTGCTCCACCGAAACATAGATGGCTCCACCACCGACTCCAAGCTTCCCAAGGGTTCTGTGAAGGGTCAAACGTGGAATTTTTAGGGGAAACAGAGTATTTGGAAAAAAAAAAAATCTCAAACTCTAACCTTTGGGCCTATTTCCTAATGCTGGCCCCGGTACGACTCCAGAAGCTGTGTACCCTAGCTAGGACTCCAGGATCAGGGCAGGGAGGTGAGACACCTTCCTGTCAGGATCCAGCGTGTGCATAGACCCCATTTGCAATGATATACGTTGTTCATGGTTGATATTATTTCCAACCAATTATAATTCTTTTCATTTCTTCTTCTCCTTCTTCTTCTTCTTGATTTTGTGAGGATTAAAAGAAATCTTACCAATTTGGGGTATCAAGGCAAGGACGGCACAACTGAACAGAACAAACATGGACAAGACAAGATTCATTTTACCTACTGTTACCTTGATTTACCTTGACTTAAGGCATTGTATTCAGTAGGTCTAGTTACAATTGTATACAGAACTTATTTGTCCCTCTGCATCCTCTTGAAGAAATATCTTTGGTAACGGTACATATGCTACAGTACTACTGAATAGCATGCACATTCGCATTCATCAGTAGATACTGTAATCCTCTGTATCATCATCGTCATCAGTGACAGTGTCAGTGGGGTGGGATCAAAATCAGTATTGAGTAGATCTAGGCCTAGTCTACAGTATACGGAAGTAGTACTAACGTTACGACCTTCGTTACGACTAATTAGTCTGCGCCCGTCTCCCTGTGGCCCGCTGCACTTATTATACAGTAATAACAACAGTAACACCATCCCGGTCCGGCAGCGTATTGATCATGTTGATCTAGATCCAGATCCAGAGACTTTGTCGACTTCCGGTCATTCCTTCATGTATTACATGATTCTACCTAAACTTATTACGTAGCGTCTACATGCGTGGTGGGTGAAAGCAAAAGTACATTCCTTAGAGAAGAGACTGCAACTGGTGTTGGGAGGACCAATCATCAATACAGTAAATTTACCACGTTAATGGTTCCCCACGGTAATATAATGCTTGTCCAACCTAGCTAGACTTGACAGCACGAAATGAAAGGAGTGGGACTACTGTTCACACGATTTTTTTTTTGCTTCATGTGCATGTCCCTGACAATATTGCACTGCTTCCATAGTTACTGTCTACTGAACTCTAAATGATGTGACCTTAGATAATAAACTTGTCGGAAATTATCTGAGTAAAGCTTACCGTAAAACTGGAGCTGCCATGATACTAGTAAGCAGTTTTCCTCTGTTTCCTCACCATATAAGAGTTGACGAAAAGCCGACCGATGATGCAACCGATGATAGCATGAATATGCATGCAACGCGCACACTAACAGCAGCTGGCGCGCTGGTGGGCTGGTGATGGTGGTTCACGCACTTCGCAGGTTTTGACACGTAGTCGACACAGGAACTCAGCGGAACCGCTTTTCATTTCCAGCCCGACACTCTCGGCATCTCATCGTCTTCGATCATGGTGCCGCTACGACTTGGCTGCGCTACTGACTCATAGCAGAGTTTAGATTTGTTACATTCAGTTCAAAACAGTTCATTTACGCTATTGCTACCAATGTTGTGGTCAGATTCGACCTTTTGCTTTTCAACGATCTGCCCAATCACTGATCCATCGTTGTCACGAAGACAGCAGGTTTTGGATCACTGTCTGGTCATGACAACACTTCTCAGGTCAGGTCAAGGCAAAGATACTGCAAATGCAAGTTCTCGGCCAGCTGAGTGAAACTATTACTAGCATTTATTAGGAGGAGAGAGATTTGCAAAGATGTCCTCAAACAGAACAGGAGAGGCTGTCTATACCAGGCTGACAGAAGATAGTGATGATGCTGTCGAGATTTCCGCACCTGACACACGTAAGAAAACTTTTGGCACTGCATTGAATAGCATATATAAGAGCATCATAACTGATAACGTAAAATGGTTGTGAACAAAACATAACATTTTTTTTTTTTTATTGATTTGTGATGCTAACACTTATTATTTAAACATGTGAAATGAAATATATTTATATTGCAGGAAATACAGGTGATGTTTATGGTGAGTTGAAAAGTATCGTATCAATGAGGTACGTAGATATGTTTAGTTCATCCAAGGAGGTTTATACATGGAGTTCCAACTGTCTGTTATTTTTCAAACAGTTGTCAGATTTCTATTGATGTACAAAAGAATTCCACAGGTGCACTTGTGCCTTTGATGATCGATGTTCCAAGCCGCCGTCTTGCTGAGCAATCTGAAGATTCATTTTGAACGTTATCATAATGTTGGCCATATTTTGCGTATTTATTTATCAAATGATACGAAATTTCACTTAATAATAAAACATGTAAAACAAAAGTCAATTCCGTTCAGAAATTTGCGCAAGAGTGTAAATCGAGCTGTATTATGTGAAATGTTTAAAACTGTACCATCCTGGAAAGCTGGTTTTATCACTTTTCGACTTAATTACCCCAAATGAAACTAACATGTAATAATCTTCAAGTATAATTTTTTATTGATAGATATATCAGATTAGTGCCCGTGTATGCCCAGTCGAGTAATTTTCGTCTTCATTTCAGCATTTTCCCCTCTTTTTTGTTTCTGTTCGCGCATCCTCGTGTCTGTACCACCTAGCTCTTATAAGAAGGGATAGCGAAAAGTAATTACCGTCACAAAGACATACCATCCTTTGAAAGTGGCTGGTGATTATGCAATGAGACACGAGTCAATTGTCTTCGTATCGGCGCGGCAGATCCTGTTTGGCACATGCTTCAAATATTTTTGAGTGGCGGCTTCGAACATAGATCAAAGGGAATAACTCTGTTGTTACTCCATCTCTTCAACCTCCTTGGTTCATCACATTTTTGTCTCCCTGTCTCGTCCAACAGGCAGTGGGAATGTTGGAAATTACAGTGCAGCAGTTGATGCAGCAGGTAAGTTGCAATCTTCCAATGCAGCACAATCTATAGAAGCCCCCATTCCCCAATGTACAGTGAGATTAAATTGAGATATTGGAGTGCATTACACTATTGCATCCCCCCCCCCACTCATTCCAAGACGATAGAATTTATAAACTATTAAACAGCATTACCGGTAATCAAAGTTCTGTGCTGTAGACGTTGTATTGCCAGAAAAGAAAAGAAAAGAAAAACCCATGTTTTTTGTTCATTTCTTTGCTTTGTTTTCTTTGAAAATGCATATAAGTGTTTCTCATCAGATTCTTAGTCATCCTAATGGATACACTTTACAATACCATTCCATTAATGCATGTTGATTTTATTTTGTCCATGTATTTCACCCAACAGTATAATCAACCTACAAACTGTTACATGATGCTTATTGGTGACCCTTTTTCAAAGGAGGACTGCATTTTTAAGTTGATATGACTTTGAATGACAGTTCATCTTGGCAGTGCATGACAGTGGTAGATCCAGAGGGGGGTGCACCAGGCGGAAGTATCACCAGAAATATTGTTTGCGCCACCCCCCCCCCCCCCCTTTACGGAATTCCTGGATCCACCCCTGCACCATAAAAATGTTTTATCGATGATAACATTTGTAAAATTTATTAGTCTGGAATGTGAAATGTAGATTTACAAATATATAAGTTTTCTTTCATATCCTTTGAGGTTTTGGACGATTTCATGCTGTGCTGCTTCTGGTCTGTGGCTGGGCCAACATGAGTGATACTGTGGAAATCTTGAGTGTGTCTTTCCTTCTTCCTCAAGCATCAAGAGACATGCACATCACAAACACAGAGAAAGGAGTTCTGAACTCCATCATATTTGTTGGTAAATATCTTTTGACCGTATTAGGGCAAAGTTTGAACAATCACTGAGTTGAGTGTTGTGTGGCATATGATTGAAAATGTGATTGCTTCATATATTTCTTTGATATGACCTGAGCTAAATGTAACTTTTGCTTGAGATTTACATGGCAATGCATGATACTACATGGTTGCAAAGTCAAAATGTTCCGTAAATTATGTTTTAAAGTTAGCTTCATGTTGTCTTAGTGGTGCTTGTGTATATGCATGAACTATCAGAATGTTATCAGAAACTAGAAATATTACTTGCTGTAAGATTAGACTTAAAAATGAAAAGTTTTAAAGGTGAATGGAATAATATTATTCTTATGATGCATAGATATGTGTGATGTCCTTTACGTGAAGTTCATTCTGCTTCTCTCGCTGCAGGCATGTTGGTAGGAGGCTACTGCTGGGGATCACTGGCTGATGTCCAAGGGCGTCGCCAGGTCCTGATGTACTCGCTGTCCTGCAATGCTCTCTTTGGCTTCCTCTCCAGTCTCTGTCAACAATTTCCAGTCTTCCTCATGATGAGGTTCCTGAGTGGTGTCGGGTAAGTAAGATGCAAGTCTTTAAGGGGTGTTGCAAAAAAGTTGCAATCGATTGCAACTCGACTTTCTTGCAATGCCCCATTATTCTTATCCTGTGGCTCGAAATTCAAGGACATCCGTGGATTGACATGGAGCACATTCAAACCTTTGCACAACAGCATGCAGAGAAACTCTGTCAAAGTGAACATTTGAAAACCCGTATTAGAGAGTTGAGCGGTGTGTTTCACTAAAATCCAGAAAATACTTGAAGTCATGTCTGCATTCTTGGCCATGTCTTCAGGTATTGTCAGCGCATGATACATGTAACAATAATTTTTTTTTTTCTTCATCACACTTGCAATCACTGAATGTGTCATGTATTGATGGATAATGAAATGTCATTGATCCCATCAAGTGCCACAAACCACATTTCATTGGTGTGGTGCTGTATCTTTGTATCATATATACATGTATATTTTTGATAATTCATTGTTATGTCAATTGTAAGATAAAGTAAACAAACAAACAAAAAGAAATTCTCTTGTAATTGACTCCTGTGTGGTTCGTATAGTTGTTTTGGTTTTGATGAAAATTTTTTTGCTGTCAGTGTTGGTGGCTCCATACCGGTCATCTTCTCCTACTTTGGGGAGTTCCAGCCTTCGGACCGCCGAGGAGCCATGATCAGCGCCCTCGCCACCTTCTGGATGTTTGGCAACATCCTGACTGCTGCCCTCGCCTGGGCAGTCATCCCCAGGCAGCACCTTGGCTTCCACAGCCCTGAGGGCTTTAGCTACGAGAGTTGGAGGATCTTCATAGCCCTGTGCTGCATCCCGGCAGCCTCCTCGGTCCTTACCTTCCTGGTGATGCCAGAGAGCCCAAAGTACTTATTGGAGGTATGTACTGCTGTCATCACAGTCAGGTTTAGTGTGTGTTGGACCTCCAGTCAATCACTTCTTCTTTATTATTGTTATTATTATGTATTCAGCCCATGAAATTGACAATAACAGTTACATAATGTGCATTCATGCCTCTGCCATTTCAAAGATACTGATAATTTACAGATATCTTGAGGATCCCTAATAGTTCTTGGAGTACAGAGGCAATTTCATATGTTTTGTGACTTTCATGTTCACACCATATGGCAACAAGTACCAGCTTGGCAGGTACATATTAAATTTCTAACAATCTTGAAAGCTTTCAAAACAGGATACCTCTGTACCTGTGTTTCTATTTTTGTTATGTATGAATTCATGCTGCAAATGTGATTTTTTTGTGTCCCTTTTCTTTTAGCAAGGATGTATGATGACATCAAATCAGTTGATCTGTCTTTAACAGCAAACATGGTGGTAATTTCAATTTGAAGAGAAGGTGAGATAAGTGACTTATCATGTACGAAGCATGCAAGGAATACTTCTCAATAGATGTCTGTCACGGAAGCACCTGCTTTTCATAAAACATAAGATGCTACAGTTGGTGATATTTGATAATGCTCATTGAGGCTCGATTCATCATTCTTAAAGGACAAGTTCACCTTCATAAACATAAGGATTGAGAGAATGTAGCAATATTAGTAGAACACATCATTGAAAGTTTGAGGAAAATTGGACAATCGATGCAAAAGTTATGAATTTTTAAAATTTTTGTGTTGGAACCGCTGGATGAGGAGACTACTAACTCGTGATGTCATATGAGTACAACAGTATAAAGAAAATGTAAAGAAAATTCAACATATTTTCACTTTTTTCACATAATAAAAGAGCACTTTACTTGCCTCTTTCTAAAGGCAATGGGAATAATATTACCCATAACATATGTCAGTAACGAGTCAAGGGAATGTGTACTTTTTTCAAAAGATGAAATTTTGTGAAATTCTTTTTTGTATTTTCCTTATTGTTGTACGCATGTGACATCATACACTGCAGTAGTCTTCTCATCCAGCGGTGACTGCACAAAAACTTCAAAAATTCATAACTTTTGAACGGATTGTCCGATTTTCCTCAAACTTTCAATGATGTGTTCTGCTAATATTGCTACATTCTCTCAATCCTTATGTTAATGAAGGTGAACTTGTCCTTTAACTATGTCACTTGCTGCATGCTGTGCAGTGACAGGTATACGTGTAAATGTCATTGGCAGTGTGTATCCTATCTCTGTTTGTTGTATTCCTTCACCTCTCTTAGAAAGGGAAGTCAGAGGAGGCACTGCAGATTATGAGGAAGATCCACCGGTGGAACAATCCTACCAAGAACCAGGATGATTATCCAGTAAGGTATTAGATCCAGAACGATGGGAGTTTGGGCGTTGCACCTGCATGTCATGCCATAACCACCTGATGTTTGAAAAACACACCAACAAAACTGAATTTAGCCAGCTTTGATACAAGTTTCTCTTGAATGAGAAAAAGGGAAGTTGTGCTCACTGTGTCCATAGACAATTCTGAATATTCCATATAAGTATTACCATGAGATAAAATCTTTACATCTCACTTGTTATGTAGTGACTTATTTTGTCTTTTCGTTAAGAATAGTAGGCAACTATGTAGAGTGTTTCCTCTTCAATACGTTCAGGATCCAATTTCAGCCAATACTTCAGCTACTTTAGTACTTCAGCATAAATTTGCATGGATTTGGGTGTTGATGTCAACCAATTTAGCTCATTCTGTAAGAAACATACAGGCATTGATTTATCAGATGTCAAGCCACTTGTCATTATTTACTGTCCCACATGCAATCATAGAGTAGAATAAGAGATTGAGTTTGTATGATCTGGGTGAAGTCTAAAAGTGGACCTTAATTAATTAAAAACAAAGAAGAAAACTGCACCTAGTTGGTGCAGGGTACAATTAAAAAAATGTAATCATCGTGATAGCAGTCCATGTGAATTTCAAGGAAAATGATAAATTACATTGGATAGATATACAATGTAATGATAGTGTATGCCAATGGCTGGGCAAGCCAGACATACTCAACAGTCTTTCCCTTTTATTGTACTTTAGCCATGCATTTGAAGAAAGGATGGCTGATTATAACAGTGGAGACTTTAAAGATTATATTGTCCTAGTCATTTTTGCTCTTATTTGTTACTGTTTATAGATCAATCACTTGGTGGCATCCAGTAAAGAGGAGAAGATGGTAATGACTAGTAATGGGAGGAGTGCCGCTACAGACAGATGTGGAAGAGTAAGAGCCATCATAGAGACCACCTCCCAGCTCTTCAGGGGACCTCAGATACGTGTCACTGCAGCAATGCTCGCTATCACCTTCTGTCTTTCATTTGGGTGAGTCCTTGTCTTTTTTTTTCATCACATCTTTTGTGGTAATAATATAAATATGGGATGGATTCGTAGTCGTGTGACTTTTCCCGTAGATACAATTGTACAATAATACGTCACAATTCCTTGTCATGGCACCATGAATAAAACTGGAAAGTTTGCGTGTTCTTCACCAAACTTAATGGAGGTCTATGCAAGATACTTTTTTGTTTTGTTTCATTTAACACATTATTCTGCACTCTGACCTTTGTTCTGTGACGTGATCGTTTATGCCATTACTTTTTTAAAAAAAAATGTATTTCTCAGTAAATTGTAACAGAGTCTCATAGAACAAGAAGCTGAAAATGTGTATTGAATGACTACATCTCGTTTCTGGCTCTTCTGCTATTTTTATCACTCCTCCAGATTCTACGGTTTGTGGATGTGGTTCCCAGAGATATTTAACAGGGTAGAGCATGCTGGGTCTGCATGTGGAGACTACAACCCTGACTCCCCTGAGTCGCTTGCCAACGATACAGATGACAATATATACAGGGATGGCTTCTACACATCACTGTCTAATCTACCTGGTAATCTTCTCACAATCTTCCTGATGGATCGACTTGGGAGAAAATTTATGCTTAGTGAGTTGTTTCTTTTCCTCAATATTCAAGTGATTTTCTTGTACAAGAACTGATTCCATGATACTTATGTACAGAGGTAACCTGCTGTCCTAAGCATTGAGATTGTAGGCGAAGGTCTAAGCATGCATGGTTATGTACTATTTGTCACATTTGATTTATCAAAAGTTATGACTTCATTATAACTACGAATGATAATTATGCCTTCATTGGTTTGTCTTGCTCCAGTTTGTATTTTTTTTTTCAACATATATGTTGTTGTCAATTCACATGATATTTCCACCATTTAGTAATGTGCCTCCATTACGAAATATATTATCATGGTTGTATTTTGAACGCTGTGATTTGCTTTACCAGTGTGGATTTTTTTTGAAAGTTAAACTTACCCCCCACCCTCTTCAAAAAACAGAAGAAGAAGAGATTACTTCAAAAGTTCCATTTGTATGCTGCAGCCAAGTTGCAGGTAGTAATTACACAGTACCGGTACGGTTGGTGACACTACAATGTACCAACATCATTCCTTGTATCAGAAAAGCTTTCATTTATTTATGCTGTACTATTATGTTCATGTTGTACTTTGTTTAAATTGTGTGTATTCTACAAGTGTTCTTTTTTGTTTCTACAGCCACCAGTCTTATTTTGTCGGGTGTCAGCGTCTTCCTTATATGGTTCCTGCAAACGAGAACGCAGGTTTTGGCCACCTCCATCGTGTTTGGCGCCATCTCAGTTGTATCTTGGAACACTCTCAGTGTCATGGGAGTCGAGATGTACCCCACCAACTGCAGGTATTGTGGGCAGTGATCTGGGTTGGGTTTTTTGTTTTGTTTGTTTGTTTGTTTGTTTTGATTTGTTTTTTGCTTGCTTGCTTGTTTTTACTTGTGACTGCCCATGTAGAATGACATAGAGACCTCAAGATCAACCCATCTTAATGTTTTTGTTTGCTTGTAATGCTGTAAAACATGCTCACAAATCTTACAGAAGTCATGTTCTCCGTGGAATTGAATTGCAATTGCTGTTCATTCACTTCTCAACTTCTCTGCCATTTTTTCTCTCAACTCCCTCTTCTAACTTTTGAACAGTTTGCATGTGTATGCATAGTAGAGGATTATGTTTTATGAAGCTTATTGCTCTTTTCCCTTGACCCCTCATTCTCAGTGCTCATTGTTATTAGTTATAAATGCTTGTAACCATTTTGCAGGTAGTATTTTTCATGTTGTTAATAAAGCATGGACATAAATGTGAATATTAAAGATGCACTTTATAAATGATACTTGAATTTTGGTGGCAAGTTAATGGTTGTCTCTGTGAGAATAAGGATACATCTGGTAATAAGTAAGACCTGAAATAGGAAATGTGTAAGATATTTGGTGATGTTTAGATAGATGTCTAAGGTCATCTGTGTGGTCATCTTCGTACTGCTCTCCGTCTGTTACCAAGTCCAGATAAACCAGTGTCCATCTTGCATGATGCAAGCCAGTAATATTTTTGTTTGGTCTCTCTCTCTCACCCCCTTTCTCATCTGTCCTGTGTTCCACTGCTCATCATCTTGCCTTGCTTTCATTTACAGTACAGTAGTCTCCTCATAATCTGGTACTGCTTAATTGGGTACTCTGCTTTAATAATTGACGTACAAAGTGGACAAACAGTTCTGATGTGTGTTATATTTACTGGATAATTGGGTAGGCATTTCAGTTAGACAGGTAGAAATTTTCCAGACAAGCTTCATCTCTGTTCATCTTTTCCCTCAGAATGTCATTAAAATGTGTGTAAATATACATTGTGAAGAAATTGTGAGGTGATGAGAGGTGATGAAGGGCTATGGTTAACAATTTAACATGTCAAATGTGCCTCGGCATGGATTACCAATTAAATCCTATTTGTAGTTGTTCATCTACAAGGTCCAATAAAACATAATTCTGTAAGGTTTGCCTGCCGTTTTCTTGAAACAGAGAGAAATTCGGAATTCTGCGAAGGCTATTATGAAACTTTTAACAAGATGAAGCTTCCATGCTGTAATGTGGTGCAGATATGTGCATAATATATGTGAAGTAGCTGTGACATGAATGAAATATGCTCTTTGGCTAATCGGGTACTCCACTTAATCGGGTAAGAAATGCTCTGCGTGACATTACCCAGTAAAGCGGAGAGTACTGTACAGTAATCTACTTTCCCTTCTCATATGTGTATTTCGTCGTGCGTATGGCAGATTGTCGTTAGCGCGATTCCCTGCGCCTGGCAGATTGTCGTTACAGCGTGGGAGTGCGCATGGCAGATTGTCGTTAGGGTGTGGGAGTGCCGGTAGGGTTAACAACATTCTGCCATGCGCACGGAAGTGCTCTAACAACAATCTGCCATGCGCACGGAAGCGCGCTAACGACAATCTGCCATGCGCACGACGATTTATCATCACGTCAGCTTCCCTTAATATCTCCTCCCTTTGTGTGAAAGAGTCAGATGATATAATTATGTGATGGACATAGATCCCTGCAAGCTAGGCAAGCCAACACTAGCCTATGGATTGGCCAAAAAGAGTATACAGTATCAAGTTTTCTAACAACAGAAAATCGTAGGGACAATGACCCTCTATTAAATTTTGTTTTTGCTGCTATTTCCCATTCGAAATTTTCTATGCAGGACCACAGCCCTGGGAGTTCAGTCGGTCGTTAACCGCACAGCAGCAATCCTTGGTAACCTCCTTTTTGGCGTTCTTATTGAACTTCACTGTTCAGTTCCCATGATCCTCATTGCTGCTATGTTGGCAGTCGGAGGGCTTGTAACAGTGCTGCTGCCAAATACCACAAGAATAGCACTCAAGTAACTTCATCTAAGAAGGCTTTAACTGTGTTACCACCAATCATCACAAGGAGAGTTCCTCAGTAATTTACTTCTTTGATGGCTTGCAGTGATGCAGATACCAAGTGCTGCAACAGCACCTTGGAGAACTTCTAAAAGTGCCACAACAAAGCACCACAAAGTTAACTCTCAGTGAGCAACACGTTGGATGGCGTGTGATGATTTACAAACACCTCATAGATAGTATCTTGGTAAGACTAATGACAGTACTGATATGGAATACCACATGGATAGCAGAGTGGAAATGGCCCTTTAAGGGTTTGTAATGGTGTTGCTAGCAAACAACACAAGGAATATGCTTAGGTAATGATATCTTGCACCGTTTGTCATGGTGCCGCTACCATGCACCGCAGGGATAAAACTCAAGAAGTGATATTTCTGAGGACTCGTTGTGGTGCAGCTACCTGACACCATAAGAGAACTCAGGTAGCAGCTTTTTGGAGGGCCTGAAATGATGCTCCTACCAAACTCCATATGTAGTACAGTATACATAGGACTGAGGTAGAGGAATCCTTTTGTCTTTCATTCATATTAAACTTATACTGCTTGATTTTGTGGGCATTTGGGGAGGGTTGAGGGTAGAGGACATTATAAATCTTACTTCTGGTCAGCTTAGCATCCATTCATTCCTGGCCACCAGTAGGCCTGCTTTGTGGTTTAGCAAGATGTTTTATGAGGATGCAGTAAAAATGAATGCATTTCTTGGTACTTGTGCTATCTTTTCTTGCCTTAGGCTAGTGATACCTCAGACGCTTGGAAAGAATATAGATATTGTATGCTTCACTACTCAACTCTTGTACAATTTTAATCTGAAGATTGTTATTAAACGTAGTAATGTGAAATTGCTTTTCCTTGTTATGAGATTATATGATTTTGAATTTCTTTTGTAGGAATATTCTCAAATTCAATCAGTGGTAGACAATGAAATGAATGCAATGTCATTTCAAAAATGTTCAGTTGTAACGCTGCTAATTTTCTGGATCTGCTCGTAATGTCCTCATAAACTGACAATGCGAAATGTGTATTGTTTTCACATCAAAAGGTTTATGTGGTCCATGCATCATATTCTACAGATGAATCCTGTTGTAATTAGCAGTGTGGCTATATCTTTTTCTATGGCAAGACAGCATTATATCAGCCAATGTTATGAAAGCTGGGTATGATAGTGAATATAATACAGGCGATTCCCATTATAACGTTTTGGGGACCTCAGTCCTGATAGTTTTCTTTCATTACGTCAAAATTTCCTTTTAGCCAAAACATAAAGTACATAAAGATATGTGAATAATATTTTGGGACCTGAGTTTTTTACTTTGTTGAAGTGAAATTTTGTTATATCCATGTTTGTTATAACTGGAGTGCACTGTACCCTAGAACAAAAATTACATTAACTGAAATTGGGGATATCACTGTGTAAACTCAGCATATGTACAACATTGGACAGATATAAAGACATATAAAATCTACACATATGATTTATAATGGAAATTGTGATCCATTTAAAATCTGACATAGCATTAAATCAGATATTGAAATAGACTTCTGTGGTCATGTGACCAAGTTGTTGCTAATGTAGAAGCCTTGTCATGTCCCAGAAGGATATCAAACACAATGTTTCTTAAACAATTTATATGGAAATCAACTTCCGTTGCCCCAGAGTAGGCAGAATGGTGTAATATTCTTCATTTTATTATTGTATATTGAGCAGATTCAGGGAGAAAATGTGTCTTTCAAAATTTTGTGCAAATGTGGTCTTTTCAAAACAGCAAAGTATTGTTGACTCGTTTTGGAGAGTTTTTACTGCCATAATAGTCGACTCATCAACCTTGAAAATGTTTTGAGTCAGACTGTTTCAGTAGGTTAATTGTATAATTTTGCTCAAAGTGTTTATTGATAAGTTGCCATTTGTCTCAATGTGCTATCAGAAGATAGAATATCTTCAGGAATACATTCAATTTAAGGCTCCAATTTGAAGACTAAACAAGAAATACATGAAAGATGAACATTCACCCTTGCCATCTCTTTGAAAGACGCCCATAAATCTCTATTTCTATGTTAAAACAGAGCGAGAGGTAGCAATGAATTGAAACTAAGCACAGTCATAGGAAAAGTTAACTCTGTGGGCATCTGTCTCAGAGAGCATTGTAATCAACTTTTATTTGCTCTTGGTTTGAGTCACTGTAGTTTGTCATTCTTCATGTGGAGAGATTACATAAATCCTCCCACTTGACTCTAGTGACAAATTACCTTAATCAGTGGAAAGTTTTTTCAGTAGTGTGCCACCACTTATTTTAAGTGATTATTTTATTATAAATGTAAAAGAAAGGCAATCATGAGTGCCTTGTCATGTTTTCATGACATTTGTGTGATTGTGTGAATCATGGTCTTAGTTGAAACTTGTTATGGTAATCTGCTATACTTCCATGTACCTCAAATCATTGTAATCTCAATATATCTCTCCCTTTTTTTTTTTTTACCCATTCTTTTGATAGAGAAGACATGTATCTCGAATAATTAATATGTTATGGTAATGAGCAAGTTGTACCAGCTATTCCACAGAGACACTAATGTACACTAAATATTACTCCTATAATTTGTTGCGGCAACAAAATAACAGTACTCTTGATATAACATTTTACCACATGGCCACAACTCAACATGGTAGATATTCTTGCATGTCAACACTCATGTACATGTATACTTGATACACTGTTGGCCCACTGTCTACTTTTGTATCACTGATAATATCTATGAAATTAATTTTATATTAATGAGAATATATTTTCATATTGTAGTATATCTGTCATACAATGATGACTTTATTGACTTCAATGTTATATGTCAATTTACATTTTGAAAGGAGTTCTATTGTTGACACTGAATGTTGAGCCAGAACATAAATGTGCTATACAGTGTAAATCAAAAGTGGGACATAATATGGCATACATTTATAATATGAAGCTATACAAGAATAATCATGTGAAACACATAGATTAGTCGTGAAAAATGCTCCAAGAGCTCAAAAAAGTTGCAATTGCAATCACTGGCTGAAAAGATGAATTATTTTGTTCAAGTTCAAGTAATAGAACTTCCATTATATGGGCAGTGGAAGGGGCGGGAGGCATTGTTGTCCCTGCTTGAGACCTCCTCTTAGGCTATTCACCCCCCCCCCCCCCTTTTAAGATATTCCTTCATTATACTTTGCTTCTTTTAGGCATACTTCTTTGTTTTATTTTTGTTTTGTTTTTTCGTACAATGTATGCCTTTGTGAACTGAAATATGAATATTAAAAATTGTGAAAACAAGGGTCATTGTAGACTGACTTTTAATGAAAACGTATTATTGGAAGTCATGTTCAAATTTGTGAAATTCTTCCCTTGAGATATTTTTATTGCAACTGATTGACAAATTGCCTTACATCGACGTAAATAAGCACTGATTTGATCAGTGTTTTAGTAGTAGCCATGATAAAAATCATGGGGCGTACATACTCGAACAGGATTCGAACCTACGACCTCCTGACGACAGCCGTCATCTCCAAGCTCGAGTATGTATGCCCATGATTTTTATCATAGCCACTACTAAAACACTGATCAATTCAGTGCTTATGTACATTGATGTAGGGCAATTTGTCAGTCATTTGTATTAGTCATGTGTTTCCACTTTTCTTACATGTAAGTTTTCAATATGTTTGCACCCGTAACATTGATGCCTTTTGCAAATTGCCTCTAGTCTCGATAAGTAGCAACAAATTTTGAGACTTACAGATAGTAGGCAGAATGACCCAGTGTCCCATAACAGGGGCGGATCCAGGAATTCCATAAAGAGGTGCCTTTAAAATTAAAGGGGGGGGGGGGGGGGAGGCACACGCACCCCTCCCCTTTTTTCTTGTTATTTACTTTGTTTTGACAGAAATTAAAGGGGGGGGGCACCCAGTGTGCTCCTCTCTGGATCCGCCACTGCATAATGATGTTGTTATATGAGAATAATGAACTTGTGTTCCAATTCTTTCATAATATTGTACATTCCTGGCATACCAGCATAATCTCCGTTCTCAGAAAAAAACAAAAACAAAGTGTTTTCGCAGTTCCATAGGAAGCAATGATTGCAGTTGAAGCAGCTACTTCATTAAAGTCCCGAGGAATTTCACTTTACTTCAGATCTGTGAAATTTACCATTTACTAGCACTGATTTGACAATTGCTAAATCTAACCAATCATTAAATTATTCTGCAGAGGATATTGATTGACATTTCACTTCTCTTTAGTAGCCCAGAAATTAATATAGATGGAATTTCAGGCACAGTGGGGATGAGTAGGATTATTCATGTATGTATGTATGTATGTATGTATGTATGTATGTATGTATGTATGTATATGTATATCTATTTATCTATCTATCTATCTATATATATATATATATATATATATATATATATACATATATATATACATATATATACATATATATATATATATATATATATATATATATATATACATGCATATATATATATATACATATATATACATATATATATATATATATATATATATAGATAGATATAGATATATGTAAGAACATAGAACATATATTATTCATATATATCAGGGGTCCGTTGCATAAAAGTTACTATTATGGTAACCTTGCCATCCAATGGTAACTACCATGGCAACAATACTCGACAGCCAATCAAAATCAAGAATTCCATGGAAATTACCATTGGATGGCAAAGTTACCATAATTGTAACTTTTATGCAACGGGCCCCTGATCTAAGTCAGTCTAACCACCAGCGCCTGTGACGATAATTGTGAAAAGCTACAAAGTGTCGTATGTCTTTCTTCCATGATAGTGGTATACTGTACACATAATGAATGCTCGTCTACTTATGCAAGTGTTACCGGTGGTCAGCAAGGGTAAAGGTATACTTAGTTTGTTAGGGGGGAATTCTTCTTCTTCTTCTTCTTCTTCTTCTTCTTCTTTTTTTTTTTGGGGGGGGGGGGCACATGAAAAGATATAATTCCAGGGCTGTGACGCCTCCTTTATAGTGTCCAATGGTAGGTACTTTTGTCTTACAATGTTGTCGTCAACAATCTATTGTTTTGAATCATTCGAATTTGTTATGATGACAATAATGACACTTAGATCATAACTTCATCCAGGAGATTGTCCACAGCACAAACGCTCCTCGGCACTCATTTATGGAAAACGCCAAACTAGAATAGATTTTAAATAATCAATGGGTAAGCTAAACAGCCGAAGAGATAAAAAGAAAAAGGAAACAAAACAAAACAACCACAACCACAACAAGTATACATAAAAAGGAACAGGGAAATGGGAAAAAAAATGATACGGATAATAGGTAATGATAATACCCAAGGGTGATAATGATAGTGATGATGATGATTCTGTAATATTGATAATAACGACAATCGCAATAATGTTAATGACATTGTCTTCTTCTTCTTCTTGCTTTTTTTTTTTAAGCCAAAGGTAGCCTCTTCAGTGATGCTAGTAACACTGATCTCCCAGAGCCTTGCTTTTATGCTCATTTTACCCCAGCATCTTCGGGTCAAGAGGGATATAATAATTGGTGAAATGGATTTGCTCGGGATTTGAACTCGGCAAGACCTTCGTTTGAAAGTCCAGAGCTCGTACACTGCAAAAACATCGGTGTTAGATTAAACACCATGGGTGTTAAATCTAACACCGATCAAATTGGACCACAATGTCACCGCATGATGTTGATTTGATATTGCTGGGGTTAATGTCGATACCCGTTAATGTATAACACCCGTCCAGCTTCAATAAGAGACCACACCAACTGGTGTTACTGTGGTGTAAATGTGTTCACACCTCTTTATTTTTTTAAATCAAGTACTTTATCTGAAAATTCTTGATCGTCTTGTTGAAGTTCAAAATCAACAAGAAGATATAGAGCAGCAACTAAGAAACTATTCAAAAAAAGATTTTATATGTTTATGTTGAATTGACACCCGAACGTGTTAATCTAACACCATGAATGAGCACCGAAAAATTTAACACCAGCTCGGTGTTTTATATTAAACACCGGACTTTTTGCAGTGTATCAGGACAAGCCCCCCCCCCCCCCCCCCACACACACACACACACACACAACCCCCGGCTAAATACTGGTTAGTCGTGTCAGTGATATGGTTAAAAGTAATGATTAACAGTAGGATTAGGTCTGGTGTTAGAGTTTGTGGTAGGATTAGGATTAGGTTCAAGGTTAGGATTATAGGGTTAGGGTCAGGGAAAAGTATACATGGGGTAATTGTCCTATGGAACCCAGAACTTTACCCACAGTACTATACATTGACTAGTCGTTTGAATAGGCGTCAGTAGTCGCGGAAACATCACAGGGCAATCTGACAATTCATGCCCAAAACAATTAATCCCCCCAACTTGAACAGGCTTTATTTGTAGTATATTTCTATATATGACATTGACGAACAGTTACAGGTATGAATGAAGAGTGAGGCCTTTAATTTACATTGTTTTGTTACGCTGTAGACCTGACTTCTTTACGCCGCTACATAGGCGTATAAACTTGTATACATCCGGAAACCAATGAGGAAAGGGGCGTTCCGGTGGTTTCAGAACTTTCCTTTGTGTTATTTCCGGTTGTACAATTTTCGGGGAGACATATAACTTTTGTGAATTAGAATGAGGACAGAAAGTTGATAAACATTGAACAGACGCCAACATAAACATTCGTCCGATGGCCCAAAGTAAATTAAATGTTTGGAAGAGTTTGGACGCATCATACGCATTGTAAAAAGTATGCACATTCATTTGACATAACGAATTATCATTGTTCTCCATATTCAATCCTCGTCGAACTCTATGATGTGATTCTACGATGTCTTAGATGTCAGTATTTTTCCATTGCAAAATTAATCGTTCGTTTTCTTTGTGTCGTTCTGCTTTTGTTACATTACCATATTTCGTCGAGTTTCCTTCTACCTAGAGAAGTCGACGCATTTGTAATTATCTAAATCGTAAAATTCTTCATGTTCTTGTGGATTGTGTACTCAACTGATCTATCTGCATTGCGTTTTTTTTTTTTTTTTTTTTGGGGGGGGGGGTTTGGTGTGTGTGTGTGTGTGTGTGTGTGTGTGTGTGTGTTTTGGGGGATTTGGTCTCTGAATATTTTACTGTATAGGTTGCAGAGTACAAAAATGTTTGACAAATTAATGAAAAATATACAGACTTCAATTTACTCAACATTTGGTGATTTGGTGGAGTATATTTTAGTATTTTAGTATTTTTTGTTTTATGTATAATAGATTAGCATGATTCGGCGTACTACCAATGTGCAATGATGTGTTTGTAATGTTCGATTTGTTTTTATCTGATTACTTCCGTGCGTGTGTTTTAGTTTGTCGTGATTTTTGCTACTATAATGTTCGAATTGTTTTTAGGGTTGCCCACTTCAAGCACTTCTGTATTGTATAAGCAATGGATACGCTAGAACTTCACACGCAGTCCACAGCATGTACATTTTATCTGTGTGCGTCCTCCCTTTCGCGGAAACGTTCTTTACAATGCTTGCGGGGGAGGGGGGGGGGGGGGCAAATGAGCCCCACTTGTGGCCTGCGTAATGAAAAGCAAATACCTCGGACTATGGGCGGAGTTTGCAGCGCTACTTGCCATTGGACAAGAGTAGAATCTCGTTCAGAAAGTATCCGCACCGATTGTCCAGACGATAGCCCGCAGGATTCGGCATCTTTTTATTCGTAACCGCGGATAAACATAAAGCGATTGATAAAGCGAAATACATGTATCTCTTCTCAGAAATAAGTGTGTGGGCGCTTCTTCTTCGTATCTGCTACAGTACTTCTTTGTGTTATGTTTTCATTGTCTTACGTAATTAGGAGGACTCTGGTACGGAGTAGAAAGCCGCGTACGCTGAAAAGGCGTGAGTGTAATCTCTTTGAAGTGGGAATCATAATATTTGGTCACATGACAAAAACACACGCCAGGAGTACAACGTGCTGGGTCAGACCGGCAAGTGGCGGGCTTGTAGTACGGACGCCGGTGAGAACGTGGGCGGGATGGACCACTGATGCTGTCGTGTGGATATGGCTCGATATTAGCCCAGAGGAAAAATAATTGTTGTTCTTGTGCATCGTAGACTTCTTCCTTTCCCTGACTGTGTGCCACGATTCATCACGAGCACTTGGGTGACTGCACTGTGCTTCGACGAAGCTGATGTATGCAGAATATTTTAGCAAGTTTACTGTAGAGCGCAAGCGCATAATTACCATCTAACCACTTAAATATTTTATGAAAACAGAAGTTGCCATTACATGACCTTGCCGTAGAGAATCTCAACACCTCGACCCGTGTAGACACTCAAGTTCAGCTTTTCTTGCCTATGAACTGTAAATTATCAAATTCCGACAAGAAGTTGTTCTGTAGTTACTGGCTCAGCGGTATCTACTTCACGCAGCATGGCTTCACCGACCCCTGCAGCGAGCCGTCGGGCGTGGCTCTCCGTTCCCATCGTACGGCTGTATCTCCTCGCTCTCCTCTGCTCTGAGGCAAGTATATGAATTTCATATCGAGCTTTTGAATCGCTATTTGGGATTGCCGCAATATCGGATATTAATCGCATTTGTGTTTAGTCAAGGTGAGCGTAGAATTATTCATAAAACTCTATCATAACAATAAAAAGATAAGCCCCTCATCTTTCAAACCATAATCCAGCGAGACAGATGGTGAGAATATACACCTGTATTTCACGTTTGGCTCGTTTCCGAATCTGTGTTCATGAAGACCTGGCGACGATACTGCAGTCCTGATAGTCGACATAATATTATGTCAAAGGTCCTTGAATACAGAGACAAGCTGCACTGATCGCTTGTGACAGATTGAGATGTGAAGTAGGTCGAACCGTGCCCCCGGTATCGTCCTCATCTCTGTTCTGCCATGGGCTGACCACTTGTGCTTGGTCAGCGTGTGAAGAGAGAGAGAGAAGGAACTCTCCGTGAAAGGAAGGGACATCCATGGAGCTACATCCATCCCATCATCGTCATGAACGTCTTGCCATCATCCGACCAGCTGTAGTCCTCTTGAATTCCTTGCTGCGTCCTTGCTGCATTATGACTCATTCTTCCCTCCAACAGCCACCCCACCCCCATTAACTCATCACAAACCCCATATGCCCGAGTTCCCATCGCACATGAGTTAATTACATGGTTCCGCACAGGCACATTATTTCGTTTGATACATAATTCATTACCCATATAGAAGAATCATTCCGAACCACCGAGAGAAACGTGCAGTGATTTTCGATTGGATGAACTCAGACATGGCTACGTCAGTCCACGGAGAAGTGGCCGACGAGATACCCCGAATTTGTACTGGAATTCACTTCCCAGTAACATTACTACAGCTCAATCTCTGAATTCCTTTAAGAATAAATTAAAATCATTTTTATTGAAACTTTACAACATCCAACAGAGTTAGTTTCCCTTTATCATCTCAGTCAAGTCATCATTCTTTTTTACATAAGTCCTCCTATTAAACTATGTCCCTGTCTGTGTTCTAAATATAACGATGTGGGTTTTTTTTTCTCCTGCATTCTTACCAACATAACTACGTATAAAAAAAATGTTTTGCATTACATTCAATCCAGCTTGTATTTTATCACTTATTTTACATTATGAAATCCAGATTGCTTGCGTCCACGATGGCACATGCTGTAGTTCCCTCTTTTTTCTCCCTTTTTTTTTCCTCTCCTTTTTTCCTCTTTTTTTCCTTTCCTTTTCTCTCTTTTTCCTCTTCCCAATCATTTTGATGTCAGTTGACATCGGTTCGTTTATTGTGTTTTATATTGATGTTTTGTGTATTTTTCTGAGGGTCCCATATCGTACAAGCTTTGCTTCTTAGTGGGACCCTCCACTTCCATCCTCATCCTTAGTTGACTTGTATTATACGCTTTATGTATTTAATAAAGATGTAATCACATCTACTTTTCATTTTCATAATTTTCTTATGTACCTTTTCAAATTTTGTTCTGTATCAAAAATATCCCGTGTATATGCAATGTACATAAATTTCTTTGTTCATTTTGATGGAGGTGAAAATAAAGTTGAAAGTTGAAAGTTGAAATATAGTACGTACGAAAGGGTATCCTCATTAAAACATTCAGAATGTGAGATTTCGTGATTATTACCTATCAGGCCGTATAAAATAAGTCTCTTGCTGAGGCGTTCAGTGTCCCCACACAGGTCTCTCATGGACATAAAACGGTTGAAATATACGAGAAAGAGAGGGTGAAAGTTCGAGGGAGGGAGAGAGACAAATAATATAATAATTATTTGCTTTAGATGCCACAGGGACCTTTTTTATTTTAAGATGTAGAAACTAAGGAAATTTAATTACTGCACTATTTTTTTCGCAGGTATCGTTTCCATTAAAACAATTAATTTGTTTCTGTTGTTTTCACCAAACATTTCGCCTATATCTTGCATTGATTATATAGAGTTTATTATTTGAATGTATATACTTGTGAGGCGGGGGGGGGGGATGAATAAGTGAAATCCTGTCTCAGTCTGTTTATCTGCTGATGAAATTCATTCCACTTTCCTCTGTTGGATGAGGAATGGAATACAGGCCCTATAATCGTTAATACGTGTAATATTATGTGCAGTACTCCTGTTTGTGTCAGCGGTGAATTTCCCATACCTTGCGCTGTCTGCAATCGAATGAGACATAATCGGGTTAGGTGATAAGTAATGTGTTTGATATCACTCGAGTCCCACCACTGTGCCTGTTTCCTGATATATCTCAAATGACTTTCAAACTTGTTTGGGGGATTTTTTTCCTTTTTTTGAGACTTGTTTAACCCTTATGTGCTACGTGAGATAATACGAGTTGTTGTAGAGGCGCTGAAAAATTGAGTTAAGCCCACACTTTGTGAGTAATCAACCCACTTACGAGCAAATTGTACATTACCAGTATATACTCCACTCTCTAGATAGACAGGTCAGGAAGGAGAGGATGAGTAAAGAGAAAGATATAGACAGCACTCGAAAAGACATCTTCAAGTCTTCAAGTCTAATCAAGTCAGTATGCAGGCGAATGGACCGGAGACTTAATAAGCGATATTTAGTTGCAGACGATAATAAGCAGTCAAGATGGTAGACTTTTTTTTTTTTCAATCGACGTTATATCTATTTATTTGTTCATTATTAATGAATTGATTAATTCATGTGTTTATTTATTGGAGCATAAGACTGATCAGCAGTACAGAACAGAAAATATCAGTTTACAAATGTGTTGAATATGAACAATAATCAAAATACATTATCATAACAATCACATAGGAAATAATAGTTTTGAAAATTCTACATTGACACAAATTCAAATTCAAATACAATTCATAATTAATGTTTAAAACCGCATGATACATATTTTTTGTAAACCCATTTAATTTAATGTGCTAATTGAGTAATGTGTACGATCATTCATGCTTGAACAAGTTAGGCAAAAAAAGAAAGAAAAAGAAAAAGAAAAAAAATGATACTTAAAAACCCACCCCTTTGCTTCACACACATACACACATTATTCAGTGGGTGATACGAAGCAAAACTTAACTGTTAAAAATATTTCTGGCTTCAGAGTAACAGAGATGTGTCCGTTTATCACGCAGCGATCTCTATTGAGGGTTAAAGAAAGGCCGTCATTACCAGCATATTATACGATGGATTTGTCACCCTTCATAAATCATTGCAATTGAATTACAGTTTTAATTAATAAAGCTTGTCATGACCTTGTAGGCAGGCGCGCCGGAAGCAGTTTTGGATTGGGGGCAAATATTGGAGGGGGCTCACGATAGACCATATGTTACACAATATACACATACACACACAAACACACACACACACATCTATATATATATATATATATATATATATATATATATATACATATATATGTGTCTGTGTGTGTCTGTGTGTGTACATATATATATATATATATATATATATATATATATATATATATAAAATGTAAAGTGGCGTACGGTGGGTCGAAACATTGGGGGTGGGCACCTTGTGGAAAAGTAATTTTGACGGTGTGTACGCATGTGCGTGTGTGCGTGCGCAATAATGGGACTACAATACATTACGGAATGTGATACATTCAACAACGCAGTCATTGAGCAACATTGTAAGTTTTCCTTACATGGATTATGGAATGACGGTGTGAAACGACAAATTATATACTGTCAGCAACATCAGGAGAATTGCATAACAATGAAATGCGAGCGAGCGGAGCGAGAGAGCTTGAAAATTTTGACATTTTACAGTCCCCAAACTGGCGTTTGTAGCTATATCTTTCGCTTGGAAAATTAATGGGGGCGCATCGGGTGCAACTGATGGCAATTAGTGGCAGCAACATTAGGAGAATGGCATAACCATTCAATGCGAGCGAGCGAAGCGAGCGAGCTTGAAAATTTTGACATTCTACAGTCCCGAAACTGGCGTTTGTAGCTATATCTTTCGCTTTGGAAATTAATGGGGGCGCATCGGGTGCAACTGCTGGCAATTACTGGCTGCAACATTAGGAGAATGGCATAATGATTCAATGCGAGCAAGCGAAGCGAGCGAGCTTGAAAATTTTGACATTCTACGGTCCAAAAACTGCCGTTGTAGCTATGTTTTTCGCTTTGGAAATTAAGGGGGAGGCGCACCGGGCTCAACTGCTGGCAATTACTTGCTGCAACGTTAGGAAAATGGCATAACGAATAAATTTGACGATTAATTTTGACATTTTACAGTCCCCAAACTGCCGCTTGTAGCTATATATATATTTTTTAGCTTTGGAAATGAAGGGGGGGGGGGGGGGCGGCCCAGGCGCAACTGTTGGCAATTACTGGCAACAACATTAGGAGAATGGCATAGCGATTGAATGCGAGCGAGCGGAGCGAGCGAGCTTGGAAATTTTGACATTTCACAGTCCAAAAACTGCCGTTTGTAGCTATGTTTTTTCGCGTTTATTCATTTATACACATCATATCTATCTTATTTTATCTATTTTTATTTATTTGTTTATTTATTTATTTATTTATTTTTCTTCTTTTTTTTTTTTGGGGGGGGGGGGCTTTTTTTGGGGGGGGGGGCAAAAATGCGTTTTGCCCCCCCACTTTTTGGATTGGGGGGGGGGGCGGCCGCCCCCCCCTGCCCCCCCACTTCCGGCGCCTATGCTTGTAGGGTTAATGGCAACCCAAGCAATCCCACATCTAGTATTTACTGATACAATCACAGCAGCTTTGACGAAAATCATGGGATATTACAAAATGTAATAGACTTGCTCTGCTTTGTCTGAAGTGTGCATTTTGTTTGTCTCCTAAACACGGAAATAATATTTTTGGGAATATTCCGTGTGGATTTTAACCAGTCATTCATGATGTTCAAATTGCTGAAATATTATACTCCTTTGGCTTCAGACAGACATAATGAAAGCTCTCTTAACTACCAAACAGTGGTCTGCACTTTCTTTTCATGTTATATTTACTGTTTGAATCCGTATAATAGCTGCAATGCCGTGCTGCCCTATTGTAGTTGAGAACAACTCACTTATAGCTACACGTTTTTAAGGAGGAAACTGACAATGGATTAGAAAGTTTCGATGCTCGCGGAAGAGTGGAGATAAAAGGATGATAAGAGTATGGTTGACAGTATTAGATCATTCCAATAATCACAACGAACAACAGACAAATTTATCAGAAAGAATTGCATGGTGATGGATCGTTGGCACTTATAAGTTTTAATGACCTCTTCATCATCTTTTTACAAAATATGCAGTGCAAAAGTGCACGATAACATTAAATAACACTGACAAATAAAAGGAAAAAAGGAGAAAAATCAGAGGGAGTGATCAAGATGATCATGGGGGGGGGGGGGGGACAGAGAGGGAGAGAGAGAGGGAGAAGATTTTACACGTTTAATTAATGATTTTCCGTGATTTATCTTTTTTTTTAAATATATAAATCGAGGTAATAGGGACAGAAGAAAGCCGAAAGAGTTCCAAGAACAAATTCTTTCCAACACAGCTTGATGACGAAAACAATTCAGGATAATATTTAATCCGGTATTTTCTTTCTCTTTCTTCATACTTTCAGTTTATTTATTGACATCATGGACTCTGTGAAACAAATCACGTTGAACACAACTACGTGGGATAACCTTTTAAGATACCTAATATTTTCTTTTTTTTTTTAATGATTTTGTGTCTAATATATGATTTGATGCTCTTTCTAATGGATGACGTTTTGTTGTTTCAACAGACTGACACTGCATTGACGGAAAGACACGTTCTCGCGAAAATCATGCTGTCGTTTTTCTCACAACCTCACAATGATGTGCACAGACATCCTGCAAGAACTCAGACATGCATAAGATTTTCACGTCCTCAACAAAAACGCTGCGGTTGTCTGTGAAAGTAATTTCTCCGTGTTAAACACAACTCGCCTTTCCCATTTGCACATGAATTGGCTCTCTCAAGTCGAAACGATTTACACTCTGTTAACTCGTACCTGGTAAAGTCGCTTGGTGCACTGCAAAAATAGACACATGTGAAAAATGAAAGTATAAACTATCCCCCCCCCCCCGAATCGGCATTGTTGACTATAGACAATTAAAATAAAACGAATACAATGAAAATTGAGCAGTACTTTTGGTCCCAGCCGCTCAAAGAGTTTTGTGTTTTATAATGACGTCATCACCACACCTAATTTGCATATATGGCCTGTGATAGTCGTTGCTTTTTGAAAAATATACATTATGTGTTAAATCCATGAGAGCCGGGGGTTCTGGGGGTGGTGCAGCTCCCCTGACTTTTTGGAGTTGGTGGGAATAGCACCCCCGTGACTGTGAAATAAAAGTTGGGATGGAGTGCTTTTGAAATATAAAGACCAAAAAAAAAAAAAAACAAACAAACAAACCACAAATTGGAGGCATAGACCTACTCTACTGACTGAATGAACATCAGCAATGAGTACCCTGGTGAAATTACAATAAAAGAGATACATGGAAAATGGCGCTATGGAACGAGTTTATGACTACTATTGACGTCACCGAGACGCGGTGTGCATTATGGTCCCAGCTTGGAACGTACGGTATAGTATAGTGAAGACAGATTATGCTTTATAGGATGATACCAAACATGACGACTGCTATTCTAATATTACAGAATATAGGCCTAATCAATTAAAGTCGAGTGTCCTCACATTTTATATGAGCATTATTCGAGCTTTGAGATGATAACATATCTAATATTGCAGAAATATAATCGATCAAAGTTGAGTTTCCTTACTATACCTTTTGTTCAACCGTAAACATGATACCAGCCATGACGACTGTTATTCTGATATTGCAGAAATATAATCGATCAAAGTAGAGCTTTCTTGAGGACCCTACCTCTTGTAAGAATTGTTTAATCTTTTATAAGGTGATACCAAACATGATGACTATGAAACGTCCAAGTTATGTACAGCAAGAACATACAATACGATGACAAACTGGGAGATGGTGGTAGAGTGTCTTCTGATCTTGAAATAGTGTTACATTCTAAATGTCAGATGTTTGTATAATGGCATGAATGGTGACTACCTTACCGTTGGTACAAGCGTATGAAATTGGGCATTTAATTGGCATTATCGAATGCGTCGTTAAAAGTCTCCGCATAGTGTAGTCAGTGCGAGCGTATCGTAAAAGACGGAATTTCTATTGTGATATGACACTATCTGAACGGATTCTTGGACAGTTAACTCCCACAGTATAGAGGATGCTAGTTGCCATAACCAAGTTCACAGAAGTAAATCTACATTTCCCTTCATCTTTTATCGCTTTGTATGCGCTGCATCAATTTGACTGATATCACCGTTATATCATGAGCTACAGCTCCATGGTCATATTTGAGAAAAATCGATATGAAAGTAGAATTCCTTCTTTCAAGGATTTTGAAAGAGCACGGAGGCAACTTACGAGTTGTTGCGACAAAATTATGCTTAGAAAGGTCACTAATCTCAAATGTAAACACTTTCTGCAACCTTTCATCGACCTACAAGCACGAGAGGGGGGGGGGGGGGGGGCAGAAAGGAGACCCCCCCCCCTTCATCACCACCATGAAACCGTGGTTAGATCTAGGGTTTTTTGAATGTCTCTCCTCCCAGTTATAATCAGGAAAGTGGCACTTCTTTCCACCTCCTGCTTTACTGTATGGCCTCCATCCAGGTCATTCCTCACCTTACGTCCGTCTCGGATATTGCCTTGACCCCTTTCCTCGGTCCCCAGTAAACACCCTCTTCTTGAAGTTGAAGTTCCTACTGCTTCGGGACTGACTTGATGGCTATTCTTTTTTTTTTTCTTTTTTTTTTTAAGTGGAACTCTGCTCCACGCATCATGTTCTCGTTAATGGGGGTAGGTACAGGTGCACCGGTGAAGTTCCATAAGATAACGCAGCAGTCACGGCGTAATGAATGTTGGTAACACATTTTGACAGCCATGGAAATCGTGAACCCCTTAAAAACTTGCTACTGGTCATTACAACTCTAGAATAATTTGATGGAAAAAAGCTTCCTCCTTTTCGAAAAAAAAAATTGTCATTTGAGGTTTCAGTAATCTTTGCAAGTTTGTAAAGCTGCGCATGCTCTACAAAATCATTGCAAGACATCTTGGGACAAGTTTGAACCAAATTTCCCAGGTTTTAACGCTGTATTTATGTCAACTGCTTCATAAGATTTGTTATATATCCTGCATCTGATTCGTTGTTAAACGTTATTGTTTATAATAATCATAAAGTCTATCTATTCTGTTCCTTTAGGATCGAGACATACAGATATTACATATTATGCTTTCCTTTTCGGCGTTGCTTGCTATCTATTAAGAACTATCCCAGACTCTCAATTCTAGATGATCTTGCAAATCGAACACGAAACTTAAAAATCTTGATGAACAATCAGAAATAATATCTGTATATTTCAGGAGGCGTGCACATTAATTTATCTTATTAATCTACATGTAGAAGGGATGAAATTAGATGAGAACGTATAGTAACAAACTATTAGATTAACCTTTTCAACTTCATACAGTCATGTCAAAATACTTGCAATCCAGTTTCATGAACACTATAGTTGTTGCTACTTCGGTGCAAGGCTCTGACAAGCTTTCTTGATTGTCGGAAACAAAGTTTGGAAGAAAGATTTAATATGCATAAAGTTTGACCGTGGAGCTATACCTGTATAGCTCCATGATTCGACCGAAAACACGTCTGTATAGCGTGCAGCTATTATTATGTTATAGTGTGCAAGAGAGCCACGCATTCTCCCAGCGGTTGGTACTACAGGCAAGCCCATGCAGTACGCTCTCACTGACAAATGGCCAAAAATATTGAGTATATGAATTACGTTACTTCAAAGAAAATTACAGATTGGTTACTCAGTTTTGTAGAGTGAAAATTCAGTGAATTTGTACTGTACAAGTGAAGAGTGTGAAGTGTTTGAAACGATGTATTGTTTTCGTTTTGTTTGTGTGGATGGGTAGCTGTTGTATCTTTTTCTTTTTATCCAGATTCATTTCTCGGCACAATCCGAAACTAGACTTATTAAACATATTTAAAAAGTATTAAGGATGGAAGCGTCTGGCCAGCTCCGCGACCGTGAACCTTTCCTCAGGCAGCTGTTCTTTGCCTTCTCTCCGCGGCCTTACCGTATATGGGCATGAGAGAATCCGCGGTAAAAGTATTTTAAATGTCACCGTTATAAAATTATGAATATTCATAGGCCTCATCACTCCTCTCTCTCTACGGAGGGCGGGATTTGAATTACGATGGCTAGAATGGTTACTGCTGTTTTCTTTATTACCTGTTGTTAAAAGGCTTCGTATCTTTTGTGGGGTAATGCCCATTATGCCGTTGACGTAGATATCTTTTTTTTATGTCAAGTTATTAGAAACAACAATTACAGAAAAGCTTTTATAACCATGAATAGTTAGCTTCGATAACGTATGAATGTATCTAAACCACCGGTACAAGGTCTTGAACATACTAGTCTTGTTTCATGTTCACGTCCTCGTATTTTTGTTTTCCTCTGATTCTCATATACATGTAACTAAAGCTGTAGCTTTTCATAGCACGCCTGTTCGTTGATCAGACACAACCCCTATCTCTTGTTCTTCGTAATTTACTAGCCCTTGATTATTTAAGCACCTACCTATTAACGGTTTGAATAACTCAGTCACCAAGATGATCGTCTGTACACTAGACTAATAAAAATCTAGTTTTGCCAGGAAATTTCGGATAAAAGATCCATGACTTCGCACTTTGCAGAAAGGTGACTGGTGTAAATTACCTGAAGTTACAGGTAAACAAACACATCTTCAACCTGATCAATAAAATGTAACACGATGGCCCATAGGAGTCTTCGGCGTTGTACGTTGAGTGTGCTCCGCTCGCGTCTCATTCATGGCAGTATTGGTATATATAGTTGGTTTTGAAAGTCAAAGTCACATTGCAGTGAGAAACATAAACGCAAGGGACTTATTAAAACATAATTTCTGGTTTCAGCTTGGTTTTTATCAAATGTTCAAAATGTGAAGTTCGCACGATTCGTAATGTCATCTAAAATCAAGTCAGTCCTCAGCTACAGGTAAATGACCCGGCTTGTTTTGATTGAGTTAAGTACTCATCCAAAACAAACCTGGCGTGCTAATGACCCTATAAAGTCAATTAGCCATGACGATTTCGTTAATGATTAACCCATACGTGCCGACATGATTGTCAAGGGTATTACCATATTGACCGCCTTCTTTTAAAGTGGCGACTTTGGTGTTGTCTGTAGACACCAAACAAACTCTATCTCTCTCTCTCTCTCTGTAGAGCAGATCTGGAAAAAATTAGTCGACCAACTTGACGGTATTAGATTGCGTCCCTGATTTGAATTGCAGCAATGTGATGTTGTGCATGAGATAAACTGTAACGCTGCTTTCAATTCCAAATGCATTCATGATGGAATGAAGGCATCATGACGCAATGAAAGCATCAAGACGCAATCAAAGCATCAGTATAAGTATGTATAGTGCAATGGCGAGCGTGCTGCCTGTGGTCCCATTCCTCAATATCATACGTCATATAGGGTCATCATCTCGTAGGAGATTAAGGTACAAGAAATAATGCAAGGTAAAAAAATGATAGAGGTATAGGCCCTACAACCTGTACTTAGTGTTAAGTGCACTAATCTCCGATGTCAAACATCGTCTGTCCTTGTACTATTGTTATCACGATGTACGAAATAACTGGGCTGGGAAGTCAAGTTTGTTTACGGTAATACTACCTAGTGTTGATGCAGGAGATGATTGTATTGCTAAACTGTGGATTCAACTGACTCTTTGTTTGATTTTTTTTTTAACTCGGTCAAGTAGGCACGGTGATGAGATTTACATTCTTACCTCAATACGCCACCTGCTTACATTAGCTTTGCGAAACATTCTGTCTTGAGATACACTCGCAATATAGGTTTACAAATAGGTGTAGATATGAATTACGGAGGTCAAGAAGAAAGCAGAACACGATTGTCTTCTGAATTCGAATGGAGTGCAATATATTCCAGGTATCTCGTCAGTTATTGTATTATCGTAGCAGGCAGAATTAGCTAAAAAGTCAATGTTTTGAGTTGAGTTACCTGGTTGCAGTACTGACTATTCGAGTTCCGTGATTGCTTTAAGAAAATACATGTACCATATTACAAAATGTGAGAATCAATTACACTGACATGCAAAATATTCCTCTGATATAAAATGTGCTTGATTGAAATCAAGTCCGTTTCCTAATAAGATTAGCGAATTCATACAGGCACCAGGCATTAACGGTACAAGGTAAGTTTCTCACATGGTCATTCCCCTGCGAAATATCAATTCAGATGATTTCCTTGTCTCGAATTCGACAAGAAACAACATGTAAATGATTTTATTTTCAGACCTGGTGATCGAATTTTGATGAATAAACAATAATTCTCTTTCATAGGTCCTTTGGAGAAATCACAATCACAGTATAGATAGCTGTCATCAATATTTATCATGTTTATAGAAACAGGAACCAATAAATATTATTTTTTTCACGTATATGGACAATAAAAAGATTGGTGAATTCATCATCATCATCATAAATCATATGGCCTAATTGTACAGACAGATTCACCAGCAAGTTATGAAAAAACGAGGAAGATGAAAAAGGAAGTAGAAAACTGATAATTTCAACTATTCGTTTTAATGCAATTGTTTTACGGTTTTCGGTCACTTGTACTGAAACTCAGTGCTTACCCAGCTTAATTCATAGATCCCGTTTAATAGGATGTGTATTGAATCTTCTACTATATAATGTACCAAGTTATGTTGAAGGGCAAAACTACTTTTTTGTGTCGGGAAGTCTGAATAGTATTGCAGTCACGCTGCTTCCTCCCAGACCACTGCCGCTGGTTGGTCTATAGGACAGGAAACCGAGAAAGAACCACAATAAAGAGCTACTTACAAATAAAAGATAAATATGAATGGACTGAGGGGATTGAATGCTAGCCAAGCAGGAAACAAGTCCATCTGCGGGACGCGGAAATACTAAAAGGAAGTTACTTTTAAAAACGGAATTGTAATGCGTTGTTAAGATTGGACGGGGGTAAAAGAAAACATGATTCAACTGTATTTTGATTTTTCCTTTTTTTTCCCACAAAACGGTGAGATCAGTTTTTTTTTTTTTTAGAATCATTTTGATTTGGGTGAGAAGATGGTATCATCCTCTCATAAATTATTTGTAGAGAAAAGTAAAGATTATCATGAAACCATTCTCGTCACTATACCAACTAATTAAGTTATTATAGAAATAAGTTCTTACATATAAAAGTTTAGAATAACTTGAAGTGGAATATGTCATTTCCTCTTTGTGATTAAATTTCATTCAATTAAATCTATTTCATAAAGAGTTTTGTGCATGACAGATCAGTGAGTGAGTTGTGGCATCATAACTTGTTTGGTATGTGTATAATTGTTTAATCAAACGCGTGAAATTCTGAAGTTCTGCATTTTCTGATATAGCGTCTACTTTTCGGCGCAGTTGGTTTTCATCTCATCATCCCAGACAACATGAACAGGAAGTGCAGTATATAACTTTAAGATCCCATCGGTGGCCACACTTAGCATGAATCAGGGAGGTGGGACGAAATACTCATCTCCCTTTCTGAAATGAAGAATTCTGTTTTTTTTTTTCACAATGACTGCTAATCTTTTTGTGATTTTATGTGATTGTTAATGATAATAATAATAATAATGATGATGATGATGATGATAATAATAGTAATAATAATAATAATAATGATAATAATAATAACAAGAACAATATAAAATACATTTATTAGGCGCTTAATACGGATGTTTCTAAGCGCACATTGTGCAGCAATAAAACAGTTGATTGAATAGAGAAGAAAAGATAGGACACTATAAGCAAGAGATGAGATGTAGAGAGAAAGAAGGGGGGGGGGGGGGAGAGAAGGCAGTGGAGAGGGTGGGGCGGGAGTCAGGGGGAGGAGATTCGCCGTGGAGGCCCCGCCCACCGCGCTCTCCTCGCACTCAGTTACAAGCACAGTCCCGCGGGAAAATATGAGGAGAAGGAGTCTGGATGTTCGTTTCCTGTGCCGCCTCTCCCGTCATCCCTCGCAGGGTTCGACATGGGGTCGTCAAGAGCGACCAAGCAAACAAATAACATGATTCAGTCCTTGAAATTTTCTAAAATATTCATAATGCTTGTTCATAATCTTCATACTTCGTAAACACTGGGAAAGCAGGTCATGGCAATGTAATTATGTCACTCTACTAAAACAGTTCAGTTGGAAATGGCGGGAGATGTCGAGATGCTGGCTGGAACTTTTTCAAAATCAACCGGAAATTACGCAAAATACAACCCAATGGATCGACCTTTAAAATTCCAACCTTGTTATATTACAGGAGAAAACACAGTGAATGATGGTTCGAGGTCTTTACTGGCTGTCACTTGTTCTTCTCGTTTTTTTTTTTTTTTTCACCAGCCCAGCTATAATTGCCACTAGCCCGACTACCACCACTACTACTCCTACTAACACTAAAATGTTTATACTACTACTCCAGCACTTCTTCTACAACCACTACTTTTACTCTTGCTACTACTCTTTCTGCTTCTTCTATATACTTTTACTACTTATACTACTACTACTACTACTACTACTACTACTACTACTGCTGCTGCTACAACAACTACTATTACAACTACTTTACTGTTTGTAGGCCTACCACTATACTTTTACTTACAACTATGACTTCAACCACTTTTCATATTATACTGCTGTGTTAGTCACACTGGTGTAGATGCTTCTACTATTCTGCCCCTTTAATTTAGGAAGTACCTTTATCATGAGTGCAACCTTTTGTGATGTCACTACTCTGTCCGCTGCTATTGGATTTATGTGCGAAGTATATTACCACCATTACTGTCGTAATAATCATTACGATGTATTTTGATGCATCCCAACAACAACAACTATACAACAATGTAGGTAAAAACTAATCCTGTTACTGCTACTTTGTTGCTCTCTATATGGACCTATTCCTCCTGCCTCCTTCCGGCAAAGTGTAAAGAGATATTTAGGTTGGAAGGGTAGAGATAGATAGGACAAACAGGGAGATAAACAGGACAGTGGAAAAGGATGAAAAAGAAAAGAGACAGATAGGATCCACTGGGATAAGATATCATCTCTATGAATTGACGAAAAATCTTTCTGAAAACCAAAACCAAATGCTCTAATGTTGCCTTAGACAAAATTCTACAGGGAGTTAGTATTCCTTTCAACCTAACATTGTTACAGTTATCAAAAAAAAAAAAAAGAAAAAAGAAGAAGAAGAAGAAGAAGAAAGAATAAGATGGATATACTGTGTTGGAGGGCATCGTGCGCGTTTAGACGTATATTTGGTTACAGAAGAATATTGAGATGAACGAAAGTAAAAGGTCAGACCCTGGTCTACGGCATGCGATGACAGCAAGGCGGCATACGACTCGGGACTGTCATCCAGACTTCGAAACCTGCCGTGCGCCAACACATTTTGAAGAGACATTGTCACACAGGATCTTCCTAGACCAAAGTGAAAAAAAAATGGGATGGGTGCCCAGACATTAATTTGGCGATGGTTGGGCAGTAGTAATAGGTCTTCTTGCGAGACTGAAGAGGATATCCCTGGTAAATTATGCTCACGATATTATTCTAATCAAAAACAGGCAAGAATTCTGACTAAAGGACTGCCTCGTCCCTGTCAATGCGGACGATTGTTTTGATGATCCCATCCCAAACCGCCCGCCTCTCCGTGCTCTTCAAACCGCTGGATGTTGCCAAGCTCACGGCAGTCGGATGAGCCTTGACACACAGCGCGTGTGATAGGGTCGTACGAGAATGAGGTGATTTGTGTTTTGGCGGAAGTGTGCGGCAAGATCGATTTACAACCGACTTCCGGATTCTCCTCCTACGCGGACAGACGGATTGCCGAGCAGCCGCTGAGCAGCAAGGAGACAGAAACTCAACGTGTTCATGATGGTGGCGCAGTGTGAACCACTCTGAACACAAGCTGAGAAAGAATTTTTACCTTAATATATCACATGATTTAAGAATAAATAAAAACAAAATCATGGAGGAGAGGATTAAGGCTGATAGTTAACAGTAAAAATTGGTACATGTGACATTCTAAAATCTATCATAACGAATGCTTTCGATAAAAATATACCTCCATAATCAGATGCTATTCTATAGCCATTGGTAAGCATGTAAGGTTTACATCAATGCAATCTGGCACGCGTCCAAAAACAACAATAACACTACTACTCCAAATGCTGCTGCTGATGATGTTGATATATAGATAATATTAGTAATGATAGGTAATAGCAACAACAACATCAACAGTAACAACAATGATAATGATGATGACGATACTATTACTACTACTACTACTACTAATAATAATTATTATTACTATTATAATGATAATAACAGCTTTAATACTATCATACGAGACAAAATGATAAGAATAACGGTCATATTAGTGATCCATTGTAGTCTCTTATAGTTGTTAACAACAAAATCACAAAGGGTCCAGGACCTCAGGTCGATGCCATTGATAGGTATCCATCTCTATAAGTCAAGAGAAACAGCACAGGTAAACACGATATTTCCCTCAAAGAGTATTAACACTACAGCAATCCACTATCATAATTTATAACAATACTCCCACTAAAATTGTGACTAACATTCAGGATTCGTTACACACAAAATGTCAAGATGTATGAACATTGATTGTTTTGTATGCTCCACGCTTCCGTTATTCAAAATAAGAAAAATGAATGCATGTCTTGACATTGGTCGTCGCTGAAGTAATTTGAACTCAATTTTATAGAATTAATGCATGCAATTGATTTGCAGCATTTAGTACGGGAGGGAAAAAATATGTGTAGCTGTTATGGAGCATACTATAGAACCTGCCAGGCATGCCGGGGAAGTTGTGTTGTCAATACAGCACATACAAGAGCTTCAATCCTTTAACATTTATGTTTCAATTCTTTTTAATCCTGCGCTCCGTCGGAGCCATTAAGGTCCGGAATGTTATGCTGATTTATACAGAGACTCAATAAAAACTATGCGGAGATAGTGTAGCCGCGTTTGGAGGCTGTAGAGATGAGACGTGCTTTTATTTCAATAGATGGTGATGCAATTTAGAGAAATGTAGATCCATCCTACTCTATTAAATGCATGGATGTAACGGCACGATGTACGGCGCAGAGCGGCTGTATTGTCATTGTTGTACGTCGAAAATGCGCATGGTTAACAGTCTGAACTAAACATGCGAAATCACAGCACACACACAGTTTACTGTTTAGTCTTCATTAGTGACGCCACGTTACACTCGTCTGCTACCGCTTGTCTGGAGGAGTGTTCAAGGGTTGCCCTTTGCCAATATTACTGGTACTTTTTAGCTACTCTTCGAGGTGGCCACGTTTTGAAGCTTTTTGAATTCAAGGCTATTTTTCATTCTTATGGAGATATTCTTATCATCAAAATTTACCGTTGATATGATAACAGAAAACGGTAGGCCTTCAACTATGATTATGCACCTACATTCATATAATCTACATAATACATGTACGCACATACACATTGCATTATTTTGAAAAGAGTGACGTTTTAGCGCAAATTCGATATCATGGAGTTTCCATGATTTATCAGACATTTCATTTCTGTACACATGACAATAAATTTTTATTTGAGCGAGTTCGCGTGAAGATAGATATTATCGTGAGTTCCTCCACAGTCACGTGCTTAACTCAGACACTGTTCGTCAGTTATTCCTATTGAAAAAGAAACAGCTCTATAAACAAACAAACAAATAAACAAACAAACAAACAAACAAACAAACCCAAACATATCTGATTGGTCCTGCATGTCGCTGTGGTTAATGAAATTAAGTTATCAAAACTATTATTTTTTTTAAACTGATGTTCAGCTATGTTGTCGCCTATGTGGATGATGATAATGATAACTCTAAGTCAACTTTAATCAATATCAGATTTTACAAGTTTCAAACATTAGTGACACTTGGGGATGCATCTCAATGGGCCACTTATTTTCCATTGCATTCTAATATTTATTTTTTCTGTCAACCTTCCAAAGTGTGCATTGCTATTTTTTTTTTCTTTAATGAGATTGTATGTATAGTTTGATATACCTCATGATACTTTTATTCTTTTTAAATGATAATGATAATAAATGACAATTAAATGGTGTTTCAATGTTTGTGGATGAGTGGAAATAAATGTCAGTTGAGTTGAATTGAATTGAATTTCTTTGCAAATCATTGCTCAAGATGAGGACATGTGACATGAAATGCATTCCCGTGTTGGGAGCACACTCAAATCACACTTTCATTCTAGTAAGGGTTTCACTGTGGAAAGTTTGCCGTCTAAAAACAGAGAAGCGGAAGTTGAAGCTCATTTCTTCAAACTCGTCTGTTACGAGAATGCCACCGGGAAACGCACTTGAGACAAGAAAAAAAAAGAAAAGAAAAAGAAAACCAAGCACACAAACAAACAAGCAAGAACAAAGGAAACACTCTAATCTCGTGATGAAATGTACGACCAGTGGGTTTATTCTCAACCAGCTGAAATAAATCTTGACCTTGAGAGGAAGCTTAGATCAGGCTTCCATTCCAGCAATTGGCACGATCATAGTAACCCCAAACTATCCGCGATATCCTTCCGCTTGAAATTCTAACACATCTCTTTTTTTTTTAATCTCCTTAATGTAGACAGTAAACATCACTGATATTGCTCAGGCATTGTCACATAATCGACGGTTATGATAATTTGTGGATGTGATATATATAGAGGAATGCAATTTACGAGATGGAGTAAAGAAACTATGAAATCGAAAGTGAAGATAAATGCTACGCATTTTCTTGCATCGCATCGTTATTCTTATAACCACCATATTGATAGTCGGAAAGAAATATTGAAAACGTTGATTGGAAAAAGGAAGAAGTGTCAGTTCGCGCTTGAATTGATTACATAAACGACAATAATCAAGAAATCAACATTTCGTATCAGCGTTCTGCGAACAATGCTCTTTCATATGAATACGAATACCATATATATATATATATATATATATATATATATATATATATATATATACACATGTATGAGATTCAGATTCAACGTTGTTTGCTTTTAATGTGCGACAAAAATTCCAATAAGCGATGATTGATACTTTGATGATGAAACGCACTTGCAGTCTTGCATCGCTCATTCACAAACTAACTCGGGCAAAATAGCTGTGAACATGCTTACAAGAAGGAGATATGGTATTAATGTCACATAAAAACTATACAAAGAAATGTCGGCAATTCTGAAGGATATTATGTATCTTAATGTATGTTACGAAATGACAGCCCAGGTGTATTGTTCTTCTCCCACCATTCTGTGAAGAGCTTTTAGTAAACTTTCGTTTTCTAGCTCCTCTTTCAACTTCTCCACCAGGTAATTGTGTTCCACTGTTTATTATTAAACAATAAAAAGGAACTGACAGAGTTTTCCATGTCATCCGATTCAGCCATTGAGTGTCAACTGCAACATCCGCTTCTCTGAAAACAATGACTTACTTGAAAAGAGTTGATTGTTTCTCCGCTATACAGCAAAATGAAAGTTTTACGGCCTCCCGTATGTAAAAAGATCCTCTATCATAAGCAAACCACTAACAAAGCTTTAAGGATATCATGTAAAACATACCACTTTCTTTGCAAACACATTACCTTGCTTGTCTTCCTCTTTCTCTTTGATAAACCGACTACCATATCTCAATTGCTAACGATAATCTTCGATGTAATATCACGTGATCGTTTGGTTTTCCCCTTTCACATTCTTTCTATTCTTGACATAAAGTTGTCCCCTATCTGTTTACGTATAGCTATACCACAATTGGAGTATAAAGTTGACACAAAATGTGAAAGCGGCTAAAAGCTTCGCAGCTATCCGACCATGATGACGTTACAAACAGATCATCTGATTTTATTGAGACAATAAACTTTCATTTCTCGGCATCGATTTATATGATCCTCTCCCTGAATGCAAAAGTCGAAGCATGACAGAGATTCAATAATTCATTGTACTTAATGGAATGCATGCAAACACACTTCATATGGTTATTGTTTTACTATAAATCATAAAAATAATTCTGTTACTTATTCGATAACCCCGATATAGGGTGACAACATACATATAGATTCCATGAGTTCTTGGGTAAAGCACCATTCTGATTTGCACAATTTTGGCACTAGATGTATTGAGAGAAAATAAAGGTTATTGCTATAATATTCCTAGCTCAAAGAGACTAAGCATGAAAGGCGTTTCTTCCTCTTCTTCTTTTTCTTCGTGACAGGCATAGAAGGTTTCCGTCTTCTCGAAAAGGTTGTCTGTCTGTGCAAATGTTTTCACTAAGTTATTGTTTACTCAATGGGGCCCGTTGCATAAAAGTTACTATTTGGTAACTTTGATTGCCATCTAATGGTAACTACCATGGCAACAATACTCCACAGCCAAACAAAATCAAGAATTCCATGGAAGTTACCATTGGACAATGTTGGATGGCAAAGTTACCATAATTGTAACTTTTATACAACGGGCCCCTGGTGATGTGTTCGAGTCTATCATAATTGGGTGTGAGAGAGTGGGTGGGTGTGAGTGTGTGTATGTGCGTTTGTCTTCTTAGTGTACATTTTCAAATAGGTATTGCTTCTTTTCTTATGAAATAATTCCATATTCGACATACTTACTTTATTCTGACCATGACTTTGAATTGTATACATGTTTTTATCAATTTTAGTCGCTGGGGAAGCGATAACATGTTTTTAAGTTAGCAACCACCGGAGTGGTTGCTTTAAATGTCCTCTAAAGGCAATGAGGATAAGTTGCCTAATTACCTACGGGAACAATCGTTGCTACCAGTGGACTCTTATCAAGGGCTTCAGGATTGAAAGTCCATGTTCTTAAAGGGAAGATAAACCCCAAGAACAATGTGGATTGAGTGAAAGCAGCAACATTAGTAGAACACATCAGTGAAAGTTTGAAGGAAATCGGACAATCGATGCAAAAGTTATGAATTTTTAAAGTTTTGGTGTTGAAACCGCTGGATGAGGAGACTACTAGAGGTTATGACGTATGAGTGGACTACAATATCAAGAAAATCTAAAGAAAATACTACAAAAATCCATTTTTCATGAAAATTACAAATTCCATCAACTTGATATTGACATATGTTAAGGGTAGCAATTATTCCCCCTGCTTTCTGAAAGCGGTTGGTCCACTGCTCTTTCATAATTCTAGAAAAGTGAATTTTTGTTGAATATCCTTTATATTTTCTTTGTATTGTTGTCCACTCATACGTCATATCCTCTAGTAGTCTCCTCATCCAGCGGTTCCAACACCAAAACTTTAAAAATTCATAACTTTTGCATCGATTGTCCGATTTTTCTCAAACTTTCACTGATGTGTTCTACTAATGTTGCTGCTTTCACTCAATCCACATTGCTCTTTGGGTTTACCTTCCCTTTAACCATTCATCAACCACACTGCATCTTCACTGATGTATGCTCATAGAGGGTTTTCATACGACACTGACTTGACTGATTTCTGTACACTTAAGTTCGTTTAGTCCGGCCCTGTCATTTTGGTGTTATTTGATTATCACATCTCACCAGGCTTTCCAGACTGTGAAGTCGTCTGCCACTTTCTCGCTGAAGCTGGTGAGCTACTCCAATCTTGCAAATCGGGAACTAGATGGAGACTGCTGTGACACAGTGTGGCTGTGTAAAATTGACAAGTGCGACCCCCGATTTAACATATGCCTTCATCGTCAGGGCAGGTAAGAATAAACATGATTGTGTATATCAGAAGAGCGTCTTCAAATTCGGTTTCTAACACAGTTCCATGACTGACTAGCAATGATTCCCGACCAGGGCGTTCTTTATTTTCATTTCCCACTAACTTCAGTTTAAGAATGTCTTGTCTCAAATTTTAAAGGCAGGTATTTAGTGCTACATGATTTGCTTATTATGTTATGTATCAGAGAGTATGCACAATACTGCTGATATTTTCCTGCTTGCTAGCTGTAGTTTCAGATTAACGACCTGAATTTCCAGCTGTATATAATGTGCCTTTCCCATTTATCGTTGTCTTGCTTTTGTTTTTGTTGAAGCAAGTGTTTCTACTACTACTTCTACTTACTTTATAGAAACCGGCGTGCTGGAATAACCATCAAAAACTGCAAAGAAACAAAGAAACATACAGAAAACAACCACTATGTTGCAGAGTCATGATTGGAGCGATCGCCGTTGCCATTGTCCCTGTTCTTCTAAATTGATTATTAGTAATCATATACTCCTCAAAAAGTTTGAAGCATTGCCACCTTGTCTCAGTAATAATGGAGACATGCTGTGGTAACTACAGGCAGATTGTTAAAATCTTTGTAAAACTTAAACCCTATCCGTTATGATTATAATGGCTTACATGGGGGTGATATGCTTTAGAATTTAGGGTGTGGTCAAAATTAAAAAGTTTAGCAAGTCCTCATTTTTCCTTGTTGATGAGTGAGTTTCCCAATGTCTATTTGATTGCTATGCATTCAAACATCAGCATTAACGTAGAAACTTGTGCATAGGCAAACACATAAACAAAAAAACATGTGATATGGGCATATAAAAACAGGACTCAAGCCATCTAATGTATCAGTACCTTCACCACATTAACAAATCCTTAAACAAATTAAGTGGCAGGGTCTTAATTTGCGTGGATTTTCACCGTTATTGTCACGGGGATACATGAATTATACCAGATATATAACAATGACCAGATAACAGGTGTATATTACTTTTAAGTGGTGATTTGCACGGTATAAATCATTGAATCACATCCTATATGGAAAATCGTCACCGTTTATATTTTGGCGGCTTTCTCTCTCGCAGTTCCAACAGCATGACGGCGTGTGACCACGGTCGCATCACTACTGGCTTGGTGCAGGACAACGGACAATCTTTCTCCTTCCCCGCTGTACTACCCACCAATATTGCAAACCCCATCCGCCGACAGCTACGTAGATGGCAGGTAGGCCGATGCTTCCACAGTCCCTTGTAGTGGATAATTTTAGTCCAGCGGAAGAGTGGTATATATACACGTAATGTTAAATAAGTGGGTAATGTTCAGGGTTCGCTCCCGCCAGGTGCGGACGTCTTTCGACACAATTATCCATCCTATTGTCCACCTTCGTGAATTCGGGCCATTGCGTTCTGTCTGTCTCTACAGCATTATAGGCGTAATGACATTGGCAAAGCCATCTGTTAAAATTGACGAAGTATTCTTCCAAAGACAAGAATGTTCCTGAATCTTTACCCGCAATAATTTATAGTGTATGATATACTGACCGCATGATATGGGAGATGGTAATTTGTCTTTGAGTGTTATCATAAAGTAATCACATCTTGTTTCCTATAGGGTGGTATAAGAGTGAAAATCGAGATTTGGGACGTGGACCCGAACGCAGACGACAAAATCGATTTCTACGCAGCAAACCTGAGAATGGCGCCCGCACGTGATGAGGCGAGCGCGGTTCCCATCCGCACCACGCTGTCCAGTACCAGAGGATACTCTGCGTGAGTTCTTGCTTTCGATTCCTCTGATTTACAATCTTTAATACAGGGCTTCGTAAAGACAGAGAGCAAATTTCAAGTCGGTATGTGACCGGATGACATCACCACATAGAATCCATCTCACAAATTTTCATATCTCACCTTCAATTTTCTGTCCCCTTTTATACATCAACATGTCTAACGCTTATTTGCTGCATTTCAGTTTTATTTGTTTTCCATCTTTTTGTACTTCGATGTCTGATTTACTCTGACGAATGCAATTGCAGCTGAATCCAAGATGATAGTTTCACTCTGTATATGATTCTCATGTTGTTGCTTTCATCAGTGACTTATAGATGTTATTCTTGGTCATCTCTCTCCACTGGCCAGAATGACATGACACGTCTCGTTACGACACGTGCTTCTCTTGTTTTCTCCACCGCAGAACCGTCATTGAGACCAAAGTGTTTTGCAATCCACACTACTACGGCAGTGACTGCACCCGATTCTGCAGGCCGACTAACGGGCCGGGTGGACATTATTCCTGCAGCCCTCTAGGACGAAAGATCTGTCACGCAGGCTACACGGGACTCAACTGTGATGCGGTAAACACGCACTTCGAATAGACGACTCACGACTATACGAATGACAGACTTTGGATCCGAAATGAATCACGTAGCCTCAGAATAAACGCACCTGTTTATTTCAGATCCAGAGTCTGTCAGTCGTATAGTCGTGAGTAATGAGTCGTAGTGTGCGGCGGGCTTTACAATGAGGGTGTCGCCGAATCGGTCGCAATCCAAACAAAGCACACAAAGAAAGAAAGTAACTTGTTGGTGATCCTAGGAGAAATTTTCTCGTTAGGCCCTAACATCATCATGAACATGCAGTACTGCATTCAATTCGTGGTTCAAATCATATTCGCAGATTCGAGCAGTGACTGATTGGTAATTGCAGCTTCTCCTTTGAAGGCAATGGCAAGCACGCCACTTAAGACAATGCAAAGATATATGGATTACATTTAAATCTTATGTCTTAATCCCTGTGCCTGTCTAGAGAGAAGTAAAATATCAATTACCATCTTAAAAACGAACTTAAAAAAAAAAAACTCAAGCCATGCTTACAATTTCTGTTGCCTTTAGTGAAAGTAATGATAATGGTGATGATGATGATTATGATGATATTAGTTATATGGGGATGATCACGATGATGCAGGAGTGTAAACTTTGACTGCAATGTTACTTTTCAGAAGATGCAAAATTGATAAATCCTTGCTTCGAGTTGCTTTGTTGCAACTTATTGGCAAATTGCCCTTTGTCGACGTAAATTTGTTATCATGACCACTACTCTGACACTAAATATTCTAAAATATATTTACATCGATGAAGGGAAATTTGTCAATCAGTTGCAATAACAACTGTTATGGTTGTTGTCAACGTCCTGCATGTCACCCTACCCCTCCTAAACCTATCTACTGTCCTGCATAGCTGAAAAGCTTTCAGACAAAGGTGTAAAACATTTCCTATTCACAACTCTTCCATGATCTACTGCTGTTAAATATCAGGAGTACTTGGCACTGGCAAATCAGTGCAGTAGCTGTGTCTATGTAACATGAAAGTTTTCAAACCGACCGAAGCCGAATAGCCATATCTTTCACGTATGCAATTATTAAAGGAAAGATATAACAACAGCTGGTGAGAGGTAATATAAGATCAGGCTGGTCTATATAATAATGACAAGCCCCCTTTTTAGGTATAGCATTACAAAAGATTACTAGTGCATCCCACTCACATGTTGCTTGATATATGACCCAAACACCGAAGACCTGAAGTATCATATCCCCTCACTTTGTGAGTAGAGACCAACATAAGATCACGCGATGTATTGTAAAGTCTTTATCATTCTAGCAAGTCTGTGACTGGGCGAATGTACTTTCGTTTCACTAGGTCACCTTCATGGCCAAAGTTTCACATTCATGTCTACGTTTGTTGAGTCGAAAATAAATGGCGTCAGGTGACGAAACCGGTAGGGCAAACCATCTACCTAATCTATGGAGTTAATCGAAGCTCGTTCGTCTGTTTTGATACAGCAGTGTTTTGTGACAACCAAAACGGGCATTGTTCAAATAGTGAAATTCTCATGAATGTAAAGAAAATGAAAGTTGATTCATCAATCATAGTCTTATTTCTCTCTCGGGAAAATCCTTTTCTTTAATTTTTTTTTAGAAGACTACTTAATTCAAACAGCGATATATTATAGCACCTTCACGTAGCTTTGAATGAAGAGGTGGGAACAGTTCAACGGCTTAAAGCATCTTTCCATTCCTCATTTCAAGACTAGAGAAATACAAGACCAAGTGTAAATGTATTACACAGAAAACTGGTTGTTAAAAATTGTAGGGTGGGGAAGTACCATTGCTTCGGGGTTTTTTTTTCCTATAGATATCGCAAGATATTCATGGACGCTTATAAGTCTTGCGCTAAAACGAATTTACTGGTTTCCTAGATAACTTTGGAGCTGAAGAGACACATATATAACTCCAAAGGGTGTTTTCTAAGACAACATAGTGTCATAAAGAGGCACAGAGGAATAAAAACGGGCTGCTGCATTTTATCTTGTTTAGTGCTTTTTTTTTTTCAATTGTTGACGGAGAAGGAGTTTTCTACAGGATAATGGTTTGTGTTTGCTGCTGAATCACGAAAATCTTCTTTTAAATGAACGTAAGCTAAGACGACAGTGGAGATAGAATTAAGAATTTTGTTTCCTATTAATGTCGTCAATGTGTCATTACCATCTTGCTAACACTTCGATACTCGCTATGAGAGAAACTACATTTATAATGGACAAAGCGTAATTTACTCATTATTTATCTAGCGATCCACGTCCCACAAGCTTTGCTTTTTAGTGGATCACTATTTTCCATAACGAATCTATTTTCCGCACCCCCACGAAGTGTATATGCATTGTTCCTCCTAATTATTGTATATATATATATATATATATATATATATATGTACATATGTTGTTATATAATTTCTCTCGGATACTACATGAATCTTTTGCAAATGTTTGAACAATATCATTTCATGACATGTTACTTTGTACTATGTTTTGATTTTCGTTGATTGGAAATAAACTATGATTGAATTGAAATTGAAAATTGAATTTCTTAATCCGTGCTACCGATACATGGGAATTTTAGTGTCATAAACTTCACATAAATAATGTATGATGTCACTTGATCAAATAGTTTGAAGATATTCATTGAGAAATTAATAATGGCTGCTTTGATTTGTTGTCTGTGTTTCTGTGTCAGGAAATTAATGAGTGCGCATCAGGACCTTGCCAAAATGGAGGATCTTGTTCTGACATCATCAATGGATATACCTGTGAATGCGTGCAGGGAATACAAGGTAAATATCTCGTTTCATATCAATGTACAACACGTAATCAAAAATGAGTTCGTACAGACACGGGATCGTGGGGATTTGTGCAATGGGGAGGCTGGCCTGATTCGGATGTATTCGAGGGTACCCGTAGCGAATTGTGTGTATAGCGTTATCACTGATCTCTATGTAAGTACACACACAGCCGAAGATTCTCGACTGGAGTCGAACGTTACCGATGTGCGTACGCTTCGATCCACATAATATGTGTATACACGAATATTATTCGATGACGGGCAAGCAGGCTGCATTATTTGGTGTTTTGGAATGTGCCTTTTGGGGGGCAGCAGTGAGGATTGATTCAACCAGACCAACCCTTCTCTCCCCACGCTATACCTCGTCTTTAAATTCTGTCTTTACTTTGACCTCCATGTTTTGAAGGGGTAAAAGTAGGTAACGGTGAAAATTAAATGCAGAATATTCGCCAGGAAACAGTCGAACAAACGTAAGACACAGTTATCACAATATCTTTCCTAAAGGAATAAGTGGTTAAAAAGCATAAGTATGCGCTGTATAAATACATAGTTTCAAGAAGTCTCAGAGCTGATGAGATGAATGACAAGTATAGATGTTAGATCTCTTGTGCTCCAGAGCGATCATGGAATGACCCAAATGAGTGTTTAATTGTCATTCAAATTATGATGAGAATGACTATTCGGCAAATGAATGTTGATTCGAGTGTTGTATACTCTTCTCTTTCATAAACTTTGAATTTGTTTCAGGTCCAAATTGTGAAATCAACATGGATGAGTGCGCGCCCTCACCGTGTCAGAACTCTGGAACATGCACAGATCTGATTGGAAACTACTCATGTTCTTGTCTTGCTGGCTTTGAGGGGAGAAACTGCGAAATCAACGTCGATGAATGTGGAAGCAACCCTTGTGTTAATGGAGCGATCTGTCTTGATGCCATCGACGGCTTCACCTGTGAGTGCGTTGATGGGTTTGAGGGTGCCACCTGTGAGGTGAACAGGGACGAGTGCCTCAGCAACCCGTGCACGGCTAATCACACTTGTATTGATGGCGTGAATGGTTATCAGTGCGAGTGTTCAGCAGGTTTCGAGGGTGTTCACTGCGAGTTAGAGATCAACGAATGCAGCAGCCGACCTTGCTTGCATGATGGCGTCTGCACCAGCCTGATCGGCAGCTTTGTCTGCAGCTGCCAGGACGGTTATAGCGGAACTCTTTGCGAAGTGGATATTAATGAGTGTGAGAGCGGCCCGTGTTTAAACAACGGAACCTGCTCCGATCTCGTGAATGCTTACACCTGTAGCTGTCAGCCAGGTTTCTCGGGGTCAGATTGTGAAACAAATATAGACGAATGTCAGAGCAGTCCCTGCAACAATGACCACACGTGCGTTGACGGCATTAATGGTTATGTCTGCCTGTGCTCCTCTGGCTTTACGGGAGTACACTGTGAAGTGAATGTGAACGAATGTCAGAGTGCACCATGCTTCAACAACGCCACCTGTGTAGACGGCATCAACGGTTTCACTTGCGATTGTTCTCCTGGATTCGAAGGTACCCTGTGTAACGCTGATATCAATGAATGCGTGAGCAACCCTTGCCAAAACGGACACACCTGCGTGGACGCTGTTAATGGCTATCACTGTCCCTGTAGGCCGGGATACTCCGGAGCCCACTGTGAAGTTAATATTGACGATTGTTTGCCTGAACCATGTCTTAATGGAGGAACCTGTGAGGATCTCGTCAATGGGTATTCGTGTCACTGCAGGATAGGATTTGAAGGCCCTTTGTGCCAAGTCAATATTAACGAGTGTCACAGTGATCCTTGTATGAACAACGGAATTTGCCAGGATCAGATAGCCGCATACCTGTGTCTTTGTCCAAACGGTTTCCAAGGTGATCGATGCCAATCAGAGATCAACGAATGCGAGAGTCAGCCCTGCTTGAACGGCGCCACTTGCATAGATAGAATTAATGGCTATGATTGTGCCTGCCCATATGGTTTTACTGGATCTGTCTGTGAAATCGATGTTGATGAATGCCATAGTGCACCATGTTTAAATAACGGAACTTGTCAAGATGGTGTTGCTCAGTTCACATGCAGGTGCCAGCTGGGTTTTGATGGTGACTTGTGTGAACAGAACATCAACGAGTGTGCGAGCAGACCTTGCCAAAATGACGGCAGTTGTACCGACGGTGTGAACGGATTCCGTTGCGACTGTGATCCAGGGTTTGACGGAGAGGTCTGCCAAAACAACATCAACGAATGCGGTAGCAATCCCTGTTTAAATGGGGCGTATTGCATTGACGAGATCGACGGATACGTCTGCTCATGCGCAAGTGGTTACTATGGGATCCATTGCGAGGTAGATCACGACGAGTGCGCCAGTAAACCGTGTCTTCATAATGGTACTTGTGTGGATTTCGTCGATGGATTCCGATGTCGCTGCACCCGTGGCTTTGGAGGAATGTATTGTGAGTCTAATCTGGATGAGTGTAGTAGTTCTCCCTGCTTGAATAATGGTACGTGCCAAGATGGAGTTGCGAGTTTCGAATGCATATGTTTAGCAGGATACGACGGCGACTTCTGCGAAAATGACATCGATGACTGCTCGATGGAGCCGTGTTTCAACAATGCAACGTGTACTGACATGGTCAATGATTACCACTGCGAATGCTCACCGGGATATACCGGTAAGAACTGTTCGGTAAATGTGAACGAATGCGCAAGTAATCCCTGTCAGAATGATGCTAAATGTGTGGATGGCATAGACGGATATTTGTGTCTTTGTGGACCTGGTTTCGAGGGCATCAAGTGTGAGACTGATACCAACGAATGCGCCGTTCGGCCATGTCAAAATGGAGCCACTTGTCAAGATCTTGTGAATGACTTTAGGTGTTCTTGCCCCCTTGGTTTTGAGGGAAAATCTTGCGAAGTGAACATCGACGAGTGTGCGGAAAATCGTTGCCTGAACATGGCCACGTGCATTGACGGCACAGCATCGTTTTCCTGCGTCTGCGCAGAAGGGTATTTCGGGAGACGCTGTGAGAATGACGTCAATGAATGTGAAGAAAACCATTGTCCTCCTGAACGTCCTCATTGCGTCAACCTACCAGGGACCTTTCGATGCACAGAGCTCCCAACCTCCACGCCGATGTCACTATGTGCTGGAGATTTTTGCCAGAATGGGGCTTCGTGCAGTCAACAGGGTCACGAAGTTAGGTAAACGACTCCCTTGGTATTTCTTATCGCAAATTGTTGTTGTGAGAAATCACCCCATGGTTATTTCAAAATTGTAATGTTACTTCACGATCATTATCATGAAGGAGATGTTGTGAATGAAAATCTGTGATTGAAAACCTTTCTTGAAGTAATTTCACCCAGGATACATTTTTGTGGACTAACATCGCATTTTCATAACTGGATATCTCAACTCCAAAACGCTTTAGCAATTTAAACGGTTCTCTGCACCTGTAGCGTAGCCAGTAACAACAAGGTCAAATTGTTCTGATCAAAGTTATAAACTCAATTGTCAGATTTTACAACAATCTTATCTCGAGTTTGTTTGTCGTTTTAGATGCATATGTCCAGCAGACTTTACGGGTGCCCGATGTGAAAACCAACTCAGAGGGCCCTGCCACCCGTCACCCTGTGTTAATGGGGTCTGTGAGCTGGACACCGCTGGCCCTTCACCGGCAGCACGATGCATCTGTCAAGAAAACTTCGTGGGCACCCTGTGTGACGTCGGTGAGTGCTATGTCAACGTACATCTGACTGCACACCATTAATTAATGTGTCTTCTTTCAAAACTCTTGCAGCTACTTAAGTATATCTCCATAGTTAATTTCACAATAACTCATGATTTCTTGTTTGTCACTTTTGTTACCCGGTCGAAGAGTAAAACACAGACTTTAGACGTATATGTAGCAAGATTTGCCGATCAGTGGTAATGGTATAATCGTCTTCATTTTAATGGTAAGCCCTATACTAAGCAAAAGGCTTAAGTGTATGATACTATTTTCCCGTTTCATTGACGTACTAATTTGACTGGTTTAAGATTAATTTAGTTCTCTGTTCGTTTTCAGTCACACACTCACACAAATACATACATACACGCAAACTTTCTGCCTGTCTGTTTGTATTTATCTTCAACCGTTTGCCTTCGACAATATATCTTACAAACCAACAGACCCAAGCAAACACGTTTTCTCTCTGACTCTGGCTGACCACACCACTCCCTCGGGTGATCTGGAGTACGAGATCTCTCAGCTTTTGACATCCACCATGGATATCCGGGACCCGGAGAGTCTGAAAGTGGTCTTCCAGAAGGCCCAGTACGGCGAGTCATCGCTCAGCGGGTAAGCCATTGCATTATAAGACTTGGCATAGAGCTTGATTGGGAACCACATTACACTCTACGTAGTCTCTCCATTTAGTGTTCACACTGCTCTTTCCCACGGCCTTAGCATTATTATCACCACAACACTGATTGGTAATCATGTCTACCTTTAGTTAGGGAGGTTGTGGGGAATTTAGCCCAGGAAAGCGTGCACACGGGGGAGGAAATCTGACCTCTTCGAATTAAGAGTCACGAGATTTTACGATTTATTGTACCAAAGGAGATCTATGAAAAAAAGGAAGAAAATCTGATTCCAAATTCAATCAATTTGTGTAACGATTTTAGTTTTTATTCACTTACCCCATGGTATCGAAAGCTTTAATGTAAGAGGGAACCAAGTTTTCTGTGACAAACCTGCAGTAGGCGCTATAGGTAGAGCCGATAATGGGAAATAAAGCTGAGGAGAAATAGATCCCCAGAACGAAAAAAATAATCCTACTCATCCCGCGAGTCATACAGCCTACGAATCATACAGCCCACGAGTCGTAAAGCCCACGAGCTCGACACAAGGCCAAAAAAGGCCCATGAGTCCGACACTAGGCAAACAAGGCCCTGGAGTCCGACAATATATAGGTAAACAAGGCCCAAGAGTTCGACACTGGACAAAAAAGGCTCAAGGGACCGACATTTCATCACGGGGCTTAGTGTGTTGTGGGCATTTTTCTCCTCGTGTTGGACTTGTTGGCCTCGTTTGCCTATTATCGGACTCATGGACCTTTTTTGCCTAGTGTTGGACTCACTCATGAACCTTTTTCGATGTCAAACTCGTGGGCTGCATGACTCGTGGGTGTCGGTCTCGTAGGATGACCCAAATATCTTATTAGTGTTTACGTTGTCTCGCTTTATGTTCAACAGCCAACTCTACACTGTGATCGAGTTTTACGTGCGAGCCGATGGTGCCGTGATTACGTCATCAAAATTGGAGACTGCCATCCATTCACGAACGAGCAAGGAAATAAATGACATAATCCGTCCTTACAGACTTTTCGCTGAGGCAACACCAGTTGGCGTCAAATCAAGTTATAAGAGGGTAAGTGAACATAATACCCAGATGAAATGTTTCTACAAATGACCTGGCGTCACGAAGGTTGATGAATTAATATGATATTTCAAAGTTCATAGTGACATCACTATAAACTCCTTTCTGTTTTTGATTGCCTGTATGTTCTTTTACTAACACAGTATCGAGCTAGAATGTCGCTAACCTTTTCGACACCATGTAATATCAGGTGATAACTTTTTACTAATTGCCGTATCCTTGTCATCAGAGTTATCAGTCTCACTCACTCAGTCCCACAACCATTATGGTCGTTGTGGGACATGAGGAAGATGCAGCAGTTATTCTCCAGGCCGTTCGGTTGGCAGCTGTCCTGAGGAGATCAGAGTTATCAGCCTCTGCAATTAGAAAACAAACAAACAAACAAACAAACAAACAAGCAATCAAGCAACAGTAACAACTTTTACTGAAAGCGCACTTTGTGAAAATCCCTCAAACACAACAGACAGCAACGGTTCGTCTTGTCCACAATGCAATACCGGGTACATGGTGGTCGGTTAACAAAGTAGTAAAAAACAAGCAAAAAGGGAGGGAGTAGATAACTACTTGTATGGTGCTGAGGAAAAACCCCATGTTTTTGCAATGACAACACGTATGGATAGGTTTATGGATGTAACAGGTGTATGTTCACTATGGCGTCGCACTGTATTACATGTATGTTATTAGCATGGTTTAAATGGATTCACGTATTGTAAGTACGTTCAAGTATGGCTGGCTTTCAAGGTAACGCGTCTAATTGCGTGCAAACCTGAACAGACTATATAGTAGCGGCTGTATTAGTGATTTGTGAAAGTAAAACATTATCCTTTTCTGATAACATTCACAAAATATGAGTCTCAAGAATTTGATCCAACTTCTTGCTGATCGAAATGTTTATCATTATCTCCGTGCAAACAAAAGCATTGTTGATCGTTGCCGGCAGCAAGATCTTTGATGGTTGAAATACCCTCTCCCCCTAGAAATTCTGTGTGGATATGCTTTGTATTTCAGAGTCAGGAAAAAAAAATCTGTCTGCAATCCTTCTAAATTTGTATTTGAAGGTATATTATTCTAACTGTGTATTAACACTCCTTGACAGGAATGGATGACCCACAACTGGTTCGTCTTCGTGGTCATCGCATTGATCATCCTCATCATCGTGGTCATATTACTGTATGTTTATGTGAAGAGGTAAGACTACGAGAAAGCGGAGTTTGCTTGATACATCTTGTGGTTTCATAGCCCCATGTAGCATATTATCAAAATAAAAACATTCATGATTACCTCATGAAACCATGTCCTCACTGGTTAGTGTAACATTGTTTTATGTTTCTGCCTTGACATATTATTAGTGCATTAAAAGTACGGCAAAACAAAAAGCTAGACACAGATTCCAAACATTTTTCAGAAGGTTTTGACACCTTGAATATCATTATGAGTATTCCCTGCTCCTGTGATCTTCATTAAACGTTCTCTGCAGAATTTTCATGCAAAAGTTGCAATGAGAGTTGCTTACTCGTATACTGTCGTAACGATCGTGATACCTTTACAAAAGAGACAAATAATAATATTGTTGCCGCCTGGTAAGAATTGCTCCGTTGTATATTTTCTGTTCCAAAATTGAAATAATGTTTGAGTAGAATTGATGTGAATTCAATTGGATTGAGTTAAACTGATGTGAATTGAATTGAATTGAATGTTGAATTGAATCAAATTGAATTGAATTGAATTGAATTGCATTGAATTGAATTGAATTGAATTGAATTGAATTGAACTGAATTGAATTGAATTTAAGAATTGTCATGAAATAAAGGATGCAAAGCCACATATGTGTAAGAAAGGGGGTCAGGGGTCAGCGTAAAACCGTAAATTTTGACTGCAATGAATTTTAAAGTCATTGCTTCCCTCTCACATTGTTTACCGTGCTATAGCTTACTCATACATTTTATTTTCTGTTACTCTCTATTCATGTCTTTGCGTGATAACCTCTGGCCCTTACCTCACTTTTCTGGTATTTCACAATTAAGCTGTAATTTATGTTGTAACGACTTGTGGTCAAAGTTGAATCTCCTCTTCTCGGTAACACTTACAAGTTTTCATAGAAGGCAGATATAGAGTTGTATATATCTTGGGCAATAAAGACGGAAAGATTGTTTCGCCCTTTGCTATACATATCCACTCTAATATATTTATGTTCGCAGGGTTAAGAATAACTTTGTCAGTGTTGTACAGAGTTGCATTTGTTTTTCTAACTTGACGGTGCAGGAGAAAACGGAGGGAGGCTTTTGATCACGACGAACTCGAGAAAGAAGGTACTCGATTCCTCAACCCCGCCTTTGCGACCACACCAACTGGCGCTCAACTCCGGCTAGAGGACGCTAGCACGCCCAGCGAAACCACGCCATGGGAGACAAATTTGAGCAATACGAACATGTATTCTTTCAGGGGACCGCCTGAGACCGAGTCTGAACAATGACGTTTGTAAAACTGTCACACATTCCGGGGCGAATGCAAGACCTTGAACTGTGTTGTGTATAGATATAATGAATATAATGCATCTTTAGTGATACTGCTTAGATATGCAAATATTTTCTGTTCGTTTGCCCTACATTCTTGGTGTCAATGTCAGCTTCTGTGTGAAATAGGTGTAGCCGGGACGACTCACTATAGAGATAACGTGCTGTCAGATTGATCCAAAACTATCCGACATCAACGCTTCTTCGCTTTGTCAAAACGTGAATTGCCCTAGTTCTCTCTCTTATTTGTCTTTTTACACGTACGTAAGTGTATATGTGTGTGTACATGTATGTATAAAGAAAATTGTGGTAACATTATAGACAGCACATTGACAGCAAGACACCAAATACTAGTTGGGAGAGAGAGAGAGGGAGAGAGAGAGAGAAAAGAAGAAGATGGAAATACGCGTGTTTTTTGTCGTTCGAAATGGTAGTATTTGTGTATTATACATGTACGTCTCTGTACCACTGGTATTTTAAATTTCCGTTTTATTTTGATTACATTGTCTTGGTGTTGTCCGGTTGAAACCTTTAAACAGACTCAAGAAAACTGTCCGCTTTCAATAACTCTGCGGCAGACAGGATCATTCCAGTTTCGGTGCTCATGTTTGTTCCACGGAGGGATAGTGCCTTATTGTGCCGTTCTGTGTGGGCTAAAAGGGCAATAAAACGCGTGGTCATGCGAAAATATAAAAACGTGACGCAGCAGGAACTTGTGATTTTTTTTTTTTCAAGACAGAGCTTGAATTAGAAAAGATGAAATAGTAACCCAGCATAATGAGTAAAATGTTTGACAGCTTATAATGTTTATATTAACATTATACCCCTTTCATTTCTTTACCTGTCCTCAAACAATCACGCCGAGTACATTGTGTCTTGGTTTAATGTACTTTCTCCGCCACATGAAATTATTCCAAAGTCTCCCAGATATTCGGTGTCCTTACTGCTATACCATAACCAGAACATCACAAATGTGTAAAAACTAGAAACAAACCAAAACATAACATTGAGCCAGCAAGGTATAGGATAACCTGCTGTCGTGGCGATCAGTGGAGAATGCGGTGCACAGCTTGTTATCTTCTTGTGTCTTTAAGACGTAAACGTACATCCAAGCGTCAATACATGCATTCATAGATAGACAGACAGACAGATAGATAGATAGATAGATAGATAGATAGATAGATAGATAGATACATACATACATACATACATACATAGATACACACATACATCATTTTTGCCTCTGACGAAGATTCTGCTAGGATCGAAAGCTCGGGCCCCTTTTGACTCCATTTTACTCCATTGGCTCGCCTTTATTGGATAAGCAGTGTTTAGCAGCTTTCTTTGCTACAGATACATACATACATACATTTACATACATACATAGGCCCTACATACATAATAATATGTGTGTATGCTTGTTTGTATGTATGAAATGTCAAATTCCGACGTTTTATCCCTACCGGTCTACCAATGGAGGAAACAATATTCCCATAATAAGTGCCTTCCTTGCCATTTTCGAAGACAAAAGTCATTCAATGGTATTTTCATGATAGACAGAAATTAAGCAAACCATTAGCAAGATCAGGTACTGAAAGTAGGTTATCTTCTTTTAGACATAGATTGTGAAAGACATTCAATCGGTATTTTTATAGCTTATTCAACCCTTTATATTTCATTTCCTTGTCGCCACCACCATGACATTTGTCTTTATGTTGTAACATGCCACCGCCCACGTAATTTCTTAAAGGGATGGTATTGTATTGGTTGAGCCAGGGATTAAGCTTTTAACATTTTGCGAGATACTAAGAAACCACCTATGAAATGTTACAGAGCATCCAATTCTGAAAGGGATTCAAATTTTATTTGATGAAAATCGGTTTTGAAATGGCAGATATATATATATATAATAAGGAAAACAAAGGATAAGGATCCCTTGTTTTGGATATCTCAGCCTCAGCCACTCCTGGAATTACATGCTCTTTCATGTTTCATAAGAGGTTTCTCATTATCTCACAAAAAAGTTGCAAACCTCAGGCCCATCTCAACCAAAAGTATACCATCCCTTTAAATCTCAATATCACATTCAAACACACCCATTACGCACAAACATACAGACACACATACGCACACATGCATGCACAGTTAATGTATACAAGACTAAATGCTAGTAATGAATAGACAATATGTCATGTTTTTTTTTTTAATGAATTTTACTTCATTATGGCAGTAACATGATGGTGTCATCATACCTTGTTAAAAATTTTCTTCTATTTCTTTTTGTTGTTGTTGTTTGCATGGGTTTAACCTACTCTTGTGAGACAAAATTACCCATGATCTGACGATGTTATCATTTGCTTTGTCAGTTACTTAACCCTAAAGGGGCCGGGCATTTTTGGCTATGCTCAGACCGGGGGGGGGGGATGGATTCCGCCCCCCCCCCCCCGAGATCTCGGCCACCGGAGGTGCGATCGCGATGAAATTTTGCATGCGTGAGACCCGCGTCATAATCTACAAGACTGTGTCATAAGATTTTTTGAAACAATCAATTTCTAATTTTAATTAATTAATTATGCAAATTAAGCTCAAGGTGATATTTTAGCCTAATTAAAAGCATTGAGAGTCTAATTTTTGATCTGTAAATCTGTTTTAGCATATTCAACAATTGTACATCACAAAAAGTTCCAAAACTCATTTCAATTCTTATGTATTTTATTGTTTTCAGAATTTCTTATGTATTTCCTTGTTTTTCAACTTTTGTTTTTTCTTTGTTTTTTCATTGGAAATTGTCACTGACCACTCTTCTACCATAATTAGTACAAAATTAATCAATGAAAGTGATTAATTGTAAAAATAATCGGGTTTTTATGACTTTCATGACAGAGCACTGTTCTCCATAGGAAATGTACACAAAATCACAAAATTTTGCCCCTTTTGGGGCGACATTCCGTTACAAAAATGGGAGTGGCTTCGCAAAATTAGTATGCGCGGACGTTGCAAATTTGGTCCCAAAAGTTGCGCTAGACTTGAACGAAGAAAGTCAAAAAGCCTCGCGACGAGGCCTTCTCGCGTTACAGAATAATAGCGCAAAACGTCGAGGGGGGGGGGGGGGGGCGGATTCCGCCCCCGGCCCTTTTAGGGTTAAAGTATAAGGGTTCGTTTGCTTTAAAGCAGCTTAATTGGGAAGATTAGTGTCATAGATCATACCGCGTTGTATATAATTGCAATTTATGTTCTATGATTGTTATATACGTTATGTATCTTTTCCATGTCCTCATACTACAATATTATTGTAAATAGGCTGTGTATATGTAAGATTGTGCATGGCACTCTGTCACGAGACCACACTATATGATCGACAATCTGTATGATAGTGTAAATAAAGCAAAGGGAAAAAAATCATGCCAAACTACTTCTCTGTCACTTGACTATGTGTTTTGTTTACTTTGTAATACCTGAGTGCTTTTGCTGGTCAGGTATGTATAGGAAGAGTTGAGTGGGTCGATGTTTAAAACGGAGTGAAATCCTGTTCAGTTGTGATTGCACCAGTGCTGTTATAAGAGCGAGTTAGACAGTTCCACAGAAAGGAATGGAGGTGCCATCAAAACCAAAGTATACAAACTTCTCAAAAGCAGTTTAGAAATAACTTCAGACGCACTTCATATGAATAACAACTTAGTTTTGTATATTCTGCCAGTACTTCACTCTTTTCCTTCTCCACTTAACTTTGTTCGTGTACCATTATTTTGTATTCCACAAGAACCCTTATTTTAACTCGTGAAAGTTTAAAACTTACTTTGGGGCCTTTTCCCATCGAGCCTGTAAGAGGTTTTTATTAACCCCACGATAAATAGGATTATACTTCGACTTGAAACTGTAACTCTTGTTTTTAATGTAGAAATGGATGAAATGAAATCTGTAGAAGGTGAAAAAAAAACAAACCCCCAAAACCCCCCAAAAACCAGCACACGCCATTTTTACCGGAGCAAAGCCTTCAATTATTAGATTTTTGCACGCGTAAACTAACAACTTGCTTAAAACGGCATATATACATTGATATCGTTCAGCTTATACCCTATATTTTAGGGACTTGTTTATTCCTACTTCTTTTGAAATTTACTTAGAAAAGTTGCATCTTATGAAACGAATTGTTTCTTCGATTCTGTCATTTTTGTCGGACTAAATATTGCAGAATGTGAAGACAAAGCGGCAACAAAAGAAACTCAGATAATTTGCACTTTGTCAGTAGGCCTACTGACTCTTCTCAAACTTGCAAATTGCCTCTGACGAAGATTCTGCTGTAGGATCGAAAGCTCAGGCCCCTTTTGACTCCATTTTACTCCATTGGCTCGCCACTATTGGATAAGCAGTTTTCAGGAGCTTGTTTTGCTAAACTTATTTTTCATAAACTATTATCGATGTTTCTTAAGTGACGGTGAACTATTGTATTTCTCCCTGTCACATTGCACAGAATATTAAGGGTCTCTGACAACAGTGAAATAGTTGGATAATAGCATGCCAAAAAAAAAAAAAGCAAATATATCTCCTACACCGTTGTAACCAACCTGCATGCATGACGCATCCCCGCTACCATAATACAGAACAACAATGGTGATTGTTCGGCAGGCTTCAGCCATGACCATGGAAGGGGCCTATAGTAGGAGGTATAGTGCCAGGAGTAAGTTTTGCCATTTTGACCACTAACGATTTTCTAGTGTGTAGGCCTAGTGTTTACTCAGTTATCATAATGACACAAAGTGATTTCAGTACAATGCTGATTGTGTTGAACAGGCACAGCAATAAAACATAATCATATATGCCGTATATTGCCCTCGGACCGAGATTGATAGGCTATATCAACATAAATCATAATGTGATACGTTCCTTTCCCAGGATTCATTGACAATCAAGCACAAGAATGCAGTTTTGATAAGTGGATAAAAGGATTGAAAGATATAAACCATTTCTTCAGATCAACTGATTCAAACAGTTGGCATATCATGCCGTCCCTACAAAAAAGATAAAGATCATCTAGTTTTAAGTAGTGATAAAAGGCAAAGTCTTTAAAGGATTTTTTCTGTTATTTCATTTGTTTATGTTTTTTTTTTTGGGTTGGTTTGCTCCACGACAAAAAAAAAATGAAATGTCTTCAAAGAGAAAAGATATAAAATACCTCTACGATAGAGATTCAAATGTCATATCCTCGTTGATTTAACGAATTTTTTTTTTTATCAATAAATGCAAACTTTTAAATCCATAAAGAGTGTTGGAAAGTCCGTCGATGTCTTTTTTTTTAAATTTGAGAATAATGCTTCAACGGCATATTTTCTCCTAAAGCATTTCTTCAATTGCCTTATTCTAGCTGCCATAACACTGTTCATGTTGTGTGAGTATAATACATTGTATTTGTGTGTCTATCGAGTGGACAGGTTTAAGTGAGCGAGTGCTGTGAAATGATTTTTGTTTCATGTATGATTAAAGCGACGTAAAAGTAATGACTAAACGGTTCGAGTCCAGTAATATTTACAGTATCATAATGATACCATAATCTATATCTGGGAGACGATTTGAGTGAAGCTGATGTAAATGATTGTCAGTATAGAAGACATTGATTTTGCAGTCTCGTCGGTACATACTCTGCTACTATGACTGGCAAAATTGAATTGCAGAGCACAAGATTTTGTTTCAAACTGACGAAAGCCGAAAATTCAAATGGGAATTTGCACATTCCAGAGTGTCAGAGAAGAAACTGACAATACATTTTTTTTTTAAAGAAAATGGGAGGGAAACCTATTATACTTGGTACTTGCACGTATTCTACATGTACTTTCATGAAGTTCGTACATAGCGCCAAAATGATAATGACATGAAAATACCCCAACTCTCTGCCATTATAGGTGTCGTTCGGAATTCTTCGATTTGGAATTTCTGGGCTATAGAAGTCAGTGATTGAGGAAGTTCACAGTACCCAATTTCGCTGCAATGCATTGTCAGAAAAAAGCGACCCCCTCCCCCACCCTCCCCCTTCAAAAAAGTCCTCTCATACATGTGTATGTGGGAAGTTTCTGCACGGCGAAAACATTTTGGCTGCCACTTGACATGTGTCAGACGTTCGTGGTAAAGATAATATTCTTTCAAATTGAATAAAAGGTTTTTAGATGTTATATAGTTAAAAATCTTGTAAGCAAGATGACTGATGAATTGCTGTGGAAGATAAACCTATGGAAACTGGTGTGTCCCGTAAGCATGTGACCTCCAAGGAGATAGTATGTCAATTTGTCGAAGGCAACAAGTTAATAAACATAGTGGTCAATGAGTGACAAGGACGTTTCGTTACAGCTAGGGACACTGAAATACTAGCAAACAATCAGGACGCACAGAAGCACCCAAGACCACCGTCATTTCATATCATATGTCAATTCTAGACTCACGAAGTATACACACACACACACACACACACACACACACACACACACACACACAAACAAACAAACACGCACACAAAAGTTTGTCACGAGTGACTGACGTTTTGATGACAAAAAAAAATCCTAATCCTACAGAGGTGAAATTCAAGGTGAGCCTTGAATCAAGCCTTGATCAAAATAAAAATAAACAAACATTATTTCAGAATTATTTTCACAGAGTTGATTATAAAAGCCGAAGAACCCGATTGCATAACGTTTAACCAGTGGTGCACAAACGTCTGTAACCTTTATAATGCAGAGTTGTCTCGGTGGATGATATCACCGAAGAAGCTACCGGAAATAATCAGGAGCAAGTTAAAGTGAGCAGTGGCATGCTACTATCGAAAGTCAATATTCAAGTCTCGTTTAACGAGCTACCATAGTTGATTACGTTATATATATATATATATATATATATATATATATATATTTAAGGAATTACTTGAACCAATTCCTGTTTCGTGTTTGCCCAAAATGTGTTAAATCCCATGCGGTAAACCATTACAACCATAGTGTCGATTTAATGAGAGCATGCTGATCAAACGCTTGGCAAAAGTAATTTACTACGAAATTATGAAGTGACTCGACCACGTTACCAGGGAGGTGAAAAGAAGGCTTCCTTGGTGTTACCAATCTTAGAATCACGTTTTACTCCACCATTCATAGAAATCCCCAATTCGAAATCAATACATGATGTCATCGGCGATTGCCCAATAACAAGAGGGGATATAGAGGGTGGGGTCAACTTACGTAGAACGCCATTGTCTTCCTGCGACCCTCAGCGGTATCCCCTCACCGTCGGTCGGGCGATGATTAGGTCCAGTCATGAGGGTAGAACCATGGAAGTACGATCTACCTCCTTGGTAGAACTGCTGTCATGAGTTGGCAGGATGTCGGGCCACCAAATTTCCCTACCTTATGGTGGCTCGATCGGGCAGCTAGAATTCAAAATCAACTTTTTCTATTTCCTTTTTAAATTTTTTTATTTAAGACCACTACAGGTCTGTTTCGGACCACCAATATTTTATATTCGAAAGGACCACCAGAGAAAGAAAAATTATATATATATATATATATATATATATATATATATATATATATATATATACACACACACACATATATATATATATATATATATATATATATATATATATGTGAGTGTGTGTGTGTGTGTGTGTGTGTGGTGTGTGTGTGTTTGTATTGATGTACGTATCATGTACATCGAGTTAAAGAAGTTAAGAGAACTTCCTTATGAATATGATGATAGTGATAACGATAACTAATAGTAATGACAACAATGATCTTAAAAGATTGGTATTAAAAGATTGCTGACACTTGAGACACAACTACTATGCTGAGATTTCTACTAATGATAATAACAACAACAACAACAATGGAGATAACAATGATGGTAATGATGATGACATTGTTACCGAATTGGTAAACGCTTTCAATTCTCATAAATCATAATTATCTCAGTTCTTGGATGTGTTAGAAGAAACAAAAATTGAATTGCTTTCTTTTAATGCTTGTCATATGTGACTTCTTGATAATCAGCGTCGGGGATATTTTTCTTGCAGTGCAAGGCTTTAAACAGTAAAAAGATAATTAAACTTACCAAAATGATCAAAGTGGTCAAAATCATCAAATAGTCTAAACCCTGCCCTGAGCTCTAAACCTACCCAAAAATATAATAGTTTATCAGATACGTGGATGGTGCGATCTGTCCTGATATAAACATAGTATTAGAATAAACCAATCGACGTGTGACCAAAACCCGGAAAATATGATGACATGAGACAGCATCTCAATTTTCCTTTAGTGCTTTTAAAGAACAATTTTATTATTATACACACGGATAAATTAATTGTCTAATTGCCGCCTCGACTTTGTGTCTATTTTAAGTTACACCCAGTCCCTGCCTGTTACGAGACCCTCACCTTTCATGGAGACTGCTTCGTAACTCTTTTGTGAAGACTTTCTTTGTTATTCGTGACGAAAGACTGGCATTATTGTGGACGCACTGGACCGACCAATCCTGCATTCATCGCACCCCACAACTCCCACGGACTTTTATGTGAGGCGTCCAATTCTGTCGTCGTGTATCCTGACGTCGTAGGGCTCACTAAGACCGAAGAGTTTTCAGTTGCGCGGAGCAGTGCGCGCAGGAGGGAGAGTATCTCACATCGCACAAGCAGGCAAGATATCAAGCCAAAAAGTTTCAGCCTTCAGTGGAAAGTCATGGATCGATTCATAATATTCGTCTCAATCATTTCTTTGCTTCATCAGGTATGTTTTGAATGTCATACTCTATTTGTTTGTTTGGCACAGTGCTATACTAATTAACATTTAGTGCTTGCCTGTACCTGTGTGTTTTGTTTACATCTGCCCACAAGTTTGTGCACGGTGCGGTGTACATGGGCACTGGTATATCGGTAGACCACTCGTGGGCTGGTGGAAGGTCAAACCGCAGGACGATGCCTCGGTCTTGCAAGGGGTGTGTTCCTGGCAACGCTCCGTGGTCACTCGCAGGGTAGTGTGTAGCTGACGCGTGGCAGGAATACACATTATGTCGCTATTATATATCACTTCTATAGGACGATTTAAAGAATAATTGTAATAATGAATATGAGGATACACATGATATTTTCATACTAAAGAAACGGACTACCGACCAGAATAAAAGTTTGTAGGTGGGTGTGTGCATGTGTCTTATTTGCGTGTTTTAATTGTGTGCGTGTTGTTGTGAATCAGTCATCAATACTTCTAGATAATTGAATATATCAGCAGCCTTTATTCTTCTCATTAATGCATATGTGCTTGACCACTTCACCGGGATTTCACCGTGTCTTTGTGAGAGAAGTGAAATGGGTTTTCAATTGATAGGTCGACCGGTAGACAGATACCAAAGTCACATTGCTGTGATTGTGGAACAGCCTTCCAAAACAGCTCGGCTAGTGTCAAATTCTATCAAATTAAAATCACGTCTAACGTACACTCACACTCCCTACTGGCCTACCCCGCCAAGTGTCCATGTAACTTATCTTTTTAATGATAAAATAAAAATTCAAATGTTGACCTATATATTACTCTATGTTGTATATAAGTGTTTGCCCTGTTCGTCCTATTTCTCTCTTGCATTCTTCTTCTTCTTCTACTTCTTCCGTGAGAGCGGCTACTTCAACTTGCTGATTATTCTGTCACTTACGGTGAGGTCTAAGTTGTACAAGTCTTTGAAGGGTTCAAATAATCACCACCCAATATGTATTGTAACGGTATAAAAAAAAATACAGGGACGTGACTCAAATCTGAAAATGTACTCCAAGAATCCATGTGGGGAATAACACCACTAGACCGAAACAGACAGCCGTGGCCTTTCTCGCAGATGCCTTAGCCTTACTGTCGATCTCACAAGTTGGAGTCTGCAGGTCCGTAAGCCTCTTTAGAGGTCGTAGGTAATCTACTGGAAGTGTCCACCCTAAAGAGAGGAAACCGAACATGTCAAACTCCTTTAAATCCGTTATTATGTCCGGATAACTAGAGATAAAGAGCAGTATACCTGGGCCTTGAGAAGTTCGAATGACTGCTGTTTCGTGTCCTTTTGTCAATCGCACATCGCAGTTGTAGAAATATAATGTTTGACCCGTCCGGCAAAGGCAGATGAAAGGTGTAGACGCTATTAAAATGTTGAAGATCACAAAATTGTTTGTGAAAGCAAACTAACAAGATAACAAATCAATGATAGAATAAAAAGAAAGCAGTCATTTAAATAACACAAAATTTATTACAATGTAAAGCCTCCAGAGACAGGCATCAACAACAACAACAACAACTACAACAACGACAACAACAACAACGTAGAGACTTGAAAAGACATGAAGAACACTGCAAATTATCTTTTTTTTTTTCACTTTGTTTACATCCGGGTTTTAAGGCATTTTGTGGGTCTATTATTCAATACTGAATTGTGTGACTCCCAAAGTAGATAGTTGCATTTCTGTAATTCATAATTGTGTATTGTGCAAATCACTGCACCACTGTAGTGACAAACATTACTCCTGTAGGCCTATTTCTAATTCCGCATGAACACTTTGATTTTGCTCTGGGACAAATGGAATATAATTATGTCGCTGACATTTCACAAGCTAACATCATTTAGTGTGCTGAACACAGACACACACAGACAACTGAATATACAGACAGAGACATTATTTCCTCATTCACAAACTACAAATAAGATCAATGAAAAAAAAAATGGCTTACAATGTATACATCGAGTACGCTGACTAAACGGTAATTAATTTTGCCATCTCACTGTTCTCTCTCCGGGCTAATGGCTTCATTCATTTTTTTTTTAAATCTCGTAATTTGTTTGTTCACTTATTTTTAGTCCATTCTTCCCCAACTTGCCAATCGGGAATGGAGATGGGAGAGGTGGGGATGGGGAGATCATTATCATTATTATCATTTTTTAGCGTCCTGATTTTATGCAAATACTGTCTTTCATCGTGCGTAATGCTACGTTCCTGCTGGTTTTTGTCTCGTACAGGTATTTTTTTAGTCCTCTCAGTTTGTTACAATAGAGCAAATATTCAGAGAGGATTTTTTGTTTTGTTTTCTTCACTCTGTCAAAGTGGTTTATTCAGTGATTCATTTCTGAAGGGAAAAGATGGCTGAAACCACTCCTTTAAAATTCTATTCTTCAATTTCATATTAATGTAAATGGACGGAAGAGGAACTCAATGGGCACATGTAGCATCAGTTAAAGAGAAGGGATTTTTAAAGATATGCACGGCTTGGATGGCGAAAGTTAACGTAAGTCGTTTGGTTAGTAAACTTATATATTTGAAGCTTGTAGGGTCTAATAACACATTAGTTTCAACCCTGACTATAAAAGAACGGGAATGTTGTGATGGGAGGTAATTGAAGTTTTGCATTTAGTTACAATATTGTATATTCGTTGTCTTCTTACTTAACACTTGCTGAATCCCTTTATCCAACACACACACACACACGAAAATATGTGTAAATTCAATTGACATGGCATATACATACATTTGCAAATGAATATATTGGTAAATAGAAAGATAGGCAGTTTGGTATAGTGAGAGACAAAACACAACAGAGCTGATATGACAGTATGTTCTCTCGTATAGAACGTTAATGTCAGTTTTAGGGTGTCCCGAAAGTTCACTAACACAGATGAAATGTCAGTTACATTTCCCAAAGTAGCTTTGTTGTTTCGTTTGTTTGTTTGTTCGTTTGTTTTAGAGACAGAAATGCTCGAAGCTGAGTTGAAATACTTCCTGCTTTTCCCCGTTTTTTTCAGAACCGAAACTGTTTTTATTAAAGGGAAGATAAACCCAAAGAGAAATGTGGATTGAGTGAAAGCAGCAAAATTAGTAGAACACATCAGTGAAAGTTTGAAGAAAATCGGACAATCGATGCAAAAAGTTATGATTTTTTTAAGTTTTGGTGTTGGAACCGCTGGATGAGGAGACTACTAGAGGTTATGACGTATAAGTGGACAACAATACAAAGAAAATATAAAGGAAATTCGACAAAAATTTACTTTTCTAGAATTATGAAAGAGCAATGGACCAACCGCTTTCAGAAAGCAGGAGGAATAATTGCTACCCTTAACATATGTCAATATCAAGTTGATGGAATTTGTAATTTTCATGAAAAATGGATTTTTATAGTATTTTCTTTATATTTTCTTGGTATTCTTGTCCACTCATACGTCATAACCTCTAGTAGTCTCCTCATCCAGCGGTTCCAACACCAAAACTTTAAAAATTCATAACTTTTGCATCGATTGTCCGATTTTCTTCAAACTTTCACTGATGTGTTCTACTAATGTTGCTGCTTTCACTCAATCCACATTGCTCTTGGGGTTTATCTTCCCTTTAACAAAAGCGAAGCAGGGCGACATAGAAATCAACACTATTGTGGAATGGAGCAAAGTTCATCCACATTAATGATCGCAGATTACAATCTAGAGTCAAGCTTGTTCCTTACATTTTTATACCTCAGTCAGTCCTGTTTTGCTGTCGTGTTCAATTGACAAGTTTAATAAACGTTGGCTTACCAACAATTTTCTCCATTTCTTCCTCTTGAGCATTCATGTTGACGAACGATGGTATCATTGTAAGTGCTGTTTAAAGACCATTTGCACAACGTGGCATGGTTCAACAGGTTTATTTATCAACACTTGAATCGGGAACAAAAGTGAAGTTTATAGTACATGTAAAAGAGGTACACAATTCCTTTTGAACTTTCATCTCGACGAAACTAAATGTCTAGCTAAAAAAAAAAAAAAAAAAAAAAAAAAAAAAAAAAAAAAAAACAAAACAGGGCATGTTCGGACACGCAGCAGATGAAAGAAGTAGTTAGGAATAGATCAAAACCTATTTTCACCGAAATGTATTATGTGCATGACATATTCGATAGGAGTGTGCTGGTCAAATTGCATATAGGAAAGAAAAAGATAAACTTTTGAACTGATTAAGGAGTTGTGAAGTGAACAATGCTGGCGGCTGCTGACCCGCACCCAAAGCAAGTAGTAAAAGGAATACTGCGATGTTTTGGCCGGAAAATGACACAGGCGGGCTGTTGTCGATTGAAATCAATGCTGGGTTGTCAGAAAACTATACTTGTTGCATGTTAAAGTTGTTGCATTTTTCCCCTCTAACTCTTAGTTGTAACCTCTCCAATAGGGACATGAATCCAACTGATAATATAAAGAGCAAAATACAATGCTATTTATACTGAAGACAACACTCATTTGTATATCCGCCTCAATAATTTGAGTTCCACGTGATAAGAACATGAAGGAGAGTGCTGTATAACTATGGAGCTATACAACACAATATCTCCATGATAAAGTCGACAAACACCATCTCATAAAATGAATGTAGCGGCACAGAAAAGTCAACATGACATGCATGTAGACCAGGAGCTGGCTGCTGGTCAATTTACCCCATCAAGCCCCAAAAGGTTTGACCCCTCAAAGTTACTGGGGTCACCCCCCTCATTACAAAACTGGGCGTCAGCCTGATACCTGAGGGCGGGGTCGTCCCCCGGGGACCCCCCCCAAAACGCCCCCCCCCCCCCCCCCGCGGCGGGTGTAATTTACCCCATGGAGCCCATGGACCAAACCTGGTCTAAAAGAATGGCCTAGGGGTGTACATAATAAAAATATAAAAACTGACAAAATATCTGGTCGGGAAAGGGGTTGCCAGACCATCCTCCCCCCCCCCCTCGGGCCCCCCTGGTGGTTGTAATTTACCCCATGCAGCCCATGCACCAAACTTGGTCCAATGAAAGTACTATGGGTGTACATAATAAAAACATAAAAACTGACACAATATCTGATCGGGAAAGGGGTTGCCAGACTGCCCCATCGGGCCCCCTGAGGCCCCCTACACACATAAACACCCCTTATGGGTTGAGATTTCTCAGTGTAGTGTGCAGAGAGGTAGAAGTCTACATGTACATAATAACATTAGAAAAGCTGACACTACATCTGGGCAGGAAAGGGGTTAAACTAGCCCCTGGGACAACCACTCCCCCTATACCCCCCCCCCCCCACAAACACACACATTTACACACAAAGCAATACGCACCCACATGTGTACTGTAATGTACCAAGCCACTCCGAAGGAAGAGGTACGTTGTATGTTGATACAGAAAGGGTTAAGTATTGATACAATCTAGGCATTCATGTTGTGTGGCCTATCATCCATAAAGCACAACCTGTATATTAGATGCAGTAGTTATATGCCTATTTTGATCAATTTTGCATATAATTTGGGATATTGTGCATAATTATATGCTGTAACAGTAGGCATGTGCGCGCACACACACACACACACACACACATACACACACACACATGCATACTGCTTACACATGACCATGGACATACATGTATTCTTATACTGTATGTACATAGTGGTAAATAAAATGTCTCACAACCATGGTCACTTGCACTGGTTGGACTTAAGACTGTTTTGGATTATAACACTAGCTTGTAAAAGTACATCAATCATAAATGCGGAGCGTCCAACATATGAAGAAAAAGTGATTAAATGGGGTATTGAATGACTCAGATGCATTGCTATGTCAGTGCATAAATTATCTGATATTAGGCATATTGAAGCTTCACTGTTGTTGCGGAAGTAAATATGAAAATAAAAGAACAACACCAAAACCAAATACAGTGTAGGTCTGTAAGATGTTCATACCTTTGGAATGTTATACTGTACAGGGATACTATCAGTGGACCTCCAAGCAGGAACACTTAACAGATTTTGAAAGCTATGTGTGTGAAGTTGCATCATGTTTTACTCTATATACAGCCTACTGGGTACTTATATAATGTATTCACCTTATATAGGAAACAAGTAGCTATTGAAAAAATGCTTAAAAAAAGCCTTTGTTGAGAGTACACTACGGTTTCACACCACCCACAGAAATACTTAAGGCCAGTTGTACACCAAATTAAAGTTTATCTTTTCATCAACATGCCTTTAATAACATGCAAATAACAACTATCAGTCCTTCACTCAAACCTCATAATAACCTGTCATGTTTTTAGCTGACAAAAAACACCATTTCCTTATTTTGTATGAGGTAGTGCTAGTATCACAACATTCAGGCTCACATTACCTTAATGTGACTCTACTAAATTCCAGTTGGAATAGGCTGCATTAGATTTACAAGGAGAAATGGTTTCAGATGCAGTATGATATGCATCCATTGTTACACTCAGTAGTGCATGTCATCTCATAGTTTTGGACAAATCATCTGCATATCTATAAAGTAATGAACAGGTATTTAAAATATTATCTTACTACCAATGGTTTTGATCTGCAATTAAAGCAATTTGAGGCTTCATTTTGTCACAGCTCTTCAATCTTAAGGCTCTCTGTCCATGTTTCTGGCATGGTAGACATGCTGCATGTACTGTATCTTGTTAAGACATCAGTATCACAATTTTTGCAACTTTAATCAGGCTGTTTGTCATTTCTTTTGCTATATTTAAAGAGAGTTTCAGATTATTTGCCTAATCTTCCTACCCAATTCTCCAAGTATTCATTCATTGGAACATCTGCATCTTCAACACTTGTGATACATATTTATAAGGCTGTTTCTAATCCTAAAGTCAAAGATGTCCTAGATAGAGAAATTGAAATGTAGTATAATTCTGCCTTTTTGACTCTATGAATGATAGGAAGTGCAGTGACTTTAACAAATTCAGGGTTTAAGTGTTCTATGCAAATTTAAAGCAATGCACACCTTTGACACTTAAACCTATATAGGCTGAGAACATTGATGTTCTATTTATTGGTTTTTCAGTTATGACTCATAATACACTACGTCTAGCTGACAATCCATCCCCTGTTCCAGTTCATTTGGTTTCGCCAAAATAGTACCAGGTACTCTGCAAGCTATAGCGTGTATAGGAAATAGGTTTAGATATCTAGCCATATCATAGCATATTTGAGACCTAGATCTAGTCCAAGATCTAGACTCTTGACCTTTCTTTGCTTGCTCTGTTACTGACACTAATTGTCATCCAGTGATGAAATACATGTAGTACTGTCATAGGGGCCTACCAGTATTTTAGTACCTGCAATAGGAAAGCCCAGTTCACTTACCAAGGTCAGGAAAGCGCCGCTTTTTCATTGTTTGCATACTAATGATACACGTGTTGCAAATCTTCGAAATGTAGAGATTAATTGCATGCAACGAATAAAATGTATAACGATACAACATACAAATATATGCATGCAATTAACCACACTATGGCCTATGCACGCACTGCATGTACAATTTTGTATCAATACAGTTTCTTGTACATGAGCATGCTCCACATGCATCGTAACACAGTTGATCTGTAGGATGTTGGATACAGTTGTAATTATTTCTGCCTCTTGAGGAGTTTATGTTACTTATATAGTAGTATTGTCTGCATTTTTGTTTGTATGCAAAACAAGTTGAAAGGTTGAGAACACTGTGGATGAAACTTGTATGAAAAGATGATAATAACACAATTACATTTTAAGAACAGATGATTAATATAAATGTTGGTAGTGATCCGGGAATTTTTATGAAATTTTGATGATTTTTATCTTATGGCAGATGAGATCAATTAATTTGGGAGTTCAAGCTGCATGAATTTGAGGTTTGCATACATGCACTGAAGGTAAAAGCATGTGCTCAAGGTATAAGGCGCTACCACACAACTGGAAGTTGATAGCATTTAAAAGCAAAAGGCTTTTATATGGGGAATTTGGCAGTTTTTAGCATGTGTGGATGGGTGGAAATGAGCTGCTTGGCAAAGGTCTGCACTCTCTTAATATGTTTCTAGTGTAGATATGGATAACTCCATTCTTTTGGGGGGAGGGAGTGGGGTGGGGCATGTGGATATATAAATATGTGGATATATAAATATATGCACACACACAATGCTTTTGTTGTTATAATTCCATATACTTCAAGAAGTTCCATTTATTACTTTTTATGACATGCTCATTCATACCTCTCCAAAGGGGGGGGGGGGGAGTAGCAAAGGTAGGGGATATGTTTGATAACTCTTTCTAAGTGAGATATTTTGTCAGCTTTTATTTTTCTTTTTTGCACACCCATAGTGGGGCCTACTTTCCTCTGCCAAATTCGATCCATGAAGGGGTGTTATGGGTGGGGGGGGGGGGGGGGGGTGAGGGGATCTGGCAACCCCTTTCCCGACTAGATATTGTGTCAGTTTTTATGTTTTTATTATGTACACCCATAGTACTTTCATTGGACCAAGTTTGTGCATGGGCTGCATGGGGTAAATTACAACCGTCAGGGGGGGGGGGGGGGGACCCGGGGGGGGGGGACGGTCTGGCAACCCCTTTCCCGACCAAATATTATGTCAGTTTTTATATTTTTATTATGTACACCCCTGTATAGGCCATTCTTTTAGACCAGGTTTGGTCCATGGGCTCCATGGGGTAAATTACGCCCGCCAGGGGGCGTTTTTTTTTTTTTTTTTTTTGGGGGGGGGGGGGGGTCCCTGGGGGACGACCCCGCCCTCAGGTATCAGGCTGACGCCCAGTTTTGTAATTGGGGGGGGGGGGGGTGGCCCCAGTAACTTTGAGGGGTCAAACCTTTTGGGCTTGATGGGGTAAATTGACCAGCAGCCAGCTCCTGGTCTAAATGGTACTAACTTGTCGTAGGCAAATATTTATGCGTCAGAACAATGGTTGCCCAGGTCCAGGGTTCTGTATCTAGCCATAAACTGAAAATTCGAATGCATCTGGCAATATGATTAAATTATTCGTCGCATAAACACGCCTCTCTCAGATCCGTTGATGTTTGTCAAGATTTTTAAATGGTAACTGTCTGTTTGTAGGTCCCTCTAGGTTATCCCAACATAGCGTTTCGCATCACGTTTAGCATAAACTTCATAGGGCGTACTCTGCTCTTGAAAATCAAGCTTTTTTGTGTAACATGATCTTGTTTGTGTAAGTGAAAATCTGTGTAAGTTTTGAGGATTCTGTGCATTTGTTCTGTGAAGGGAGGAAATATCACCATGGGTGCTTCTGTTAGATTGATGCACTGATGACTCAAACAGTCAAATGCTATTATCCGTTTGAATCCGTTATGACTACAGTTGTGATGTTCCTATTCCATCACAGCGTTGGCAAGCTCCATGGGTCACACCCTACTAAAATCTGTGAACATATCCTTTTTTTCATGCACTCAGTGCGACTTTCGTTTGCCTGTTTTAATGAACAGAGTGATTTTTGTTTAAAACTGATGTATTTGTTGAGAGGGTAGTATAAAAACAGTATAGATAATCCCTTTTGTAGGAACTTTAGATATGATAGCGGTACATTGGTCTAGATAAAGACTAAGCGCACCGCGTGACAGCTGTGGACATCATAACCCTTTGGATATTCCCTTCGCTGCCTTGAATAAAGACTAAGCGCATCGCGTTTACAACAGAACACCTGTAGACATACGGAAGACAGTGCTCTTCTTTGTATGCGGTTAGTTTCGATTCAGAAGTATTGGGATTAAACGAGACCAAATTGGTTAAAATTCATTTATTATGACTAAGCTACTCATTTGGAAATGCTATCATAGCTTGATGAGCATATCTATGCCCGACAAACAAAATGACACCAAAAAGGTTTTGCCACCTCAGGTGGTACCAATAACCCATTTTTCGGCTCTTGGCCCATGGACTAATCCTGGCGGATTATGGAGACGTGAGGCTCAAATTGCTCAAGAGAGACCAACTGTGATGCCGGTCCCGCACAAAACAAAATGAAAGCTCAGCAGTAACATTTATAACCTTTCCTTGATGGTTTATTTATTCAGGTACATCGGAATACACGTACCTCGATCCGTCACATGATCAACACTCACTAAAGTACACAACCAGTGACACCTCCCTGGCACACCGTACAATGTATGTCGATTATGGCGTTAACTGGGAACCGCGAAAAACATAATGGGATTCAATGTAGGCTTATCTGTATTCGTAAGGGTAGGCGTGCAAACTAACACTCCCTGGGTGGTATCATTTATATATTATATTACTGTATAGTTTGATGAAGGAAAAGGAAACGTTAACTATCTTACAGTGTTCTAAGCGTTATAATCCGATGTCATTACCCAGTGCAGGCATTGAGATTCCATTCGCTAAGATTGATTATTGATGATAAGTGTTAATTAGTTTCTGAAACAAATGAACGCGATAAAATCACGTCATATGATGCAATTCCAAATAAGGGCAAGAAACTGCAGTTCGAGGGAGTTTGCTACATGTATTGTTGTAGAAGTCTTACTTTATGACGTGTTGGCAGGTATTCACTTTTTTTCTTCGCCATTGTACTCATTTCAGTCGATCGCACTTGAATTGACGCTGACTGGAGCACAGGCATGTATACAATCGGTATTAGACATCTCTCTTTTTATGACGTCACAACAAAGCAGTATTTTTTCCTAGTCTAAGGTTATTTTTATAATTTTTGTTTGTCCCGCGACAAGACCTACATTTCTTTAGATCATTCATGCGGACTTTTATGGTTACCGTAGCTTGGTTGATATTGGAAGTTGCCGTGTCACTATTCATTCCTATGCAATACCAGAATGCACCGTTTTCATTCAGAAAGGGACGCAGTATTCACAATATTCTTATAGTCAGATAGTCGTGTACTTCCAGCCTTCCTCGTTCCATGTCGAGATTACAGTAGAGTCTTTTAATTTCAAAACCGGCAAATATGAAATGAAAGATGTTAACCATGAAACCAATAAAAGGTTTACGATGAAAAGGATTCTGACAGTGCTCCTATGCTTTTGTAGTTTGGAGACAGGAGAAAGACAAACGACGCATGATGTTCATGGCAGGAATAGTCGTTGCGTTGAGTCGAAATGAAGTAATACAGACTTCTCTTCGCATGTTCAAGATGCATTTAGGGGTGAAAGAAAGTCCAATTCGAACAGTGACCATTTTCATTAAATTTGTGCACCCAAACAACATCAATCAAAGAAATAATCCAAGACACACACACAAAAAAAAAAAAACTCTGGCTATGGTTTGTGTAGTATACATAGAAGGCAGAGGGATACCTTCCTCATTATGACATAATTTGACGCTATTTTTGTGAAAAAGAAAAAAAATGAGACAGTTTGGACATCTTGACCTTGGCTAATTTGCATATGTCATTGCTACAACAATCTCCATTCCTTTTAAACATGTAAACATTGAACTTTCTTAACTTGCTTCATCTCTGCTCATGCACTGACAAAACCCTCTGCTATTCCATTCGTCTGATCATTGCTGTTTAATCTTGTTATTCTTAATCTAACGTGTAAATTTTCATTTTTGTTGGTAAATTATTATGAGAACATACTGAACAGAGCAGTATCCAAATATGGGAGTAGTTTTCATGAAGAGGACACCCCAAAAGTCTCGTGCTTGTGCCAAAGTCATCGTTTTAACTTTTCAATTTATAATACAACGTTCGGTATCAGTTATAACTTAACGGTTTACTCTGTGAGATAAATTTGCTTTTGAGTAAGTTGACTATATCTGGTAAAACCGAATCATACAACAGGTCGATTCTGGGCGACTGATTTTGTTTATGATAACAAAATATGCTTCTTTTTTATTGAATCAAATTAAATTCTCAAAGGTTTTGTTTTCGTGACTAATGCAAAGATATGGGAAAAAAATAAGTTGTGGTCATTATCATACTCCTTGAAAGTATCTCACCAGCATGACTAGTGTAGAAGGAAAAATAACCCCCAACTTGTACTTCTTTGTTTAGTAAATATCGAGATACATGTACATGTCGCATGCAGACCTTATGTTTTTAGACTACTCTCTAAACATTTTTTTTTCTTGGGACGTTATCAGTAGCAACAGTCATACTATACTAAACCAAACTCACAATATATTTTGTCACATCTTACTCTAATTTCAAAGACTGCTCAATGCCAAGAGCGTACTTGCCTTTTACCAATGCCCTCATGCATATTCATTTTTATCTGTACGGACAATCGTGAGCGAAGAACTAGGAGAGAGTTGAACCAAGAGTGTTTCGCTGGGCTTGGCTCTCGCTGTTAATTTGAGCAGACTCGCCCACTGATCGCTCCACTTGCCATCATCACATCGAAGGGGCCTTCAACAAGGCTAACAGAACAATTGAAAAGTACATGCAAGGGTAAAGTTTTGCTTTAAAACATACTAAACATGTCGTGAGACATTTGGTGAATACGTCCAGTGGGCAGAAGTGAAAAAAAAATCATTAGGTTTATGTCTTCTACTCAAATAAGATGAAAAAAAAAACACACACAGATGAAACACAATTGATGCATCCAAGTAAGCACAGTGGCGTAGTGGTCATACAGAGAACATCATTCGCAATGTGTGTACATCCTTGGACATCTTTTCTGTGTTCATGAACTTAGTGATTGTTGGAGCTCAAGTTAGCTGACCACAATACTTATCGATTGGTAACGATCGATTGATAACAATAGTCTGCTAAGTCAGTTAGGATCTTGTCAATAGTTTCACTGTTGTTGAAGTGTATGGTCGAGTATTAGGAAATATTTCTGGAAACGAACCGTGGTGAGTCATTTCTTACACTTCCTCAAGCAACAACCGAGAGGTTACCATAACTCTTTTCAATGCTCTAAATCCGGGACAGAGGTGCAAAAGGTCTGAACTCTGTGCCATCAAGTTCCCGCATTATTCTTCCTTCTGTCAGATCCCGCTATTTTACGCCCCCCCCCCCACCCATGGTTACATTTCGAATGTTACATTCGTATTTCAGGGCATTATGGTTGTATGGCACAATCATCATGCTATTAAAACGAAAAACTAACAAGCAACAGGTGCATCCGTGTTCAAAAACATCATTATATTTGTATGCATCATAGGTGCGTAATGGATTGGTGTGGTGACGTATTAAATGAATGATCGAATAAATTGATAAATGAATACGAACAAATGATAATTTAACATAAATATACACATTCCATTATTTTTTCTGTCACCTCCATTATTAAGTGAGTCAATATCGGTTATTAGTGACCGTTGAAACATCGACTTCATAATTATCTTTAGTGACCTCATTGAATCGATAATTTCATCTCTCGTTGTTTCCTAATTGACAGGCACTGGGAAGGGTTGAGATATCCTACAAGCTCAAACACTACGAGAACCTAGGCCACATCGAGTTGGACGGTGGGTGCTGCGATCTCTTCTGCGGCAGCTGCGACAACCGGTTCAATCTCTGCTTCGACCAGTACCGTGGGTGAGCAAATTCCAAGCGCTCCATCTCGTGGTTACCCTGGTGTCTGGGGGCTTTCCTAACTTGAATTTTACTTCAACTTAATTATACATAGTGGTATAGTGATTTGATTTTAGAGCTTCCCTATCAGGTACCGCAAATGCCGAGGAGGCGCCTTACCTAAGTGCATATAAAACTGTACGATATGTATATAACAAATTGTAGAAAATCATTCTCGAATAGTATGATGAGGCGGCACGAATGTAAAAACATGTGCCCCGGGTTGGTTGTGGGATGCTTTAGCTCTCTCCACAATGCATACATGGGTTGTTTGACAAAAAAAGCAAGTTTCACCATATTTGCTATGTTTAAATGTGTACGACCGTTCTCCTTCGTTTACTAACACCGAGAGCACGGACATACATACACGTACACACAGTACACACTTATACCGTTCCCAATCATTTCCGAAGCACACCCGTACATATATTATACGTGATATGTATACGTGCTCATTAAAAAACGTAATCCCTACAAACCCTCACCTCCATCCCCACCATGTTTTCGATTTTTGTTTCTCTCGTACGATCCGTGTAACATGTCGTATCTTTCATATCATTGCAATGTTATATAGCAACAATGACGTCACAGACTGCGACTATGGAAACTATGAGACGGATCGCTTGTACGAGAACAACGATAATTTCAACTTTCCAACCTCCTTGTCATCTTCTGTCTCGAACCCGATCGTTTTTACCATCAATTCGTTTTCGGTAAGTCTGTCAACCTATACTCTAAAAGCAGACATGTTTGCGGCGTGCATGAAACTTTCGCGAATTTCTCGCGACACTATATTCGCGAAAGTAAAATAAACTAATTAGGGCCCTGAGTAATAAAGTTTTTGTCCATACACAATTTACTGCATGCCAGTCGCCAATTCGCGAAAGTGTCATGCCGCGAAAAAGGCCGTCGGCTGGTTTTATGGACTCACTTTCACTTTGTCACGGAATAACCGAAAACCTTTCTTCATGCTTTGAACATACTTGTTACTGGAGTAGCGTTGGATGAAGCACCTGCTTTGATAAGGTCATTTGTGATGTCGTCAGCATTAAAATTGCAATGAAAGAATCCCAGGCAAGTCTTCCAAACCTACTTGGTATAGACCCTATGATGTGGTTTAATGTTTGTTTGTTTGTTCGACTCATATATCACGATTTTGATGAGTTTAGTAAAACGTCAAAGATATTCGTGGTTTAAAATTTTCATGTCTCTTGATGATATCCATAAGTTGAAAATGCTGTGTATATGCTGAATAGTGACTGATAGGTTTTATGGCTCAGAAGAGTTGTCATGATTGTGTAAGAACACAATTAGAATCTACTGTAGAATTCTGAAAAATTTGTGATGATGAAACGATAATTCCATTGCAAAAAATAAAAAATAAAAATCTCGCATTGAACATGTAGAATGATAGACACATAGATAGATGACTAGACAAAGGCCTTTTAATGAATGTGTGTTTTTCAAGCCCTTTTTTGTTGCTTTATGTTGCTGCAATTGAGTTTATGTTTTCCTTCTTGTGGGATTTGTCGAAACGCAACCCTCACAATTATTTAATATACTTTAATATTAATACGTACCCAGTTTTGTTTTAAAGGGAAGGTAAACCCAAAGAGCAATGTGGATTGAGTGAAAGCAGCAACATTAGTAGAACACATCAGTGAAAGTTTGAGAAAAATCGGACAATCGATGCAAAAGTTATGAGTTTTTAAAGTTTTGGTGTTGGAACCGCTGGATGAGGAGACTACTAGAGGATATGACGTATGAGTGGACAACAATACAAAGAAAATATAAAGGATATTCAACAAAAATTCACTTTTCTAGAATTATGAAAGAGCAGTGGACCAACCGCTTTCAGAAAGCAGGGGGAATAATTGCTACCCTTAACATATGTCAATATCAAGTTGATGGAATTTGTAATTTTCACGAAAAATGGATTTTTGTAATATTTTCTTTATATTTTCTTGATATTGTAGTCCACTCATACGTCATAACCTCTAGTAGTCTCCTCATCCAGCGGTTCCAACACCAAAACTTTAAAAATTCATAACTTTTGCATCGATTGTCCGATTTTCTTCAAACTTTCACTGATGTGTTCTACTAATGTTACTGCTTTCAGTCAATCCACATTGTTCTTGGGGTTTATCTTCCCTTTAATTATTGAAAGTTTTTGAGAAAATAAACAAAACACTGATGATATGTATAGTAAACCACCAAGACCAAATGATATCACCAACCCCAAACAGAATGGCTTCCGATCAAAAATCGAAGTATGGGACTATGACCCTGGCAACGGCGATGATAAGATCGACTACTTCGGCTACAACTACAGAATATCACCGGACAGGACAGCCGCCCTCGCCACAGCCCATGCGGTGACACTCAATGGTGCCGGAGAGGCTACGTGAGTATTTCTTCCCCCCCCCCCCTCTCCCGACCTGCTTTGTCTGTTTGTCTGTCTATCTGTCTGCCTGTCTTTCTGTCTACCCATCTATCTGGGTCATAATAGTCCATACCAAATTTTGACTGTGTCGATTGCCAGCATGTAGTTCAATCACTGTTTCGGCGGGGAGGGGGGGGGGGGGGGGGGGAGGGGCGTAGGCCCCAACCTGTACTTAAGTTTCAACAAGACTGTATTTTTCTACACGCTTTGTGTGAAGGGAACAGGGAAGAAGCAATGAAAGGAAGAGGGACTGAGATCGGAGCCTACTACAAGTATATCATTTCCTTTCACAGGACAAAAGCTTAGAGGACCCTGTATATACCGTGACGACACCAACAACGCTATTAACACTGCTACCAGTCCACCACTTTTGTCATTACTGCAACTACTACAATCGCAGTCGCCATCAAAATAATTCCCCCGTATGACTTGAATTTTAGATGTTTTATTTCTTCGTACTAGCTTACCATACATTTCGTGTATGTTTATGTAAAAACAAACAAAAAAAAAAAAGAAGAAAAAAGCAGCGAGAATTGTTCGTCCCTTCCCGTACACCACACTTGCTGGGGAAAATGCCATACACCCCCACCTTCACAATGACCACTTTCGTTCCAACGACACTATTGTTCACACAACTACAAAATATACTACTTGAAGAAATATGGACCTACTACATACATGGACTATTAACGGAGGTCTTTCTTTGATCCCATCATCACCGCCGCCACCTGATTATGTACATGTTAACCCTATTCTAACTAGGGGGGGGGGGGGGAGGGAGGGTCAAATTGACCCCCCTCGACGTTTCGCGCCACGATTTCGCAACGCGCAAAGCTTTTGCCGCGTCGTTTCACGACTTTTTTCATTGAAGTCTCCCGCATATTTTGAGACCAAATTTGCGACGTCCGGGTACACCGTTTTGAAGTTACGTAATGTTTTGCATATGCATGTCAACCAAAAAACAGCTCAAATTCATGATATCGTGTGCAAATCCAATGCAAATTGTGTTTTTTGGTTAAATTGATATAACTTAGATTATTTCAACTTTTAATCATTGAAATTAATCAATTCTAGTGTAGATAAGCCTGAAAAAGTGCCTGCAACAAGTTTTGGCAAAAAAGCAATAGAAAACAAAAGGTTGAAAAAACAATAAAATACATAAGAAATTAACAAAACAATAAAAAACAAAAGAAATTAATTTCAATTGAGCTATTTTTTTTACACAAAAATTGTTTGATGTGTCTTGAGGAATTCTGACACAAAAATTTAGCAATCCTCCAGTCTTTTTAATGGAGTTATAGGTGAAAATATGATTTCATGCACAAATTTACATAATTAATTTATTAAAAATAGAAAGGCAATATTTTTCTATTGTATGACGATGTAATCTTGTAGTTGACATCCAGCTCTATCTTCAGGCAAAATTTCGCGGCGATCGCGCGATCGGCGGCCGAGATGTGAAGGGGGGAGGGGGGTCAAATTGACCCCCCCCCCCTCAGTAAAAACTTGGTCTCAAATAGCCCAGTTAGAATAGGGTTAATAAGTACATTCAGAAGTTTGGACAATGACGATTGTGTAATCGTGCGTCGTCACTGACAAAAGAATTGTGTCCCTCATTTTGGTCTTATTTCACTGAGGTGCCTTTTCAGACTTTTCAGAATCCATCCCCCCCCCCCCCCCCGGTCTGATCATAGCCCCAAAAAGCCCGGCCCCTTTAGGGTTAGAGAACGAATGATGGATGTCCATGTGCAGTAGGTAGGCCCTACACGCTAGAAACAAACGCATATGCAGTATTTCCGTTAGAACGTTAGAGCATCAATCTATACCCTTTCTTAAGTCTTCTAATTATTCTGCAACAACCTCAAAGGAATATCTGCCCAGTAGGTCCTATGAATAAAAACAAAATGTCATTTGGTTTCCTTTGTACTGGACATGTTGAGAATTATTATGTCATTCGCTTGTAAATTGCAGAATGACTGTGGAGGTGAAGGTGTACTGCGCCCAACATTATTACGGCACCTCGTCAGGGTGTGACGTGTACTGCGTTGCCAGGGACGACGTTGTTGGGCATTATGACTGCAATGACATCACAGGGGCCAAAATGTGCCACGATGGTTGGACAGGGACAGACTGTAATGCGGTAAGTTTTACGCCGTACCATTGTATCCGGCATTACAACCTTATCGATATCGCCAATCGATAATATCGATCTGAAAATCATGTCGTCTCCTTCATACAATTTGTACAAATACTGTGTTGATTTTTCCTGTAGGTTCTATAACTATCCTGAGATTTAGCCTTCATTAAAATTGTGCTTATTATGCTGTAATCGACAATCATTGCCATGAATTCAGTGTTAGTGGTGACATGAAACCCAACCATACATTGGGTGATTTCAAGTTCGGTGCTAGTGCTAGTGCTAGCCCCCAAATAACAGCCTTAAATCGACCTCCAACACCGACGGTCAGATTAACGAGGCGATACCGATCAAAATTATCGATCATCAGCACTAGGTGTTGGAATCACAGCACCGCGAGCTCCGCGGGAATTGTGCGACGAAAAAAGTGATGGCGCGTAATTACAGTCAAATATTAAAAGATGTAGCCAAAACTGCTTAGTTTTAGACACGTAACGAGAAAGACTGATTCAAATGCCACAAATTTCAACCCTTCTTTAAAACACAATTACATATCTTTATTTTGCTCCCAGGCTCAGATTTCTATGGCCATGTCTGGAGTGTTCGTGTTCTTTAGGTGGGCGACCATGGCGATAGCATAGACTTTGCACGTAAAATGTGCATCTCTTATGGAAGGGAATACGGGTCTCGCACGGCAACGCTAACACCAGCACCGAACTTGAAATGAAGAAACTGATAATCCCTAGGGGCTAGTGTTATTCAATAGGGAAAAAGCACGTAAATCGCTAACACAGACGGCGGAGCTCGGTTCAGCAGACGACATTCAACACCGAGCCCAGCACCAGCAACCGGAAATACGTCATAATTTTTGAGGTCAACTCCCAACACCAACGTGATTTCAAGTTCGGTTTTATCGCCGGTGCTAGTGCTGAGATAGCACTAGCACTAGCACTAACATAGCACTAGCACTTATCATTATTTTTATTTTTATTTTTTTGTATTTGCAATCCGTTACCAGGCAATGTCACGTGCAATTGTCGAGTTCTTATGCTCATTATTGAATTAGTATAGTGTTTATAATATGCATGACTAGCCCATCATCAAACTGATTAGGCAGAGCAAAATAGTACTTGGAGGTCACTCCTGAATTCAGTCGTTCATTTGACATTTACTGTTATTATGCGGTTCACACCAGTAGATAAAGTTTACGTGGTAACGCGTGCGTGCGGATTGATTAACCCAAGCTATTTTGACCCCTTGGGGGGGGGGGGGGGAGGGGACACAGCAAGTCAAAATAAATTCTTAATTTGATACAGTTGAAATTTCTCAAGGTCAACACATAGGGGCGGTATTCATTACAATATAAAGGAATATTGTATTATGATGTATTATCTGGGATAAGTACATAATCATATTGGTATCACATTTCGTATTTCCATAATATTGGCATTTTGAGTTTGCAGATCATAAACAAATGATACTACACGCAAAACTTGAGTGAAAGATTCAAGATGACACTAAATAAAAGGATAATCTTTAGAAAATACTGTAGTTAGTATGTCTATTGCATCTATTGTTTGATGTCTATGTCATATGAAAAAATAAAGGAAATAATAAGACCATTTCAGGGTCATTTACAACAGTAATTATTACTTTATATTCTGGTCTTCAGCAAATTACAGCAAAGAAATCCCCATTTCAACCACTATTTTCAACTTATATTTGAACAGAAAAACATTCAAAATCTTATTGTCATTTGGTTGTCAGTTGGTTGTCATAGCAACCAGCAATATTGGACATAGCTATACTAATCTATATATCATAATGTTTGAAATAAAATTTTACAAAAAGTCACCAATTTGATTCAAATAATTTATTCAAGGGCGTAGGAGTGGCATATGAAAATATTGATGGGGGCACAATGTGCCCCCTTGGGCTTTGTAGGATCAATGCATGAGCTACCTTATGAGCATGAGCTACCTTATGCAATACAATGCAGGAGCTACCTTAAACCCCACACAAGGTAACAGGTCTTCACCCTGTGTAAACACACACACACACACACAAAAAAAAACCCGAACACACACATACACATACATCATACACATAAAGACACACGCACACAAACACACACACACTCGCACGCACACGCACACACGCACGTGTAAGCCTTCGGTTTACCTTTTTAATATGATTGTCTGCAGGAAATCAATGAGTGCGATTCGAACCCATGCTTGAACGGTGGGAGCTGCAACGACCTCTTGGCTGACTATTCATGCAACTGTCCGGCGGGAACACAAGGTAATTATTTAATGTGTCGATGCGATACAAAAATGCTCGACATTGATTTTTGTCCATGTATCACGTATTATAGACTGCATAAAATGTTGGTATAATCATGAGTTAACGTATGCCTCCATGACGATAACTGGAATGAGAGAAAAATGATCTTGGATTAGGATGCTGTGAATGTAAATGATCTTACATTTCGATAACTATGGAACGTTATCACGTTCCCAAAAGAACGCTATCATGACAATAATTGGATATCGGAAATCCACAACATTCTAGATACTTTTAAGGACCTGCCTTTAACTACAATGAATTACACTTGATGTTTATGTTGGCCCTCAGCAGGGGAGATATGTTGAACACAGTGTTTGGAATTCCTGCTTGTTATTGATTTACAGGAAAAAACTGTCTGAACATCGATGAATGTGCGTCTTCGCCATGTGAACACGGTGGTACGTGCCAAGATTTCATAAACTACTTCACTTGCGTCTGCGCTCAAGACTACAGCGGGGTAACCTGTCAGTTTGAGATCGATTACTGCGATCCGAATCCCTGTCTCAATGGAGCAACTTGTCTCGGACTGGACGACGATCGCGTAATCGAGTGCCAATGTGCACCCGGATACACTGGGGGAAATTGTTCTCACGACATAGACGAATGTGCCAGTGACCCTTGTTTGAATAATGGAACATGTGTCGACCAGGTGAATGGCTACAACTGTTCTTGTCCCGCAGGATTTATCGGAACACATTGCGAATCAGATGTGCGTGATGAGTGCGAATCGAATCCATGTCAAAACAACGCGTCATGTGTCGACCAAGTAGGTGGATACGTGTGTGTATGTATGGCTGGCTTCGCTGACGACCATTGCAACGAAGATATAGATGAGTGCTCTCCGAATCCATGCGTGTACGGCAATTGTACGGATAAAGTCAATAAGTACATTTGCGAGTGCGACCCGGGATACGCTGGTGTCAATTGTACGGAGAACATCGACGATTGTGATCCGAATCAATGTCAGCACAACTCATCTTGCGTCGATGGAGTCAATAATTTCACCTGCTCTTGCTCTCCGGGCTTCTCTGGACGAGTCTGCGAGATCGACATCGACGAGTGTGCCAGCGCGCCATGCCAACACGGTGGACGGTGCGAAACCCCAGCAGTGAACGACTTCATATGCCATTGCTCTGGGACGGGTTACACCGGGCTGCTTTGCCAAGAGGATGTGAATGAATGCGACTTTGACTCTGCATGTCCGCCGGAGACTACGTGTGTCAACACAAATGGAAGCTATTCGTGCTCTCAGCCGGAGGGAACCACACCTTTGCCAGGATTGTGCCGCTCCAATAATATTATCTGCTACAATGGAGGCACCTGCATGGTCATCAATGGCACACATCAGTTAGTATTGATTTCCACTTTTATTTTAGCCTGATGATGGCTTAAACCAGAAAGAAGTGCAAACTAACCGTTTATTCATGGTCATGAAGCATTTTCTTTACTTGTCATAATCATTATTCGAAGAATATGCCAAGCAGAGTGAGAAGGCCCTACACAGTGAAATTGACTAGGTGTAACAGGGAATATTTGAGACGGAATTTCAAAGAGAGTCCGATGCGGACGCTTTTATTGTTCTAGCTTGGCAAAGTGCTTCAAGGGATAGAGGTAATGATTGTAAGACACTATTGCCCAATCAGGTCGTTGTGCGATGTCCAGGAAAAAGTTGACCAGTGACACATGCAGAGGAGCGCCCAAGATCGTTGTGCCAGGTTGTGCTTGTTGTTGGAGACGAAAAGAGGATTTTTAGTACCATAAGTTATTAGAATAGGAAGCCCGTGAAGGGATTTGAAAAGGGGTAGTTACATTCTCTCTTGTCTGGCTTGAAAAGGGGAGCATTTTCAATTCGTTGCAAAGGGGAAGATGTTAAGTATACAGAAGTCAAGATTGGGGATTTTTTTTATCTTCGTTTATCTGTTCTTTGTGAACAAAAATCTACATTCTGCTTTCTTTCGACTATGATTCACAGGTGCTTGTGTAACAGCGACTTTAAAGGGGAGCTGTGTCAGACACCGACCGAGCCATGTTCTCCCAACCCCTGCCAGAATGGAGGGTACTGTGAGGTGCTGGTGGCTGGCAACGGTACAGTGAGCTATGAGTGCACCTGTCTGACTGGTTACTTCGGAGTCAACTGCACACAAAGTAAGTGAACTCAACCATTAGCTCTCTATTACTTGTCACACTCACCAAGCTCGCAAACGGAGGCGACCTATACTAAAACATCCATGCCCATTTATGACAGCAGAAAGTGAAGGAAAAATGTTTCCATTATTGATTGTACGACAATGGCATGTCTAGGGGTCTTTGTAAGTGAACTGTTGTGATTGTTGTGACAGTATTGTTGTGACAGTATTGTTGTGACAGTATTGAAAAAGTGGTCTCTTTAATAGGTAATAATTACTGAGCATTGATCATAGAGGGGTATACATCTCGTACTCTCCCTCTCACCCCTCCCCACTCCAGACCTATCACAGAAAGCTTCTCTAATCCAACACTGTTTGTGAGACAAAAAAACAACAACAACTAAAAACAAGAAAACAAAACAGAGACATCCCCAAAAACAGTAAGGTATAGGTGCGAGAAGAAAAATTCATCATTTGATAGATATGAACTCTGCCAACAAAGAAAGTGAATACTCGAGTAGAATTTTAGAGGTGTGAGCTGAAAATTAAATGAGAGATGATTCCTACTAATGTAGAAACGCATCCTTTGTGAAATGATTACCTGTTTGTGTTGTCGATTGATAATTTTTATGTACAGATGGTATGCAATTCAAATTAGTTCGTATAATCTGTCATATGATGTAATCTCCAATATTGTTTGAAATTTTTGGTAAGACACACATACACGCACAGACGCGCACACACACACACACACTACAGAGACAAGCAAACAAACAAACAAATCAGTGTATTAATGAATGAGAATACAGTCCGCAATATCAAACCGTAATTATTTCTCTCCAAAGGAATATATCTTTCTCATTTTTTTTTTTTTTTTGTTCGATAGGTGCTGTCGTATCTCCGGGACCGCAGTCGGTAAGTTGATTTTGCAATTCTGTCTTATCATAGCTCGGTGCTTTTATTATTATCATTATTATTATCATTATTATTATTGTTATTCAATGAGACGTTTTTTATGGAATTATTTGGAAACACTTTCATAGCATGTGTAAATAGATGATCGTAACATTCACTTTTATTTCGCTTTATTCCAGTCGGCACCCGTATGGATCAGCGCTCCCATTTTGCTACTGATCATCGTTATCATCCTCGTGTTAGCATTGTTCATCTACATAGTGAGAAGGTAAGCTCTTCTGTATGCGTATTTTTTTCTGTTCGTTTTATGCCTTCGCAAACGATATGAATTTGATATGTATATATTAAACGCTGTGCCATAAAAGCTGATATTTTCAGAAAAATCTATTGCCAGGTTGCCCATTTATGTTTCTTCCAAGATTCTCAAGCATGAATATCATGCAATTACGGATCGGTTCAGAAAATGATTATACATTACTGAAAACCGAAAAAAAAGAGACATGGCTTACCCTGACGTCCGATAGTTGCTATCCCCACAAAGCTAAGCCTTTTAGAAAATTATGTTGTTGTTTCTTTTTTCAGGAACAGGAAGAAAGATCGGTTGAGTAACTCGCCTGCAGTGCTAGCTAACCCTCATGCCGATACGGTGGTCCTTCCCGGACTGAGCTCTCATGAAGCCCCGCCCTTGCCCCCTAAGGGAAAACTCAGCCAACCCGATGGGTCTATGGTCTTTGCTAACAATCTCTACAGTGACATGGACATTGAATCGCGTGGGGCTTGTGCCCTTCCACCGTTACCTCCTCCGTACACAGTATCTGAAAATAATGACTACCATGGCATTGAAAATCCCTATGCAGAGGGAAACTACATGGGAAATGATCTACCTAAGGCTGGCAGCGGGTCAACAAAAGAACCGCGAAATCAAGCAGTTGAGAACGATTACGAAATCGCGCCCGATCACTTTCACTCTGAGCATCCTAGCGTGCAGAATGAGTACACGATGGAACCAGCGGCCGCTCCTGATCATGCTCCTGATGGACCCTACTCAACGAAGATCTTCCCCGGAAAGGATGACTCAGAACAGAGGGCACAACCCAATGTGAGACCACTGTCCATCTCTCTTGATCCTCCAGCTGCCAACCCAGAAAATGATTACGTTCTTCCTTCTTCCCCTGCCAAATCCCAATCCCCTTCCACCCCTGCTAGCCCTTACTCAACCGCCATCTATGCTCAAAAGGCAGACGAACCGTCACCATATTCTGGTTCTGTGGACCCGTACTCCACCAAAATATTCCAAGGCAGTGACGCTTCTCAACCAACCACTCCAGTAAGTCCTCAGTCACCGACGTCTCCTAACACTGATCGTGGCGCATCCATCTCTACTCCCAATAATTACTATGCTTACCCAACAGCATTGGATGCTAAGCCGGATGAGGTCTCCACCCCTCCAGCAAATCACTACGCACAGCCTACCATACCACCTGTACCACACTCACCGAACACTGGTGGTCCCAGTGAGAACGTGTACTCCAACACCTCTCGTCCTGGAAGCTATTCCAAGCTCCCCTCGGTCCCCGATGCCTCTCTCGACACGGCTGATGACAACTAGTCCACCTCGGTTTAAGATGGGCAAAAGGTCTGCTCATCTACGTAATCAACAATTGAATTCTTTGATTTGAGATGGTATACGGACCACTGTTCGTCGCGGGCGACGAAAGAATTTATGAATACAATGAAAAAAAAAATCTTTCGTGACCCAACATCAATGAGTGATGTATATTTTGGCTGCATTACTATCAAACAATTGTAATGATGCTGCATGCTAATTATGATGATGGTAGATACTTATTAATGTCACTATTATATTTCAATAGTGTGTTTTATTATGTATTTTCAGAGTAACATTGGCATCTTGTGTAGAATGTCACTCATTATTCTTTCACGGTTTTTCCCACTAATTATTTGGTGATCTCTCTGTACAGTGCTTTCATGTTGGAAGCTTTATTGTCTGCAGCTAGTGCAAGTATATCAGTGAGAGATTTTCAAGTTTCTATCTTTCTTTTTCTTGGTCAGTTTCCGTAATTGTAAGAATGTAAGTAAGTTCAATTATGCTTCTAAAGATAGTTTGAATAACAGGCAACTTCCGTGCTGACAAGGAGTTGTTCGCGGGGGAGAGATCAACAAAAGTACACAGATTCCATCCTCAGTCCATACACCTGCCACATAAATGTTTTTATTCAATACACAATACACATACTTATGTAATAGAGAGAGAGAGAGAGAGAGAGAGAGATGGAGTTTGGTGACTATAGTATATTATAGCATGTAAGTATATAGCTTTAAAAGTGCGCGAGGAAAGCGTATAACGATGTCTCATGAATTATAATTGACATTTTTTTGACTTTGTTATTTTCGTACCGTCGCTGCGCGTTGTGTGTATAGTTGTTTGTTTGTTTGTTTCATTTCCATCTGAGAAGATGGCTGGATAGCCCATATTCAGTTGCAATAGCTGGCCTTCCATGGGTTCCAGTTGGATGTAAGGCGGGACCACTTCACTGCGTTAAACACCCTGCTCTTTGCGATGAACAAAATGACCGAAGCGGGATCTTTTACATGCATGAGTTGTGACTCTCTCACACACGGGACCTCCATTTATGTCCTGTCCGAGGTACAGAGTGTGTTGCCTCTTAGCTAGAGGGGACGGTATGATTACACACACCATTGCCTATGTGGGACCTGGGAATCGAATCGGGGTCCTTTGGATCATGAGGTAGACGCGCTACCGACTGAGTTAACTCACCGCATGTATTCTGTATTTGTTACTTTAATGAGCAACTCTTGTAAGTTTTTGCAGTGTGAACTGCAGCATCCCATTACCAATACACCTTCAATGTTACGTCACACGTCACATCCATTATATACTTATCATTATAGTATCATACCAGGAAAGTCGTATGACTGCTCGAAATGTACTATTTTGCAAAACACAAGTCATTCATTTTATTGCCTTGTCTTCAGAGTGTTGGGCTTTTTTCGCCTGAAGAATATGTAATTATGAATACACGTGTAATTATGAATACACATGTAATTTCTGAGGCTCTTCATTAGTGTTCATACATATTCTACAGTTTTACGCGTGTACAATAAATATACATGACATAAAACGAACACTTGTTTATACCACACCGTGACTGTTTTAGACTATTATCATAATTATGCACGTTGTATTCGACATTTTCTACTTTTTGTACATGTAGTGTCCTTTTCCCTTTGTGCTGATTCGATGTGACATAAAAATGACTGTATTCTTGAAGAGCCTATGAGTATCCCTGTTTACATGGCAACCCCATCCTGCAAACCAAATTTGTCAATCTTTTATCATTGTCTTCTTATATGAACTGAAAAGTGTGTTGATATAGTACATTTTTCACGAAGTGTTTGTGAGAAATATTACCCCACGATTCTCAGTTGCCCAAAACACGCATCTGGTGTCTGTCTATTATATACAATTATTGTATAACATTTTATTTCTTCATAAATCAAAGCATGTATGTTGACAATCCTAGGTTACTACCTGCCCATTGATTATTAGGCAGGCAAGTACAAGGAAAGATACGTATTGTATTACAGCACAATGTCATTGACAAATGGCACAAAATATACAAATGAGATCAGTATGGAAATGCTGCACTTTTGTTTTTCACAGTCTGCATTCATCCATTATGTACAATGCAGAAGAAAATGCCCCTTGTATTGTCTCCTTTGTGTTTGTCTCCATTCGTGTGTACGAAATGTACATGTATAATTACAGTATGCTGTTTTGTGCAATTGTCAATTTAAAAGAACTTGTATGTGCAGCATCTGGGTGATGTAAGCGAACAATGGTAGACTGCACAACCTTTTACTTTTTTTTCTACAAAAATGTTGTTCATGTACCTATTTTGATACCCTATCACAAACTGTAAATAGACCTTTCCTCTTTTTGTCAATAGAAATAATGATAACAATATACTTAATAGCGGCATGGTAATCGTAATAATAAGAGTGTAACATTATTGCACTATATAGAGAAGGACTTTGAACTCAACTTGCTTTGCATCGACCAAAATAAGAGAAAAGAGTACTATGTTATGTGAAAATTGCAACGCTAAAAGGAATAAACGAAGAAAAGACAATTTGACCTGATTTCTTCAGTATATACATGTCTGTCTGTCGTCTGTCAATATTTTGTTGATAATGATATAACTGCATATTATATCAAAACATTGTACAGCTGTGTTATACGATGTAATCATGCACACTGAACTCCCTATCACCCCAATACCTATCTATCTATCTATCTACCTATCTATCTATCTATCTATCTATCTATCTATTATTATCTATATGAAGTAGTTAATAGGGCCCGGCTCTTAACGGATCAGTATGAGACAAAAATGCAGTGTGACATAATTATAATACGCAGTGACTTCTTTTGTAGCAGAAGTAATTTATCCAAGAGTGTTTGATAATAATAGTTTGATATGTATTTCCCCATACAAGAATACTGTAATTTAAAGGGTGTGTACAGTAAACACTGGTCGGGGTGAGGATTTAGCTTTTCACGTTTTGCGAGATATTCAGAAACCACTCTATGAGATGTCAAAGAGCATGCCGCAATTCTAAGGGGTATCAAAAATTTATTTGATGAAAATCGGTTTTGAAATGGCTGAGATATCCAAAAACAAGGTGAAACAAAGAGATTCTAATAGAGGTGGGGCATGTCGCCTTTTATTATTATCACTTTTGGGGATATCTCAGCCATTTGAAAACCAATTTTCATCAAATAAACGTAGAATCCTTCTTAAAATCACATGCTCTTTCATATTCCATAAGAGGTTTCTCATTATCTCACTTAGGAATGTTCAAAACATGAATCCCCACCTCAACCACTACTGTATATACACAGTCCCTTTAAATAAGGCAATATGAGGGATGAATATAATGTAAGCAGGGACGACAAAGGAAGACAAAATTTAATCTTGTTGATTATACCAATATTTCGTGAAATAATCTTACATATACTATCAATATGAAATTTCCATGAAAACTTATTATCAACTGTTATTCCCAAAAATTTGACATAAGAAACATTTTCCAGTAGCAACTATCCAATCAGCCAATAGCACCTTTTAGTATATAATGTAATTTTATTGTAAGAAAAAAAATATAACAGCAACTGTACCTTTAAAAAAAAAAAACACAATTCATAAATAGCAATCAAAATCAGACAGCAGGTACAGCAGTATTAAAAAAAAAAAAAATGGGAAAAATTATGTCAGGAGTGGGATTCGAACCCACGCCTACAGAGTAGACTACGACCTGAACGTAGCGCCTTAGACCGCTCGGCCATCCTGACTTGATGTTTAAAACGTGGCACATGTACTAGATATACACTGCAACAATACTCGCACCGCACGTGCATTCACTACTGTGCGTGTGAGTACACGCGCGTGTAAAATCTCTTTGGTACGCGCACGTCGCTTTCCCCCGTACGTTTTTGCAGTGCTATACAGTATGCTATGCTGCGACAACATTTCGAATCCCTGCCGTTTACCGGCGAGCGCATACCATATTTAAATATTTGTTTTGTGATAGTTGTGAATACCGTATGTAAATATCATTAGCAAGAAATAGAGCTGAATAGATCAGGTTTATGACTACGTAGTTTGAGTAACAAATATGGTGCAATAAATTCAAAATCGTGTTGTCGCTCCGGAATTAGGTAGGGTACTGTCGCGACACCAGTACAGCGACAGGGCTGTATATAGTTCGTATCTGCACAAAGCTTGATGTTTATTAACTATACACAGCCCAGTCGCCGCTGTACATACGTAGCGCGACAGGGCTGTACCAACGAAGCTCCAAACACGAAGAGGGTCCAACGATCGCATGCGATCGGATTGAATTTTGATACTTTAGATCATTTTTTGGTCACTTCAAACTCATCTGACGAACAAAATGATAATGAGACTTCATATCTATGCTATGAATATTGAAATTTAGATTTAATAACTTACCTGAAATGATGGTTATATGCAGCATGTGTGAACGGTTCACGAACGGTACATCGTCTTTCACGCCAGGCCATTTCCAATATCCGGGAGGTCACATGATCTGAATGCCCTTTCAAAAGGTCGCGCTGTCGACCGTGCCGCTACACCAACACTCAAGCAGCGCATCGCACGCACGCAAAAGATTTCCGCAGAGATCAAGGCGCCATTTTGAATTTTGCAACGATGAACCCTGACGGTGTTAGGGAATCCGCCAGAAAGTATCATTTTTTGGTTCCACGGACTTATCACGAGGGCTCTCAATGGACTTACGAACCTTCTGTAATACAAGCATGCACTTAAGGTGAGTAACGTTTGGTAACGTGTACATTGTTTATAAAGAACGTATAAATTTTCATAAGTTTTGTAGTTGTGTTGTGGTTCCCCACTTTGTAGGTGCCCGCTCGTTGGTCAGACGCTGTATTCGCGTAGCGTATTAACAGCGTCTGGTCGGGCTAGATGTTTATTTGGTTTTTCTCTATCTTTTTCTTTTTTTTTTCTAAATTCTTCTAATTTCACGATTCCAATGTTCTATCCTCGACCTCAAAATATTACAGTATTACAGTATCATGATTTACACGGCGCGACATTGCCATTTACACTTCCGTAAGGACCGTACATTTTCGTGGTCATGCACCGCACGCAATCCATTGGTATTGAGCCTTGATTCAGGGCCCCACCTTCCTGCTTGATTGGAAGGAACTAGTGTTACAAGCATTGCATGCCTACAAAGATTATAACTGCAGGTACCAACGGCGTAAATCCGTACTGAGGAGTGGGGGGGATGATTGGCGATAGTCACCATCACCACGATTACAAGCCCATAACCGGACCGGCGCAGCCCTGGGGGGGGGGGGGGGGGGGGGGGGATGCTTGCCCCCCCCCCCCCCACACACACACACTTAACAGGGATCAAATGTCCCACTCCTTTACATGCAAAGTGGGAGGGAAGTGGCAGCAAAAATATGACGACTTTTTGTTCTTGTTTTTGTTTGTTTGTTTGTTTTTTCTTGTCAGCCGACTTTCGGCGGAGAATCAGACCTTAAAAGTATGAAGAATTTTTTGTTGTTGTTTCTCTTGTCTTTTGATGTTCTTTCTTCTTGGCTGACAGGTGATTTTGCGCCCCCCCCCCTTTCAAAAACGTAGCGCAGCCCTGAATAATACCCAACTAAATTCAATAAAATGATAATAAGGATATCCATTTCTTGAATAACGCAGTAGATATTTTCCTGTAGCTATTAATTGTATTCTTCAATTTTCTTGATTTAAGTCAGTGAAGCAATCATCACATGGGCATCGTTCCGTTTTAATGATGGGGGGTAGGGGAGGGACTTTGAGTTTGAATATCTGTGCGAGGGAGCGGAGCGGCCTGGGGGAGGGTGTGGGGAGGGGGTTTCCCCCTCCCATGCACACGAGGAAAATTTGGCATTTTCAGACCTCAAATTCAGCGATCTGGTGCACACTTTTGGTAAAATTTGGGATCTTTTTCCTATAAAAAAACAAGTAAGAAAAAGAAATATTCATAGATAATTGAATGACTACATCGTGGTATTTCAGCTCTTGCTCCGCCTGTGCGACATCACTGTGAAGTAGTGGGGCCTATCACCGGCGTAGCCAGGATTTGATCTTAGGGAGAGCGGTTAGATGCGAGGGAGAGATGCGAGCGAGGGGGGAGGGTGTGTGAGAACTTTTTGCATATTGATGTTGTAAATGGTGTAATTTGATTCATTTTTTTTTTTGCGTGTTCTATCGACTTGAAACAGTCCAACATGTTTAAGGCAGCAGTACATTTTATGTCGATTATTATTGAACAATTTTGCCTATAAAATGGTATCATTTAGAGAAACTTCTTGTCTTAATTCTTACACTGAAGATCATGAACGCGATCATGAATTTTGACATTGCACAGTCCAAAAGCGGCCGTTTGTAGCTATATATTTTTTTCGCTTTGGAAGTTAAGGGGGGGGGGGCGTACCAGGCGCATTTGCTGGCAATTTAATATCATCAGGAGAATGACATAACGATTAAATGCGAGCGAGCGAAGCGAGCGAGCTTGAAAATTTTGACATTTTACAGTCCCCAAACTGCTTTTTGTAGCTACATTTTTTCGTTTGCAATTACTCGGCAGCAACATCAGGAGAATAGCATAGCGATTAACGCGAGCGAGCGAAGCAAGCGAGCTTGAAAATTTTGACATTGTACAGTCCCAAAATGGCAGTTTGTAGCTATATTTTTTCGCTTAAGAAATTAAGGGGGGTGGGGCGCACCGGGCGCAACTGCTGGCAATTACTGGCAGCAACATCAGGAGAATGACATAAAGATTATATGCGAGCGAGCTTGAAAATTTTGACATTTCACAGTCCAAAAACTGCCGTTTGTAGCTATATCTTTTTCGCTTTGAAAAATAAGGGGGGGGGGCGCACCGGGCGCAACTGCTGGTAATTACTCGGCAGCAACATCAGGAGAATGGCATGACGATTAAATGCGAGCGAGCGAAGCGAGCGAGCTTGAAAATTTTGACATTTTACAGTCCCAAAACTGCTTTTTGTAGCTACATTTTTTCGCTTTGAAAATTAAGGGGGGGGGGGGGGCACCGGGAGCAACTGTTGGCAATTACTCGGCAGCAACATCAGGAGAATAGCATAGCGATTAAATGCGAGCGAGCGAAGCAAGCGAGCTTGAAATTTTGACATTGTACAGTCCCAAAACGGCAGTTTGTAGCTATATTTTTTCGCTTAGGAAATTAAGGGGGGTGGGGTGCACCGGGCGCAACTGCTGACATTACTGGCAGCAACATCAGAGGAGTGACATAAGGATTAAATGCGAGCGAGCTTGAAAATTTTGACATTTCACAGTCCCAAAACTGCCGTTTGTAGCTATATCTTTTTCGCTTTGAAAAATAAGGGGGGGCGCATCGGGCGCAACTGCTGGTAATTACTCGGCAGCAACATCGGGAGAAAGGCATGATGATTAAATGCGAGCGAGCGAAGCGAGCGAGCTTGAAAATTTTGACATTTTACAGTCCAAAAACTGCCGTTTGTAGCTGTACTTTTTTCGCTTAGGAAATGAAGGGGTTGGGGGCGCACCGGGCGCAACTGCTGGCAATTACTGGCAGCAACATCAGGAGAATAGCATAGCATGGCATGACGATTAAATGCGAGCGAGCGAAGCGAGCGAGCTTGAAAATTTTGACATTTTACAGTCCAAAAACTGCCGTTTGTAGCTGTACTTTTTTCGCTTAGGAAATGAAGGGGTTGGGGGCGCACCGGGCGCAACTGCTGGCAATTACTGGCAGCAACATCAGGAGAATAGCATAGCATGGCATGACGATTAAATGCGAGCGAGCGAAGCGAGCGAGCTTGAAAATTTTGACATTTTACAGTCCCAAAACTGCCGTTTGTAGCTACATTCTTTCGCTTTGAAAATTAAGGGGGGGGGGGGGTGGCACCGGGAGCAACTGCTGGCAATGACTCGGCAGCAACATCAGGAGAATAGCATAGCGATTAAATGCGAGCAAGCGAAGCAAGCGAGCTTGAAAATTTTGACACTGGACAGTCCCAAAACGGCAGTTTGTAGCTATATTTTTTCGTTTGGAAATTAAGGGGGGCGGGGTGCACCGGGCGCAACTGCTGACAATTACTGGCAGCAACATCAGAAGAATGACATAAGGATTAAATGCGAGCGAGCTTGAAAATTTTGACATTTCACAGTCCAAAAACTGCCGTTTGTAGCTATATCTTTTTCGCTTTGAAAAATAAGGGGGGGGGGGGCGCACCGGGCGCAACTGCTGGTAATTACTCGGCAGCAACATCAGGAGAATGGCATGACGATTAAATGCGAGCGAGCGAAGCGAGCGAGCTTGAAAATTTTGACATTTTACAGTCCCAAAACTGCTTTTTGTAGCTACATTTTTTCGCTTTGAAAATTAAGGGGGGGGGGGCACCGGGAGCAACTGTTGGCAATTACTCGGCAGCAACATCAGGAGAATAGCATAGCGATTAAATGCGAGCGAGCGAAGCAAGCGAGCTTGAAATTTTGACATTGTACAGTCCCAAAATGGCAGTTTGTAGCTATATTTTTTCGCTTAGGAAATTAAGGGGGGTGGGGTGCACCGGGCGCAACTGCTGACATTACTGGCAGCAACATCAGAGGAGTGACATAAGGATTAAATGCGAGCGAGCTTGAAAATTTTGACATTTCACAGTCCCCAAACTGCCGTTTGTAGCTATATCTTTTTCGCTTTGAAAAATAAGGGGGGGGGGGCGCACCGGGCGCAACTGCTGGTAATTACTCGGCAGCAACATCGGGAGAAAGGCATGACGATTAAATGCGAGCGAGCGAAGCGAGCGAGCTTGAAAATTTTGACATTTTACAGTCCAAAAACTGCCGTTTGTAGCTGTACTTTTTTCGCTTAGGAAATGAAGGGGTTGGGGGCGCACCGGGCGCAACTGCTGGCAATTATTGGCAGCAACATCAGGAGAATAGCATAGCATGGCATGACGATTAAATGCGAGCGAGCGAAGCGAGCGAGCTTGAAAATTTTGACATTTTACAGTCCCAAAACTGCCGTTTGTAGCTACATTCTTTCGCTTTGAAAATTAAGGGGGGGGGGGGGTGGCACCGGGAGCAACTGCTGGCAATGACTCGGCAGCAACATCAGGAGAATAGGATAGCGATTAAATGCGAGCAAGCGAAGCAAGCGAGCTTGAAAATTTTGACACTGTACAGTCCCAAAACGGCAGTTTGTAGCTATATTTTTTCGCTTAGGAAATTAAGGGGGGCGGGGTGCACCGGGCGCAACTGCTGACAATTACTGGCAGCAACATCAGAAGAATGACATAAGGATTAAATGCGAGCGAGCTTGAAAATTTTGACATTTCACAGTCCCAAAACTGCCGTTTGTAGCTATATCTTTTTCGCTTTGAAAAATAAGGGGGGGGGGGGAACGCACCGGGCGCAACTGCTGGTAATTACTCGGCAGCAACATCGGGAGAATGGCATGACGATTAAATGCGAGCGAGCGAAGCAAGCGAGCTTGAAAATTTTGACATTGTACAGTCCCAAAACGGCAGTTTGTAGCTATATTTTTTCGCTTAGGAAATGAAGGGGGTGGGGGCGCACCGGACGCAACTGCTGGCAATGACTGGCAGCAACATCAGGAGAATGACATATCGATTAAATGCGAGCAGGGAGGTGTTTCTCTTCCCACCTCCCTGATTCGAGCGAGCTTGAAAATTTTGACATCTTACAGTCCCCAAACTGCCGTTTGTAGCTATATCTTTTTTCGCTTTGAAAAATAAGGGGGGGGGGGGGGCACACCGGGCGCAACTGCTGGCAATTACCCGGCAGCAACATCAGGAGAATGGCATGACGATTCAATGCGAGCGAGCGAAGCGAGCGAGCGTGAAATTTTGACATTTTACAGTCCAAAAACTGCCGTTTGTAGCTGTACTTTTTTCGCTTTGGGAATTAAGGGATGGGGGCGCACCGGGCGCAACTGCTGGTAATTACTGGCAGCAACAAATATCTCGTAAACACATTTATGATGTAATCTGGGGAAATTTCAATCCCAGAAGTGTATAACACTTTTCGTACTATTCTGGCAAACTGTTGATGATATGTCTTGCCTTTTCTGTGGGATTGTTTAATTAGGGATTAAAGAATCCATTTTTCTGTTCGTGAGATGAATGTTGTATATCAGTAAAATTGGCTGAGAATAAACTTGTCTTATTAATCTATTGATTTATGTTTGTTAACAGGTGAACTTTCTAGTGCTTTTTGCACATCTCCCATGAAAACAAAAAGAAATCTGGTTCTTTCTTTCTTTCTTTCTTTATTGTCTTCTTTATAAAAGCAGGGTAGTCCCATTCAAGCCGCAAGGCCTGCTTTCCAAGGGAGCCCTGCTGTACAAATCACATTTATGATACAATAAAATACATACATAACAATCACTTGCAAACATACACAATAATACATTTCATTAAAGTGGAGATCCTCTGTAGAATAGATAAAGCGAGAGAGAGAGAGAGAGAGAGAGAGAGAAAGGTGACAGAAAGAATACATGTGTACATCTTTCAAAGAAACGAGAAATTAGCTACTGCTGGTAACCACCTGAATGTTGCGGACATTGCGTTTAAATAGGGGCAGTGAGGCGGAGGATTTGATAAACACAGGTAGTGAGTTAAATAGCTTCGTTGCTGTGTATGAAAAAGACTGCTTTTTATACTCGGTCTTGGGTTTAGCTAAATACAGTTGGTGCATGGAGACTGATCTCGTAGAGTATGGATTAGCTCGTTGTGGTAAAACTCGTCTTAGATATTCAGGAGCAAGGCCATTCAGAATTTTGTACATAAATACATTATAATTATATTCCAGTCTATGTTTAACGGATTGTAATTTCAATGAATCTAACATAATTTGAACAGGGGTATCATAAGGTGCATCTAAAACTAAGCGACAACATTTGTTTTGACACCTCTGTAGCCTCATTAAGTTTTTCTTCGACAGTGAGCCCCACACAGTTGAACAATAATCAATATAAGGAAGTATCAAAGTGAAATATAAATGAAGGAGTACTGATTTCGTCAGGCAGTGCTTAATCCTACGCATACATGTAAGCGAGTTCATAATTTTCTTAACGATATCATTAATCTGAAAAGACCAATCTAAATTCTGATTTACAATAACACCTAGATACTTGAATTTGGTTACATTTTCTAACAATTTATCTTCCATTCTAATTTGCAATTTAATTGGATTTTTCTTCCTTCTACCAGAAATTAACATTACTTTAGTTTTATCGGTATTAACAACTAATCCATTTTCATTCAACCATTTACATAAAACATTTATATCATTCTGTAACTGTGTTTGAACAGCCTGTACTCCATATCCTGAAGAAAAAACGGTTGTGTCGTCTGCGTACAATGAAATATTCGTACTTATATGAAAAGGTAAATTGCTTATGTCATTAATGTACATACAAAATAGAAGCGGGCCCAGTATTGAGCCCTGCGGTACACCGGAATATACTGGAAGAAAATCACTTCTTACACCTTTGTATGACACCAATTGCTTTCTTCCCAATAAATATGATTCAAACCATGATAATTCAATACCGTCAATACCAAAAAAACTCAGTTTCTTAATAAGAAGATCATGGGGAATTATATCAAAAGCTTTCCTCAGGTCTAAGAAGACAGCACCAGTAAATCGACCTTTGTCAAGGTTATCGTATAACATTTCACAAATTTCCATTAAACACGTTGAGGTGGAGTGTTTACTCCTGAAACCAGACTGCCGATCACTCAACAATTCTTCTTTATGTAGGTATCCCATCAATTGAGAATGAACTGCTCTTTCTAACACTTTGGAAACAATTGACAAAAGAGAAATAGGACGAAAGTTATTTAGTTCATGACTTGCTTTTGCTTTGGGAACAGGGACTACTTTAGCCATTTTAAAATCATCAGGGAGACGCCCAGATTGTAGTGATTGATTAAGAATGCACACAATAGGAATGGCCACTAATTCAGCACTAAGCTTCAGCAGTCGAGGGTGGAGGTCATCAAGCCCTGCAGATTTCGAACAATCTAGGTTAGCTAATTCTTTTTTAACAAATTCAAAGGTGATCTTGTCAAATACAAAGCACGATTGTGCTTTACTAAGTCGTTTAGTAGCATCTGTGCTGTTGTGGTTGTGTCTCACTTCACCGGAGTCTTCTTTTCCATGAATTGACTCAGCGATTTTACTAAACATATTATTGAACTCCGTTGCTATTTTTAAAGGATCAGATACAATTTTCCCATCGATGACAACATGTGAAGATGCGTTACATTTACTATCAGGCAAAAGCCCTTTTACTATATTCCAAGTTGTTTTCATATCAGTACTTTCCTCAATCCTGTTGCGGAAATAAGCCCTTTTCAACTTTTTATTCAAAATATTAGCTTTGTTTCTCCATGAAATATATTTCTCCCACAAAACAACAATTTTACTTTCATCACAAATATTCTCATGTTTCATCTTATCATATTGACGTTTATAATAATCTCTATTCCTTGCTACTTCTTTATAAGCTGAATTTATCCATGGGGAACCTTTAAGTTTCTTACGCACTGTTACATAAGGTGCATGTTTGTCAGACAATTTCAGAAAAACATCTCTAAACTTCTGCCACATGATGTTGACATCAGTAACATTTGAAAACAATTTATTCCAGTCAATACAACCTAAGTCATCAAGGAATGCAGTTTCACTAAACAATTGAAAAGATCGAAAACGAGAAATTTGAGGCAACATATTTGAAGTTTTTACTTTTGTTACAATGTATACTAAAGAGTGGTCACTGAACCCAACAGATTGTACACCTGAACGCAATTCCCCGAAAGCTATTGAAACAAAAATCACATCAATAAGAGTCTTACTAAAGGGGGTCACACGTGTTGGCCTCTCAATGAGCTGTTTTAAGCCCAGTGATTCACCTATTTCAGTTAACCTGCCGGACAAGGAATTTTCTGTAAGCGTGTTACAATTCAAATCACCTAACAATATTATCCTATCGGACACAGAAAATACTTGCTCTAGATTTTCCTCGAGTTCTTGAAAAAAGGAGACAGAGCTATTCGGTTTTCGGTACACAATACCAATGTACAAACTAGCCTCATTTCTGACTTTTACTTCGACCCAAAGCAATTCTAAACTTTCACATTCCAAGTCATGTCTCCTGATATAAGGTATACTGTTTCGAATATAACAACAAACGCCTCCTCCAAAATAATCTCTGTCTTTCCTCTCCATATTATAGCCATCAATACGACATACATCCTTCCCAATAGTTTCATCTAACCAAGTCTCAGATAATGACATTATATCATAAGGATAACCTTTTAACAAACAATTTACGTCACCTGTTTTATTTCTAAGGCTTCTTACATTTAAATGGGCAATTTTCAGCCCCTTTTCAATAGAAAATAAACATTCTTCATAATTCAACTCACTCTTATTATCATTTACAGTAGAACCAAATGAACTTGTACTTATCTGCTGTTCTGAATTAATATCATACACAAAGGGTAATTGGGAAAATAAACATTTTGTACACTGCCAATCCACAAATTTCTCATGAGGATCATTATACTGAGCACTTGAAACATTTACACATCTAGTATGTACCCATTCTGAACAATTCGTACACAGCAAAGCTTTCTGATTTCTCTTTACAGTTTTTTCACATACAGCGCAGGGATACAAGATAGGCATACACAATAATATTCAACGGAACAGAGGGGTAATAATATCAAAATGAACAGTGAAAAAAAAAACACAAAGCAAAATTAATCCAAATTACGATAAGCATGTACATAAGTATTCGCTCGGTTCACGTAATGTTCAACGTAGTCACTTTGGATAGGTGTTCTTTTCTCGTTACCTTGTGTCGGTCGCCATTGGGAGTTTTGACTAGTATGACTCCGTCCTGTGTCCATATTCTGTGGTCCTTCGCTGAGTTTGCAGTTCTGAGTTTCCACAGGAGTTTCGCTCTTGACTTGGTTAGGCTTTCATTGATGTATACATGCCTAGTTGATGACGGTGGTGGATTCTGCGACGTCGATGCCGATGTATTCCGTAGTTTCCTGCGAGCGGCGTAGATTCGTTCGCGGATTCGGTAGTTTGTGAACTTCACAATGATGTTCCGATCACGCTTTCCTTGACCGTTGGGTGAAGGCCTGCCGAGACGATGGCTGCGATCGATGTCGCTGGCGTTGATTTCCATATCAAGCTTGTCACGGCATAGGCTCCTTATCACATCGTCGGTGTTCTCGTTGTCGCCGTCGCTCTCGGGAATACCAGAGAATACCAGGCAGTTCCTTCTTGTATACTGCTCGGAGTCGTCGGCGGTGGCTTTCAGGTTCTCTACCTCCTTCTCGAGTGCAACGATGCGGTCGCTGTGCTCGTCGACATCGAAATCGATGGATTTTTTCACCTCCTCGCATAATGTGTCGCCGATTTCATGAAGGAGTTTGCTTTTGATGCTGGTAACAAGGGTGGCGATGAAGTTTTTGTCGTTGAGGAGAGTTCGCACAACGGTCTCGATGACAGTAGAAAGTTCACTTTCATCAGGAGCACATTCGTCTGTGAGAACTTCAGCTGCAGTCGATTGGAGGGTAGGTTTAGTGTCAGTCATCGGGTGGCTGTCGGCGGGCGTTTTACAGCTGTTTCGTTGCCTTCGGCTTTCACCCCTCATGACTATGTGGCTGCCACTCGCCTATTCAGATTATACGGTTGGCGGAGCACCTACACTCACACGTCTACTCTTCGTCGTACTCTTCGTCGTACATAACAACAAATCGTTATAATGGTTAATAGGTCTGAACCATTAATCTAAAGCAATGTTCATTAGACTAAAGGAGGTACTTCCATATGGCAAAATATGGGAATCGACACGCGTTCCTTTTGTTTTTTCTGGAGGCAAACGAATTATACTAACTGAGCAAAATCACTGCCAATATGGAGAGGGTAAATGTGTTGCAATTCCTACGACTGAAACTCGTACAAGGCTGTTCACGAACTCGTTTGTTATCTAAAATTTTAGATCTTTGGATTCATGCGGAGCTCGACGTGAGTCGTATCGCGCTCGGCATGGTGCACTCGTTCACGCCTACGTCGATGGCTCTACAGACTGTGTTGCATCAGGGAGGTGAGAGTCTCACCTCCCTGGTTGCATCAAGGAGGTGGGAAGAGCACCTCCCTGGTTGCATGCAGCTGCTTGCCATCTGGTTGTGTGGCTACCAGTAGTTCAACATCCGAAGCATGCATTACGGTCGATATTGCTCTACATGCATTGGCGTGCGAGAGAAGTACGCGAGCGCTGCTAGCACTGTTCAGCAGTAGGCCTATGCTCTCGTCACGAGGCGGGCGTGCGAACGTCATGGCTCATGCATTACAGCAGGGCTCGACACTAACTTTATTTTTCGGTGGCCCGATGGGGCCACCAAAATCATCAATTTCAAATTTTTGGTGGCCCGAGAGAAAAATTTGGTGGCCCGAAAAAAAAAAAAAACATTGATAAAAGTCAATTTTTTAAAAAAATTAGTCGCACACTCACTGCATGCATTTATGCATTTCCGGCGCAAAAAGTTACGAATTTATTGACACACTTCTCAAAAATTTTTGGTGGCCCGAGGTGGGCCACCAAATTTGCCCTTTTCTGAAATTTGGTGGCCCGACTTTCATTTTTGGTGGCCCCGGGCCACCGGGCCACCGTTAGTGTCGAGCCCTGATTACAGTATATAGCCTATAAGCTAGCTAGGTGGGGATGCAGCTGGTCTGATGCGACGAGACTACGAACAGTGGATGCGCGCGAATACGCCGCCTATGATCCAGTGTTGTTTGTCGTTGTTGTTGTTGTTTTTTTTTTTTAAATCGGTGGCAGTCTTCTTACACGGAAAAAAAAAACTGCGATCGTGGCGCCTAGCGGACGCGGTAGATGCGTCCACTGTTTGTAGTCTCGCCCCATCAGGTGTATCGCTTGGCAAAGACAATTATCTCGCTGCATCATACGTTTCAGCAAATTACAAAGACAATAACTGCATTCTCCGCCTAGATTATAGGCTATGCAATAATCCATCATGCTGAAATCAACATCACCACATTTCTTTTTGTTTGTTTGTTTTTTTGTTCCTACATCTTTTTCTTGGGAGAATTTCAGGGGGGGATATTTGTACAGGCCATCCCCCCCTCCTTCAAAAGTGGGGGGGATATATCCCCCCCATCCCCCCCGGGATTTACGCCCATGGCAGGTACTCAAGTCCATGTACTAGTACCAGCTGGTAGTCCATAATAAATATACTGAATACTAGTATTCAACAATAGAAAGCAGACATCATAGTTTGTACTGGACCCAGGTATACTGGAATTCTTTGGATTCGAGCATCACCTGTGCTATCAGCACAGCTGTCTTTAAGCGTAAACTGAAGTTTTACTTATTAAGTAATTACTCGGTTGACTCGTATACTTACATGTACTCTAAATTGCTGTGTAGTGCCATTTTTTTTTTTAAACTATGGTACCGGTATTCTGAACAGTTCCTTATTTTGTTGCTGCATAACCTTTGCTTAGAGAACTGTGGACTTTCTTTTGTCTTCTCAGTTGTAGCCAACTTATCTATCCCACTGGCCTTGTTGTTTTGTGAATTACATCAGTCATTTACTTGCTTTTGTTCCTTCTTTCTTTTTTCTCTGTCTTTGTGTTTGTTTTATGTCATGTCCCTTTTGTAAATAGTTTTTTCTCTATCTATACCCCCTTGCTTGTTATAGTTTTATGTTTTTTTAAATAGAAATTCTTGCATTTAATTAGTTGTTTTAATACTATGAGGACCCCTAATTTCACAAGCTCTGCTTTTCTATAGGGTCTCCTCGTCTTTCTTCTTTTTGTTTGATTTAACCAGTGTATTCTATTATATTTGTATACATGTTATTCTCTTGTTAATTGTCAGACACATTCAATGTATTATTGTAAGGAAGGAAGAATGATGAATAAACTTGAAACTTGAAACTTGAGTATCAGAGCATGGAGCTACAGCTCACCGGGAAGGGAGGTGAGATACAGCATAATAAAAGCTTATGCCCCAGTCACACAGTGCCTTACGATTGGTTACGTCTGCCGCGGATAGATACACTGAATGGACGCAGGCATCCGCAGGGTCGTATGTAGACGTAACTGTCCGTAACTAATCCGTAAAGAAACGCAAAATGACGGCGCCAAGCCTGCGAAATTTTGAAATGTTCAAAATTTCGCAGAGGAACTCCACGGATGCAGCCTTACGCAAGTAACCGTAACTAAACGTAACTATCCGTATATAACTGAACGTAACTGTCCGTAGCTTGGACGCAGATCATCCGTAAAAAATGTTTACCTCCCGTCCATTAGCGTTCAATTGCGTCCACCGTAAGTATCCGAAATTAACCGCAAGTTAACGCATCACAACACTTACGTCCGCTTACGGACAGTTACGGATGCTGCGGGCGATTGTGTCCCTTGACGTTTTCCGTTTTCCACTCCCACGGGAACAGAGAGTGGTGGGAAACCATACCACCCGTGTTGCAAAGAGGCAACACTCATGTATCTGTTCAAAAAGGAATACTACAACATAATCGGAGCCGTGGAGTGGCAAAACCGCATGGTCGAGTTATGAAATTTCTCCCGTAATGGTTATTTTAGGCGGCACCCATATACAGATGACATCGGTTGACCATTGGTGCTGAACTTTTTTCTTACACTCTTTGAATGTATATTATTCGAAAAAGGTCAATATTTAGGGTAGTGGATGGGGTGACAGCATTTTATTTACTTTTCTGGCCGATGAGGGTGTGGGACAGCGATAAACTACATAAAATGAGAACGAATTTAGTATTTCTCTTACAGTCTTAGTCACTTTATACTCCTGAATGTGGATTACATTTTTTATATTCTATTTGGATAGGGGAGGGGGTGTTCCGAAGTCTATCTTTTAATCTGGAATTTTATTAAGCATCACTTTATGATAACAGTCTCCTTAACATAACCCATTAAGTGATGAATATCGATGAACAATAACACGTAACCAAAGTTTGTATATTCCATGACTGTAAATTATATTTTCTTCCTCTATTACTTAACTTATCGATCAAAATTATATTTTCTTTGTGGTATATTGTATTATGTATTTTGTACATTAATGATATAAATCAATATTTGAGTTGAACAAATAAAATTCAAACTTCAAGTTCAAAATTTCATTTTCTTTCATTGTTTTACAACATATTTAATGAAGCCTAAAAGACCTCACAACTTGTTCATAACATAATTTCAGTTTTCCCCCGGTGTACATAATGACAGTCCAATATGTGATAACCTTGCCGTCATGAATACATTGACTGGGCAGGCATCGGCACAGAAAACCACATTGTCCATAAGTATTCGTAACAATCTGTACCTATCCGTAACTATCCGAAAATATCCGGAACTCTCCGTAAATATTCGCAACTCTCCGCAAGTTACCAGAAGTATTCGGAAGTTAACGCAAGTCTGAAAAACAAATTACGTGTCAGTTCGTAAGGTTATCCGCAAGTGGACGCAAGTATCCATATCTGTCCGTATCGCCTGCATTTTTCCCCCGTATGTTTTGTTAAATTTTCTTGTGACGGCAAGGAATCCGCGGGAGTCCGCAGAAAAGACGTAACGCCGGACGCAGAGCATTATGTGACTGGGGCCTAAGAAACGCACGCAGCGGCAACGCTCCCTGGCTTTACCTAGTTTACACGGACATCGACAAACCCTTGTTGGTCGTAAAGGAGTCTGCAACAAGACTACTACATGCACCACTTACTGGGCTCACACGGGTTATTCCCCATAGAGACGTGTGTTAAAATTCAAATTTCAAAAAATTCTGTAAAATAGCTGGGAGAAATGAGGTGTTTCATCTTCACGAACCTGGATAAGTGAGATATACCCTTTCATCCATCAAATTTCCAGGGTGGATTCTTCTGCTCAAATTCTGTCCAAGGGTCCGCAAAGCCAGACTACGAGTTCTTGTCACTAAAAATATCACCTATTTTCCGTACACGTACCCAATGAAATATAGTCCCCTCAAATTCCATCAGAGAAGCTTTCATCTTCCAACCAAAATGCAGTTTGTAGAGGAATTCATACTCAATATCTACAGCTATTCATCTTTTTGCCAAACTACATCATTGATTTTTAATTAATTCTTTTCTTCATTTATATTTTGCTATCTTTGGTACGAATTTGTGAAGGGGTCTGGGGGAGTCCATTTTATTTACAGGTGTGAGCACTATAGTGGAGGTCATATTTCTTATTTGACTTTTTAACATCATAAATGTGTTTTTGGTGATATTTGCCCCTACATCATTATGAGAAATTACTCATTCAAGTGTTATAAAGCTTCTCAAAGGGACACTCTTTTGAAAATCATGCCCGTTGGGTTTTTTTTCTAAATAAATCTTGCAGTGTTGATCAGTTCTTCATAAGATGAATACATAGATGCAGGTATTTATCCTTGATTATGGGGGTGTCATCATCACCTTATTGCCTACAAAGTACTTGAAAAGACTTTGTTTTGTCAAACAGTCTAACTTTATGTATTTTGAGCTGTTTCAGTGGCAGCCAAAACAAAGAAATACATGAAAATAACACAGTCATTCCAAGTTGTGTGATACTGAAGACTGCTATGTACTAAGATCTAGTACCACAAGAACATAATAAGAAAACAAATTGTAGGAAGGCAGAGTTGGGGGGGGGGGGGGGGGCTACAATACAAGATCAACATACACCAGCAGAGCTTGTATGGGATGAATACTTCCCATAGACTTGTATGCATTGCGTGCATTCTCTATAGGGCTCACACGGGTAAATAATTCCCCATAGAGACGTGTGTTAAAATTCAAATTTCAGAAAATTCTGTAAAATAGCTGGGAGAAATGAGGTGTTCCATCTTCACGAACCTGGATAAGTGAGATATACCCTTTCATCCATCAAATTTCCAGGGTGGATTCTTTGGCTCAAATTCTGTCCAAGGGTCCGCAAAGCCAGGCTACGAGTTCTTGTCACTCAAAAAATCACCTATTTTCCGTACACGTACCCAATGAAATATAGTCCCCTCAAATTCCATCAGAGAAGCTTTCATCTTCCAACCAAAATGCAGTTTGTAGAGGAATTCACACTCAATATCTACAGCTATTCAGTTTTGTTTTTGGCCAAACTACATCATCGATTTTTAATCAATTCTTTTCTTCATTTATTTTGGTATCTTTGGTACGAATTTGTGAAGGGGTCTGGGGCAGTCCATTTTACTTAGGTGTGAGCCCTACTCTGTCTTATAAGGCCCTATAGGCCTAGGGCTTACACGGGTAAATATTTCCCCATAGAGACGTGTGTTAAATTCAAAATTAAAAGGAGAATGAGGTGTTTCATCTTCTTTAAGCTGAAAAGTGAGATATACCCTTTCATCCATCGAATTTTCAAGGGGGTTCTTCAGCGCAAACTCTGTCCAAAGGTTCGCAAAGCCAGACTACGAGTTCTTTTTACTAGAAAAAAAAATCACTCATAATATCATTCATATCAAAGACATACTCTGCTCCTTAGAGAGTGGCTGGTCATTAAGCAATGAGACATGGATGAGTGATATTGATATAGAATAGAGAATATTATATACCTCATAATATAGATTCCTCTCATCTTGTTTGTTTGTTTGTTCATTTTCCATCTGACAAGATGGCTGGATAGCCCATATTCAGCTACGTTAAGCTGGTCTTCCATGGGGTCCAGTTGGATGTGAGGTGGGACCACTTCACCGGGTTAAACACCCTGCTCTTTGCGATGAATGAATGAAGCGGGATCTTTTACGTGCATGAGTTGTTGCTCTCTCATACACGGGACCTCCATTTTATGTCCTATCCGAGGGACAGAGTGTTTTGCCTCTTGCTAGAGGGGACGGTATGTTTACACACAACATTGCTCAGTCCAGACTCGGGTTCGAACCCGGGCCGCGTGATCGTGAGGCAGACGCGCTACCGACTGAGCCAACTCACCGCCCATCTGATTGGTTAAAAGTGGAGTCATGAACTGAAAATAGCTGTGCCCCATTTTTGATCAAAATGACGTCATGATTTACTGTGCCCGGGGCATAGAATCAACTGTGCCCTGTAAATAGGTTTGGAGACAGTCGCAACCCCGTACGCATAGATCACTATGTACGCACCAATGATACGACCGCCGCCCTGTCGATCAGCGTTGATTACGAGTGCTGTAAAAGAGACTAGAATCTATATTTTCGGTATCTATATTTCGGAATCTATATTTTCGGTATATATAAAACAAACAATGACAGCTTGATATTCGGGGCACAGTTAAAATTATGTAGGCCCTCGGTGATGTGAAAACCATAACTATGCCCTCAGCTTCGCTTCGGGCATAGTTATGGTTTTCACATCACCTTGGGCCCATAATTTTAACTGTGCCCCTCATAGCAGTCATTATTTGTGTATTATTCTCTCCCTATCTATGCGGCAGATCCAGTTTGGCACTTACAATATACAAACGTCCAAATTCTTTAGTGGCGGCATCAAACATGGGTGCAAAGGTAAGTAATCATACTCTGCCAGATTATTCTGATCGGATCGGATTCTGGGCGGATCTAGCTTTTTGCTAAAGGGGGCTGTTGCTGACTCAATGGGTGCGTTTATCAACTCCTTTTCTCGGCAGAAACAGGTTATCCAAACAGCTTTCAAGGAATTTTTACGAGTTGATAAACGCAAAGCTGTTTTGAAAGCCCTTTAGGAAAGCCTTTTACGAAAGGGTGCGTTTATCAACTCTCCTTTCTCGGCAGAAACAGGTTATCCAAACAGCTTTCAAGGAATTTTCACGAGTTGATAAACGCAAAGCTGTTTTGAAAGCCCTTTAGGAAAGCCTTTTCGAAAGCCCCAAATTTGTGGCGATCCAAACAGCTTTCCTAAACAGGTTTTCAGAAACCTGTTTGTAAAAGCCTTTTGGAAGTTGATAAACGCAAAGCTGTTTTGAAACGGTTTTGTAGTCTTGTACTTCAGGCACGCCTTATGACCTCTTCTCCTCTGGTCGAATTGCGCAATGCAGCTGTGCAGTGACAGGCCAGTTAAAAAAATCGTGTTCGCGAAGAGAGTTGATAAACGCAACTATTTTGAAAGCCGTTTCTAAAGGGCTTTGGAAAGGGCTATCGAAAGCCGTTTAAACAGGGGAGAGTTGATAAACGCAGCCAAAGTCGCATGCCGCCACTCAGAAATATTTGAAGTATGTGCTAAACTGGAGCTGCCTCACAGATAGGAAGACAATTGATTCATGTGGCATTGCATCATGACTCGTCACTCTCAAAGGAAGATATGTCTTTATTATGGTAATTGCTTTTCGCCGTCCCTTCTTAGAAAACAAGCGGCACATTAATAGTACAGGCAGTCAGGGCTTTGGAAAGGGCTCTCGAAAGGGCTACGGAAAGGGCTTTCGAAAGGGCTATCGAAAGGGCTATCGAAAGCCGTTTAAACAGGGGAAAGTTGATAAACGCAGCCAATGACAAATCTCTCGCCGAATCGCTGACAAGCAAGCAAAATCCTTCGGCAATGTTCGGCTGGGTCCGGACACATGGTGGCGTTTTTCTATGAGTGCAAATAACATTTTCACCTGGCAGACAAAGGTGGGGAGGGGGGGGGGGCGATGGTTGTTTTAACCCCCCTATAATTGGCGGATCCAGGGGCGGTCCCCTCCCCTTTATTTTACTTTTTTTTTTTGCTAAAACAAAAGAAATAAAAAGAGAAAAATGGGGATGGGTGCGTGCGTCCCAGTTTAATTTTGTACAGTTGTAAAGGCGCCCCATGCCAGGCATTCTTTAAGGAATACCTGGATCCGCCCCTGCCTTTAGTCAACTCCTCTCTCGGTATGTTGATTCTTCTACATTTATTTTGATAATTCTATCATAAACTTATCTCCGTTCCTGCTGATGTCATATGGACATATTCCTCTATATAACTAACAAACCAACTTATCTTGTCTAATGTTGCCATTAACATCTATCGGGGATACTGAACAGGATAGGAACGTTCGAAAGTTGTCAAAACGAATAATAATATATTTTGAACCCATATATATTGACAAGATTCAAATGCCTAAAGTTTTCGCCACTCAGACTTTAATGACAAAGAAACTTAAAGACTCCATTATGAAATAGGCAATAAGACCTTGCAATCGTCCCTTACGTAATTTACTGTTAAAACTAATATGATTTTCTCGCTGTTGCACTATTCCTAATTAAAGTGGAATATTATTTACAACAAGTTGTAATATCATTTTAATCAATCTAAAAAAATCTGGTCAATAATAACCATTTTGCGTTATGATCATGTTCCTTTTGAACGTTTGACAGTATGGTTTATATTAAGTAAGAGCCGTTTGGTTGGTGTCTTGAGCATAAAAAGACGACAATAAACAGTAGTGCAGATTAAGGATCATGACCCACATTCATTGTAATCTTTGTCATTACAGGCTACATTTTTGGGTGATTTCATCAATCAGTTTCCATCAAAGTAGATTCATTGTGGCAACTCAGTATGATCATATTCCAGTTTACATGTTACTGCTTCTCTATTGGTCAAGTATAATCAGAATGAAGTTACACTCAACTCTTTACTAATCAAAAGCTGAAACGTAATTTTATTATCTTTTAACAACGCTCTTTCAGGAAAGAACTTGTGTAAAACTAATTGTTACAAGAACACGACACCGTTGTATATGCTTGTAATGAATGCAGCTTTTACAAAAGTATAATATGAACAGATATCCATGCTTTTACTGTCGTTACCATGGTTACAATCATTTGTGAAAAAGAAATGACACAGGGAGTGCACGATTACCCCTGATTTTCAATATTTTCCAATGTATGAAATATGCTACAGTGGTACATAATTTCATTATGCTTTCTTGATATCACAATTAAAGTTTCTAATAAGTGCAGAGTCTATGCAGACATTTCAAGTATTTCAAAATTGTTACTTGTGTATAGATACATTCAGTTTAGCTTGAAGGATTTGGCTCAAAGAGAAATGCCATATTTGACAAAAGCAACAATATTTTTTCTAATATGACAAAAATTTATAGAGAAAACACATACTTAGCAGCTGTGCAGTCTTACTTACATTCTACGAAAAATTGCCGCATTCCTATCACCATTGTTCAGTTTCTCTAAAAATTTCTCGAATATATGATTAATATTCTGCTGAAAAAAAAAAGCAAAGTTAACATAAAATAGTGACAAGTCCGGTCCTACCACTATATTACAATAATGATAGTGGTACTTGCAGTAATAATGATAATGTATTTGAGACATGCATCGCAAATATGACAAATAGCATCGAAATCAAATACAACGCATTGATACATGCTACAGTTCAGTATTACAGTGTATTTCTTAAAAATGAAAACTTGTCTTTGTCAGTGTGTCAATATGTCTATCTAGGCATTTGCATTATCATCATCAAGACAGGATCAAGTGGTGTCGGAACATTACAGTTGTTACAGTGTGCGAATGATTGTATCGACGCCTCTGAAGCATTGATTGAAATATGAACACATATGACCAGCATACATGTTGTCGTCATCTAACAGCCATGATAATGTCAGTATCTCGGAGGAGGTATGATGATTAAGAAAGAGGAGAGAGCGGATAACCGGCGATCCAGTTCAGGAACTTTTAATACACGATGAAAAAAAAAAATCTGTCTCTCAATATTTTACAGGCTGTATATAACTTATGAATATAAATTGTACTGGTGAAATGACAGATTGATCCTTTAAGCGCAAGTGTTAAAATTTTGGTGGTCGCGATTTTTTCTTTCAGAATCAATAAGTGCATGCACCCCATCTGAAATGAACGATTGAATTATGAAATGGAGACATCGAATTGTTCAGTATTACATTATTGTGACGTCCTGTTTAGTATTTTCTTATTCGTAAGATGAAAGACTGGTTTTCGACCCGCGCCCATGTCGATCCAATATGAAAATGATATCGCTATTGATGAGACGGTGTTCCTCCTGCCTCTCAATTATACTTTAATGGCTTTGATCTTTGATGATATCTAGGACTATAGGCATTCTGGTGAGAGGGTATAGATTATCGTTTTAAAACTGTTTCGTTGACATCTACCTCAAAGTGTTCTGATACAGATTATCTTCTGCCTGTCTCTGCGGTTCGCCTAGCCGTCTTTCTCGCGGAGGGGTCGGGGTATCCCACTCGGTGGGATCAGAAGCGTTGGACGCCAGTTCTACCAAATGACCTCCCTTGGCCCCAGTTTCATCAGACATTTCTTCATAAACGGGATTATCGTAGACGTCAAAATCCTTAGCTGATTTGATTGGTACCGAAGAGTACCCTGCTTCGGCACCGATTCCATTGGACGCGTTCAAGTTCGTCTGATCGGGGCGGCGTCCCGCCAACTCAGCACCGGCCACTTCGTCGGGAATGGCATGTTTGCGTCGTATACGAACTCTGAAATTTCCAACGAGGACAGCATTACTTGAATAATGTATGCACTTTTAGTAACAGTGATTAAAGTTTGAGTTTCAGTGTACTGATGGGTCATGTGCGGAGCCTACTGCATGATCCGTCACATTCAATCACGTTTGCTCTTCCTAGGAATATTTCTATTTATGTGCAAATATACTTGCATTTCTGAGCGATCTTTTTTTTTTTAAATTTAATAATGGCAATAACAATTACAGTGTTTCATCGTTATCATTATCATCATTACACTAATAAAATCAAAACTACAATCATGACAGAGGCTCTTAAAAACAGGATGAACAAAGCATATAGACGAAGCTATCAGAATGTCAAATGAAGTTTACCTAGATTGCTGGCTTAATTTTCCAATCAGAACGTTTCCCGTACTATCCAGTCATGACAGTAGTGGTTCACCCCCAATCTTGGATGAAATAATACATCTTTACTGTGGCACACGCAAACAGACACAGAAACACAGACACACACACACGCACACACACTCTCTCCCTCTCTCTCCCTCCCCCTCTCTCACAATCTTACACACACATACACGCACACACACACATTGGTAAATAGGCAAATCAAGACATGCACCATCCCGCATGTTTTTCATCCATCAAGGCAGTGTTCATACCTGCGCACATAGTACGCCCAACCTGCCACGATGACGATGATGACCAGGATGAGCAAAATGACCAGGATGATGATCCACGACTGCAGTCTTGGCTCCTCACTCTACAGTTAACAAAAACAAAGACAAAGCAGAAGCAAAATGAACGAAACCGGAAATCACCATGTTATTTTACTACACGAAAAAACTTACTGATAAATCGCTAAAAATGACAGTGATGGTTACACTAGTCATGTATCAATATGAACACACACACACACACACACACACATTGATTTATATGCATATCAATATGTACATAAATGTAGGCCCTACATGTCCACATATACATTCTAAAGACAGCATGTATTTAATGTATTTAAATTGCCTGATTAATACGCCATGAAGAAATCCGGCACTGTCAAGGTTTTTTGTTTTGTTCGGAGATAGTCACCTTCAGATTCATGATGGGACGACGATATCTGCTTTCACTGATTGTAAAATTGCTTTTAAATACAGCTCTTGGAGTCTGTCTATCATCGATAAAGGGGACGTTGATTGAACGAGCATAAAGTGTTAGCTACACGGCAATTTAATTGTTTTCCAAAACAGGAATGATAAAAGTCAAGTTATAACATTGTATCCAACTCCTCAATCTCGACAGATCTCGCTGTCATTCCGTACGGCAAAACAACAGACCCAAGACATGCAGAGATCTTACCCCTTGTCCTCCTGAAGACCGAAGTGTTGAGTTCGCGTCAGTAGTCGTTTCAAGCCGTAGTCTGAACACCCTGAAAGGATGAATGATGTCATTCTGTTCGGCCACTGTCATTGCTGAGAGACCTGTCGATATGTCCTCTGCAGCCACGGTATTCTCGTCCACGTACGCATAAAAACCAACCCCTGTATACTCTTGCCTGTAAAATCAGACGCCAATTTAGGATGAGGAAGGACGCCACCTTTTGACGTAACATTTGAAATTTAATTTCAAACTGCAAAGCTCGGTTTCAATAGCACTCCAATCCCCACAACATTATGGAAAATTAACCGAGTTCATGAAGAATGTTGACAACAGTAAGAAGTTCATGATTTTATGTGAAATTGAATGAGTTATATTCCAGTGACTAAAGGTATAACGATCATTGGCAGATTATCAAATTGATAAGTGTCCAGAGTACTGTTTTACTCAAGATGCATGTATTTTCTGCATTTTACCATTATTTATGTATGTATGTGGACCCCTATGGAAACCAGCTCTGCTGATCAGGGTGTTCCACCCCATGAAGTGTCAATAAATTTAATCAATCAATCAATCAATCAATCAATCAATCAATCAATCAATCAATCAATCAACCAATCAATCAATTAATCGATCAATTGATAAATCAATCAATCAGTATATGATTTGGATCAATCGTGCTGCTACTTACCCGGTAAATGCTTCGAGTAGGGTGGTGTTGAAGATAATGACAGTGAGTATTGAATTTGGGTTATTCAAAGCCACCCCTAGAAGAGAGCTTAGTCTGCTGCTCAAGCCTTCTAGATTTTGAATGTGATCCTCCAGCTCAATCGTATAGAATATGCCGAGCAAATCTACGATGAAAAGAGGAGAAACTTTGGATTTTTTTTAAGTGCATAAGTGACAATTATGCTATTCAACTTCAAATTCTGTGTCCAATATACAAGCAGTTTCAAATAAAGGGATTCTCCACAGGAGAAAATATGAATAAGATAAATAATGAAAACAATCACAAACGAGAGAGCCTTTAGAACTGAAATGATTATTCCATCAAATCCGAGGGAAGCATTACTGCAGAAATTATAATCAGATCATCTTGCTATCATAAACTCTCCGCATGCCACGATTACCTGTCCACAGGTTTTTGTGTAAAATTTGAGCACATTGAGTCACTGGCATAGACAGAAAGGGTGAAACAGGTATCTCTAAATTTCACTGCAAAAATGACAGAGAGGATTAATTGGATCTACAAATATATTACATCTGCACTAAATAAGAAATAAGCTAACCTCAAACTTATTTTTTTGAGACATAATTAAAAAAAAAAGGGCTTTGGTTTTTATCAATAATTATTGTGAGGCTTCAGAAAATTCTGCAACAAAAAGAAGCAATCGTATACTGACCAACAAACGCTCAAGTGAAAGGGAATGCTTTACTCTATCTGAAATACATGTACATGTACTAGAAATAAATCATGGTATAAAGGTAAAACATCATTCCATAGGAATTGCTTTCTAGGACGCGATTACTTTTGAAAAAGAAGAAAGGGAAAACTGGAGTCACCAGCGAAATTTGTGCGTGTTCTTTTCTTTCTAGGACTTGATTGTGTCTAATGATGTACTCAAACACACTAACAATACATGTACTCTATTATCCGAACTCACTTGTTTGACATGTTCGGCCCACGAAGTTTTCTTCGCATTCGCACCTTGCTGTGGTGGTCATATCGGCTTCGTGGGTCTCCACACATGTGCCACCGTTCTGGCACAGAGACGGGGTACACATAAAATCCATCGGCGTTTCGCACATTACTCCCGTAAACTCTGAATGACATCGACAACTAGATCACAGACAGGAGGGATGGGGGGAGGGTAGAAGACCGCAGAAAATGGCCGATGATCATGGCATTGATCTGGTGGTTCATTACAATTGTATCTCAACTGGTTACATATTTACGCATCTGCAAATTATAGATATCATTCCGTTATTTCAGCATATTTTCTTTGGTTATATAACTCAATGATATTAGACAGGTGCCTTGGATACTTGACTATTCGAAATATTTACATTCGATATATTCGATACATACGTATTAACATAGTTGACTTGTGAAAAATTGTAATGAAGCTGAAGTAACACACTAGAAAAGAATAATATTGTATGGGCTTGATGTTTGTACAGTAGCCTACATTGCATGAGTCGTATGTTACTATTGCGTGTATAATACTTGAAATATGCTCTAAATAAACAATCTTGTGGCCCTCCATTCCTTTTATCATCTTTGCGACGGTCCTGTTTTGTAATGTAGGAATATCGTTGACAGGCCCCGAACTGAATCAAGAGGAACATTGATGATGATTTCATGAGGAGGAAACAAATTTGAACACTACGAGTGAGACCTGGAATGAGGATGACAACTTACACATATGCCTCTCCCTCTAGTTCGCACGTTCCGCCATTAAAGCAACCCTGTGTCTGACACACTCCGGCCGGTGGAGTTTCCTGCGTCGGCACTTCGCTGCATCGGTAGCCGCCGAAGACATTGGTGCAAGTCGCACCGGGAGGGCACACCTGGTCGTACACCGTGCACTCGTCAACGTCGCTTTCGCAAAGCGACCCAGTGAAACCCACCTTGCATTGGCAAGAGAATTGCTGGAAACCGTCGATACACGTGCCGTTATTCAGGCATGAGTCTTCGTCGCAGTCGTTTGAGCTCTGGAGGCAGTTTGTGCCCGCGTAGCCTGGATCACAAGAACATACATAAAAATTCGGTATACTTTGAATGCATATCCCTCTGTTCTTACATGGATTGCTCATGCATTCGTTCACGTCGATCTCGCAATGGACACCTTCATATCCCGCAAAGCAGTTACAGTGATACCCGTCGACCTCGTCTTCACAGATACCTGCTCCAGCGCTGCATGGATTACTTTGACATTCATCAATCTCATTTTCACAATGTACTCCTGTATACCCATTCACACAGCTACACAAATATCCATTGTTCTTATCTCTACAAGATGCTCCATTTTCACACGGACTACTGGCGCACTCGTCCAAATTAACTGAGCAGTAGCGGCCAGTGAATCCCGGTGCGCAAAAACAGGTGTAATCGTCCATTCCGTCCGCACACGTTGCAGTATAGTGACAATCATTGTTGATGCAATTATCTTCGTATATTTCGCAGTGGGTACCGCTTAAACCAGTGCTGCATTGACAGCTGTAGCTCGCTACCATGTCATTACAGGTGCCGCCATTTCTGCAGGGAGAGCTAGCGCATTCGTCTATGGCAATCTGACAGTCGAAACCCATGTATCCCTCCAAGCATCCGCAAGAGTATGTGTTGATACCATTGATGCACGTGGCATTGTTCTGACAGGGATTGTTCTCGCAGTTGTCGGTAAGGGTCTCGCATCGGGCATCTTCGAAACCGGGACGACAGCTACACTCGTAACTGTTCACACCATCTGTGCAGGAACCACCGTTTTTACAGGGACTACTGAGGCATTCGTCGATATCTATCGAACAATTCGCCCCGCTGTATCCTGAAAGACAGTCGCAGGCGTAACCATCCACTCTATCGACGCACTGGCCACCATTCTGGCACTGATGGTTGATACAATCGTCAATGTCGACGTCACAGGTTACGTTTGTAAACCCTTTGGCGCAACTGCATGTGAATGCATCCGGAAGGTCGTTGCATGTGGCGCCATTTAAGCAAGGCTGTGATCTGCAGGTGTTCATGTCAACCGCGCAGTCTCCACTACCGAAGCCGGGAGGACAGACGCAGGTGAACGAATCTATTCCATCAATGCAAGTCGCTCCATGATGACAGGGGCTACTAACACAATCATCGATGTCGTACTCGCACAGGTCTCCCTCGTATCCGGGCTGACACAAACAGATTGTGTCCGAGTCGAAGGCCTCGCAGGTGGCATTATTCATACACTGGTGGTTGTCGCAAGTATGTGCCTGGCAGTTTGTTCCAATGTAGCCGTCGGTGCAACTGCATCGATACAGGTTAAACTCGACAGGAGAGGTCACACATGTGCCGCCGTTCTCGCAAGGTGACGAATCGCACTCGTCTACGTCTATTTCGCATCGGTAACCTGGAAACATATACACATAGAAGGAATCGATTTAGTTAAAGCGGAACTAACTGTTCTTTATTGAAGGAAATATCCAGTGATCCATCAAAGTCTCCTTGGGTACCATCTCATGCTAATTGATTTAATATTACTGTTGTCATTAAAAGAAGCTGCCGGAACCATTGCAGGTCGTAGAATCATTATTACTCTTTCATCCAGGGAAGGCATAGAGAGAGGGCACTTTAGGCCTGCCTTTCAAAAGTGAATTTACGTATATATCTTAAATAACTTATGTTCCTTTTTTACTTTCACTCTAATCTAAACAAACGAAAATACATTCCCGCAGATTACAGAGGTTACCAGTACACAACATTTTCTTCAGCTTGTTTGATTTTTTTTTTATTAACAGTTTCCTTTCCGTTGACCACGAAACAATTCATCAATGATTTCTTTTATTAAAGAAAACTTCCTGTTATAGAGGTAATAAAGTATTGTGCAAACAATTACTTTTTTTTTTTTTAGCAGCAGGATCTTTAATATTGTATAACTTTAGCGGGAAGCGTTAAAATCTTCTATCAATTCACGTTCACAGGCTGAACGACCTACATGATGGTGTTCACGTAAACTTTGATTTCTAATTCTAGTAGCCATTCCTCGAGATATATGTATAACCCCGCTTGTATAACTAGAGCTTGCCATGTGTTAATGTACAAACATTAACTGCTTCTCTCGAAAAGTTGCACCAACGGCTTACCAGATAATCCTGGCCAACATTCGCACTCGAATCCGTTGACGACGTCGGTACATGTGCTGCCATATTGACACGGGCTTGAAGCACACTCGTCGACTTCGATTTCACAGGTGGTGCCAGAAAAACCGGGATAACAATTGCAGTGGAAACCTTTACTAAGACTGTCAAGATTTACACAGAGACCGTTTTGGCAGGGGCTGCTGGCACACTCGTCTATATCCTCCTCGCATGTGACTCCTGTCCGTATCAAAGATTAGGTACAATCAGACTAATTATATATGTGTGGACTGATTAAGGTGAAAGTTTTTAAGCTGAAATTGATTTCATTTGATTTAGTTGATTCAATTTCATTTATTAGTTTCTGCGTTATCATTGTACATGTACATCCATTGTTCATTATAGATGACTTAATGATTTACGTAATTTCAGCGGTTTCAAGTGCAGACACCCCCCTCCGAAAAAAAGAGTAATGTGATAGTTAGCTGTCGCTTGGATGTAAAGCCGTGTTACTTCGTGCAATAAAAGTTGTGTAGTATTACTTTCCTCGAAACTTTTCGACATATCTGTTCACTATAATTTAACGACTCGGCCCCTTGTCATTTTCAGCTTCCAATACCTGCTAAATCCAAGATGTCTTTGAACAATACCGAAATAAATATGAGGTATATTGCCGATTTGAAAACACGTTTACAGGGCAGTCGAGGAAAACTCGTAACAGCCATGCTCTTTGAGTGAGTGAAAGACTATCATCGGTGATGGAATAAAAAAAAAGAAAGAAAAAAAAAAACGACTTGTATACCTGCGCGTCCTTCCGGGCATACGCAACGGAACGAGTCGACGAGGTCCTCGCACGTCGACGCGGCTGAGCACGGTTGGGAGGCGCACTCGTCTACGTCCAGCTCGCAGTTTGTACCAGTGAATCCTCCCGTGCAGTTACATACATAGTGATCGAGTCGGTCAGGAGACGTGGAACACGTCCCGGAGTGTTGACAGGGAAAACTCAGACACTCGTCCACATCGATTTCGCACCGTGTCCCTTGGTGTTTGCAAAGACATAAGTATACACTGATGATAAAAAGGCATTTGTACACTTGAACAAGACCAAAAAATATAATATTCAACTAGATGGAATGAGATGTGAAGCAAGATAAAAATGATGTTAGTACACGTGTATGAAATTAAGTTCAAAGCTCTGACTCCATCTTTCCTTGTCTCTATGAAACAAACACATCGATGATAATCCTCACATTTGATTCCCTTCATCCAAAGAGAGATGCGCTCACTATAAGTAGTTTTTTTTTTTTTCAGGAAAAAAAAAGGAATAGTATATGCCTCGATGCCATGTAGCCATGGTTAAATCGTTTTCTTCTACAATGGTAGGCTTACCAAATTCTATGTCAAATTCTATGCAGACTGGATATGCACTTATACAATACATTTTAATTTTCAGCGAAATTAAAAAAAAAAAAACGTTCCGTCATTCGAACATATAATATCTGAGATAAAATGTTATTTTGAGATGGAAAAATGTATAAGTCAAATGAATAGTAGAAAAAAAAATTTGTGAAAAAATGGGCTTTATTTACTAAGTGCTTTTGAATATTAAAATTACATGATATTCATAGTGTTTTCAGGGTTATTTCTGCCAATAAAATAAAAGAATGATATAAGTTATATGTTGTAGAAAAAGTTAAAGAAATTTTGTTATTTATGTACAAGTGCAGTAGGCCACTGTTTGTCGATAACCAAATTATCATTCTGTTTTGTATTTAAAAAATTATTTGTAAATGTGACTTTCTGAATATGTGTATGAATAAAACACCCTGTGGAAGGGGAAAAAAATTCTATGTCAACTTTTTATGCTTTAGAAAGGAAATAGCAAATATAATTTGTGTTTATTAAACCCGCACATCCAACCAAAGGTTGGTGAAGTCATAGATTTTATTGAATGTATGAGTTGGATAATGCATACCACTTGGGATGGTGATAATAATGGACAATGTCAATACTTTCATCATTCTATATAAGTAGGATTCCTTGAATCTGACCAGTGTAAACTCACCATCTGTTCCCTGAGGACACTGGCACTCATAATCGTTGACCCGGTCGAGGCAGTTTCCACCGTTCTCGCACGGATCAGACCCACATTCGTTGACATCATTTTCGCAGTTCTTTCCCTCGTAGCCAGCTCGACATGAACAGTTATAATCATTCAGAACTGCCGCGGAGGTCGTACAGTCACCGCCATTCAGGCACGGGAACGTGTCGCATTCATCGATGTCGTTCTCACAGCGCGAACCTTCAAAGAATGATCAAAACACACCCTCGTCAAAATGCCTTTAGAGTTTTTACCATTATAATTCAAATGAACCATTAGAAAACTATGACGGAAAGTGACACTCTGAACCATTAGAAAAGTAATATAAAAAAACAAACATTAGAGATACAACCTATTGGACCATCAGAAAATCATTAAGCTCATGGGCCATCAAATTTGTCATTCAGCAATGTTGAGAATGCGAAACAAAAATAGAAATTACAATGAATACTATTCTGTGCTGGCGATTAGTACAACAGTAATTTTTGTCAACACAACATAGAACATTACATGCATCAGACAAGCAGAAAGGTTTAACCCCTGGATTTAACAAATCCGTGATTACAAACCCTTCGTATAGGTTCTTGAGTTCCAATCATTGTATGCCATTTCAATGCACTGCGTTCCATTTGTTGCGACAACCTATATCATGGAAATGAACAAAACATGCGCAGCCACCGTCTTTGGAAAAACTGTAAATATGATTAGAACGGGTTTAAAGGGATAGTACAGTTTTGGTTGAGATGAAAAATAGGCTTTCGAATTTTTGCAAGATACCAAGAAAACACTTATGATATAGCACAGAGCATACCATTTTAAGAGGAATTCAAAGTTTATTTGATGAAAATCGGGTTTGGAATAACTGAAACATCCAAAAACAAAGTAAAACAAAGCGATCGTTACAAAGTGTGGGTCCCACACTTTATTAGAATCATTCTTTTTTGGATATCTCAGCCATTTCAAAACCAATTTTTATCAAATAAACGTTGAATTCCTCATAAACTGGCATGCTCTTTCATATTTCATATGAGATTTCTCATTATCTCACCTAAAAATGTTAGAAACCTGAAATTAGGTCTCAACCAGAACTGTACGATCCCTTTTAGCTCCAGCCTTATTGCAACCAAATATCTTTATCTGTTTTTGTTTTTTGTTTTTGTTCTGTTTTTGTTTTGTCTTGAGAGCTAAAAAGTCTCCCCTATGTCTGGTACTGAACGAGCTCACCAATGATATCTCATGGTTAGGTAAAAATTCACAATCTTAAATTTTGTAACTCTTGAAAGAAGTGAATTCTGTATAATCTGTGTATCGGGGGTAAAGGTTAATTGGGGAATAGTTACCTTGGGTTCCCTGGGGACAATCACATTGGAAAGCACCGATGAGGTTGTTACACAAAGCGTCGTACTGACACGGGTTGGAGCCGCACTCGTCTATCTCCATATCACAATTGACTCCCTCGAATCCCCGTTCACACTGGCACGTGTAGTAGTCCAAGGCAGTGGGCGTGGTCATGCAAGTTCCATTGACGCAGGGGGCGCTTTCACATTCGTCTAAGTCGAACTCACATCGGGATCCTATAACGTCATATCATTTTAAGATAGTGTGTGATGGATTGAACAGTTGAAGGATATTTTCACCATTCATTTATCATGTATTCAGCGAATCATGTTTCTAAGTGACAATGCAATAGATATTTTTTTTTCATTTCTTTGCAACGTCTTTTTGCAGAAAAAAAAAAGATGAAGACTATTCTAAATTGATGTGCAGACCCCATTCATTCTTAACTGTCTTAACAACATCTTAACTCGGTGCGGACATATAGAGAAATAATAATAATAAAAAAACCCCGATAGTCCAGTATCGAAGTAAAAAAGAAAAAAAGAAAAAAAAAAAAGAAAGGGATTTGAACAGGAAGAATATTTCAGTGTGACTTTAATAGACACTGAATGTGGAACATAATGACCCCAAGCCCCCAGTGAGGATCAGTAAAAACCACATTAAAACCAAGCGCATTCTGAATAACAGATATAGAACGGGTTTACGATGACGTCGTAATCTAGGTGTGGAAAGCTCAATTCATTAGAATATATACCCGAACTTCCAGGGAGACATGAACATCTGAAAGCGTCTGTAAGATCGGTGCACTCGCCGTCATTTAGACAGGGACTCGACATGCACTCGTCAATGTTCTGGGTGGAGAAAATGATATTAAAAAAAAAACACGTAATCTTACGTTACCATTACTGTGAGCGTACATACACACCGACACACCGACACACACACACACACACACACACAAGCAAACAAACAAACAAACAAACAAACAAACACATGTATATTGTATGTATATTGTTTTTATATATATATATATATATATATATATATATATATATATATACATATGTAAGAGAGAGAGAGAGAGAGAGCTTCTATGACGAGAAAAGAAATAAGACACATGTGCACTCGGTCCCAGACATTACTGACTAATAACTAGTGGTAATGACTGAACGAACATGCTCGCATGAGTCGAAATGTTTTCCACCGAAATGTCGGATAGTGGTTCCCATGCAGTTTTTACCTGCTCACAGTTCTCACCGACGTATCCCGGATGGCAAACCTTTGAACCCGTGACGCTATCGCAGTCATAGTGTCCAAGGTCATCGTCACGAGGTAAGCAGTAGGTGGCGCACCCGTTTTCAGGACCGTAATAATGGTCCTCACAATAGATCTTCACCTCCACTGTGATTCTGCATGGACCGTGACAAAATGACAACAAAAGCACTTGGAATCTGTGTGTACTTCTACTGCTTAGCATTAATAGGTAAAAAATTGCAGGCATTGTGAGGAAATATGGATTCTAAAATTAGGTTCTAGTTCAAATGATGACCTCATCAACAGATCAACAAGCGATAAAGCCAGGGTGTGGGTTTATGTGGGCGGTCTACTGGCATAAAGCCATGCATTGGGTACACCGACCCTTATGACGATGCACAATCCAGTTTATTTCTGGCTTATTAGAACTGATATTTTCTTCATTGAATAGCTTTCGGTATTGCGCGTCTCGCTACCAATATCATCTCTCATGACTACAAATGGAATCACGTAAAAGACATTAAATGCATTCAGGAACGTGATGGTATGTTGTTCGAACAATGGCATAAAATTGAATCTTACACACTGTAGGGCCTATATATACTTCAGAACACTATTCCTCTTGAGGCCTGTTTGCTATCCACAAAAGAGTGTAGATCAAAAATTGTTTTTGTTTTCTTTTGAATTACTGAAAGTTTGCAAATGATTATTTGTAACTGATGTAAAGCACACATACGTTGACTGCTGCCCATCGTGTAGGATTTCCTCGTTCCATGTTGTCGCGGCCCCTTCATTCGCAGCTGGCTGATACTGGCTTCCCACAAAGTTAAAACCAAGTTCATCGACGAGGTCGTCGGCGTTGGTTGGGTCATAATCCCACACTTGAATCTTGACCCGAAACCCATCCTATGATTAAACGATGTGTCACAAAGATTGACGACGTCAGTTTTCAGCTGATTTCAATGTTCATTTACAACATTATTCGTCTCGATTAGGAATAACCCAGCGGCTTGTCTGTTTGTAGTTCAACTCTTCTTTTTTACTTTTTCACTCAGGCCTATATTCTTTCTATCTTTCTATGCATAAAAACCTTTACGCTCACTTTGGTATTCTTACTTGTCTCGCTTACCTACTTTCCAAGTTGTTTTTATTATGCTCATTATCTTCTTTTATTTCCTTATTTTTGTTCTCATTCTACTCCTTTGCATTCTGTATTTTTTCTTCTTATTCTTATTTTTTTTTTTCTGGGGGGTCTTTTCTTCTCATGTTTGGCAGTGCCTGCCTTTTGGCAAAAATGACGAATATTAAATATTGTTCATGTATGTTCTATACACCACTTAATAAAGCGGTCATTCCACGAGCTCGATACCCACGAGTCATACAGCCCACGTGGTCGACACCCACGAGTCATACAGCCCACGAGCTCGACACTAGCCAAAAGAGGTCCACCAGCTCGATAAAAGGCAAATAAGGTTCATGAGCTCGACACCACGCAAATAAGGCCCACAAGTTCGACACTGCGCACATTAAGCCCCGTGATGTAATATCAAGCTCGTGGGCCTTTTTTTTTTTGCCTCGTGTCGAGCTCTTTGCCTTGCTTGCCTAGTGTCGACCTCATGGGCCTCATTTGCCTCGTTTCGTGCAGGTGAACCGTGCAGCTCGTGGGCACATTTTATCTGATGTCAAGCTCATGAGCCTTGTTTTCTTAGTGTATAGACCGTGGGCCTGTTTTAAATGCTGTCTAGCTCATGAGCCTTGTTTTGTAAATAGTGTCGAACTCGTGGAATGTATGTTTCTTGGGCTCATGGACTGTGTGACTCGTGGGTGTCGATCTCGTGAAATGCACCCCTATACAAATCGCATAATAATGATATGACAACGACATCAGGGCCCCGTTTTTCAATGGTGTTAATGGATATTCCCGATAATGCTTAGATGATAATCATGTAGAGCCCTATGGAAGAACTGTGCGTGGTAACCCATAACATGCTTCCTTTGACCTTAACTAGGCAAATATGACCATATGATGAATTACTGAGTATCACTATCATCCTGCTAAATAAACTGCATAACAATATTTTCTGTGACAGACATAAGATATGGACTTAACGACTAGTTTGACAGAGCATCTAGTCGTCATCATTATAATTATTATAGCTTCTATGAGCAAATTACAATGTTATGTCAAGACGTAGACGTATAAGTGCCTAAATTCATCTTATTTTCTCGCTATATATATATATATATATATATATATATATATATATATATATATATATATATATATATATATATATATATATAGTAAAACGAGTTTAGTACAGCTCTGTTTGTTTGAGTGTGAAGTTGTCAAGCATACCTGCCAGTTAGATGTCGTGAAATAATACGGGTTTGGGATGTCATCATCATTCTCGTCCAGTGGAGCGAGTGGTGATGGAAAGTAGAAGTCATCGTCATCAGCAATCAAACGATTGGTGGAGAAGCTTCCATAGGTGCATGGATGGAGGTTGAGATCACTAGAACACAAAATAAAAGAGAAACATACGATGAATTGTCTAAAATGTTTAATGTTTTAGAAGAATCCTGCTACTTAAAAAAAGACAATAGCATCTTTTTGAGGAATATTGACTACCAATATGGAAGAAAAAAATGCTGTTGGTTTCACTTGTAGCAACTGGCTTCATTCTGCGGCTATTGGATTCATGTTCTTCTGGACATGTTTGTGTACGACCAACTAGTTTTCTGTTCTGGTAGAGGTGACAATTTCATCTGGCATGGCTCAACTTTTATCTCTTACAACGGTTGCAATTATTATGTTTGAATTATAGATACCAAGGCACGATATTCAAAATCTCGTCATTTAAAATTATCACGTGAACAGCACCAAGATTTCATGCTATTTAGTTTTCTAGTCTTTTGTATTGCATTAATGTAGCTATTTTAGCTGTAATTCTTGGAATCAGCCATAGAAAGACCAACGGTCTATGTTGATTCCCCCACAAACTGAAATAACTGTTTTTTATGATGTGTTTGTCTCTTGTCAAATTGTTATACAAGTTGTACATTAACAGTATTGTTCTAACATGTTCTATGTATATTTGTTGTTTTCTGTTTAAATGCTTTTTATCAGGATGTGGAAATAAATAAATAAAAAGAACTGTCCGAAATCCGGTCATATCATTATGATGGTATGGAATAGAGTGAGCAAAAAGCTGTTCAAAAGCAGCAGGAGGCTTACTTCGAGACGGTGTCGAAGCAGACGATGAAGCGGTTGTCGCAATCGTTGCAAGGGTCCCAGAAGAGCCATGGCTGTGGATCGCAGCACTCGTTGCCGCTGTCATGGTGTCCCGGGTTTTGATATCGCTTGAACCTGAAGGCGACTACAGTCACGGCTTCAATCTTGATAGCGTAACATATTAAAAAACAACAACAAAGAAAAAAATGAGGGAAGGAAAGCTGGAGGGAAGAAAGAATGCAGTCTACGCGTAGGTAGAAAAACAACAACAAATAATCAATTGCCAGCTGATTGCTAAGGGTCGATAAGATACGCTACTAAAGGGTAGTTACAAAATTTGGTTTGCCAATCACTCCTCCGTGAATGCTTGTAGTCACATTTGGGTTGAATATTGATTAATCACATGACATCTCGTTTGCCTGTAATAATCATTAGGTGCAGTGTAAAGCGTTTCCAAGATATCGCCCCAGCACTTTATGATTAAACCATATAAATTACTATTTTGCAAAATCCTCTAGTGATTGAAAGTTAAAAGATCTATACGTTATCACGGTATTTTCAGTGATGTCAGAATGTTGGCATGCTTGACTCTCTATGGCCTACTACATGTACATGTACTTGTAAAATGACGCCACTTTTTATGACGACATTTTTCAATACGATTCGCGAATGATGTCACAAAGCAATACTTGTGACATCACAAAGCAATTCTACTGACATCGCGCGCTGCTTCGTACCGTCACGCTGTGAAATGTAACCATTTTTTCCCCCTCAAAACAATTGACATCTGGGGGGCGTTTCATCAACGAATTCGTCGGAGGTTTTCACCGACAAATTTGCTATCAGCCAATCAGACGCAAGGATTTCAGTAGCTTTTAACAGTTGTCAGTGTAAATCACTGACAAAAAGTTTAATGAAACGGTCCCCTGGTCCCCATTTCATAAAATGTTGATACAATAGCAACTCTTGCTGAAATGACAATTGTCATGGTAACAACAAGAATCCAGATTCCTGATTGGTTGTTGTTATAGGAAGTTGCCATTCTAGCAAGAGTTGACACCCTAACATCTTTTTATGAAATGGGGGCCAGGGCACCGTTTCTTGAAAGTTGTCAGTCCTGACAAGTTGTCAGTCACTGACAGTTACCATAGTAACAGACAGTGACAAGAGAGTCTCAACCAATAAAACCCAAAGATGTTACTGAAATTGTCAGAGACTGACAACTTGTCAGCGCTGACTAAATTGATGAAACACCCCCAGAATGCAATTTTGACATCTTGGGCTGCTTTGTATGGTCAGTGTAGGATGCCTCCACAACATCACGTCCACCACACGACTTCACGCCTAACATTTTCCCATCCTTTTGTTTCAATTTTTGATCCAAAATACAAAACAAATATACTCTCCCTAATTTCGACTTTCTGGTTAAAATTATAAACCTCAGTGAATAGCACTACTTTGGAGTCACCTCTGCCATTGTTTTAAGCAGAAACTTTCAAGACAAAGTTAATTAAATTTTTGTATACTATAGGCCTACATAGTCTTCAAGGCACAGCGGAGCCTCTTTATTCGAAGGAGATACACCCCACACACTAATACTGAACGTCTCTTGTTCTTCCCTACCTGAATTCCTGTACACAGGCTTTATATCAGCTACAATGCAGGTACATAATAGTCATTATAATGTCAACTTCACGTTTCGTTACATGTCTTTGGTATGACATGTTGCCTGTCTTATTTCTGATGGTATTTCTTAGCACTATCAATGATATAACAGGCCTGTAATGAGTACATTATTCACTTACCATAGTCTGAGAAAGCATGACAATGGCTGCCATCAGGGTACAAAGTAGAATGTATCGGTCCATGGCCGATTGATCTTAGTGTTTCAGATTCAATATCAATCCACCTGCTTTGTCGTGATGAACTCAAACCATACTCAGATTTTTAGTCGTTACTCGTTGGTTTCCACTGTCAAATCATCGCACGTTGTTTAACCTGTCCGTCGCACCTACACAGCTTAGGTTGTTCCAACAAAGATCAGAGAAAAATCACACTTTGCCCATTTCGATGCATACGCAGACAAAGTATATAGAAACTCATTGGGGTGGAAACGGGTACAAAGAACTGAATATGCACGCTCGAGATGAAAACTTTTCCCACGTTTAATTTTTCAGGCCAAGCGGAGCGGGAAATATAAGATAGTTAAAAAAAAACAACACGGGCACAACTCCGTGAATCATTGTCAGTCTGGACAGTCTGTTTGCATGGAATATCTGAAATGTTGTCAAAATACTGTGTTGTTGTTTTTGTGGACTTCGATTTGCAATAGATTTATGCGTACATACAGGTATGTCATATTACAGGTCTGGCCACTATGTTGTGATGAATAATAGTTTACAATATGTAGTCAGTTAATTGTTTGTTTGTTTGTTTGTTTGTTTGTTTCATTTTTTCCATCTGAGGAGATGGCTGGATAGTCCATATTAAGCGGCACGAGCTGGTCTTCCATCATCCATATGGGATCCAGTTTATATGAGGTGGGACCACTTCACTAGGTTTTGCAGCCTGCTCTTTGCGACGAATGAAAGAAACGGGATCTTTTCAAATTCAAATTCAAATGATTTTATTTCCATATAAAGGAATCCAAAGCAATATACATAACGCTTACATGAGTACACTGGAAACTTTGAATCACATAAGCTTCAACAAAATATGGATACAATTATAATAACATCAACTTTATTTTTAGACAACAGAGGTAAGGAAATACAATTTTCAATTCTATATGGAAAAGAGAAATTTACAAGAGAAACATAGCTTGTAAATTTTGTGAATTACTCTGGGAGATGAGGGCATCTCAAGATCCATCAAGGACCCCGTGTATAAAGATTTTGATATCATGACGGCAGGCAAAGCAAACAGAAAGAATTAATGACTATGACAAGGACAAGATCGAAAGCAAGGACGGAGCAGAGAGGAAAGTAAATTTAAGATATTCATAACCAAGAAAGGAAGGGAAACAAATACAAGTGGTCTGCAATTCGGTTTTTAGGAAGGGTCGCCGAGGCATAGGTAGAGGCTTAAAATTCAATAAAAATTTGTCAAATAATGAAACACAAACTCTTGATACTTAAGAAAAATACTTATTTATCTATTCGTTTTTATGAGGATAAAAAAAAATGATTTATTTATTTGTTCATTTTTGTGAAGATGACAAAATTATTTTATTTTCAGTTTTGATTTAAAGGAAGGAAAAGTCAGAGCATCTTTTAAAGTGTTATCAGGCTGTTCCAGAACCTCGGGCCAGTGAAAACGATAGTCTTTTTGGCAAGAATTGTTCTTAATAATGGTAACTAACATTCATTGGAACGTCTGGTAGGATGCTTGTGCACAGTAAAAGCGGGATCTTTTACGTGCATGAGTATTAGTGGCTCTCTCACACATGAGACCTCCATTTTATGCCCTATCAGAGGGACAGAGTGTTTTGCCGTTTACTAGAGGCCTGGGGACGGAATGATTACACACAACATTGCTCAGATGGACACGGGAATCGAACCCGGGTCCTTTGGATAATCATAATGGAGGCAGACGCGCTACCGACTGAGCCAAATCACCACCCTTCGATAGGAGTCGATCTTCTGTATGACATAATGCGATTTATACGGAATATACCTTTATATCTTTTGTGTTAAAAATGTGAAGTGCAATATTGACAAGTTAATTTTGACAGAAGACATATTCACAACCTGTTCATCTCTTGTTTTACATACTGCAAGAAAGGACTCTTTCGACAAGACTGCTTAGAATTTGGAGTCCAAAGCAATGATTTTTTCTGTCAGCTATGTTCTCATCGCTGTTGGCTTCTGATGACCAGTACAAATGTATTTGTCAATCTGTAAAACCCACTTATCATATATTGCGTATACTATACTCAACCCTTGTACTACCCTATCTCAATTATAGCATTCTTGCCTGGGGAAACTCAGCAAAATTATACTTGGATGAAATATTATTACTTTAAAAACGGGCAGTGAGAATTATTTCTGGTGCAACATCATGTTCTCACACTAATGAACTCTTCTATGAAAATAAATTTCTAAAAGTACAGGATATATATTTTATGAATCTAGGATCCATTATGTACAGCTAGAAGGATTCTGAATTTCCACAGGTTATTTCGTCACTTTTTGTTGTGAATGAACAAGTGCACAATTACTTACACTCGGCAGTCTTCTTCTTACCACCTGCCATCCATTAGAACCAACTTTAAACACAATACTTGCACTTGCTTTTGCTGGACCAAAATATTGGAATTCTTTAGCCTATTCTCTTCAACAAACCACAAGCCTCAAAACATTCAAATACAAATCAAAACTAAGTCTTCTAAGTAAATATGTTACGATGTAACTAGCCTTTATAATTCTATACCAGATATCTGGACACTTTTACCCTATAAGGTAATCTTATAGCAACTTTTACGTGGTATATTATTCATGTGGAATTCCTATTCATTTTAATTCCACTGTTTATTTTTTCTCTTTCTTTCTTTCTTTCTTTCTTTTTCTTCCCCCTCTCTCCCCCTTCGGTTCTCACTTTATTTCCTCTATTTCTCTCGTTCTCTCCTTCTCTCCCTCTCTTTCTCATTCGTGTTTACTACATTTAAGATGTAAATATGTACAAGTTATGTAAGTTATGTATGTTTCAGGAGTCTGTATATATGTTATATTCTCAATTACTCTGTACATAATTATGAATATTACTCGTCATGGTTACCTACAAATTTTACAAGCTATATGCTTTTAGTTGGATCACCCCATTTCCGTTTGTATAAGTACGGTACCCTATATTCTGTCATATCATGCTGATATCTTACTGTAATATTATGTGTCAATATGTAAACAACAATGCAATGTAGAATGGAAATGAAACGAATAAATTCAAATTCAATTCAAATTCATACTATATACATATGCACCTTGACAAACGCACAAACATCCTAACATGCACACCCACATCCTCGCCAAAGATATACTCGCACACACATACGCACGCGCACACAAACGCGCGCACGCACACGCACAGCCGCGTTTTTCTTGACCCGTATGTGACATCTTGCTCGGGTTCTTTGTCAAGTGCCTTGTACATGTATTCATTCATGTCGTGTATTTCGTTAGACTTCCTTGTTTGCCAATGATAAGACAAGTGGTACCTCCTGTTTTCTCTTTCTTTTTCATGTTTACCCTCTCTCTCTCGGCTCTCCTTCATTTCGACCCCCGTACGCACCCCCACAATGGCTGGAAAGAATATGATTCACGGGACATTTGAGTCCGGTGCAACGTTTGTTGAATGCAAGTAGTATATTCGCTAGACAAAACCAAATGCAATACAATGCTGTAATAGAGCAGAAATTAGTCCACATAATCACAATCTCATGTGCAGGGTTGTTCAGCATTGGTGTGACTTTGCAGAACATTTTCTATATTTATGCAGAGCATAAATAAAGACGACTGCGTCGCATATCAAATATTTGGAATGATGTCTTGATTATATTCCCCTACGCTAAACTTGTAATAAATGCATTGATTTACAATATTTACATATAATCCGTATTTCCTTTGTACTTTAAATCTAATCTAAACACCAAAGGTTCTTTTTTTTTAATTATTCCCTATTTTCAAGTACAGTACGCAGCATGGTTTTAAATGATTAGCATTTAATGTTAAATGATTAAACACAATTGTTCTTTCTTTAGTTTATTTACATTCAGTAACTTCCGAATGAGACTGACCAATGGGCAGATATAGCCGCAATAATTTCTCTTGTGCTTGACAACTATATGAAGGCATAGAGTTGGCACGTGCAGCTATATAAAAAGCGAAAGCAAAACAAACAAGCAAACAAAATAAACAAGAACACATTCTTGTGCGTTCCATTTGACTTTCATATGATACACAAAGAGTGAAACTCAGCAAAGGAAATAGTGAAAGCTTATACGTGCAGAATAATAAGGGAGCTATGGACATTAATCCTCTCCTAATCTACATATTACGTAGTTTGTACAATAAGTAAAAATGATTCAAAATATCAAAAAAGCATAAAAATGTAAAACAAGCAATCACATATGTGACTGTGACCCATAACACAATTTTGTATCCACAACTCTCATATATTAATTGGAAATTTGAGGAAAAAACGGACACTTATAAAAATTATGAATTGTAGAAGTCCAGAGAGAGTGACCTAGATATATTAAAGTTTTGAACACAAAATCTTACTAATTTTCATTTTCTCAAAGTGAACACAAAACAAAACTTGTCCGCTAAGGAGGAGACGTAAAAAAATACTCTTAAATGGATGAAAAAACAGGTCTGAAGATCATTTTTAATTCCCAGGAGAAATTAAAAAAAAATGGTGATTAATGTGCAAACTGAATGGAGAGCTGTTCAACAAATAGATTGAAAAAAAAAATCTACTTCTCCGGTTTTTTTATGCAAATCAGCATAAACTATTAGTATCAGCATAAAATTTCTCTTAAAACCAAACTTGTTCACAGCGCGGAATTTCCCTTCGACTCCTTTTTCTGTCAATACATGGTGCACTGGTGTAGCCGGGGGGGGGGGGGCGATAGGGGCGGTCGCCCCCCCCCCCCCCCCCTAAGATTTGGACCGGGGATTTGGGAGGCGGAAAAAAAAATGCGTGTATACTTTATGCATGCACATAAAGCGGGTCTCCTTTGCAACCTTTCATCAAATAAGATCATTTTTTTTTTGAATATTTCACTCAAAGTGTGCACCAGATCGTGAATTTCAATTCAAAATATGCAAAATCTCTCGTGCTTGGGAGGGGGTATCCCCCTCCCAAACCCTCCCCCTCTGTGCCTCTTTCCCTAGCTTAGTACACTTTTTAGATTTACGCAAAATTATGAATAATTCTGAGTGCACAAGACTTATCACTTATATTCAGAAAACTCAAAGTTCCCTCATGTACAAGGGGAATTTCCCCTTTTAATCGACCCTTTCCTCCCCCAGTCTCCCCCCCCCCATCAGTTTTTTTTTTTTTTTTTTGGTGACTTCCCAAATATTCCATCAAATATTTGTATACGAGATATCTCAATTTCAACCTTAAAAAGGCAAAAGTTCCATAGTAAGGGAAGGATGGAGATAACACTCGCCCTCGCCTTCTCCGTGCCCGCCCGCCCCCCCCCCCCCCCGCCATGCATAGAAGTAGACTGTGGCTACACTTTGAACATAAACAGTTTTCCAAATATGACACAAAATGTGCAATCAGAAAATTATACAGAATCTCCTTCCACAGACTTGCTACACTTCTCTTCTGATTGACAAATTTCCAGATATTCCAACAAAAGTGTGTGCCAGATTGTTGAATTTCAGTTCTAAAAGCTTAAAACTGAAAAAAAAAAAGGCTCCCTTGAATATGGGAGAGGTATCTTGCCACCCATTCATTGCTTGTTACCCACTTTAGACTTGGTACATTTTTGGGAATGACAATTTCCGAATTTTCCACAAAAAGTGTGCCCCAGATCGCTTTATTTCAATTCTAAAAACGCAAAAGCTCCGCGAGCGGGAGGGGGAATCCCCCTTCCCCTAAGCTCTACCTCACTAGACTTTGTACATACACATAGATGATGCAAATTCGGAATAAGAGCTAAATTCCGTGATTTTAACACTTCGATGAAAAAGTATTGCACCAAAAATTTGCACCAGATCGCTGAATTTCAGGTCTGAAAACGCAAAAATCACTTTCGTGTGGGAGGAGATATTCCCTATCTACACCCTCGTGTGCATGCTTTTTCTGTTTGATTGCTGAACAGACAGCGTTCATGATATTCAGTGTAAGAATTAATACAAGAAGATTATTTAAATGATACCATTTTATAGGCGAATTGTTCAATAATAATCTACACTAAAATATACTGCAACCTTAAACAAGTGGGACTGTTTCAACTCGTTAAAACACGCAAAAACATGCATCAAATTATACCATTTGCAACATCAAAATGCAAAAAGTTCTCACCGTTGGGGGGGGGGGGGGGGAACATCCCTCCAACACCCTCCCCTCCCGCCTCACTCGCTCCGCTCGCTCGGGTTCAGTCTCGTTCATGATATTCAGTGAAAAGAATTAATACATGAAGTGTATTTAAATCATACCATTATATAGGCAAATTGTTCAATAATAATCTACATCAAATGTACTGCAACCTTAAACAAGTGGGACTGTTTCACGTCGATAAAACGCGCAAAAACATGCATCAAATTGCACCATTTACAACATCAACATGCAAAAAGTTCTTACCGTGGGAGGGGGACGCCCCCCTCCCACACCCTCCCCCCCACCCCCCCCCCCCCCTCGCTCGCTCCGCTCGCTCGGGCTCGGTCGCTTCGCTCCCTCGCCGACTAACCGCCCCCCTAAGATGAAATCCTGGCTACGCCGTTGACATGGTGCTATACACATTCTCTATTGTAGAAACGCTGGTCTGCACATGCATGCCGTTCGACATCCCACAGCTGTGTGGCGCATCCGAATCGGCTTGGGCCTCAAAGCCCGGGTTGACGAATCTGTTGTTGTGGTGAGGACTTGGCAACGCCGCAGACCCATTGGCGCTGCTGACAGTCCCGGGAAAGCTCATGGCGTAAGGCGATTCTGCCGGTTCGTCCATTCTTCTCCTCGCCCTGTTGCAAACGCAACAAAGGAAGAAGTTTGTCATTTTGGAGAAAGGTTTTTGCCATAGCTACGAAATAAAATAAGTTTTCAGACCTTATGACCTATTTCGACATTAGTTTTACATAGAATTTTTAACTTTCTCGTAACATTGTTATAAAGTGATAAAATATTGATAACAGAATCTCGGGCAATGGTTGAGTAGGCCATTATTCGTGATAAATGTATATGTGACCGTGCACCTCAAAACGAACATAAAGTCGCATACACTGATTTTGCGTAAGGACTGAAAATAAGTGAAATGGGTTAACCTAGCCGAACTTGACTTTTTCATATTTTCTGAAAGAGCGGGTCTTCTTTTACATTATGCTAAAATTTGGCATCATAAAACGGGCAGGAAAGTGTGTTTTTTTTAGCAGTTTATCTCGAACATTTTTGGTAGAACAGTGTGATTAGGTGTGTCTTTAAAATCCCTTTTCATTTCTGAAAAACCTTGTCCACACTCTTCACTTTCAACTCTAATAACTTTTAAAAGGATAGTGCTACTGCTTTGAAAGGTGGCATTAGTTATGGACAGAATGTGTTAATGAGGCATGCTTAATTTCAGTTTAATCTGATAATCCCTTCATTGTTGTTACTCTGGTGGTTTACTTCCTGTTTTGTCCCATTCATCGCACAGCCAGCACGGTTTGGTAAAGATTAAGCGTTTGAATAGACACTGTACTTCAGAGCCTCTTTTCTCAGTTCACACTTTTCCTGAGTTTGTGCTTTCTTTCCAATATTTAGATAGGTTAGGAGAGTCCATTTGATTTGACTTATACATCATTTTAAAGCTTAAAGTCTGCTCTTTCAGAATGTGGTCTTAACTAAAAATTCATGGCTGGCGACTTTTTGTTTGTTTTGAGGTGCAGTGTCACATATACTTGCAGTCTTCGTCTTAGTGGAAGATCGCCCCCTCTCGACAAGATCTTTGAATCCTATTCTGAAATGCAAACGCTCCCACACCCTCCCCCTGCTCGGTGGTTACAATCTGCAGTAACATAAATCCAAGAAGGATGAATTGCTGTATGGACGATGAAAATCGTATTTTAACAAATGTGATATGATATGTTCAGAAGAGCAAAAACAAAGCCCAAAACGCCATATGGCAGCCAAAGCACTTAAATGGGATTGCCCTTTCTTTGACATGCCATGGTGGCTTCATTTTGGAGTAAGACAGCTAGGATTTGGAGGGGACATCATTTTACTGATTCATCTGACAATTATCATTATTTTTTTTAAAGGTGATTTAACCCCTCCCCCCCAAAAAACAACAACAACAAAACAAACAAACAAACAAACAAACAAACAAACAAACAAAGAAAAAAAAACCAAAACAAAATGAAACAAAATCTTCTCACCCCAGCGACGGCATGCTGGAGTGATTATAGGTAATGGGTGAGAACGATTACATGCAGACAAAATTAGATACTTTTCTTCATGGCTGACACATATGTTATGTACATGATATGATTATATGATACATGATATGATACATGCTCGTATACCTCTGTATTTTTATGCTATTTTTATCAATTAGTGCTTATTTTCATTCTTTTCTCTTTTTCCCCTTTTCTTTTTCTTTTCTCTTTTCTTTTACTTATTCTGCCCTTTCTACCGTGATATTTCAGCTTTTATATAGTTTCTTTATTTGTACTTTGTGTCTCATCTCCATTGCAAAACGAATTTTTATATTGGTAATTTTTTTTTTTTTCCCTAGAACCCGCCGTCACAAGCTTTGCTGTGGCGGTTCCTTCATCTTTCACATGCTATAGAGATTTTTCTTTTGTGTACATATACTGACACACTTTCTTGCCATGACCAACCTTATCTTGCTGATTATTGCTTGTTGGTATTTTTTTTTCTTTTTGTTTAGGACATGTAGAGATGTGAAATGAAATATGAAATAAACGTGATGGTTACTGTGTCTCGAGTGTAAAACCAGTGCAGTTTCAGTAATTCAATCAGTAATTCAATGTGTGTTTATCCAAAACAAAACCCAGTGCACAGACCAACGTACCTTCTAGTTTTGAAGATTATTACAATAGCAAAAATTGCTATAATGATGAACATCAGAAGACAAACAAGAAAGATGCCCCATGCTGGTATTCCTGTTCCTCCAGTCTGCTTGAACAGCAAAAGTGTGAAAATGAATTAATCAGTAGGCTTTCAATCCAGACGTCATTACTTGCGTTTAAAGAGAAAAATCAGATTTCATGTAACAAGTCGAAAAGAGAAAGTCTCTTCAAATCGGTTCATATTTTTAGGCAACATTTCCACCATAGAGTATGAGAGTAAGGAAATAACAACAAAGCTTTTATGTTCTAAATTATTTGTTCACAACCTGATTTAAGCCATTTCATTACGTCATATTTTTGACTCAGTAATGCGAGATGAAAGTTATAGTTCCTTCGCGATAATGAGCCCATAATAACGCTCTTACCAAGAGATCATTTGTTCCAGACCCGCCACCAGATTTTGTGGTACTGCTGACCACATCAGGCGGGCTTGTTCCCGGTGATGACGGGAAATGGACGACGAAGATCTTAAACGGATGGACAATGGTGTTTTGGACCTGAACGTCGAGTGTGGATAGACCACGTGCAATATCTACGCTGCGAGCTAGCATGTTGTCACGGTAAGCATAGAACCCGATGTATGTGTATTCTTGTCTGCATGGGAGAAAGTGAGTGTTCAGAACAGTGACAGTGGGGGGTAAAATACCTTTTAATAAAAGAAGAGTCTTATAAGGTGAAAAGAATAGAATACCCTTAATGCAGCTTTGGTAAAGAGACCGCATTTCACGATAAAGGTTCTAACTCACACTCTCATTAGAATTCAATGATTGCATGCGATATTACGTCTGATTATGTTGACGTGACATAAATCAAATCGAATAAAATCTAATAAAATGAAATCATCAAGTTAATTCAAATCAAACAGCTGGTGTCATTGCAACGTTCGTAACCATAATTTGCTCTCATTTGCTCTCATGATTCAAGACAAACACTTACCCTGTAGACGCTTCATGAAATGAAATGTTATATAGGACTGCTTCAACTGTGGCGCCAGTTACACCCAGTGCTGTGGCAACCAGGTTACCAAGGCGACTGCTCAGACCGTCCACATTGCGAAGGTGGTCCTCAAAGAGAATTGGATAGAATATTCCTTTCAAATCTGGGTAATGTAACAAAAGAAAAAGGAAATGACAGAGTCAATGACTCTACCCCTATAATATTCAAGCTTATTAGTAATTGAGTCAGGGCGTCTTATCACAATGTCCTCTTCATCTGATATTCGTCATGAATATTCAAGAACGCTCAAAGGCAAGACATAAAATGAAATGCATTAAATATGTAAGATTTTTCTATTCTTTTTTTCCCCCAAAGAAAATCAGATCGTTGTTATAATGAACTCCAAGGTGATGTCCTTAACTTATCTTATTTAAATTCATGAAACGAAAGTTTTCGTCACTGTTTTAAGTGAAGAACTATATCACCTGAATAAAAATAAATCAATAATATTAATAAGGTCCATATCTCAATGACTCTTTATTTAAAGAGTTCTCGTTGATATGCTACCTGATACGTCACCTCTATAATAAAAAAGACACTGTATTAATTGGTACTTCACTAACGGCCTTTGCAATGCTGAACAGTACCTATTCCTGAAAGAACAAAGTAATACATAGATTCCTCTGTAGAGCTACTTATTAGTCATGCCAAGTAGTTAACAATTTTCCTTGGCATGAAACGATCCTATGTGATTTTCTTCGTACAAACGTTTGTCTGTCTGTATTGCATATCATTAGCAGATCAAATGCAGTTTTCGAAATGGTAAGACACTGAGTGCTGAGAATACAAACATCAATTTTACTGAAAGAATTTACTCCTAGAAAACCCCATTAAACATTTACCTTTTCTTCAAAGAACAGTCCTCAGTGTCTTATGTTTTTATGACAAACTGATCGAAAGGCCAAGCTGGGTGTAATTACTGATAAAGTATCGAAGTCCCTGTAAGCACGGTAAGTAGTAATTTGAATCGAAAAGTGGTTCATCCTGCCGTAGACCTCGCGTGCAAATTATTGATGGGCACAAAAAAACGTAACTGTCGTAGTGAAACATTTGAAAACGGGTCATACCCGTTTCACATCTCTGGCCAATGAATCCAGAAACACAACTGCAGCGATGGACAATCTCAGATGTGGCTGAAGATTGTTGGAGGCAGGAACCGTTGTTGAGACACGGGGAGCTCTGGCAGACATCGACGACAGTCTCGCATAGCTCGCCTGTGAAATCTGGCGGACAGTCACAGCTGGCCAGCAGAAAACATCAATAGGAAATTACTTGGTGACAGTAAAGTGATCTCCTTTAAACATGAAAACATGATTCAATCTAAGCTGGAAAAACCCCCCACAGAGATCGTTCGCTGGCTCAATTCTATGTATTGTAGTTCCGCAGTGAATCCACTTTAACACATCTTATCATTACACATCCTCTTTACATTTATATCTACATAATCAGTTGATTTGAAATAAAAAAAAAAAAACTCTGTTCCTATTTATCCACTACTGAACACTGTATATGGCCTACGATAATTATGATTGTGGGGTGTGTGGCATTGTGGATAATCCGAGTTCGATTCTCACCCAGTCCTTTCATTATATTAGACATGGTATTTCTAACCACCACGTCCCTCACGACCAAGGTGTATAAACTGGTACCTGACAACACTAAGGTAATAATAATGGCGGGGCCGCCTTCTGGCAGAGCAGAGGCAACATTGAAGAGGCTACCCTGGATAAAGAACTCATTATCATTATTATGATCTTGTAACATGGCGTAAATCCC